>NC_139543.1:54642438-55242438 GCF_965153285.1 Podarcis tiliguerta | reverse complement strand
ATGTAGTCCTCTTAATTATCCTCTTTTTTCTGTTAATGGCTTTTTTTTTATTTGAACAGAGAACAATGTGCATTTTTAAAAGAGATAATAAAAAGATTATAGCATCCCTTACGTGGCAGCCTGAATTACATATGTTGCTCTGGCCCCATTCCAGACAGAGGCTCCGTTTTAGGCAGAGAAGCAGCTGACATACAATTGCACACAATCAGTCATTACAATCAAGACTAGATAAATGTGGTCCAGTAGACAGGAAGTTGGATTTAGATTCGGAAGTCTGCCTCTGCTACATTGGCTTGTTTGAACCTAACACTAAATTATGGTTTATAAAGTATGGGAATGAGCCTTGGGCTTACATGCCGGTGCATTAGCTTACTCAAGAACAAACATTGGCCCATTTCAGATGTAATGATAAAACATAGTTTAGCCACACAGGAACAAGCCTTAGAGTGACACCTCCACCCCTCTGGTGTGGTCATAAGGAAGAAATTAGAAGTTGCCACTGCTTGGTTTCAACTAACCAGATTTTCTTGCTACATCTGAACTGGGGATTCTGGTTAGCTTAAATTATGGTTTGTTGAAACAAGCCAGAATCATAAAGTGTAGCTTGTTCTTAGCTTGTTTCAATAAACCATGATTTAAACCAACCGCAGTTTCCCCCTGTTGCCCTCCACCTCTGGGAACATTCAAGGCTGTTGCCTGGCTCACAACCCAGTGAGGGTTCTGTGAAGGCAATGATGGTATTAGCAGGCTCTGTCACATGGGATACAGGGCTGCCACACCTCGCACAATGGTGTCAGTCTGAAAGGGGGATGTTTCTTGTTCCCACTTAAAGGTAAAGGGACCCCTGACCATTAGGTCCAGTTGTGACCGACTCTGGGGTTGCGGTGCTCATCTCGCTTTATTGGCCAAGGGAGCCAGCATACAGCTTCCGGGTCATGTGGCCAGCATGACTAAGCCGCTTCTGGCGAACCAGAGCAGCGCACGGAAACGCCGTTTACCTTCCCACAGGAGCGGTACCTATTTATCTGCTGGCACTTTGACGTGCTTTCGGACTGCTAGGTTGGCAGGAGCAGGGACTGAGCAACGGGAGCTCACCCCATCGCGGTGTAAGTTCCCACTTACACACATACATTTCCACAGTGTGCAGCTGCTGACACATACAACTAGTATCTCCAGGAAATTTTTCCTGGCTTTTGATGCTGCTAGCATTTCCATGTGGCCCCCGAGGCCTACTAGTGCAGGCTATCAGTTCTGTTGAACAGGGCAACTTCTTTCATTGTTAAGTTTCCCATCTGCTTGGTCCACCATATGAAAGAGTTGAGGATGAAAGACAAGCACATGATTGCACAACACACTGCAAAGTCAAACAGTATATAAACATTACTTAGCAGTAGTCCGGAGAATTATGGGCTACGAGGCTCTTCCTGCCTGTGACCGAGGGATCTGCTGCGGCGGGGGGAGATCACTCGGAGTATGTGTTTGTTTCCTGAGGGCAAGACATATATTGCAGGAAAACAAAGAACCTAGCTGGCTATACTTCCTACCTTCTCTGAATTCACTGAGTGACCTCCTGCCAGGAGCTGCTGGGGCAGAACCAGGAACCCCCAGATCTGTGCTCTGCTGCCCTATAAACAGTTCCCTGTGCTATGATACCTTTTCTCAGTTCACTCAGCCCATCTTGTCTGTTGGATTTCCCTGACCTACTAGGGCGTCTAAAGTCTCCCACTACCTGGCTGTTAGACCCGGCTCCATAAGGGCATGCAATGGACAATCACATCAACATAAGAGAAGGGCATCATCTCCTCTGGACTGGAAACAAGCTGAGCTATTTTCTCTGTGTGAAAGAGTATTTCTCAGTCAAGCTGAATTTGAGTCACAGAAACCCTTGATCCCCCAAATCCCCACTTCTCCCCATAACACATGCCCAGTTAGGGCAGTAGCTCTCCAGCTGTGGGGAGACAGAAAGAGGGAGGTTTCTCTCTCACTTCCTCTCCATTGTGCTACTGACGCTGCAGTCATAACAAGGAGCTCCTAGTGTGCAGATGTGTGCTAGGTGAACTACAGACACCTGCCCACCTCCCATCCAGACTGGAGCTGTCTAGGAGCTCCAGTAAGAGATGCTGAAATTGGAGAAGGCAGAGGAAACAGAAGCAGCAGTTTAATCAGAGAAAAGAAAGGGAGGCATGAAAGGGGACTCTGAGAAAGCAGGAAATTAATAGTCTTGCTGGGGAGAATGGGAAGCTGTGATTGCTAGGACTAAGCTACTAAAACTAAGTGATGTGGAATAAGATGGCAGAATTAACTGTAGCACTTCAGGTTGCAGGTGGAGGGTTTTTATTTTTTAGAAAGAGATGTTCAACTATGAAAAATTTCCTGCAAGTAGAAAACCAGCACAGTTACGAGAATGCTGGTCTACAACAGGCAACCCCAACCTTCGGCCCTCTAGATGTTTTGGCCTACAACTCCCATGATCCCTAGCTAACAGGACCAATGGTCAGGGATGATGGGAATTGTAGTCCAAAACATCTTGAGGGCCGAAGGTTGGGGATGTCTGGTAAACAACCTCTTTCCCTTCATTATGTCTCAGTTTTCAGTTATCATTTGGATGGGGGACTATGCAACACTCAAAACTAGTATCCCCCTACCTGGACTCTCAGGTGATACAGTCAGTTCTATCACATTCTGCTTAATGTACTGCTCTGGCCAAAGGTAAGGAGAAAGAATGACAACTAGTGTTCCTTTACTCTTTCAAAGCTGCTCAAACTTTGCTGAATATTCACACATAAGGTGCCCCCTCATCCAGGGCATCCTATCTCAAAATCCAACAGAACAGAGAGCACTTTCTTTTCATTTTACACCAGAATGACCTTCTGCACTGATTCTCTTCCTCTTCACTCTTTATCACATAGGGAGGAAAAGAAAACGATATCACAAGTTTTCTTAAGAAGATAGCTGGAAACAAAGCCAAGGATTCGTAACACGCTTCCGATCTAAGTGCAGTATCTAGTCCACAGATGGGCCCTAAGGCAAAACTGGAAAACTGGAAGTGGTTTTGTTTTCACTGCAAAAGGGAGAATGCATCTAGCCAGAAATATTTTATCTGAAACAAATGTACTGATTACAGGGTAACTCTCTCTGGAAACATAGATCATTATGACTGATGGTTATCAGAACGCACATGGGAGCCAAGTATCCAAAAGTTAATCATAAACACAACTCCCTCAGTTCTGAAATTCCAAGTCATCTAAGCTCCATACTGATGGTGGAAGTTAGTGATATGCTTACAAAACAGTTTGGGCATGCCCTCAGATGCAACATGGAACCTGCAGAGCTCCAGATGTTTCTGGACACCAACTCCCATCATCCCTATGCTATCTGGGTCTGATGGGAACTGGAGTCCAGCAACATCTGGAGGGCTCAGAGGTTCCCCAGCAGTGTACTTAGCAAAGAAGTGGTTGACTAGAAGTTGTAACAATATGCATTTGAATAATTAAGACTTACCTAGGGCTGAAGATGGAAAGGTTCTGAGGACTCAAACATCCTCCCAAGGCAGTCAGACCTGGCTTTGATTTGCAAGAACAATTTTCCAATTTTAAACCTACCGGGGACTGAATGAGACCATAACCTACTTGAGCAGATTTCCAAGATTGAAGAGGGCCCGGTTGTGCTGTGGATTCAGCTGGAGGGCTCTGCTGTAGTATTCCTTTGCCTCTGCCAAGTCTTTGGTCAATGTCCCAAGGTTGTTCAGGGCACTTGCATGACGTGGGTACAACCTGAGGGTACAAGAAGGAAGTTGATTGTCTTGTTGTAAACAAAGGAGACCATCAAACCCATTTCAACACAGCCTCCACTCTTACAAACCCTAAAGCTGTTCCAGCCCAGTTACTTCCCTGCCTCAGTGTGCAATCCCATACATTGTTACTTAGAAGTAAATGTGTTCAATGGGGCTTAGTCCCAGGTAACTGAGCATAGGACATCAGCCCTTTTATGCAAGTATATGAAAGTGAATAACACTAGTTGCTTGGATGCAACAGAAGACTGCTATTGACTGTCATGTCCTGCTCGTGGACGTCTCATGGGTATCGTGATGATCACTGGCTGCTGTGCAAAGCAGGATGCAAGACAAAGGTTGGCCTTTGTCCAGATGCAAGAGGGCTCTTTTTAAGTTCTTATGGCATCAGAATGTCTGCTCCTCCTCTGCCACCATTGCCTGTCGGTGAGGCCCTCAGTATGCCCTCTCCCTCTGTGCTTGATCTAGGCAGCCACCCAGAGAAGGCAGGTGGAGGACGCTGTTCCATCTTGTCACTCTCCTCCGTGTTCACATGCTCAGGGAATTTCACAAGAGCAAGACAACAGGAAGAGAAGGCACAGCAAGGCCAGGAAGCTCCAGGGTTGGCAGCAATGATGGCAAGCCAAACCTAAGCTTCTCCCATTATGGTGCAGGGTTAGGTCCTTGACCACTGGGCATGCTGATTGGAGGTCGCAGTCCAATACAACTGGAAGGCACAAGGTTGGGGGAAGCTGCCCAAAACATCACATTTCAATGGAGTTTGCCAGGGGGTTACTGGGGCTCCATTCCTACTCTGACTTTTTTTTAAGGGGAGAGTCTGCCTGACATGATCTTGCATCCTGATTATGGGACAGGATACAGCCTTCATTCTAATCTACAGCTCTGGTGCCTGAAAGGAGAGACAGCCAGTTTACATTTAATCCTGTCGGCTTTGTTACGAAATACAGCTTTCCCATTTGGAGTCTCTCTGAAAACACACATGCGCGGGCACATGCACAACGGTATATATGTCACCGGTAATGGCAACCATCTGCAAGCAATATCTCTCTTGCTATGTATCTCATTAGGCACAAACTCCTCTTCGCTTCACCTAATCAAGTGCCAAGTGCTGCATTATTTATGAAAGAAAGCTGAATTTCATTAACACTCTCACTGGGGCATCCAGTTTTTTGTTTTATTTAATTTTTAAAAAAAAACCAATCAATTTCCCCATTTATTTATTTTTTTGAAATCCCAGGCATTTGCGTTAAGAACTTCCTCTCCTTCACAATTATAGCAAAAGGCTCAAAACAGTGCAATTCATTATGCCACTGGAAAAAGAAATGGAAGTAATACTTTAAATCAGGTTCAGCTTTGATTTCTGTACACAAGAAAAGCAGGATGTGGCCGGGGGGGGGGGGAGGAAATGAATTATTCAGAAGACTCCTTCAGTGGTGCCACTGCAATTGTCAGGATAAATTTAGGCAGCCCGGCCTTGAACTATCAGAGGTACCACATACACTGCACAAAACTTCCAGCATCAATTATTGTCGCAGTCCTCCCCACACCATTGTTGCTAGAGAAAAGAAGTCTCTTTGGCTGCCAAAGAATGGTGAATTGCAGCTTCAACACAAAAAAGATGTCAAGCAGAAATGGATTTTAAATTTTTAGAGAACTGTTAACTGTTCTTCTGAGACACTTAAAAGTTTTTTCCCATTGCTGTTTGACATCTCAGTTAAACTGGTGGCGGCAAGGCAATGCCAAACTCAACCAGGGTGGAAGGGAGGAAGGAGGAACTTGTTGCCATGGATACCATCTAAAATCAAGCAAATATACTATATTAAATCATCTTTCGTTTGTGTCAGGAAGCCGCTTAGGAAGCGCTGCACTGAGAACGGGCTGTGGAACTGGCCAAAGTTTAAAGGAGCTCTGAATTTAGGTCAAAATCCAGGGCTAAGGTTAAAAACGAATGCTTATGAGGTTGTCAGTTTTCATTGGTGAACAAGTAGTTCAGACTGGAACTCAGGCAACGGGCAGTATCCAGAGCTGGTGTGCAGAAAAGGGCAGGAACACAGATAAGCATGCAGTGGAGCAAAACAATTAACTGGTTTTGCAATGTTACGCAAGAAGAATAAGAATAACAGAACTGGAAGGGATTCCCAAGGGTCATTTAGTGGGGTCATCTGGGGCTTTGGAGTACGTTGTCAGCAATATGCTGATGACACACAGCTCTACTTCTCCTTTACATCTGCTGGTGAGGCAGCCGAAGTGCTGGACCAGTGCCCTGCCTCTCTAATGGACTGAACAAACCGAAGCTCAATCCAGATAAGGATTGAGGCACTGTTAATGGGTGGTTCCCTAGTTTGAACGGATGGGAGGACTGCCTGCTATTGATGGGGTTACTGAGCAGTTATGCAGCTTGGTGATACTTCTAGATTCATTGCTGTCACTTGAGGCTAATGGCACGAAGCACTTTCCATCAGCTTGGGTGACCCAGCTGCTCCCCTATCTGGACAGGGATAACCTAACTGCTGCCGTCTATGCTCTGGTAACCTCTAGGTTAGATTACTGCAACATGTTATACGTGGGGCTGCCTCTGAAGACGGTTCGGAAACTTCAGCTGGTGCAGAATCCAGTGGCCTGGTTGCTCACGAGGGCAAGCATGAAAAGGGAATAGAGTAGCCTTCTTTACTCCATCCTGAACCCCTCCCCCATCCTTTTTGTGTAATGACAGGGATTCAGAAATGTAGCAGTAGCATGCTAGATATTGCAAACCTGTTTCATACTAGCACTTTTTAGAAAAGAAAACCAACAAGGAAGAAAGCAAGCAAGTGCAAGAATAAGAAACCCATTCATTCACTTTCGGATGCTTCCAGACAGGGGTTTGATATTGTAAACAGCTTGTTCAGATATTGCAAACGAAGACTTTTTTTAAAACATCAGATTTCCCCCAGAGAGGAATATTATGGATTAAACAGAGGGAGACACAGGCTGACATTTTTATGCCAACAATGTTGGACGAATGCTGCAAGAAGAACATTTTATGCATGAGGAACATCCATCCCACAATGAACCCCCATCTGAAAGAACTCTTTATGTTAAAAGATAGGCAGGTGTTTGGATTGGGGGGTGGGGGGAGTCTGTTTAAAAGCTAATCGGAAAAAGAACTGGGTAGGGCTTCCATGGAAAAAGTAGTTTTCTTATACTGGACCATGTCAAGGCCGGTTTGTATAAACCTGTGCATGGTGTGGGTGGGTGTTTGTATGTGTGTTTCCCCATGTGAGTCCAGCCCAGTTATTAACGTGGCATTAAGCTTGTGCATGGGAACGCGGGTGGCGCTGTGGGTTAAAGCCTCAGTGCCTAGGGCTTGCCGATCGAAAGGTCGGCGGTTCGAATCCCCGCGGCGAGGTGCGCTCCCGCTATTCGGTCCCAGCACCTGCCAACCTAGCAGTTCGAAAGCACCCCTGGGTGCAAGTAGATAAATAGGGACCGCTTACTAGCGGGAAGGTAAACGGCGTTTCCGTGTGTGGCTCTGGCTCACCAGAGCAGCGATGTCACGCTGGCCACGTGACCCGGAAGTGTCTTCGGACAGCGCTGGCCCTTGACCTCTTTGAGGGAGATGAGCGCACAACCCTAGAGTCTGTCAAGACTGGCCCGTACGGGCAGGGGTACCTTTACCTTTACCTTTAAGCTTGTGCACACCTGAAGTGATTGCTCTGGGGCCATCCCCAAGTGTGAATGACTCAGCCCTTTTATTTAACAGCTCTCTGAACTCACGTAGGTGTTTAAATCACTGCCTCCTTTCACCCATAGGTGAAGGACGGAACATCACAAAGATCTCTCTTTAAAACATTACAAGGAACACAACTACATATCCACTGTGTCGTCCTAGTTATGTAGGACCTGAAATACTGTGCGACAACCCCATCCTTGTCTTGGCATCCTGAGTTGTGTCAATCAAGGACTCTTCAAAGGGTGGAGTGCTTGATTCCTCCCGGTGCAATCGAGTTGGGGGTTTTCAACACGGTGCAGTACGCAACTATCTCCGTCAGCTCAGTTGGGGTTCTCTTAAAGGTAAAGGTAAAGGGACCCCTGACCATTAGGTCCAGTCATGACCGACTCTGGGGTTGTGGCACTCATCTCACTTTATTGGCTGAGGGATCGGTGTACAGCTTCCGGGTCATGTGGCCAGCATGACTAAGCCGCTTCTGGCGAACCAGAGCAGCGCATGGAAACGCCGCTTACCTTCCCGCCAGAGCGGTACCTATTTATCTACTTGCACACTTTGACGTGCTTTCGAACTGCTAGGTGGGCAGGAGCAGGGACCGAGCAACGGGAGCTCACCCCGTCGCGAGGATTCGAACCGCTGACCTTCTGACTGGCAAGCCCTAGGCTCTGTGGTTTAACCCGCAGCGCCACCCGCATCCCTTGGGGTTCTCTTAGGCAGCACTATAATGTCCAGCCTGCCTTGATTCCCCAGCACAATATACATTCATGAATAACGGGCCCCAGTCTGTTGTGGATGCCTTTGCAATGAGACAGAATTCCAGCAGCCTCTTCTCCTCTGGCATTGATGATGAATAGAGTCCCTAACCTTTTTTTAATGGCCCTCTGTTTTTGCCCCCATATTCAGGTAATCTAAACCATATCCACAGCCTTCACAGCCCCTCCCAACTTTACAGCAGTTTCTAAATTGACATCCCATGGTAGGTATGATGAGGTAGGAGAGAAAGCAGCCATGTAATATGGGCGGGGGAGGAAAGTGGTGAGCTGAGGCATAGGATTACTAAATAAAATACCATTTAACACCAGGCTACATCTTCCCGTTCTTTAAAATAACACCCACACAAACACAGCAGAGGATCCAGTTTCCTTCAAAGCTTCTCCATGAGTTTTTAAAAATTTATATTTGAAACCAGCGTGTCTGGGTTCATTTAAACTTCATTAAATCTCTCTCTGCCTTTACACTCTGAATGCTTTTCAGCAAAGGGCTGCAGGTAACCTTGGACACCATCTGGGATTTATTTCTGCAAAGAATTAAAGTGCCAACACCTTTAGTCAACTTCTGTTTTTGTTGTTCCTTTCTTTTTCTTTTTTTTACAAGAACTCAAAATGTTCTCCGCTGCTTCATTTATGAGAGCCATAGCCATCCTTGTTCCTAACGCATCAAGTACTATTATGGGACCGGGATTAGTCTTTTGGAATCATTTATTGGAGTTTGGCCTTGGTTTGATTTTATGTGTGATTGCACCAATATTCCTTTTGTGCCATGTTTTACTGAACTGTCCCTGTGCATTGGTAAATAAGCACATAGGAAGAATCCAGACACAACCTATGTAGAATTATATCAAGGTTTTCTCTTTTCTTTTTGTGCTATATATCAGTGAAACACCCACATAAGAATCTTAATGTGTATGATCACATTAGGAATGCTTATATATCAGTAACACACCCACATATACACAGCAGTCTGTACAAAATTCAGAATTCAGAAACTAAACCAAACCTTAAAAATGGGAGATTTCTGATGCACAAGTTCCACTTCAGAGACATTGGAAGCTGCTTTATACTGAATCAGGCAGTTGATTCATCTGGTCCATCTAGCTGAGTATTGTTTCTACACTGACTTAAGAGCATCTCTCCAGTGTTTCAGAGGGGGGCATCCAAGCCCTATCAGGGATGCCAGGTCTTGATCTTCTGCATGCTCTGCCAATGAGCATCAGCCCTTTTTGATTGATTTGGAATTCCAAAATCAAATGATAAATTGGCTATTTCAGAAGTATCCCTACACTGCTGTAGTACATTGAAGATTAAGATGGAAAAAAGTAATCCTGTCCAAGGCTAGAATCTCATCAAGAGCTTCATGGAACTCCTAAACTCCAAGTGAACATTTCCTCATTTTCAGCATTGGAAAAATGCATTTTCAGCATTGGAAAAAATGTGTGTGCCATCTCTGTCTCTCACGTCAAAGGAGAATGGGACAATGCTGAGCTCTGTGTATACATTTCTGTCCCATCCTGTGTTCATCACAACAGTGCTGTTTCTATTCTGCTACAGACTGGCTTCTGCTAAAACCAACTTTGTTCGCATCACTATGGCCAAGACTAACATAATTTATTACATAATCAGTTTCAATGGAAGGGAAACATTGAAAACAATGCAGAAAATAATGCCCTTGTTTACATAACATTTGAGAACTATAAAGTCGATTTCTGTTCCTGACCTCCAATGATGAATTTCAGCAATTTCTGCTCCTTCACAGATTACTGTGAAGATGATCTTCATACCTAGCTTTATCCCAATGTGTGGATTTCCCAATCCACTAGTCACTAGCACAGATTTCAGGGGAGGGGACATCAAGATGATCTGGAGTTGCTCAGCACCCAGAATGCTTTATGAGCAGTTGCCAGGAAATCGTCACCATCATCATAGTCACTACTACACTTTGGTCAAAATGTGGGATAGAGAGGTGACTGTGGTTACCCATGAGAATCATCCTAATGTCTTCCAACCCAGCTTCAGGGGCAATTGGCTCATTGGTCTACCAAAACACCAATGACAAGGATGAACAGATAAGAAGGGCACAGATGGCAGAGAACCTGAGCCAAATGTTAAAAAGTTCACTAATTTGCTGTGCAACTGAAGACATACAGAAAGCTGGTGTCCTTGCACCAATGCTCATAATAATGCTTAAGAGGCATGACATTGCAGTAGCTCTTCCTTAAGTAAAAGCTATTATAGCTTCAGAGATGTTAAGTACCTCAATGGTATGGAGCAGGACTTTATATATTGGAGCAAGGAAAATGTATGAAAATTGTATGGGTAAATCTAGGTCCCAACGTTTGGGCTTAAGCTACTGTTTCTCCTATTTTTATGAGCACTCCAAATCTGCAGTCTAGAAAAAGTTCCTGTGCTGTGCAATCCTATGCATGTTTACTCAGAAGTAAGTCTTGCTGTGTTCAGTGTAGGTTACTCCTAGCTAAAATAATCTTTAAAACAAGCAATAGAAATGGTCAGCATTTCCTTGTTCACCATTCTTCCCAACATAAAAAATGTTTACATTTGAAATTTTCAACACTTCAGTGGGGAATGCCTGTGACACAATGTGACTCAACTCCAAGTCTGGGCAAATGAGTGAAATGCATTTAATGAATTCATTTTGTTTCAGCAGTGCCCACTGTGTTTTGAATTTCATCACGGTTAAAACGAGACCGTTTGCGTTAGATCACTTGGTAAGAAGCAGCCTTTTGCTGCTGACAGGCAACTGCAGCCAGAACTCAGGAAGATGAAAGACAATTTCCTTCTCTACTTGCAGTAGGGGGGCTGGAGATTACATTTTAGGGTTGTCTAGAAACTCTGTTGTGCTTTTCCCACTTCCCTTTAGGCCCAATAAGAGTTGGTGTTAATTGTATCATTGCAGCTAATACGTCTAGCATTTTTCCTCTTTGAAAAGCTGCCTGGGGAATAGTCTTGTGACTGTGGTGTGCAGGAAAAGTGGGATTAAAAAACAAAACAAAACACCTCCCTTCCTGCTGCAGTCTCCATGAAAAGCATCACCCAGGTGCTATTTTTTCTGGGAGAGAAATATCCATTGATCCCAATGAAAAATCCCTCCTAATGAGAACAGCATAAGGCCATTTTCACCAGGACCATATTGAGAGGGATTAAAAACAAACAAACCAAAAACAACCATGTTTTAAACCTTCCCCACATAACATGCTGTCCTAGCCCAAGTACCTAGCCAAAATCCTGCAGCTGAAGGACTATTTAATCATACGGAAGATGCCATAAATTGCATTTCAACCACCACTCCATAAAGCTCAGCACAGGTGCCAACTTAAACAAAATATGGGGGGCACCTGCCCACCCTCCCTTCTTCCCACACTTCTCTGGAGAGCACTTTCCTCCTCCACATGCAACTAGGCACAAATCTCCCCTTCCCCCAGTCTCCCACAAGAAGTTTCTGCCTACTCACCTGCCCCACACCTGTTTGCTTCTCCTACCAGCCTGCTAACCCACTTGCCTCTGCCCAGCTACCCTGGGCTCAGACACGCTCGGAAATGGCGCCGAAAGCTGAGAGCCAAGTTGGGAAAAGAGTGTAGCACCCAGCTTGGGGGGGGGGAGGTGGCTGCCCAAGGGGGGGGTTAAATATTTTATGGGGGGACCAGGGTGCCATAGAGTTGGTGCCTATGTTGCCCAGTACTGTCTGCCCTGAACAGGAAGCTTCTTTGTGCCAAATCCGACACTTGGCCCATCTACTTCTGTATTGCCTACACAGGCAGACAGTGGCTCTCCAAGGTTTCAGCCTGGTGACTCTCCCAGCCCTACCTGAAGATGCCGGGGATTGAACCTGGGACCTTCAGCATGAAAAGCAGATGCTCTACCTCTGAGCTATGCCCCTTCCCAGTCTTTCCCCAGGATATCAAGCTGACAAATCCCGCAGCCCAAGTTAAATCAGGGAATTAGAAATGGACGTTGGGACTCTTCTGTAAGCAAAGTGTGTGCTCTGCTTCTGAGCTGTGGCCCTTGCCCAACACGTAGGAATGGCAGCACAGCAGTGAGCCACAGCAGGCAGAGATAGCAGCACCAAGCACTGCAGCTAGAAAGCAAGGAGTGTGCAGCGCTGCTTATCAGCAATGCTGCGTTTTAATGAAGAGGGAGAGCCTGCACACATTCTAATAAGAAAGGCTTCAATGACACATTAAACATTCAGCGCAGCACTAGAAATTGAGCATCCCAATATTCCTATTCAATCTTACACACATTAATATGCACACACTGTGATGATTAGTCGTACTTTGTTTCATCTCAGATGAATACTCTTTGATCTCCTTGCAGCCGGCGTCTCCTGCAGAGCTGGCAGCAGAAAACCAGCTATAGTGGCAAGGATTTTAAAATTAACCTTAGGGGATAACCTTCACCTTTCAACAATCTGCACTTTTCTTTTCTTTTTTGCAGCCTCTCTCTCAGTTTCTTTTCTTTTCTTTTTTTAAAAAATAGTTCTGCCAAATAGCATGATTCTCTTCTTTTCTGGGGCCAACTACAGCACACCTGGCAAACGACCAGAGAACTCTATTGCAATGATTTCTCTTTATTGCTTCACTGCAAGTAAGCTTAAAGGTTTATAACCATTATCACCATTCCAGAATATCAACCGCTCGTGAACTCTGATTTAGACACAGCTCAGTTTGCATTCCCCAAAAGAATGAGCCTTTCAAGTTACACTTAATTTCCACCGTCTGTGCTGGGCACACAAGAAAAGAGTTTTTGTCCAGACCAATAAATTTGCATGTAGAAGTTTGCTTTACCTTAATTATGGCTCCCTCCCATGCGGTTCCATTTCTGAGACCCCCACAAGAATTTTTGCAATCGTCTTTGGTGTTATATATTGTAGAACAACTTTTTAGCCTACCATGTCTCCACATTATGCCTTTTCTAAAAAGCAGACTGTCACCATGGCCAGCACATGCATTTCCTAATTAGACTTAGCTACACTAGTAGAAAACAACGTTCTAGAAGCCTTGCTTAATATGAAAGCATTACAATTTAATTTAAAGCCTGTCCCTCTCCTTTGAAAACAGATGCCAGTGTTAAGCTGGCCTTTGCAGCAGAAATATGGATTTGTGTTTGGAATGTGAACATTGTGTTCTGTCTCATGTCACAATCTTTGAGGGAGAAATCATGTGAGAAAGTGGATATTGGAGCACCTTCCACAGCGTTGGGAACATTTTTTGTGTGGGCAGAGGGGGGAAGTGTCTAAGGGGGGTCATGACTGAGATACATAAAATTGTGCATGGTCTTGAGAAAGCAGATATAATTTTTCTCACACTTTCCCATAATATGAGACTCTAATGAAAACAACTGACCAGAAATTCAGGACAGCCAAAGGGCATTACTTCTTCACACAACACTCATAATCTAACCTCTAGGTTAGTTTATTGCAATGTGTTACACATGGGGCTGCCTCTGAAGACAGTTTAGACACTTCAATTGGTGCTGAATTCACCGGCCAGGTTGCTCACAGGGGCAAGATGCTTTTGAGCATATAGCACCAGGTAAAGGTAAAGGACCTCTGGATTGACTGGATGGCTAAGTCCAGTCCAGGGCGACTATGGGGTGTGGCGCTCATCTCTCTTCAGCCCAAGTGAGCTGGCATTTGTCCACAGAAGCTAGAGCACACGGAAATGCCATTTATATAGCACCAACTCTGGCCCAAGAGCACTGGCTGCCAATTCATATCCAAGCCCAAAATTGACCTATAAAGCCTTAAATGGCTCAGGACTGCAATACCTCAAGGACTGCCTCTCCCTATATGACCTGACCCAGACTCTGTGATCATCATCTGAGGCTCTTCTTTCATGTGCTCCATCCATAAGAAGTCGGGAGGATGGGAGCATGAGAACGGGCTTTTTCTGCAGTGGCTACCCACTGCAGTGGAAAGCTCTCTCCAGGGAGGCTTGCCTGGAGCCTTCATTGCATATCTTTAAGCACCAGGCAAAAACATTCCTCTTCTCTCAGGCCCTGGGCTAATTAAACAATCTGCGGCCTTATAACTTGTTGGGGCAGTACTGTTTTGTTTGCTGTTAGGTATTTCTGTATTTTTGTACTGCAAACCACCCTGTGAGCCTAAACTGAAGGGCAGTTTATAAATTTAAAAATTAATAAAATAATAAATCATTCATGGAAATTTGCCAACCCCAGATGCAAGAGGAGGAGGAGATCAGGTGCCAGAAAGCAGACACCCAGGAATAGAGCGGAGAAGCCCCCACCTCTGTTTCTAGATGTCAGACAGAAACGAAAAGGGTGGAGATAGCTACCCTGCTTAAGCCCCTGGATGTCATCAACTGTACTAACATGTCTCAAAAAGTCCTGCCCAATGAAGTTTCAAGTTTGCCAAGGTGGTAGGAACATGAACCACATCCTTTCTCAACTCCTGTTCCTGTCTGGGCCCCGTGGAGGCCTGGAAGCAGTTAGATAGAGGGGGCAGAGTCTCTAGAGAAGTGACTTTGTTTGGGGAAGAAACGAAGAATCAACAGTTATATAAGGCCAGCCAGGTACCCTTTTAGCTTTCCAGTATCATATTGCCTGCCTGAGCTGCAATAGCAATTTCCAGCCATTATCTGGGTGGTGCTGCAGCACAGCAAATATCCGTAAGCTAAAATGCCGGGCCCCTGCTGCCAGATTCCTTGGTTTGTGCCTCAGATGCCTGACATCTCTGGCATAGGGCTAGTGTGATGCCCTTCAGATGCTGCAGGACTACAATCCCCACCAGTCCTAGTCAGCAGGCCCAATCATAAGGGATGGCGTGGGCAGTAGTCCAGCACACAAGGAGGGTACTGCTTTAGCTACCTCTGCTCTAGGGGAACTCCTCTTCCGAATCATGCAACCTAAATGGTACTTGAAGACTCTGTGTGTTCTTCTATGACCTATTCCCACGTTCCTGCCCAATACAGGACCGACCTATGGCCAGGCTTCGCAATCTACCCTTCAGCGGCAAATCCGCTTCCTAAAACACTGACTGCTGCTTGCTAAACTCCCGGTGCTGAATCCCTGATTTACGTCTGCTGACATTCTGGCCAAGGCTACTCGCTTCCCAGCTGGCTGCACCAATCTTCCAGCTGCAAGGAAACCGACATAGTAGCATGAAGCTATGTTTATTTTGCCCACATAACTTAGTTGCTTGAGTTGAAAAGGTAACAGATCAGAGCCGGCAACCACGGCTTAATTCCAAGTTGCCAGGCAACCGCACATCCGCCAGTGAAGTACTTTCAGACAGCGCTACCAGCAAGTTTGGAAAACGGCGCTGCTGGCCCTTCATGGGGCCATAAAGCACCGAGCTGGATGATGCTCACAATGCTCTGTAAACAAGATCGTTGTGGGCTATATATCTAATGATGCTTAATTAACACTCCTGGCAAATCAATCCTAAAAACAGCCTCCTTCATAATTAAAACTCTGCCAAGTAGGAGACAGCACCGGAGCTATGGCAACTTGATGCTTGCTGAATTAGGGGAGGAAAAAAGAAACGAGGGAGAGAGGGGGGGACTCTTGACAGCAATTACTGTGTGCTTAGACTAATTCACAAGCAGATGGTTGCACTTAAGCGCCAGTGAAGGAGGACTGCGTGTTACTGTCAGCAGGATGAATAGAGAGGCTGTGTCGAGCAGTGGCTAGCTTTCCATCAGAGAAGCCTGGGGCAGGCGAAAACCATTATTACTTACTATTCATACTCTGTCATCAGCATACATAGAATCATAGAGTTGGAAGAGACCACAAGGGCCATCGAGTCCAACCCCCTGCCAAGCAGGAAACACCATCAGAGCACTCCTGACATATGGTTGTCAAGCCTCTGCTTAAAGACCTCCAAAGAAGGAGACTCCACCACACTCCTTGGCAGCAAATTCCACTGTCGAACAGCTCTTACTGTCAGGAAGTTCTTCCTAATGTTTAGGTGGAATCTTCTTTCTTGTAGTTTGGATCCATTGCTCCGTGTCCGCTTCTCTGGAGCAGCAGAAAACAACCTTTCTCCCTCCTCTATGTGACATCTTTTTATATATTTGAACATGGCTATCATATCACCCCTTAACCTCCTCTTCTCCAGGCTAAACATGCCCAGCTCCCTTAGCCGTTCCTCATAAGGCATCGTTTCCAGGCCTTTGACTATTTTGGTTGCCCTCCTCTGGACATGTTCCAGTTTGTCAGTGTCCTTCTTGAACTGTGGTGCCCAGAACTGGACACAGTAGTCCAGGTGAGGTCTGACCAGAGCAGAATACAGTGGCACTATTACTTCCCTTGATCTAGATGCTATACTCCTATTGATGCAGCCCAGAATTGCATTGGCTTTTTTAGCTGCCGCGTCACACTGTTGGCTCATGTCAAGTTTGTGGTCAACCAAGACTCCTAGATCCTTTTCACATGCACTGCTCTCAAGCCAGGTGTCACCCATCTTGTATTTGTGCCTCTCATTTTTTTTTTTGCCCAAGTGCAATACTTTACATTTCTCCCTGTTAAAATTCATCTTGTTTGTTTTTGCCCATTTCTCTAATCTGTCAAGGTCGTTTTGAAGTGTGATCCTGTCCTCTGGGGTGTTAG
This sequence comes from Podarcis tiliguerta, assembly GCF_965153285.1. NCBI lineage: Eukaryota > Metazoa > Chordata > Lepidosauria > Squamata > Lacertidae > Podarcis > Podarcis tiliguerta. The sequence continues at coordinate 55,225,577 of NC_139543.1, read as the reverse complement.
CCACCCCTCCCAGTTTGGTGTCATCGGCAAATTTGATCAGGATGCCCTTGAGTCCATCATCCAAGTCGTTGATAAAGATGTTGAATAAGACCGGGCCCAAGACAGAACCCTGTGGCACCCCACTAGTCACTCTTCTATGAGTCCCTTACAAGCTAAACAGGGAGGTCACTGCCTCCAAAGGAGCCCCGTGGAACCACTTTAGACTGTCATGGCTTCACCCCAAAGAAGTGTGGGAAATGTAGCTTGTTAAGGGTTCTGAAAGTTGTTAGAAGACCTCTATTGCCTTCAAAGAAGGACAGTTCCCAGAGTAGCTTAACCATCAATCCCTAACGATCAATCCCTCTTCACAGGCAACCTTTGAGAACTGTAGCTTGTGGGGAGGAATAGGGGTCTCCTAACAACTCTCAGCACCCTTAACAAACCACTGTTCCCAGAATTCGTTTGGGGGAGCCATGGCTGTTTGAAGTGGTATCGCTTTAAATGTGGTATTGCTTCCCTCCCCTGATTCCCTCTGAGGCTGGTAAGCCGTGAGGAAGAGTTTGGAAGGTTTCCGCTAGTTCTCTGCTGCCCCTTACCCACCCGCAGCCCCTCTGGGAAAATCACTAGCTACGCTACTTGTGAGCAAATGGCTGGTCCAGCAGCTTCTTCCTCACATGAGGATAAGCCGCAGTACAGGCAGAAACAATGGTTTTTGAGGAGAGCTTCAAAAGAAGGAAACAAACACATTATGGAAGAATCTTTCATATAAGGGGGCATCAGCAAGGAGGGATGGGAGTAGCTGTTTAAGAGAGCTGAGGAAAAGCTATGGAAAGCTTTAAAGGAAAAGACATGGGAATCATTGCAGGATATGGAAGGGTATGGGGAAGCCGCTGAACAGAACTGAAGAGGGACTTCACTAGAAAGGGGTATCACTGCTTCAATATCCTCTCTCTCTCTCTCTCTCACACACACACACACACACACACAAGCACATCAATTAAGTCCCAAGCGAGATTGGCTGCTCCTTGTAGAATAAATGAGGGTGTGGTGATGCCACATTTCAAATTGCTAGATGTTATGGGGGAGAGAAGAGGAGGCGAAGGCACTTGTGTATCTGCTTCTGTCAGCTGTCAACATCCCGGTTCATTCTCCAGAAGGTGAGGCTGACAGGCTTAATTACAGAACTATAATTAATACATACTTGTGTTTAATAAATATTACCTGCCAGTTTACACGGCACTTCAGATTTGCAAGGTGCTTTGCAACAGAAGGGTGTAATCACAATAACTCAGCGCTATGGATAGATGGATGAGTCTATTACCAGCCCTGGCCAATTCTGTATATGCTCATTCCTAAATCAGCTCTGCCCTCTTTCTGCATTAATTTGTGAGTTTCCTTTAAAAAATGAATGAAAATACATAATTTTTTTTCTCAGTGCACACAATTCTAAAAGTATTTTATCCTAAAATGTGCATTTTGTAATGCATGTTAGTATGGTTTTTAAGCAGAGAGATGTATTGCAAATTTCAGATAACTGCAAAATATGAAGGATAGTAGCATTAGTCATGCATTAGTCTGGGAGGTGTGAAACTGGCCAGCTCACATTCTTCTAAAGCATTTTCAGAAGCACACAGCTTGTTTTGTCCTCAGTGATTTTTCAAAGCTTCAACATTTTCTGCTCAGCCACTAGAATGAAGGGGAACTGATCAGTCAAGCCAGAAAAAATTATTCTGAAATGCCTGCTTTGGCTTGTTCTTATGCACAGCTCATTAGGGTAGCTAGCCTTCCTAATTCTTTGTACTTTGGCCACAAGCAAGGACAAAAATCCAGGAGGAAAAGCAGATAGACTCATTTGGGCTCCACATTCAACATTTTTTAAATGTCTGGTAATGAAATGCAAATAGTTGGCTGTGCAAATTTCTTAGCAGCATCCTGCTGTATGGAAAAGCTTTCCATGTGACCTTAAAGGCATTTGGCCCAGAGCCAAACTAGAGTTACACAGGAGATGCGTGAACAGTTCCTTAGCGTTTATTTATTTATTTTTTGAATGAAAAGCAGCTGTGGGAGGCTGCCAGTCTGAGCAGAAAACAAGAGGCAGGAGGGGTTGCTTAACCCATTCCCCTTCTGCTATTTGTATGCTCACAATCAACATCCTTAATGAGTACCCCCACCTTCACAAAACTCCCAAGGGTTCTAAAAGCAGCTTGGAGAGGAGAAATACGGAGATGCTTTTCTACTTCTAATCACGGCTACCAATACTTTGTTTCAGTGGGTTTAAATTAAAACTAAACTAAACTAAACTAAACATTTCAACTATCTTTGGTTGGTCAACAGAGTATATTATGAAAAAGACCCCCAAAAATCCATTGGTGTGATATGACACGCAATTAGCAATATCTGCTAATAGCTCTAAAAGGTAAAGGAACCTTTGACCATTAGGTCCAGTCATGGCCGACTCTGGGGTTGCAGCGCTCATCTCGCTTTATTGGCCAAGGGAGCTGGAGTACAGCTTCCAGGTCATGTGGCCAGCATGACTAAGCCGCTTCTGGCGAACCAGAGCAGCGCACGGAAACGCCGTTTACCTTCCCGCTGGAGCGGTACCGATTTATCTACTTGCACTTTAACGTGCTTTCGAACTGCTAGGTTGGCAGGAGCAGAGACTGAGCGACGGGAACTCACCCCATCGTGGGGATTCGAACCACCAACCTTCTGATCGGCAAGTCCTAGGCTCTGTGGTTTAACCCACAGCGCCACCTGTGTCCCAATAGCTCTACTTGGAAACTAAGTAAAGGTAAAAGGGCCCCTGACCATTTGGTCCAGTCGCGGACGACTCTGGGGTTGCGGCACTCATCTTGCTTTATTGGCTGAGGGAGCTGGCGTACAGCTTCCGGGTCATGTGGCCAGCATGACTAAGCCACTTCTGGCGAACCAGAGCAGCTACATTTGTGTAATTAAAGAGACTGCATTTAAACTTAAGAATCCTCTGTGAGTACTCTTGTAAACTTGAAATGTCCAGGAAGATATTTTATCAAGACACTATATTTAAACATAAGCACTCTCTGAGGGGGTTTATGTGATGTTATGAATTCCAGAAAACCTACAGAGTTGCAGTTATCTCTTTCTGGGAATTAATTTGCCAACAGACTAATTTGCTATGAGAAACATTAATTCATACCAACCTGTTGTCTATGTAAATGAAAAACTCTTGTGCCTGTCGTATGAATTTATGCAGATAAAGCTTTTAGAGGAGTGAGCATTCACTGCTGATTCCCCAGAGCATCCTGTCCGAGGCAAGATACACTGCCTGCATACTTAGGTTCTGAATATAAAGAAAGACACTCCGCAGGAGGCATAACAAGGAGCTGGGCACAAGCTATGAGCATTTCCCAAACACATTTATGAGGAAGTCAGTCCCATTGAACTAACATGAAGGTTTAGGGCAAAATAAGTTAGTTCAGGGTGGGACTTCTTTGCTATTTGCACTGATCATGTCTGCTTGGATTCTGTCTGCATGGACGACTAGTAATCAGTAAGGGGAACTGCACAGCGGCTTACATATATCAAGTAGGGTGATTCTGTGTGCCTGACACTCACAGATTTAGCTCAGTCTCCCAGGCTTGCAGTAGAAACAGAGCATTTGGAGGTAAGGTACTAGAGCCTCATGCTATGAGTCCCATTTGAAACACACACACACACACATACACACATTTCCATAGATTGTAGTGGCTTCAAGTGCAAGAGCCTAACTCTCTGTTAAGACATTCGCTGATGTACCTGAGGCAAAGAACACCATCTAGAAAAGGTCCCTGAACAAAACAGCATATGCCCCAGGCCTGTACAGAATAAAAACAAGGCATATACCCAAAGTTCCAGAATCACTGGTAATAAACATGTTTTATGGTAATAAAGATGCTTATGGACCTCCTGGACCAACCAGCTTGTGAGAAGACACAGCATGTGAGAGTAAAGAATAACAGCCGCAAAATACATTAGAGGTAGGGTGTTGGAACTGGCCTGTGGGCCAGATCTATAATTCCCTCAATCCCCACAGGTGGGTGGGACTTCCCACCTGTCTACCCCTTGGTGGCCTAATGATACTGGGAGCATGCCCTTCAAAGAGGTTCACTGTAACTTCCAGCCAGCTAACCAGCAGTTACAGGGAGCCTCTTTGAAGTCCTTTTGGAGGAAGCGGTTCCGTATCAAAGCGCTTCCCCTCCATGAAGTGCTCCGAGTCCCAACGGCTTTGTCTGCAGAGGGGGAAATACTTCATTTGAAAACATCTGTCATGTTTGGTCATTGATCAAAAAAAGGCAAGAATGAAAGCAAATAGAACCTTCCTAAGAACTTACTTGAGGGCTGTTTTGTAGTGGTAGATGGCTTCACTGTCACGACCTTGGTCTTTCAAAAAATTGGCATAGTTGTAGTGCACCTTGGCATTATGGGGCAGAGTCTGGATGCCTGACCTATGAACGAGAAACCACATAGGAACAGTAACAAACACAGTTTTGCTTTTTATTATTGGGATTGCGCCTCTTGATAGCTTGCCGTAAAGGGTACTAAAAATGAGGCATACTGGAAACCACGTACTTGGAAGAAACATAGTGTACCTCTCAAACCAAACTGTAGTTTTGTTGAAATATATATGTAAAAAAATAATAAATGTCCAGTAGCACCTTAGAGACCAACTAAGTTGGTTCTTGGTATGAACTTTCATGTGCATGCCCACTTCTTCAGTCTCCCCCATTCTCCTATGAATGCCTCAACTAGAAATATACCACCAAGCCATCACTGCCAAAATCACACTGTATGCACACACTTCATAGCCTGAAACCTGGTTCCTGACCCACTTTGGAAATTATTCTCTAATTAAAAGAGGAAATAATAAATATTCATACCCCCAGCCAAGTAGGGAAAGGTGGGGAACAAATTACAAGGCAACACAAAGTGTTTTTCCCATTTCTACTTCCTTCAATCTTGCGACTAATATTTTCCATGCACATTTGCCCAACATGAATTCCTAAACTCTAATATTGTTGCTCCAGAAAATACATAGCAATTGAACTGGCTGGGGGTGAGGGAGGAAAAAACACACACCACAGATCTGAGAACAATGTCCCAGTGTGGTTTCCTTCCGCACTGATTGCTATGGAGTTTCTCACAGACCAACCTGCAATATAGTGCGTTGGCATAAACTACAATGATGTTAATAAAGCCAACACAGGTGATTTTAAAAAACATTTTAGGGCACATGTGATCATAAAAGAGGGTGCCAAACACAGAATTCTCAAAACTCTCACAAAACTACAATTCCCATTGCTGAGAGATGTGTCATACAATTTAAACCAATTAAAACTGGGTACCATTGGAAAAATATAAGGTGCTTCCAGCTCATCTCAAATGGGTTGTTGGTGACAGGTTTTTGCATATTTTCTGCCAAAAAAAGAGGAATTAAATAGGGGGGAAATATAAACTGGTATTTTGATGCTGATGATGTCATGTGCACACTATATAAAACCTTGCATACATCAACAGCACCAATCCCCCAATAAATACCCATGTGGAAGCATCCATACTGAGCGTGACATTATCACCCCTCCGTTCTGTAAATCATCACCACCAGTAATAAAGTGTTCCACCATGATAAACCGTTTGCTGTGCAACCTCCTGTTAAATTGTTGTCCATTGATCTTTCCCAAGTGTATGTGTTTGGAACCTATTACATAATTCTGTTTGCAAAGCACAAAAAACAAGCGGGACTACATGCATCACGCTGCTCGTTCTGCAGAGGTAACGTGCATAAATAAAAAGAAGCAAAAGTGTCTTTTCAGGGGTGCAGAGGGAAATCATTCCTAGTCAGCACATTTGGCTCACGGAGCAGATTTACTGATTAAGGATAAGCTATTTTTAGAGCACCATTTTAAAGGTTTAATCCCCAGTGGAGGAGAGGCATTGCCTAGCGATCCATTCTCTCTCTGTCCCACACTATCACCTGCTTATAGAGTGGCTAAAACACATATTGTACTGTTCATATTCCAAGTAATATGCATTCTCCAGGTAAGGTATGAAAAATATTACTGGTGGGCCTTGGAGAACCCCAACAAAGCCAAAGTGTTTCCCCAGCCTTGCTGCCCGCCCCTCACCTTAGATCAATCTTACCTGAAAAGGGACTCTCTTGACAGCCAGATTTCATTCTGCTTCACTGTTTTCCATGAGAACAGCAAGAGCAGCAAAGCCGAGAGGGTCGCTGCAGTGGCTCCCCATTTATTTAGCCACATACAAAGCTTGTTTAAGCCGTGGACCAAGAGGATGCAGTACCCCATACTGAAAAAGCAATCAGGGAAGGAGGAGGGAGAGAAAGAAAGAATTATAGCAAGATGCAATGGTTGAGGTTCTTTCACAGAGGTTAGCATAACCAGCAAGAGTGCAGGTCCCTTGCATTATCTGGTCTTCTCTCATAGTGGGGCAAGATATTGCTAGATGGAGTCATTACTCCTCTGTGTCTCTTTGCTCACTCTTCAACATAACTAACTTAACACAATGCATGCTGCAATTTCACTACATCTTGCCCAGCTTCCACTGCCTAAGTCAATGATGTGAGGTAGGGTAACGCACTGTGAGGTGACATCCTGTCAGATGTTTCATTAAGCTAGACCAGGGATGGGGAACCTTTGGCCCTCTGGATGTTACTGAACCCCAACTCCCATCAACTCCAACCAGCCTAGCTCAGTGGTGAAGGAAGATTAGAGTCCTGGCTCTCCATATGTTGCAACTGCCATCATAATTGGCCAGCCTGGCTGGATCTGATGGGAGGTAGAGTCCTCCTCATCCCAGAGTCCTCATCCCTTAGTTGAATGTTATGAGGGAGAAAGTACCAAGACAATCAGTGTGGTTCCTGCTCCTTCTCTCTTGGCAACATCTAGTTGTACTTTGGTTCTTAAAAAAAAAACCTGCAGAACATATTAGGCAACTCCAGAAGTTCAATTTTATGATGCAAATATTAAATTGGGGTAGCCAAAGTAGTGCCTTTCAGGTGTTGCTGGACCACAATTCTCATCAACTCTACAGGGAGCTTTAGTTTAGCAACAGCTAGTGGTGGCTACCATTGGTTTTAACTGTCGGGGGCAGGAATTGTAATTCTGCAGTATAATAAAGTTGTATGAGAGTAGCTTCCATCATGGCTATAGAAACCAGGTAGCCAGTGTACCCGGGACAAAAGAACACAAACACACACATATACTCTGTCCTTTGGATATTGTAAAATACATACTCTCCCCATCACAGAACTTCCGTGTTGGAAAAAATAATGAGGGAAGCAGCTCCCCATGGGTGTGATCCAAAGTCATAGTTCCTGGGGAAATTGTCCAATGTCAAGGTTTTCAACTATTGCCCTTGGCAAACAGTTTTTAAATCTGGAAGAAAATGCTCCTTCAACTAAGGTCCTCAACTTTAGTCTACCTCACACTGGCTGGGAAACTCAGAACAATATAGGACACGTCTAAGACTTTAGCCTTTTCTGACTATCCATTTGGTGCCACAGCTTTTAAAATAACAACTAAATAGCCAGGGTGCGGATGAGGGGAGAGAGATCAGGGTCATAGGATATATTTATTTTGGAGGAGGTTAACCTTTTGTCAGTAATGTTCCAGTTCAAAGCTGAGTATCACCCCACAGGCTTGCTATTCACAATGGGAGGAAAGTTCTGTTCCCACATGCCACATAATGAAGGGAAAATATGTTAAGTACACTACATTCTGTTAGTAATTATAAGATATAGCTCTGTCTTTTTTGCTATTGCTTGCTCTTGTCTTCTGCACACTTATTTGCCTAATGCTGACATATGGTTTAACATAATCTTGAACCAGGCCATTTCTTTTGCCCCGTTTTGGTTTTTACTGCCTCTCTCCCATGCTAAACTGAATTGGTTTTTAACATGGTTTAATATAATTTTTAGCATCATTGTTATTATAATTACGTATTAGTTTTTTAATGTATTGTTGTTTAACTGGAGCATTTTGTCTGGAGCATTTTCTTCTTAATGTAAGCTGTTTGGGGCTTATAAAGGAAAGGGGGGGGAAATCTACAATAATCTGTCTTAATAGTGAACTCTTAATTAGTTAAATTCACCAAGTTAATATGATCTTATGAATCAAAAGTCTCGTAATACGCTCAATAGATTTTTTTAATAAAAACATTCACACTGAACTTCTGGTTCAGTTTTTTTTTAAATACAAATATAGTTTTTATACAATTTTCATGTGTTTCCTTAAACCATTCCATATTTAAAATAACAACCAACACTGCTCCATCTAAACTAATATGCAACGTTATTTTCCCTACAAAACTATCCATATATACTGACTCTATCTTACATATTGCCAAAATATAATTTTCTTCCCAAAAAGCTGTTTGCTAAATCTACAGTCGCAGCTAAATCTACAGTCCCTGCAGATAGCACCAGAAGCTAATCTGCTTTTGTTCTCTAACATTCCTTTGCTTTTATTCCAGTGTGTTTATTATAAAGCAACAGCATCCAAGTATCTTGACTTTTTATGAAATCAAACTTGCTATTTGATTTCTCTTCAGAGTGTTTGATATTAATGGACAAACAGCTAAACATTCGAAGTCTGACTCTGGACAAGAATAATCTCAAAGAAAGGATGTTTGCAATGCTTAGTAACTTAACTATGTTTTATCTGATCAGAGAGCTAGAGAAACAGGAACTAAGCCCAAATGCTAAAATGGCATTATTTCTTTCCTTCATTATTAAACATAAGTGGGAATTGAGACTGTTTCACAGTTGATTCCTGCAAAGGTGCATATATTTGATCCTGGATGTGTTTCTGCAGGAGACTGTGTAAGAGCACTTGCACATCATCATCATCATCATCAACAACAACACCAACAAAAGGAAACGTGCCACCAAAAAACAAGATAATAGATGTTCAAAGAATTTCCATATTCCGATTTACAGTGGTACCTTCGGTTATATACGCTTCAGGTTACATACGCTTCAGGTTACAGACTCCGCTAACCCAGAAATAGTACCTCGGGTTAAGAACTTTGCTTCAGGATAAGAACAGAAATTGTGCTCTGGTGGTGCGGCGGCAGTAGGAGGCCCCATTAGCTAAAGTGGTGCTTCAGGTTAAGAACAGTTTCAGGTTAAGAACGGACCTCCGGAACGAATTAAGTACTTAACCTGAGGTACCATTGTTCTTAACCTGAAACTGTTCTTAACCTGAAGCACCACTTTAGCTAATGGGGCCTCCCGCTGCGCCGATGGAGCACGATTTCTGTTCTCATCTTGAAGCAAAGTTCTTAACCTGAGGTAATATTTCTGGGTTAGCAGAGTCTGTAACCTGAAGCGTATGTAACCCGAGGTACCACTGTATATGTATAGATGCAAATTTAAGCAGAAGCACATCTCACAATAATGGGGAAGACTGTAACCTGGTGGCTGAGAGCTGATGGGCAACTTCAGTGCCCCTACTGCTCTCCCTTCTGAGGGTTCTAGTTTCTTTCAAGTTTCAAATGGACTTGGACTGGACTTACTGACAAACAGATAACTCCTTCAAACAGTGGACTATCCTCTGTAAAGTAGGAAGCATGACCACTCTGCCTACCAGGCTATCAACCAAAATGCAAATACTTGGAGCATGCATTAGTGTGTGGCATTTTTTCAGACGCTGCCTTGGTACCAAGTGGCGGGAAGTCAGCTAGTCAGCCTGAAGTTCTTAAAGCATATGAATTGAGGAAACTGGATACATTACGTGAGTACGCCAAATTCCCCAAATGATCAAGGGGTTGAAGCACTTTCTTTAGAATGAAAGGCTGAAGGTTTTCGGACTTGTCAGCTTAGAAAATAAATAGCTACTTAGGACAGTGTGTGTGTGTGAATGTGTGGAATATGAAATACAGAATTATGGACGGCATGGGAGGCAGAATAGAAAGACATCATTTCTCCCCCTTGCATCGTACTAGAATTCAGGGTCACCTAATTAAGCTGATTGGCAGTAGATGCAGGAGCGACAAAAAGAAGCAGCTTTTCGCACAGCGCAAAAATGGATAATGGAAATTTACCACCTCAAGGCTGCTGATGCAGCACAGAGAATGGAAGTGTGGGATCACAGCTCAGGAGTAAAGCTCATGCTTTGCACATAGAAAGACCCAGACTCTGGCATCACCAGTTTTAAAAAAGAACAGGGGAGCAGGTAATGGGAAAGATTTCCGCCTGAGACCCAGAAGAGCTGCTGCCCATCAGACTAGGCTGCAAATGACCCATTAAAATTCGTGCAGCCACCTGAAAATCACTGTTATAAGATCTGTTTAGGTAAAAACAAGCCTGACTACAATTAACCTCAGCCTGCAATACCTCAGGATTGCGGTACCCTCGGTATACATTGATAAAAGTTGTTAATAAATGGAGCAGGGCAGCTACAAGTGTCATTAATTTCAACAGGTGATGCTTAACTCTATCCCAATGGAATCTACAGGGTTTAAAGAGGAGGGAGAAAGGTTGTTTTCTGCTGCTCCAGAGAAGCGGACACGGAGCAATGGATCCAAACTACAAGAAAGAAGATTCCACCTAAACATTAGGAAGAACTTCCTGACAGTAAGAGCTGTTCGACAGTGGAATTTGCTGCCAAGGAGTGTGGTGGAGTCTCCTTCTTTGGAGGTCTTTAAGCAGAGGCTTGACAACCATATGCCAGGAGTGCTCTGATGGTGTTTCCTGCTTGGCAGGGGGTTGGACTCGATGGCCCTTGTGGTCTCTTCCAACTCTATGATTCTATGATTCTAAAGGTGCACAATGCAGGCTGGATCATGCCCTTTCTATTTAGAAAGAACTTTTATCTAACAATACTTTTGACAGCACTTTTAAGCCACAAGAATGTCACAATCCTTTGCCTACCTCACCACAACCCTTTGAGGTAGCTCAGAACTTTCCCCATTTTATGTTCAGAGAACTGAGAGTAAGTGTTCACACCTTGCCAGTGGTAATTCATGACAGAGCGATGTGCCAACCCCTATTCTCTCATATTCAAGTGAGGTTGCAATCTGCAACCACTGTTGAGACTTAAAGGAATATGATCTAAGGATCAAATTCTGGTCATTTACAAATAAAATGTGCATATGTTTTCAACTGATGACACAGTTTAATCCTTTTGGGTCAGGTTTTTTTTGGGGGGGGTGGCGTTCTTAAGCAGTTATCTACAGAAAGCGTATGTTGTATAAAAGTGGAGGGATTGCATTTGACTTCAATTGCAGGGGGAACGATACACAGGCCTTTCATCGAAGTAGAGGTTTTGTCATGTTCACAGTATTACCAATGATTTGCCAGAGGCATGGAGAAATTCAGATTTCCAGGAGTAAATTGAAAAAAATAAAATGGAAAAAGACTAGATCGGGCCAACAGCACACCAAATAAGCATTCGTAATAGGAAGTTAGGAGGAAAATATCCCCTAGAAGCAAGTGAATAATAATATATTCTCTTCAAATGAATACTTGGCTGGGGGAAAAGGGAGAGAGCTCTTTTGTGATTTTAAAGGGTCACAACCTCATAAAAATTTTAACTCTATTCTCACATCCTCATCACACTATGAATTTTAATTGCTATCGAACAAAATGCTATTAAAAGAGGTGAAATAAAATGGCTACAAAATCCATTTCTCTTTTTACTTCCAGTTCCTCCCCCCACCCCCATGCATCAAATCATCTTTTGGCCCATTACAATGTAAGCAATTTCCTTTTTAAGGAGTACATGGTGAATACAAATATGTGCTTTTGAAAAATAATAGGTAAGTATCATTTAATGCTGAGTGCTAGACCCCAAGCCATCTCAAGACATTCCATGGTGACCTGAATATTCCATAACCACCCCAAAACTTCACATTCACTAATATGCATTATTTAGATAAACTGATCTCTCGCAAACCTTGACAAAATGCCTTGTGAATATTAAGCACACACACATACAGGCTCCCAAGATCATCATCATCATCCAACATGTACAGCAGAGCCATAGCTGCTTTCCTTTAGCAGAGCGTACCATATTAACAGCAAATGTTTGACCCTCCACTGCTGGTCATAGGCAGTGGAAGTTCAAATTCTGCAAAATGCCAATGAAGTCCCAAGAGGCAGAGACCACCTCTTGGGACGGAAAGGTGATGTGGCATGGTCTGCCCAAACAAGTTGGTTCTAGTTTCTCAAACAAGTTCAGCAGACTAAACTCTGTGGGTCAATGGTGTGATCTAGGCTATAGTACCAGCCTGCCTAAATGTTGTCAGATGAACCATAAAGTCAGTCTGAATCCACTACAGGGACCTGATACCCACGAGGCACTTCTGAGGATGGATTTGATAACCCCAAGCACACCATCAGGAAGCGCCAGATACTACAACTAACTGTGGCAACACTGATGTTCTTGTAAATAAACACTGAGAACCAAACATGTCACAGGCATGAATACTTATACGTAACTTCATTCCTTTGTGTGCTCGTGGGACAAAACTGTGATAGCTAGATAAGCAAGCAGTTTTCTAGCACCGCTGGCTAACATGCAAGTTGCAATGTTAGGATTAAGTAGTTGCTACCATATAAATGTGTGCCTTCTTACGACAATCACAGTTGCAAAATCCATGGATCCTGTCCAAGAGGGAAAGTTCCCAGGACTGATAAAAAATAAGGGGGGAAATGACTTAAGCACATTAACCAGGAAACAATAACTGAGCGTTTCTGTAATTTGCTCATTGTGATATGGGCATTTAATGGGGAAATTCTGAAACCACACTAGCAATACCGAAGAAACCCACTATTGTTTTCAGCAGGGGAGTTTTCTGAGAAACAAGTTCTTTCAGAGCTAGGAGACAAGAACTCTTCTAAAAAGGCAGAACATCAGCCTTGAGTGTCAAGGCAATGCATCTAGCTCTGAATTACCTTCTCCTGAACATTCACCAATATGGGATACAGCTACTGTATTGTTATTCAAGCAGAATCTTAGCAGCTAGGGAGATATAAAACTATTTTAGTTCTAAGGCAGATGTAATGCAAGTCTGAACCTGTTTATTTGGAAGCAAATCCTTCTGAAACCAGTGAAAGTTTGTTTAGTGTACTGCAGCTATTGTGTTAATGTGAGTTTGGTTTTGGGTTTTTTTTAAACAACAGCAGCAGCACAGTATCCTGCTCATCAGTGCTAAGGAATATGGCAGAACCAGCAATTTGATCATGATTTAGTCCAAACTTCTCCAACTTGGTTCCCTTTACATGTTGTTGGACTACAACAAGCCAGTGTAGCCAGCAATCAGGAGTGATGGGAGCTGTAGTCCAGCGGTCAGCAAGATTGATCTTGCCTGGGCCGGATCGGTCCCACAGAGATCCCTCCGTGGACTGCATTGTGTACCCGTATTAGGGCGCATGCACGTGATTTTCGGCATCTGCACAGACGCAATTTCCTATGCCACGCAAGCGAGTCCCTGTGCTGCGTTGCGCCGGTTTAGTGCAGCATGTGAGCGGGCAGCTTGGTTCGGGGCTGGCTCATGGGCCGGTCAAACAACCTCCGCGGGCTGCTTCCAGCCCATGGGCCTTAGGTTGCTGACCCCTGCTGTAGTCCAACAACATCTAGAGAGCACTGGGTTGGGGAAGGGCTAATCTAATCAAAGCTAAGCACTTTAAAATCTTACTGACTTTAATGGGAGGATATTGCTTGCTATGACTTTAAGATTTCAGGATGTTACCTGGTTAACCTGCAAAACCTGGAAGAATAATTGAGGAAACGTTTTAAATTTTAATTGTTAATCGCTCCTTACTCCATTCCAGGGCACCCACATTTACTGGCTTTCCAAATAATTGCAAGACAACAGTGGATAGTTTGCAGAGATCAAGGAGAATCATGGACATTGAAATGCAACCAGTTGCCAATATGTACCCTGGTTTTATGGTAAAGAAAGATGCATCATCTGGGCTCAGGAGGTTGCGCTCTGCATGCAGAAGATCCCAGGTCCAATACCCAACATACCAAGCTAAGACTGGGAGAGACTTCTTTCTGAAATCTTGGAGAAGCACTGTTGAGCTGGATTAATTGACTCAGTGTGAAGCGGGTTTTTCTATGTTCCTGCAGAAGACCTTCTTATACACTTTCCTGCACAGGAGGAACCAATGGCCAGGCTGGATACAGTTAGTCTAGATAGAAGGTTCTGTAATGGCATAGCTTACCACATAGGGCAGTGGTCAGCAATTTCTGACAGGGTGTGAGGTCACAAGTAACCTAGGGGTTACCCAATGAGCCTCTGCTCTGCCAGCTAAACGTAACTCAAGAGATCCATGATGGGACCTCATGACATTTTCGTTCCTTCTCCTCCTGTTTTAATTAAATACAGCCTGTCAGTTTGATTGGAGGGGCAGTGCCAGCATGTGTATGCGCGTTTAAGCCTTCCCTCTCCGCCCCCCAGCTAGTTTTTTTAATTAAAAAAAATCACATACCAAATCCCTCCCAGTCAAAACTCCCTCGCTTGAGGTTGTTGTCTTCCAGGTGAGAGTGGGGAGAATAGGAGTACCTGTAGCCTAGGGCAAAGTGAATTTGTTTGGGAAACCATCATGAGAGTAAGGGTTAAGCAGCCCCTCCCAAGTCAAACTGGCCATCCTCCCAATCAGCATTTAATTAAAAAAATAAATCAAAACCTTTTATTGAATACCAGAGGGATGCAATGCAAGCTTTTATAAAATATTTTTTCTTCAAAAGCACAATAGTACAATTTAAAATATGAGAATTTGTAAATCTGGGAGACAGTCACAGATCTTCCACACAACATGTAACTTGGCCCTGAAACTCAGGTCTAACAACATCCAACTCCTATGTAAAGGCTTCTAGCCACTTCACTGCTGCTTTCCCAGAATTTGGCAGAGACTCTTACACTGTCCTCTGCATTTACATGAACAGAATTTTTTATTAAAAGATGTTTCATTCGGAAGGCCAAAGAAAGCTTTAAAGGACCACTACATACCTACGGGTACATTGCCCCCAACCACACTGGTTAGACATCCTCGTCTTATTCTAATTCAATAACTGAGACTTAAGAGCAGAGGTGGAAACAAAATCCAAGAAATGAATATTGTGCTTGGCAAGAGACGAAACTGCTGCTAAAAAAAGTTCTCAATAATGTTGTACGTCCCTGCTCTCATTATTTGCTCAACCATTTTATTGCCAGGCTCTCCCTTGGAGCAAAATTATAAAGAGGGGGTGGGAGGAATCTTTCTTGCTTTGCAGTGGCTACAAATTCTTGTTTGAGGAGAGTGCCACAAGACTGTATTCGAAATAAAACAAAAGAGATCATTGCTCACTATTCAGTCTTGTGAGCAGTCATACTTAGCCCCCTCAATACTCTAGGCCTGTATCAGTTTTCGGAGCAGAGAACACCTCCCTTTTCCTGGGGGAACCTTGGAACAACAAACAAGATCTATCCATTTTAAGCATAACATAGGAATTGGCTGCCATGCACATTTTTCATTTTAGATTTAAGTTCCAGTTCTCTGTCGATCTGAGGCACGGACCATTTTCTCCCAAGGAAATTCAGGACCCAGCAATCAAGAGCTGAAAGCAAGAGCTCCTGGCTCCCAGAGGCATAGTAAGCTCTGAGGAGGGGATGGGAAGGGGGCAGATTCTTTCCCAAAGAGTGTGAAGGAATGTGTCCCTGTCCCTCTAGGCTAAACTTTCTTGTGTAACACAGAAACATACAGTTGGGAGGGATCTCAAATGTCACCTCGTCCAACCGTCTGCCAATGCAGGAAATCCACTGCCACAGCATCCCTGACAGGTAAGATCAGGTGTCCAAGGTGGACCATCACAATGGAAGCTAAGAACAGACAGTTGCCCGATGCAGTGATGCTGTAGTGGATCAAATCATTGTTGCCCAACACTGTTCTTTTCCTGCAGGGTCTTCTCCCTTCCATGGGCATGAATCTTCTTTCTGGTGACAACTAACCAGACAAGCTAATCACCAAGCCTCATGATACAATATAGAAAAGATCTGAAATGTACTTTTTAAAAACTAGGGATGCAAGCTTTAAATCAATAGATTAAACATCTAAAGATTTAATTGATTAACCCATTTGAAGCAAGTTAAAGGCACTCATGCTCATTAACAAATAGCATGTTAGTGCAATAGACCATGAAAAGGAAAATATTACAGATCTAACACTAAATGGAAGCTTAGAGCTCTCTTCAGTATAGGGGTCTGCAACAAAATACTGCAGTGTGGATATTCAGGGCCCTTTTCCAGGGCACTTACTCTATGCTATCCTCCCTTCCCAGTTTTCAATTATCCCCCTCCCCAATAGTCAGTTCACATTCCATGCCTACTTCGCATGCCAATTCCTCACTGGACTGCTCTAGTGGGTGTCCAACCCAACCACTGCCAAGTCTTTTGTACTTCTGCAAACCTTGGGCTGCTTTGAGCCTCTTGGTCAGCAGTGGTTCATGAGATGAGGGGGAGGGTGGAGCAGCAGTGCCATCCTCCTGTCATCGGCCGTGATATCACTCTCTGGGTCAGAGATGGGGCAGCAGCAAAGGGTTGGTGGCAGCCCACAGGTGCATGCTACAAACAGCGATTTCCTTCCTATTCCACCACTGTTGTTACCTCCCTGCTGTGAATGGGCGGTGTGGTTTTGGTTACATAAATACCAGCACAAAGTACACTATTAGTATATGCAATATCAACATTAATGAGGTTTTCGTATCACTCTTTCTCTCTCATTTTTGTATACATCTCTGTTTCTTCATCTGACACGTCTTCCTACCTCTGCTGAGACAACGTGTTCTGTTCTCATTCCATATTACAGAAACACAAATGAGCCTAAGTTTTTTAAAAAACAAACTAGCCCTTCAACTTCAGTCACACCAATTTAGCAACTCATCTACTGATTAAATCAATTCGAATTTGTGAGATAAGCATAACGTTATTTTGTACACACTGGGGAGCAATCAACATCGCCCAATTTCTCCTGATCAAGACAGTGGTTTTCAATAAGCACTCTGGGGAACTGTAGATGCCCTGAAAGCTTATAATGGGTTCCCCGGTTTTTTTTAAAAATCAATAATGGCAGACAAGTTTCCTCTCAAAGGGAGCTTTGCCAGCGTCCAAAGCTACAGATCACCCCAACAATGAGAGCTCTGGATGAGCCTCACTGTCATTTTCAGCCATCTTAGTCAGTGCCTCACATGAACTGAAAGCCAAACCAGATGAGACACAAATCAAACAACTGTGTGATAATTGTTTTAAAAAGTAAATTGCAGGTGCAAAGACCCCAATCTAAATCAAGACCCTGAAATTGGGTTTTTATTGAATGTTCTCTGCAAAGTTATACTTTGCAACAGCACTACCCCTGCAATTTGTATTGTTGGGGGGGGGGGAGCGTCAGTTTACCCCACTGGGAATGTTTCTGAATGTAGATGCAACGTCCCCAATCCAGACTGGGACCATAAGGGGACAAAGGGGTAAAGCCCCCCCTACCTACCCCTCCAATTCCAGGATCCCACTGCAAATGGGGAGACTGTGCCTGCAATTTATTTTTAAAAAGTCATTCATGCAATTGCTAATTATGTGATTGGCATGTCATCTGCTTTGGCTCTGTGTGCACACGAGAAAACAAGACCAGAATCCTCTGGATTTCCATGAAAAGAAGTTCAAGAATTCCTTGGCAAATTAAAATGTTCCCCAAAGCTAAAAATGTTGAAAGACACCGCTCTAAGAGATAATAGGCCACATTTTCCACTTTCCCAGAACGGTGTGCATTTTGTTTGTTCTTTAACAGTATCTCTCTAGATGTCTACCCAACAAAACGCCTGTCTTCATTCATTAAAATGTCAGGCTAGATCTCATTCTGTGGCTTAATCTGACATTTCCAGTATCCTCCTTTTTTTTTTATGTTGAACTAAGAAAAACTTGTGATTCAAATGCTTTATATCCAAACAAAATTGCTGAAATTCCCAGGAATCCAAATTACAGTAAGACAATGGACTAGGTATCACATCTAGTACATTTTGAAACGGAATGCCATTGTTTACCAAAGCTCATTTCTCCCACCTCAAATTTCACTCTAAACTACAGTCAGTTTATCTAAGAATAATAGACCCAATACAGGCTGAGGTAACAGATCTAGATAGAAATCCAATATTTTTCTTTCTTTCCCAGTCCTATCTAATGTTTACAAATAAAGAAGACAATTCACCTCTATAGTAGTATCTAGGAAGATACCATTTTGACCAGACTTTGGGTCAGCTCACGGTCACAGCAGTATCCACACTGGGCCTATACATCACTGTGATTGGTGTAATTATGGCACCTTGAGAAAGGGCTGTTGTTACTGTACAAGCAACAAGGACCACATATACAATCCTTACATGAAGTCACTAGCAGTCACAGTCAAGCTGTTTGAAAATCACTGCCAGCATAGCAACTATTTCAGTAAAGCCCTTGAGTAGATCTAAGTATTGAACCATCCAAATCTCATTTTTACAGATTTACTTTAGCACTTGATGAGCAGCAGACCACGAATATCAGCAAAGTAGTTACAAATGAATGGGATTACACGGCATCACTGCGTACAGCTAGTTGAACAATTCTATCTACCACTGCCTGGTAGATGTTCCTCGACAAATTCTGCAGAATTTCTGAAGCGATAGTTCTAAATACTTGTACATATTTACTTGTGGGAATAAATATGGGCTGAAGACCTTAGTTTTTTAAATATCATAATTGAGAGTGTCATTTCAAAAGAATTAAATGTGTGAAAATTACCTAGGCATATACAGGACACGCTCGGCCACAACAAATCCCACCCTGAAGAAGAGGTTGCTAGCCGGTATGAAGGGGAAAACCAGGAACAACAGGCCAACTAGAACTTCTCTGTGTTCCAGTTTCTGCAACGAAACAATAATTAGAGACAAGTGAGTGAAAAAGAATGCCAAGTTCAGGGAAGATCATAGTTCCAATTCTAACGTAACAATATTCATACTCATATTTTTCATCATTTCATTTTATTATGGCACTTAAGCTATGTGCTTTAACAACAACAGCAAAACTTAAGAGATTGTACTGCACTGTATAGCATCCAAGCACTGGTTCACAGCTAAAACTTTTAGGTTCAAGCTAAACATTAAATGACCTCTTTATACAGTATTAGCCTTCCACACACATTTTGCAAATGGCAAACGGACAAGGAAATGATAACATCATATTATGAGTATTTTCCTACTACACGTTATTGGGGAGAAGTGAGAGAAGGCAAAGTTGGTGATGTCCAAGAATTTCCCCTAATGTATAATGTGTCACTAAACTATGCCAGCTTGTTTTTACTTATCTTGTATATATTCATCTTAAGCCAGTGGGTTATTGTCATTCCAATTTTACAGATGGAAAAATGAAGCAGAGGGATTACAGTTTCCGTGGCTGAGCTAGGATTGGAACATGGACCTACCAGATCTAAGTGTGCTACTAGCCCCATTCACAAGCAACAGTAAGAACAGGCTTCCTCAACCTCGGCCCTCCAGATGTTTTGAGACTACAATTCCCATCATCCCTGACCACTGGTCCTGCTAGCTAGGGATCATGGGAGCTGTAGGCCAAAAGCATCTGGAGGGCCGAGGTTGAGGAAGCCTGGGTAAGAATATCGTCCAAACTAGGCCAACATTTTGCTCCAACCCTGAGTTTCTCAAGGGAAGACTAAAGGCTAGGAAATAACATGTACCATAATATTCTACAATGGGAGGGAAAATCTGATGTACAGAAAGAAGAAATCTAATTGCCCTGTCCAGAACTGGGCTAGAACATTTAGCAATTCTCTTAAGCACAGTCAGCTGCTTAATGATCTCGGCTAACTGCTTAATGATCACAGCTAGTGACCACCTTCTCACTAAGCCAAAAGCGTTGAGATGTTCCAGCAGCAAGCTTCCTTAGGAATTTCAAAGCCTGCCGAAATAGGTCATTTGTTCAGCAGTTCCTACCAAACAGCCATTTCTTGCAACATTTAGGCTTTTCCTCTGAGAACTCCATTCCACCCACAGCAGCAAACATCCATATTTGATGCCTAATAAAACTAAGTAGATGTAACGAGGAACCGCTAAGAGGCTAGAAACATGAAAAATGCACAGTGTTATTTTTATGGCCACTTTTCAGTCTATAGTGCACCGGAGCATTTTATAGCACTCAAATTCTAAGAAATATTGCCTCACAGGCACAAGGACGCACACACTCATATTAAATACCCATGTGAGCATGCACAAACACAATAGTGGCAGCACCAGTGCCTCAATATCCAAACTAACCTACACAATTACATTGAGGCCCCATTCACTTTCAGCCGGCGAAATGACCATGCAATTTCTTAAAGAATCGTGGGAACTGTAGTTCAGGATAGGAACTAAGAACTCTCTGCAAAGCCCAATTTCAAGATGATGGCATGTAGGCAAGAACTTACCCATTGCATCTCATTTCAAGTAACCCTTACATGCTATGTATGCAATACTGGCACACTAGTGCAGCAAACCGTCTGGGTCAGGGATCTCTGGTATGCTAACACTGAATGAAGAGGCAAAACAACACGGCACAGGTAAGTTCCTCTACCTTGCTGAAATCTGGTTGCCTTAGGCACTGCATTCTTAGCTCCCTTCTCGGACTATGGTTGGTTCGCAGAGCAGCAAATTTAAGTATGTCGTGTAAACATGCTCTTACAGAACCTCAAACTCTCACCTTCACCCTGTTTCCAAAAACAATTCGGGGCAACTTTTACACAACCACACTTTGGCATGGGAATAGACAAGAGAGACTATATATTAATCTAACACATTTTAGACCCTTCTGGTCCCTTGCGGAAATCTAAAATCAATTTAAAATATTTTTAATTTGCAGAACTGACTATACTATACTATACTATACTATACTATACTATACTATACTATACTATACTACACTACACTACACTACACTACACTACACTACACTACACTACACTACACTATTGTTATAGGATTGGGGGATTGATTTGGATGACGCTCATGGGTACCAACCCAGGCTGTGGTTTTGCAGCTACACGTTGGGGGTCTGAAATGGCCAAAGCAGTTTGCATCTCTAGCTCCCAGGCCCAACAACTGCTTTCAAGGATTCCAGAACAGAAAAGGCACACTCCGTGTTATGGCCATCTAAAAATGACACCAGCCCGACTATTTTCACCTTTCGCCACTCAACTTCATTGAGAAATTCTAAATTCTAGTGTTATCATGGGGGGCGGGCCACGATCTTGCCTATGCTCTCCACGCCATTTCGAATTATATCAGTGGCAGAGCACGGTCTTTCCATGCACAAGATCCCAGCTGCAGTCCTGGCATCTCCAGTTACAAAGGCTCTGAATGGCAATATGAATGGCTGCAACTCTTGAGATCGGTTGTCAGGCATGGCTGACAATAATGGGATAGAGAAGCCTTCAGTCTTACCCGCTACAAGGCAATTCCTTATCCATTCAGTATTCAAACTACAAGGCAGAAGTGAAATTTTAACAGGAAATTTTTCAACAATGGCCTTTCATCAACCTTTTCATCCTTTTTAAGACACAGATGGGACTGACTGTGTGTTAATCAGAGCCTAATCTTCATTTTTGGGTATAGGCTTTTCCCCTCCTCCTCCTCCCTTTTGTTCCTAGCAAGTCTGTGAAGAATTGGTTTGATTCTATCCACTTAATCCTACAAGCTCTAATGGTACTTGAAGATTTTTGCTGAACAAATGCAGACAATGACATAAGAAAATAAAACTCTAAAGACAAACTGAGTCTTAAAAAAAAAAAAAGAGGAATTGGCCTTTATAGCCTTTTTCTTTTGAAGACACTAGATTGCTCCCGTGTGCAGAAAAAATTGATGCAAGAACATGCTCACCCCCTCTTTTTCTCTCTCTTTTTTTACAGATTACAAATAGCAAATAAAAAGGGAAAGTCAAACTAGGAAGGAGGACAGGGATTAAAATGCTTTTACCATACAAATTGTTGACACAGATACTTTTCTAGCTCTTTTATTTGTAGAAATATAAGAAATCACATGCAGATGGTATTCTGCCTATCGAGATGTGGGGATTATTGCGTTCGTTTTACTGGTAACATGCTAGTGCTTTTGTCTCGATTCCTAACGTTCCTTTTTTGCTGCAGTACCTGTTGCATTATGGAACCATGGCTTTTTTATCAATATGTTGCTGTGTTGCACAAAATTTTAAACAGTGGGAAAGAACTGCATGTCAGGAAACCAGCCCAAATTTCATTACATGAAATTAGAACACAATATGGCCATAACCTTCCAGGTTAACCAGGTTGCAAAAGAATTTTTTTTTCTGGAAACAACACAGAAATGAGCCCTGAACTTCCATTAGATTTCCAGAAGTGGCTTTTATGCTATGTGAAAGGTCACATGGAAATTAACAGGTAAGAAAATGTCGGGGAAATGCAATAACATGCTGTCCAAATGCAGCCCGAGCAGCAATCTAATTAAATAGCTATAAAGTTATGCACTACTCAGTGGTCTGAAGATCTCATTGCTTTTCTACATTTTAACACTTGGCTTATAATAGCTTAGATATCTGATTGGACATATGGACAGTGTATATTAATTTATACATTAAAGTTATTGTTAATGTCAGCAGGCAATGTTCAAGCTATATGTGTCTTGGATCCCCTCCCCCATCTTTTGCTTTATCTTATTCGGGGAACAAGTTGGCAAAACCACATTAACATAGTGCCAGCCTATACTTATAAAAGAAGAATACCCAGCACTAGCTTTGATTTTGTAAATAGATATATAGATTCTATAGAAGTTATTAAGGACCAAACATGACAGATAACAGTTGTGGAATGTGTTTGCATTTGTGTCCATCTTTGCCATTTTGGCAGATGAGAAGCAGTGGCATATAGGACTGCTTATATATGGAGCCCTAAGTAAGACGCAGGTGGCGCTATGGGTTAAACCACTGAGCCTACGGCTTGTCGAAGAGAAGGTCGGCGGTTCAAATCCCCATGACGGGGCTCGCTCCTGTTGTTCAGTCCCAGCTCCTGCCAACCTAGCAGTTCAAAAGCACGTCAAAGTGCAAGTAGATAAATAGGTACCACTCCAGTGGGAAGGTAAACGGTGTTTCCGTGCGCTGCTCTGGTTTGCCAGAAGCGGCTTAGTCATGTTGGCCACATGACCCGGAAGCTGTACGCCGGCTCCCTCGGCCAGTAAAGCAAGATGAGCGCCGCAACCCCAGAGTCACGGACGACTGGACCTAACAGTCAGGGGTCCCTTTACCTTTACCTTTAAGTAATGGTTTAACTTTAAACACATCCTTTCATGCCCTCCCTTCCAAAAAGAAAAAGTATTTTAATCCAATCCTGTGGGTCTGTTGATCTAGAATCATACGAGGAGATGAGCCTGTAGCTGCTTCAACATTTGCTACTCCTTAAGGAGTTAAAATTCACAATTTTAAAAGCTCAGTTAATCTCCTTAGTGTTTCCTGTGCTCCTGTAAGTCAGTTAACAGGGCAGGCGCGCAGTTTATGCAGGGAAGGAGGGAGAGAGATATTCTTTTAGCCAGCCCCAGGGTCTCTTGACTTATTGCTTTCTCTTCCTGAAGCAAATGCTAATGCAATAGTCATAGAAAACCTCATTGCCAAAGCACCAGGAACATCAATAGTGACCTTAGCAGGGGTGTCAGGAAATTCAGCAGGCCCTCAGGAAAATCAAGGAAGGATTGATTCAAAATGGGTCTTTTATGAAAATGAAGGCATTTTCCAGAGAGTAAAATGCAAGAAGTCAATAAACAGCCCTGCTCACCTTGTATATCTTTGGTGCATGGGGGGATAAGAATTGTTTGGGAAGGGAGAGAAAGATATGTGCTTCCAAAACCTTGTCCATTTTGGCCTCTAGGAAACGCCCTTACCGCCAAGGAACCGTAGACAGCCATTTGTAGATGAAAAGCCAACTGTAGCAAGGTATGCAAGGTCTTTTATTCACACAGACTTAAAATGGTGAACAGCACCCTTAGCTGCTTTTGTAACAGGCGCTAATTCATTTGCTGCTAGGTCACCTTCCGACGCAGATGTTCAGTTCACATACAGATGTAGAACAACTTAATAGAAAGCAATTTGATTACAACTTAATGCAAACCAATTTGATTAGACACTTAATATAAACCAGTTAGACTACAAAAACAACTGAAAAAGCACTATTTCCAAATGCTAGGCAAAATAAACATGCTTCTTCTACATGTCTCCAAGACCAAGCAAGAAAACAGTTGTAAAATGCAGTGCAGTGGAACAGCCAGATACCACACCTCCATGCTCAAGGGAGAGAACTGCACAGGTGTGGATTGGGGTGAAGTGAGGGACATAAGAAAAGCTCTTCTGTTCTATCTCTGATGCTGGAAGAATTCATGGAAACTGGAGGAAATGATGTATGGCAGGCTAACGGGCTGAAATGAGTACCATCTCCTCCCATGAATGCTTAGCCTACTCAGGAGCCTTTAGTAAGGGACTTCATAAAAAGCTTTTTGAAAACCTAAGTACATAATGTTGACTGGGTCACCACTATGCAGGTGCTTGCAGACACTCTCCAAGAGCTCTAAGTTTAGTGAAACAGGAGTTATCCTTACAGAAGCCATGTTGGTTTTCTTTCAGCAAGACCTGAAGGCTTGGCCATTCTAGATGATCCTTGTGGTCCCTTCTATGATTCTATCTTTAATGCTTTCCACCAGCTTCCCCAAAACAAATGTTACACTAGCCAGCTTGGATCTCTTCTGAATCGCTTCTTAAGAAACTGGTGTTGCACTGGTCTTTTTCCAGTCCTTGGGTATGGGGGCTGGTTTTAGGGGCAAGTTACACATTTTTGTTACAAGATCAACAATTTAACATCTCTTTAAGAATGCTCAGTTGTACCTGGATATTTGCCACTTTTTAATTTGCCAGCAATGCCTAGAACTTGGTCACTTGTCACTAATGCAGGCGATGACCATTTTGCATGGGGGTTCCATTCCTGGCCCCCGCGCACATCAGCAGAGTGCGCATAAGCCTCTTGCTTCCCCATTCTGCCTTCTTCCAGGTCCAAAAGGACCCGCCCATCAACAGTTGCGCATCAATTGGACACACTCAAAATGGTTGCAGCTCCTGTATTTCCCTGTTTCCACCCTGAGAAAGTTGGCTCAAGCACAAAAATCTGCCCTACATAAACAAAGAACGAAAGAAGCACATATATTTTATCATAGATTATTCCTAACTTTTTACCTAATTAAATATGAATATTTTTGAAAGGGCGAAGAATGATTATTCTTGAAATATCTCTTTGCTTCGTATGAACGGAAAAGAAATTATATATCCTCTGGCAAGGACTATGACCCACAAGCAGGAAACAAAAGAACTTATGGGAACTGGTTTAATTAGACTTTGCTGGATATTGGGAAATGAAAATTGTAATTCCTTCCTTCTTACGAGAAAGGATACATCAGAAGGATACCAAGGGAAAGCTAAAGAGCAGGAGCACTGCTAATTTCCTGAAACAAATAAGCTGATAATACTGGAGAGCTGCTCTTGCATTCTAGGCAACCTTCTCTCCAGCGAAACGGCACATGGCCCTATTCCAAGAGTACCGTAAGCAAAAGCAAGACCTGGAAGAGCCACAAGGCGATAAACCTATATTCATTCTACATTATGAATATAGAAGTATTCGGCAAACAAAACTGAGCTGCCTGCCTTGGTAGTTTATCAGCACTGCACACACATTCCAACAATGCAATTACCCAAATCACAAGAGCTGACAACAAATTAGTCTCACTTAAAAATTCAATGGTAACAAAATAATCAATCCCTTAGACATATTCTGTAATTATATTCAATGTAACCTGTCTTCCGACTCAGTATGACACGAGGAACCGTCTCCCTCCGGTGCTCTGCAGTTTGTGCAAACCTGAGGAAGGGGATGGCATCTGGTTGCTGTTGGGGACCCAGACACAAGACCAGCTGCCCCAGCAACCAGATGCATATAACCCTGTTGCGTGAATTTTACTGGAGGTACACAGCATATACACTCTATGCAGGCTTGGGGCAATAAACACTTTATAGGACACACATTGGATATACTGCAGGTGCAACTTGGTCCTGGTCTAGCAAGGGTGAAAAATTTGCAAAGTCTGTGGGTAGATAATGAAAGATTTAATGGGGGTGGGGGTGTAGAGCTGTTCTAAATAATTTTGATGCTGGGTGCATCTTTAGGTGAATGTAGGGGTACGTATTTCCAGCTTGAGCCCTGCCTTTTCTGTGCAGCTAGTGGTTCATTACTAGAGCTGAACCAAGGCCACTGTACCCACTAAACTGACATAAAATGTGAGGCTATCCTGAGTAGCTGGCATACTCCAACTACTGGTGGGATATGGTCCAACCGTATGACACCAACAGCGCATCTCTCCGTATATGCACACACACACATCCCTGGCCTAGAAAGCAATTGCAAACCTGGGAGTGTAAGAAAATGTATTCTATTTCTTTCTCTGAATGGCTATTACACCTAATGATGGCTGTACTACTTTTGGAAAACTAGTTGTTCAGAAACAAAACACATGCTCCAAACGTAACATTATATAATCTCTCTTAACCAAGTCGCTCATTCTATGGGCCTCTGTACACTGGCTGGAAAACTGGATATAAGCTTCATCGGATCTGCTGCTTTGATTTTGTGGGGCAGAGGAAGGGAGGTTATACCTCTGCAAGGTTGACAGAATGAGACACATTGGTTAAGAGAGATGAAGCAATGTTTCATTTGGGGCTTTTGCTTTGTTTTTGATCTCTCAGTGGTTCAAAAGTGTTGTAATCATCATTTAGCGTAGAGAAAGAAATAAAATCCATTTTCTTACCTTTTCCAGGTTGACAAGTGCTGTCTGGGTATTTTGTTTTAATGGCAAAAAGCAGTCCAGAGAACAAGTAGGTCCTTTGTTCTCGGAGCAGCAGCGTGCAATATTTCTGACTGCTAGCTGGTATTACTTCACCTATTCTGTGTCTCTAGAGTGTTACAAAGCATTCACGATTAAATTCTCACACAGCTCATCTTTCTCCCCAGGTTCATTACCAACACACGACTCTCAGCTTGTTTGTGGAAAAGTGGATAACCAACCCTAAATCGTCAGCTCTGTACCAATATCCCCCCCCCTAAATTATATATATTAAAAGCAGAACACTTGATGACTTTTTGCTTCATGTACTGATTTGAGTCGTGATGGACAAGTTCAAAGTGACCCATGACCAAAGCCATAGGAAATCTGATTAGGATAGAAGAGGCAAGAGGAGTAAGGAAAAGAGGTGGAAGTAATCAGGAGCAGATGGAGACACAATGAATCCAAGGTTTCCCAATATACAAGAGAAGCAAACCTTAAGTTCATTCATGTCACAATACTCGCCCTCACCTCTTCTCCCTGCCCTGCTCCCCTTTCCCAAAGCCCTCTATATCTCCCCTCTTTCCATTCTGCTACAAAGAGATCCCAGGTACAAGAGCCACCTGATATTTTGCCAGTTCATCCATTACACAGGTAAATTGTGGTGGGGGTAAGGAGTGGAAGGGGTGTTCATGAATCAGAGCAGGTTGTAATGGGGAAAGGGCCGGACTCTCAAAAAAGTGCTCAGACTCAGCACTTTAAATCACAGGCTTGTTCCTAGAAAGCATGGGGCAAAAGGTAACTGCGGATGAGCCTGGGTTGTATGCGTGGAACTTGGGATCACATTCACTCGCCTCAAACAAATGTTTTCTTACAGGTGCAGCTCCAGTATGCACACTAGCTCTCCTGCTCACAAAACCTGCCTCATCTGTACGAAGCCAAAACTCCATTGCTTTGTTTGTGCTGATCCACTTCTTCCATTAAAATAAATGGGATAGACAGCCCACACTAGAACATACCGAACGCCCAGACCTCTTGATCTTCTAGGTAAAGGTAAAGGTAAAGGTAAAGGTACCCCTGACCATTAGGTCCAGTCGCGGACAACTCTGTGGTTGTGCGCTCAACTCGTTCTATAGGCCGAAGGAGCCAGCGTTTGTCCGCAGACAGCTTCCGGGTCATGTGGCCAGCATGACTAAGCCGCTTCTGGTGAACCAGAGCAGTGCACGGATCCTCTACTCACCAGAAATTTCTCTTTTAAAACTGCTACCAACTCAATGGTTCACAATAGTCTAAAGACCTTCCCCAAGGTTGTGGGGGCACAAAGGGAGACAAGAGTGCTTGATTCCTCCTCTCCCTCCCACTAAACCTTGATTCACACACAGGTGGAACAGGATTTTCAACTACAGCATCAGAGAGTTGTTACATTCAAACCTTTAAATTAGCCCGTATCACTTCTTATTTCATGTTCCCTTCAACCTAAGGTTTCAGGGCAGGTTATAGCAATTAAAGAACAATATTAAAAACAGTTCAAAACAACATAAAATAACAGAAATAAGGTGGCTCCTAAAAATATACATCTCTCATGTCAAAAGCCACGGTAAAGAGATACATCTTCAGCATTTGCCAGACGCACCACTGTGGGGAAGGAGTTCCACAACTTAGGAGGTGCTGCCGTGAATCCTCTCTCCCGGGTGATACACCCAACACCAAGTTTCTGAGGGTGGTGGAACAACCAAAACTGAGATTATTCCTTGGTAAATAACATCTGACCAGGCCCAGATGGGTATGTAGAAACAGAAACAGAATACTTATCTTTAGCATATTCAGGAACACTGCCTCCTCCGTTCTTTCAGGACAGAATTGTTTCTACATAATCAGTACACAAACAAATAAGTAGAGAAACATTTGTTTACCTTGAATGCTACTATGCAGTGCAGACCCAGCAGCAGCATCACCGCTGCCATCAGAAGTGTGGCAAAATTCCTCATGTCCCAGATTGATTCAACCAAAGGGATACTCCCAACCTGCCAGTCATAGCACAGAGTAATGGGAGCCAGTAGAAGCCAGGCATTGAAGGCCAGGAGGTAGGAATAAGTAAGAAACCTACAAAACAAAATGTGAAGTTCAGTTACTAGCATGCTGCTCGTAGGGGGAAAGGCAGGATTGTCACCAGTAGGTGGTAAGGACACTGATGCAAATCAGAGCCAAGTTTAATTTGTGAGACGAAAGAACAGTGAAAGAACATTCACAACTCTGCATTAATTTCCACACTCATATCCGTTCGGCAGTACCATATCACATTAGATGAGCAGAGATGGGCAATATCTTTACTAGGACTAATCAAAATGCCACAGAATAGTGAGTAAAGCTTTTTGAGTTTTCCAGAACACTTCATCATGTCGACTGTTACACAACCCTGCTTTGTGAAGCATCTAGGCCTAAGAGTTCAGGAGAACTGAAAAGTTTCCCTGCTATTATTTGGCATCCTGGTTGGTCCTAATAAAGGTGTTATCCAAATGTGATTTTTGAAGGTACCATTACAGATGCCTTTGCTTCTTATGTACATTCCCAATGGCATGCACTGGAGAAACCCAGGCAGATGGGCAGGGTGGAAGAAGAAGAAGAAGAAGAAGAAGAAGAAGAAGAAGAAGAAGAAGAAGATCCCATGCAGCAGTGGCAGCAGCAGGCCCTCTATAAACTCAGTGAGATACAATGGGCTATTCTAATGAGCCGGTTGGGCCAAGCCAACTGATCAAGGCAAAACCACAGATTCACAATACAAGCTCAGATATGTAAGCTCGGCTCCCAAAAGGTAGTACAGTCAGGTAAGACAAGTATGGACAGACAAGAAGGTAGTGGGAGTTGGCAGGGCTGTAGAAAAGGCTTGCAGGATCCTGTACCTAAGTAGGAATAGGCAGGTGCAGAGCAGGAGCAGAATCCATGCTGCTTTTTTCTTAACACAGCCCATTAACAGAAAGGAGAAGGACAAGAAAAGCAGAGAAAAAGCATAGTGCAGCAAGGCAAGGAGCCAGTAAAGTTAATTGGACCTAAGAAGACTTAGGGTGTTGCACAAGGCTGCCGTGTCCCAGGAAAGCTCCCAGAAGACCCACAGACTGAAAATTCACTTGTGCAATAAAAGCCGACATAGTGCAGCAGTTACAGCAGCTTTTGCCATCCCAGTGCCTTCCAGATGTTTTGGACTACAACACCCATGAGCTGCAGTCAACACTGTGCGGGGGGTTGTAGTTCACAACATCTGAAAGGTATCAGGTTGGCAAAGCTGGGTTACAATATTGGGCTAGGAGTTGAAATCCCTGCTCAGCCATGGAGCCAGTGACCATTTCCCAGCCTAGCGGATCTCCTAGGTTTGTTGTGCAGCTAAAATGTGTGTGAGTGTGCGCACATGCGCACGGGCATCTGCACAATTTTGTACACCACTTTGAGCTCCTTGAAGGAACGGCAGGATATAAATATATATAAGTAATTTAGTGTCTGATAACCTTGTGAGGTATAAGAAAGGTTGGTCATATAATGGAAAAACACCTTTTTGTTTCTGAGGCAGTGATCTGATGAAAACTGCTTTTCTGCAATCTGGTAGCATTTAGAAGCCAAGACAACTGAGAACCCAATATCAGACTGTTAATCTCAGCATCACACCCAGCTGATGTGGAAAACAACAACATAATGAGAGATTCCCTTGAGGAGCAGAGCTTCCAACATAACCCAGGCAACATGTAAGCAGCCCACAAGGATGCGGACAGCTTAGCTGCTGACCCTGCAACTGTTCTTGTGAACTATTATGAGCAGGCAAAGGAAACAGAAGTCCCCTCCCCATACCATGTGAGAACATTTACAAAGACGAATGATAAGACCTATTTGTACAGCACTTTCAGCAGAACTGATACGTAACAACAAACGACAGAAACACCAACCAAGTGGCTTGAAAATTGCTCTGTTCTGTCTTGGCACCACTTATGAACCTTCCAAACATTCTGCCAGCACAGCCACATATTGTTTTCCAAATCCTAAAACACTCGTCACATGCTGTGCATAGTTGGCTGGTTCACATCTCCGCTTATCACAACAGAAAATCTCTTGGCTGTTTTGCTCGTTGTCAAATGCTGAAAGCTCTCATTAAATTTGCACGGTTTAGGAAGCATTCGCCAAACATGGCGGTGGGACTAAAGAGAGCACTTATTGATTCGCCGCAAGCCTCTTTTGAAAATGCAAGGATTCCATCTGTGACAGTTTTTAAAGCGTAACAATTTGGATCGCCTTCCCGTTTTAATAGCCTTGAATAATAGCTTGCCGTTTGTGTATACCACAAAGCTAAGAGTGGCTGTGACAGCGGGCAGTAAGTGTGAGGCCAAAGAATAAAAGGCAGCATTTATTTTTAAGTAATCAACAACGTCATATAGTACCTTTCATCAGTAGCTCTCAAAATGCTTTGCAAAAAGTATAAAGGACCTGCAAACACTAAAATAGCTAATGCTATTAATCAGCTTTCACAAAAGCAGTAAGATACACTTGTTATTTCTATGAAGTAGTACATTGCCATTTATCATCCCCAAAACCTGCTGTAGGAGGTTAAGCTAGCGATTTGTCAAAGGTCATGCACTGGAACACACTTTACAACTGGTCAGATTATTTGTCCGTCTAGCCCAGTACAATGTACTCCAGGGGTGCAGAACCAGATATTGGTGGACTACAACTCCCACAATCCCTTTCCATTGGCCATGCTGACCAAGACTGCTGGAAGCTAAAGTCCAACATCAGAAGGGCCACTGGTCTCCTCTCACTGGCAGCAGCCCTCAGGGTTCTCAGGCAGAGGCAGATAACTTTCCCATCATCTGCTACCTCATTCTTTCAGCTGGAGATGACATGGATTAAGCCTCAGACCAGGGGTCGTGGTGCCTGGTGCCCATTTGGACTGGTAGGGCAGAAAACAAGGAGGCTAAGGATTTGGGGAGTTAGATCCACTGACATGCAGAGCCAACTAATTCTAGTTTTGTCCCCGACTTCTTCCCTGGTGAGTTTTACTAAGGCAATGCTGAAACTAAGATTTCCAGGCGCCACAAAATTAATCCAGATTAGCTACTTCCTTGCCTCTTTTCAGCCAGCACAGCAATGCCAAGAAATATTGGGTAGTTAGAAAACAGCATTCCTTCTCTTCCAGCCTGAACTTTTAAGTTTCACTAAGAACACTCTCCTAAATTTACTATCTACATGGGAAGTCAAGAAATAAGAGCACAAAGGCATTCTTGCTGGCTGCCTCTCAACTGTGGAATTTGCTCCCTCTTACCAGACTTGCCAAACCCTGAAATTGTGCTTCTCATAGTGATATTTTTATTCAGGTTACCTTTGGGTGACCAAAGAAAGAGTAAGATGATGATAATTAAACTCTAATTAATTACAATAGCATAATGTTACCCCTCTTGAGCTCTTGGCATAGGGAAGGCTATAAATCAAATGAAACTAATGAGCCCCCTGTTAATCTCATCAGATTTTAAAAAAGGAAAGTGAAGCTGTTTCGCCTCATGTATATACAGATTTTCATGACAGTATATAATTACTTATAATGCAATTTGCTCAAAAGTAAGTTCCCTTGGGTTCAATGGGGTGCTTGGTCCAGAGCTGCAAGAATTCAGCATTAAAAAGAAAAGAACCCTAAAACTAAAAGGAGAACTTGAAAGATGAACTTTCCAGTTACAGGCTTTTGCCATTCTCCATGTTAAAGCAAGGCCTGAGTTTATTCCCAAAGTTTGCATGATTTTATAAAAAAGAACCTCGGCAGCAACTGTTACTGTGGCATACTGGATGCTTGAATGCATTTAATCTAATGCTTTAAAACTAATTATAAATACTGCTTGTGCAACCAGATCTCTCTCAAGAACATAAAACAACCACCCTTCCAAAACACAGCTCTGAGGAAAGTGACAGCTTGAACATAAACACCGGGGACTTGCTTGCTTCCCTAGCTGCAATCTAGGTTGTTTATTATTTTACCCCAATCTATAGTTTATGCAGCTCTGGAGAATGTTCCCTAATCATTTGAGTTAATTTGTCTACTAATTTTCAGTATGCATTGCATTTCTTCCAATTAACATTTGCTCTTTGAATAACTGAGACGAACAGTGCAGATTAAGTCAGATGGCCAAAGAGCGTTTGCATTTTTAAAAAATTATTTTGCAGACTTCATGTAAAAGAAATATTTTTTTATTGCTAATATGTGGAGAAACTGCTTGTTTTTCTTTCTGGTGCCAAGGCATCTGGACTTCTAGCCCTAGATTCAAACAACGAAAAGCATCAAAGTTGAAGCAAAGTTAACTCTTTACAGCCTGGCAAGAAAGCAGAGGATCTTACTTTAGAGTCCATTTATCACATGGCACAGTTGAGAAACTGAATCACACTCACATTACTGCCTCGTCCTATGCAATTTCCCCCCCAACTAATTTCACTGTATTTAATGAGGCTCTCATTATACAGGAGACTCTCATTATACAGGAGGCAGCAACGAAAACCATCCCAATGAAAAGGAAATGCAAGAAAGCAAAGCGGCTGTCCAATGAAGCCTTACAAATAGCGGGGGAGAGAAGGCAAGCAAAATGTGAGGGAGATAGAGAAAGATACAGGAAATTGAATGCAGAATTCCAAAAAATTGCAAGGAGAGACAAGAAGGCCTTCCTAAATGAGCAATGCAAAGAAATAGAGGAAAACAACAGAATGGGAAGAACCAGAGATCTGTTCAAGAAAATTGGAGATATGAAAGGAACATTTCATTCAAAGATTACCATAATAAAGGACAAAAGTGGTAAGGACCTAACAGAAGTAGAAGACATCAAGAAGAGGTGGCAAGAATACACAGAGGAATTATACCAAAAAGATATGGATGTCTCGTACACCCCAGGTAGTGTGGTTGCTGACCTTGAGCCAGACATCCTGGAGAGTGAAGTCAAATGGGCCTTAGAAAGCATTGCAAATAACAAGGCCAGTGGAAGTGATGGTATTCCAGCTGAACTATTTAAATTTTTAAAAGATGATGCTGTTAAGGTGCTACACTCAATATGCCAGCAAGTTTGGAAAACTCAGCAGTGGCCAGAGGATTGGAGAAGGTCAGTCTACATCCCAATCCCAAAGAAGGGCAGTGCTAAAGAATGCTCCAACTACCGCACAATTGCACTCATTTCACACACTAGCAAGGTTATGCTTAAAATTCTTCAAGGAAGGCTCAAGCAGTATGTGGACCGAGAACTCCCAGAAGTGCAAGCTGGATTTAGAAGAGGCAGAGGAACCAGAGACCAAATTGCAAACATGCGCTGGATTATGGAGAAAGCTAGAGAGTTCCAGAAAGACATCTACTTCTGCTTCATTGACTATGCAAAAGCCTTTGATTGTGCCGACCACAGCAAACTATGGCAAGTTCTTAAAGAAATGGGAGTGCCTGATCACCTCATCTGTCTCCTGAGAAATCTCTATGTGGGACAAGAAGCTACAGTTAGAACTGGATATGGAACAACTGATTGGTTCAAAATTGGGAAAGGAGTACGACAAGGCTGTATTTTGTCTCCCTGCTTATTTAACTTATATGCAGAATTCATCATGCGAAAGGCTGGGCTGGATGAATCCCTAGCCGGAATTAAGATTGCTGGAAGAAATATCAACAACCTCAGATATGCAGATGACACAACCTTGATGGCAGAAAGTGAGGAGGAATTTAAAAACCTTTTATTGAGGGTGAAAGAGGAGAGCGCAAAATATGGTCTGAAGCTCAACATAAAAAAAAAGAAGATCATGGCCACTGGTCCCATCACCTCCTGGCAAATAGAAGGGGAGGAAATGGAGGCAGTGAGAGATTTTACTTTCTTGGGCTCCATGATCACTGCAGATGGTGACAGCAGCCACGAAATTAAGAGACGCCTGCTTCTTGGGAGGAAAGCAATGACAAACCTAGACAGCATTTTAAAAAGTAGAGACATCACCTTGCCAACAAAGGTCCGTATAGTAAAAGCTATGGTTTTCCCAGTAGTGATGTATGGAAGTGAGAGCTGGACCATAAAGAAGGCTGATCGCCGAAGAATTGACGCTTTTGAATTATGGTGCTGGAGGAGACTCTTGAGAGTCCCATGGACTGCAAGAAGATCAAACGCATCCATTCTTAAGGAAATCAGCTCTGAGTGCTCACTGGAAGGACAGATCGTGAAGCTGAGGCTCCAATACTTTGGCCACCTCATGAGAAGAGAAGACTCCCTGGAAAAGATCCTGATGTTGGGAAAGATGGAGGGCACAAGGAGAAGGGGACGACAGAGGACGAGATGGTTGGACAGTGTTCTCGAAGCTACAAACATGAATCTGACCAAACTGCGGGTGGCAGTGGAAGACAGGAGTGCCTGGCGTGCTCTGGTCCATGGGGTCACGAAGAGTCGGACACGACTGAACGACTAAACAACAACAACAAATGAGGCTCTAAATAGTTTAACCTGTTTAGAATTCCAGCCTTGAAGTCAATGGGACCTGCATAGGATTTTGCATAGGATTGTAAAGTGTGGTAAAGGTAAAGGACCCATGGATGGTTAAGTCCACTCAAAGGCTACTATGGGGTAAGGCTCTCAGCTCGCTTTTCAGGCCAAGGGAGCTGGTGTTTGTCCACAGACAGCATTCCGAGTCATGTGACCAGCATGACTATACCATGTAGAGTCATGTATAGTGTGGTGTAGTGGTTAAGAGCAGTAGTCTCGTAATCTGGGGAACCGGGTTCGCGTCTCCGCTTCTCCACATGCAGCTGCTGGGTGACCTTGGGCTAGTCACACTTCTCTGAAGTCTCTCAGCCCCACTCACCTCACAGAGTGTTTGTTGTGGGGGAGGAAGGGAAAGGAGAATGTTAGCTGCTTTGAGACTCCTTCGGGTAGTGATAAAGCAGGATATCAAATCCAAACTCTTCCACTTCTTCTTCTTCTTCTTCTTCTTCTTCTTCTTCTTCTTCTACCACTACTGGTGCACAGAGGACCGTGCCAAGTGGCAGAGTGCACGGAAATGCCGTTTACCTTCCCACCACAGCAGGAAATATTTATCTACTCGCTGTGGTATGCTTTCTGCTAGGTTGGCAGAAGCTGGGACAGAGCAACAGGAGCTCACCCCATTGCGCGGACTCGAACTGCCGACCTTCCAATCGGCAAGCCCAAGAGGCTCAGTGGTTTAAACCACAGTGCCACTCACATCCCTACTAGGATTGTACTCTTAGTCAAGAAGCAAACAACGTGAGTAGTCCCAAGACCATGAACTCTTAATTGGCTGCAGCAGATGTATAGGTATTTTTAAGATATACTACCCCATATAACAGTGGCTTCCCTTGGTGGGCCAAGCTCAGCCTGTGTGCCAGAGGTTGCCCACCCCTGAAACAGAATGAGCAGGGAGGCCCTCAGATGCAGGACAGTTGACTCACTCCAATCTGACACCATACATATGACTATTTAAAAGAGCTGAAACTCTTTTAATACCACCAGAGGCTAAAATTGCCTGGGACCAAGTATCATGGCTGTAGCAATTCTATACCTGGAATACGCTGGACAGACCAGTGCCCTTTATCCTATCCAAACTCAGCATTCACTTCTTCCCTCTACATGGGACCCAACTGATAATCTAATACTGTATATTATATATGTACCTTTACTATATGTCTGCATCTGCCTGTCCCTCTCTGTCCATTTTCTTTCCCCTCTGGTTGCCAGCGTCTCTCTTCTGCATTGTTTATGTGGCATTGCTGATACAACCAATCTTAAAACAAACAAACCCACACATACATACACAACCCTCTCTTGGGTTGCAACCTACCAACAGAACTTGGCCCTATAGCAGGTCCTCAGCCTGAGGGAAGTTGGGTGGGAATTCAGTCTGTGCCACCAACAACTATCCCCTGTGGCTGAAGGAGGAGCTACAGAGAAACCAACTGGACCAGCAATGAAGCCTCTTAACAGGAAGACAAGAGAACAGATCATATTGTTCTGCTTGACCTCTATTAAAAGCTTCTGGGTCAGGCTGTCTCACTGGTGTGGGATAGGATCCCACTACATTGGTACCTCGGGTTAAGTACTTAATTCGTTCCGGAGGTCTGTTCTTAACCTGAAACTGTTCTTAACCCGAAGCACCACTTTAACTAATGGAGCCTCCTGCTGCCGTCGCGCCACCGATGCACGATTTCTGTTCTCCTCCTGAAGCAAAGTTCTTAACCCGAGGTACTATTTCTTGGTTAGCGGGGTCTGTAACCTGAAGCGTATGTAACCTGAAGCACCTGTAACCCGAGGTACTACTGTACTACAATGGTATACAACCACTTTCTGCAGGCCCTTCCATACACAGAACAACCTGGTAGAAGTATGATGTCCACCAGTTTTATATGGGGTGTGGAGACAGACACACACACTCAAAAAAAAGCT
Organism: Podarcis tiliguerta; assembly: GCF_965153285.1. NCBI lineage: Eukaryota > Metazoa > Chordata > Lepidosauria > Squamata > Lacertidae > Podarcis > Podarcis tiliguerta. The sequence goes on along the minus strand of NC_139543.1, from coordinate 55,188,256 downwards.
GTTATCTTTTCAAAAATGATTCGGCTGACAAAGAGACAAGTATGCCGAGCTATATAGAAAGCGGGAAGGTTTTGCCGCATGGATGGGCTCCCTGATAGGAGCGCCTCAGAGTAAACAAACCAAATACGGCAGAGATAGGGAGCCCATAAATAACAGCACCTGGTTATAATTGCAGCCACATATGTTTTACAACATTATTATGAAGTGCCTTGTCAAGCGCATTTGATTTAGAGCTGTGAAAAAGATGGAAAGAGCCCCAAGCTAAAATAGCTTCAGCTGTAAATACCGAAGTGAAAAATTGTTACGCCTAATGAAGGGCATTAATAACATTTCCTCTCGGCATTTAGGAAGAGTTAAAATTCTGTTCGTTATCTGAGGAAGCCCACAAGGTTTTTAAAAGGAAAAGTTAATGGGCTACAAAACCTACCCCATGCTGTTCTTTTCCATTCCGCCCTCTTACATGACCCATGAGAACATTTGTATTTTCTTTTCCAGAGTCTCACAGTTCAATCTATAGCAGCCAGAGAGACAATGAGCTGCTTGTCTCTTCCGGTACCTTCCATGTTACAGCTTCTCCTCCTGGCTTTTTCTTCCCCTCGCACTGAAGTCTTAGGGATAAACCATGGATGTTGAGGCATTAGGCTTGCCAAGCCAGAAACCCAAGAGCCTTAAAGGCTTATATGGTGGTGATGCAGTTTCCCCTAATCAAGGGATTAGACAGAGTGATATTCAGGAATTAAGTACAACCCATGAAAAGCTTCCACAGAAAGCAAACCGAAAATGTGGCGCTTGCTTTCACTAGTCCTTCACTGGCTTCCCTACCCTTTTCAAAGAGACTGCCCAAATTTAAATGGGAGTTCATTGGGACTAGGAGTCTCCTTTGTGCTGCTGCTCTCTTGAGGAAGTACCCTGAGGGCATTTGAAATAATCAGTCAAAGCATTTAGCCAAGCTTTTAATGCTGTGGTGATTATCCTGGGAGAGCTCTTACTCCTAGTTCATGAGCAACTGGCAGCACCTAGCTAAACAACATGGCAAGGAATGTAGTCAAGAAATGAAACCCCAATTTTTTCTTACTTTCTTCCACCTACATAATTTCTATGTTCTATGTGTCATTTGACATAAGTGCTTCCTGTGTTCCAAATTTCTGACATTCTCTATAAAAATATACCGTATTTTTTGCTCTATAAGACTCACTTTTTCCTTCCTGAAAAGTAAGGGGAAATGTGTGTGCGTCTTATGGAGCGAATGCAGGCTGCGCAGCTATCCCAGAAGCCAGAACAGCAAGAGGGATTGCTGCTTTCGCTGTGTAGTGATCCCTCTTGCTGTTCTGGCTTCTGAGATTCAGAATATTTTTTTTCTTGTTTTCCTCCTCCAAAAACTACGTGCATCTTATGGCCTGGTGCGTCTTATAGAGCAAAAAATACGGTAAATGAAATATTTAGGTGTCGGAACCCAAATACCTCTTTAGAATCATTTATCTATATCAGGGTGAATTTCAAAAATTTGAGCACGGCCAATATTCATATTAATGCTAGGTTTGGACAAATCTGTCTATTTTGGTTTCTCTAAGTTTCTCACTTTTACAGCCTTAAAATTTGGTTTGCCCATTTCTGCATAGCCGTCTGAATTTTTTTAATGCAGCATAAAATGTAGTATTCATTTTTGTGCTAGCTTTCCCTAATACAGTGGTACCTCCGGTTGCGGACGGGATCCGTTCTGGAGCTCCGGTCGGATCCCGAAGTTTCCGCAACCAGAGGGTCCGCTTCCAGGTTTGCCGTGTTCGCATCCTGAAGGATACGCAACCGGAGGTGTGGGTATCCAGAGGTACCACTGTATGTACAATTTTGCTTGTAGAAGCAGTTTTGCAAGCAAATGTGCCATAACAGAATGCAGTTGTATATGTTACTTTCACTAAAATATGCATTTTTGCATGTACTCTGCACTAGAATACATATTGTTGCACACATTCCTTGGTTGGGCAACTCCATCGTAAAATCTGGGAAAGTGCACATTCACACGTGACTGTCAACAACCACCACATTTTGGACAATCACTGCAACATATCCACTGGAATTATTTTATGCATTTGAGTTAATCTAATCCCACCAATATTATGTGATTCCCAAGCATTATACAGTTAGTTTTATAACTGTAATTTTCAGGAAACAACAACAAAGATTAAGGCCTTGATTAGTTCACATTAAATGGAAAGACAGCATCAACCCAAACATATGTGGCTCCTGTTACCATACCTTGTTAGAAGATAAGGTGAGAATGAAGCTGGATTGTCCTGTTCTGAAAACGCTGGCATAGAACCTCCCATTATCCAGAAGCGAAAATACAAAAGTAGGATCACCTTCAGAAAAGAGGAGATATTTCGGTTATTACTACAAAAAGGCATACAATTCATTAGGACCAGGAAAGCAGAACCTATCTTAATATACCGGTACTTGAGACTCAGAAACATTTTCAGGTTAACTGAGATAAACTGTTCTAACTCAGCATAGGGGCGGACTTTGTTAATATGGTGCCTTGAGAAAGGACAAAATTTGGTGGCCCCCTTTTTCTTCTAATTTTCACAGTAATTCATTTTGATACAGTTGCTTTTTTATGGATCTTCTCAGTAGGTACCCAGTAGGTGGTTGTTTTGCACCCCTCAGCTTGGTGCCCTGTGCAGGAGAACTGTCCCCACCAACTTAAATCTGCCACTGCCCAGCATACAAATTCTTATGTTTGTTCCTATGGACCAACAAAGTAAGATACTTCTGTATTGGGCCTGCTCTCGAGACTGAGGAGCTACAATGGGATTCATCTGAAGAAATTAAAGTTAAGTAAGAATATAGTTCAAAGTAATACTTACATAGGTAAGTACCAAGGCAGCCCTTTTTAAAAAAGGACTTGTGATGTATAAGAACTTCTGTTTGTTGCTTATGGTCAGGTAACTGTAAAAAAAAAAAAAGAAAACATTTATGAAAGTGATTATCAGTAGACACCAATCTTTTAGAACTGGGGGGTGGGGGTGGGGGTGTTATTACAATTATAAACTGTCTTTCCACCAATGCATTGAAGGCATTCATGGTTTAAAACAAGGTTTCCAAATTAATAAACACAATATGCAAAGAGAGAAGGGACATGGATGGAAGAGGGAAAAATAAGCAGATAGACGGGGGGGGGGACTTTGCTGCCCCACCTCTCCAGCTGATACACAGCACATTCCACATATTTAGGCACAATCTCCACATTTAGGTAAGATCTATTGTTTTTGGGTGTGTAAATCACATGGGGTTCCTGGGATCCTAAGTTCTGAGGAAAACTGTACTCATGAAAGGAGTGCAAACTCCTTCCATGCTTGGAGGGAAGCTTAGGATCCAAGCCATTATTTCTCCGCTGCCTGCATTCCACTGATCCATAAATAAAAACATGTTCCTTTAGGTTGCAAAAAGTAAAGGTCTTTGGTCCCTGTTGTACAGTTTCTCAGGCAAAAAGGAACAAGGCGTCTCTATTGCACTAAGCATCTATTACACTCACCCTTCTAGTCTGGTTCAAGGAAAACTTTGGCTTAAAGGTTTCAGCCAAAAAAACAAATAAAAAAGTGCGCAGATTACAGTATTTCCCAGTTTAAAAGAAAAATGTCAAAAGCAGTCTTTTGATCTATGTCTTTACAGCAAACAGCAAGTAACCTTAACAACCCTTAAAATGTAAGGAAAAGCTCTGCACACCAACAAAGTAAGAGAGATAAAGCCCACATGAGATGGGTTTAAAATTTAAAGAGGAAAAGAAAAACATGGAGGGATCTGGGTGTGCTCCAGAAAACACACTGTCTAATCAAAGCAGTCTGATGAATGCCATGTCAAAAGAAGTAATAATAAAATGAGCCACATTCCACAGAGAAAAGCTAAATTGTCTCAGACATTTTATGTCTATTTATTAATAAATGTCAGCATTTGATCTTGGTATCCGAGCTAAATGCCAAGCTAGACTAAAAAGGAACTAATCTTACAAGGTCTTAAGTTTCCCAAACCTCCACTCATTTCAGACAGGCAGCAACTCCTCACTTTAAAAGGCAACTCCCAATTACTCTCCATATTTCACCTTGGCCTTGATGTGAAGTCGCTGGAGAGAACAAGCAGTTGATTTAATTAACCTGAGAGCAGGCCCTTAACACCTCCTGTTTGCCTGCTTATCTAAGAAAGCAGTAGAAGAGGTTTCTATAAACCCTCTTTGACTTTAACAGAATTTGGCAATAAAAAGAAAACTTACAATGCCAGTAAACCATTGGAAATGTCTCAATTCAGTCAGCAGCAGAACGCTGGCTCTATGTAGCCAGCCCCAATGAAGCATGCTAGTAACTCAAAACCACACTGTCAAACTACTCATGACCTCAGTAGCTACATATAAAAATCACACATCCTAACTGGAGTTTCTTAATTCATAATCACATTCAGGATACCACTGTGTCTTCTTCATCTTTGGCGATCACTCACAGCTGAGTAAGCATGGTCTTAGCAGTGTGTCTGTAGGTGACTGTGGAGGCCAGTTCTGGATCCGCATGTCCTTCCACAGTGGAGACATAGGTTTCTGGGCAGGAATGAATCATGGTAGGGGTTTGCCAAACATGCTTTCCTCTTAGCACATTTCTTCCTTTTGTCCTGAGTGTGAGTGTCTTCAAAGTCCATGGCACCTTTGGTAAAGGCTGTTCTCCAACTGGAGCGCTCACAAGCCAATGTTTCCCAGTTGTCAGTGTTTATACTACATTTTTTAAGATTTGCCTTGAGAGTGTCTTTAAACCTCTTTTGTTGACCACCAGCCTTACGCTTTCCATTTTTAAGTTCAGAATAGAATAGTTGCTTTGGAAGACGATAATCAGGCATCCCATCAACACGTCTAGTCCCAACGAAGTTGGTGTTGAAGAATCATTGCTTCAACACTGGTGATCTTTGCTTCTTCCAGTACACCAGCATTAGTTCACCTATCTTCCCAAGTGATATGTAAAATTTTGTGGAGACACCGTTGATGGAATATTTTGAGGAGTTGGAGATGGTGTTTGTAAGTGGTCCATCTTTCACAAGCGTACAGTAAGGTTGATAGTACAATAGCTTTGTAAACAAGCATGCTGGATTTCGGCATCAATGTCAGCCCAGGTAGGAAAAGTGATCAACATTTTCCAACCTTTCTGCTGGGATCTCCTCTCTCCCTCAGATTTTTTCGATGAGCTTGTTAAGTTGTTGTGTAAGTTCAATTCCGTCCACTTTGAATCCCATCAGGTCCACTGGCTTTGTTGTCTTTCATTTGGTTAATAGCTGTACACAACTCTCTCAATTTTGGAGATACTGCAAGCTCATCTCTAATTTGGTTTTGCAGAATTTGTGAGAGGACCTCGGCAGCTACGGGGGAGTTGCGGTTAAGGAGATGTTGGTAATGTTCTTTTTGGCACAATGCAACAGCTTCTTTATCTTTTAGAAGTGTGGTACCGTCTGTTGAGTATAGAGGGCATATACCACGATTTATTGGCCCACAGATGGTCTTTGTGGCTTTAAAGAAATTCTGTGCATCATGGATGTTGGCTAAGTGCTGGATCTCTTGAGCTTTTATTATCCACCAGGTGTTCTTTAGTTTTCTGGTTCTTTGAACCTCAGCCTTAGCGTTGGCATAGGTTTTTTTCTTAGTGGTGCACTTTCTATCTCTTTGCCAGATTTGTGTAAGGTGGCCATGTGTCCTAATGTACAGAGGAAGGCCTCTAATATAAAGGGATATCCTCTATTTGACAAGTGGCCCCAAGGTCATGCTGCTGCTCCACCCACCCCACAATCTTTGTCCTGATGTTGAAGCATAATTTCTGAAGGAGATATCTTTCTGTACACATGAAGGCTCTCTACCAAAGTTAAAACCCTAATTGCAGACAGACTGTACTCACAAAGCTCACTTTCTTGGAAGGTATTCCCCAACACAGCAACGATGGGAGAAGCTGCACAACAAGAGTCATTTACTAAGCATGCAGTTCGTTAAGTGTGCTGTGAACCGCCCAGGGGTCCTTTACCTTTTTACCTTTTATCTCAGGCCTTAGAACAGAAAGAAATGCACAAAAGAAGAAGAAGAAAAACAAGCCATACAACACTGGCAGGCATTATGGAACAGGCTCGCCATAAATACTAAGAACATGGCACCAGTCATCAGAGCAGTATTTTCTGTCTGCTGTACTTCATGCTTCGGTCTGTAGTAGAAGCTGACAGGCTGGAGGGCTCATAGCACCTCTGATTCCAGAACGTCTCAGTGCAAATGCCAAGATCAGTGCTGCAAAAATATTCAGCTGCTCAGCATAACTACCATATTTTTCACTCTATAACACACACCAGACCCTAACACGCACGTAGTTTTTAGAGGAGGAAAACAAGAAAAAAATATTCTAAACGAAACAGTGGATGTATGATTTTTGTGGTTCATGCTGTGGCCACAGACATGTGATCTGACGGTGAGTTTGGGGTAGCCCAATGCAAAAATCCTGAGGATCCATGTGGATCCATGCTAAAGTCGCCCTAAAGTCGCAGGGGCGCTGGGGGAGTGAACGGGAAGCAAGAGAAGGAGAACGATGCCTCTCACACAGACACACAGAGTATCAATCCTAAAGTTGCAGGAGAGCGCAGGGGCGCTGGGAGAGTGAACGGGAAGCAGGAGGAGGAGAACGATAGCTCAAGCACACACACTCACAGCCCCTACAGTGGCTAATCCAAAATCGGACAGCAAAAAACTGCAGGCAGGGACAGAGAGCCCGGGGTTGTTTTAAAGCAGCCAACCCCGCTCTGCTTCTCTCCCTCCTCCCCGGCTCCGCTTGCTGACAGGAGCCGCTTACACCCGCTTTGCAGTTTCAAAGCGAGCCATGGACTGCTCACAACTGCAGCAGATTCCCCTGCCATCTGTAGGCATTCGCTCCATAACACGCACAGACATTTCCCTTTACTTTCTAGGAGGAAAAAACTGCGTGTTATGGAGCGAAAATTATGGTACATGCTAAACATGTCCAAAATGCATCTTTCATGAAGGATCATTTAAACAAAACAAAACAAAGAACTAGATGGTGAAAAAAGCCAGCTCTACTCAAATGGCAGAGGTGAGGGAGGGGACCTATTTGTTGTACAGAGGTTTGTGTGTGTGTGTGTGTGTGTGTGTGTGTGCTTTTTTTTAAAAAAAAAAAACTTGCTTCCAAGCCAGCTTCTCCATAAGTCACTGTGTAATTACTTGGCTGCTTCCTTTCCTAAAATGCCTTTTAGGAATAAAACATAATCAGAACAACAATAAACAACACAGAACTGCTTAAAAAAGCAAATTCATACACACACACCCATATAGTTCAACGGGAGGCCAAGACAGAGATCTGGCAGCTGTGATTTCCTGAAAAGGAGAATTCATCACAAAAAGCCAATGACATCATCACTGCACTGAGACCTTTTTTTTATAACCGAAGACAGCAGGACAGGTGGCCCAATAAAACTCACAACCATGTGGGTTTACAGCAGTGTTAAAAGTTGCTGGTACAAGATGGGAGTTGTGTGGATCAAAACAAACCCCTTCTAAGGCCAGACAGATTGTCTTTGTTAAGGTGAAGAACTCAGATGCCTAATTCATTTAAGCAAAGAGCTACTTGAGGCCTGCTCCACACAGCCAGTCATTTGTCTGAAGAAGATGACAGCCTGGGGCATACCTTCTTCACAGAGCACTTCCATCTATAGAAACTCCTGCCAGTTAGGAAGAGAGCTCTGCTCAACATACCACCGCTTAGGGAGATTGTGTCATCAGCCAGAAGGAGCAGTCTTTTTTCCCACAGTAGAAAAGAGGCTCTGGAATGGAACTCAGCTTCCTGAGACAGTGAAACTCTTTTCACACGCCTTGTTAAATCAGATATTACTTTGCAAATCACAAAACCTTCGGACTCACGTAACATTGTCATTTTGAATGAATGAACATTTGAAACAGAGGCAGTTGTTGCAGGGAATATTACCATTGCTGACGGTGATCTGAAACAAACAGGACTTTAAAATATCAGGTGAAGGAAAACAATGTTCCTTAGACAGAACGACACCTTTCAGGACAGTTGCACCTATTTACTTAGAGGCACCCTGACATGGCCAAATATTATGAAAAACCTTGTAATCTGTGTGCGCTCAACAAGTCGACTGAAGTCCTTGCGATCCAAAAGGAACCTCTACAATCAACACACCAATATAAAAGGCAGAGCAAAGAGAACGTGTAAGAATTTTGGGCCATAGGCTTGTATTCACCTAACTTTTATTAAGAGTGGTCCCACTGAAATTAATAGACCTAAATTGGGTAAAGACCTCTGCAACACTCAAAGGAGCAATAGGAAGCTTCAATCAGTCCACCACACAATCAGTCCACCACTTCCCTACTAGACCAGCCTCCTAGTTAAACAGGGCAACTGTATGCCTGCAGAGCATCTATAAATATGTTGTTATGACTGAGAGCTCTTTAACAAATGAAATTAATATATTATTTTATTTTTGAAAACTGGTATCATTGCCTTGGTACCTGTGGCATCCTCCTCCAACCTGGGCTGCATTGATTCTTTGCTGAGGTTCAAAATGCTACAAAGCCCAATGGTTTAAGCCATATTTTAATGTTAAAAATTGGGCTATCGTGATATTTGAGGATTACTTGATTTTATGGCTTTTGCCTGAACAAGGTAATTTAACCACCTGAAGCTGCAGGAGAGGCAGGTCTGTTTAAATGTGTAGCAGCTCTTACTGGTCATATCAGCTGCTCAAAAGCTCTGGGTTCTGTCCCATCACTGCCAAAACTATCCGACGATGACCTTTTACAGGAACTGTAACTTGCTAAAGGCTTCCTCCTCCTTCAGCTCCCCACAAACTGTGCATTAAAGTCAGAGGATTCTCCACTGCTAACAGTTCGCATACACAAAAGGCAAGACAGCAAAAGGGCTACTTCGTGAAAGGTCAGAAAATACGCTGCAGTAAGAACAAATGGAATGAGATTATTTTCCCCCATCCCCTTTCATTCTATGACATGCTTCACAATGTATTTTCTATTCAAAGTGACCTACTGTTGTCCACCTAGATAAAACATAGATGAAAAGTGTAACAGAAACATACCCACAATGTGCCAATACTTGTATAGAAACAAGGAAGGGGAGAATTCCCTCATGCCAAGCATCCAATCAGCTGCCTGCTAGCTGACCAAACAAGGTTACAAGCTCTCAGCCATCCACTGACAGCTTCTCCCACTAGCTAAAAATCAGCTGCGGTCGTTGGTATATATGGCTGCCTATACATTTCTGACTTAAAACACAAGTAGGTTGTTCTTTTTGCTGGGCTGATGCTGGTTTGAAGGGGGTTAAGAAACACAGTATTTCATAAGAAAGCAACAGGATAGATACAGATTGTGGCAAACGTTGCATGTACACCTCTTCCCAAACCAGTGGTGGGAGTACATGGGATGCAGAATGAATGGGAGCATGCACACAGCCTCAGAATTCATGGATTCCCATCATATCCATTTCAACCCAAGATCCAGACTCCTAAGCTCCAGAAAAGAGGCAGTGCTTTATTTGTAAGCTGCTCTTGAGCTTAGGGCAATTTTTGATGTCATATAGGGCATCAGCTGATGTGCAGCGACTTCAATCCTGCTTTTTGCAGGGATCAGCAACACAACCGAGTTCCCCATAAGGAACTTGGTCATATAGCTGACGCAGCCACATTTCTACCTGCTCCACCCCTGAAGTTCCCCACCAGTAATAGATGCCTCCTTCAAAAAGTTTTTTCTCTCTTCATATTCTGCATCTTTTTATTCTGCATCTTTAGTTTTCGAATGCATAAAATTACAGATGCATTCAAGCTTCTTCTAAATGACAGCTTAAGGTATTTGGGTAGAAAAGCATCTGGGTTATGCTCAAGTGGCCATAATTTTAGAAAACAAGAATGCCATGTATGGTTACTTCTGGTTACTATAAACAATGCGTACAGGTTTTTCCAGTCCAAGGCCAATGATGTGGTTTGCATAGCAGGCTCTCTGGAACATGCAACTGAGCAGCTGCACTGAGGCTGGGATTTATGACATGTTTTTCCCTTGGACAGTTTCCACTTCAGCATCACAGCTCTCAACTGACCCATAACTTGAACTTTGCCACCTCTGCTTTGGAGGTAGAAAGATCCTGGAACACCAAGGATGAAAAGACAAATGGAGATCTTCCTGTATCATTTCATGAAGCCGCTGGTAAGAAACCACTCTTGCAGAGTTCTTCACATCCCTCCTGATGACTTCAGACACCAACTCCTATCCAGAAATTCCCTCAACTTCTGGTATGCTGCCCTCAAGGCCTGCTTGTGAACTTCCCATAGGGATCTGGCTGGCCACTGTGAAAACAGAATGCTGTGAACTAGATGACCCTTCAGCCTGACCCAGTAGGTCCCGGCTTATGTTCTTTGCCACTACACAACACCCAAAGCAGTACATGAGGAGACTTCTCGCTATTGCAGTGACCATGGAGGGTGCTACTATATGGAAGTGAACTCAGTGCTGCTCATGCATACAAGGTTTTTTGGCAGGTATTTGAGAAAGGCAGTCCTTTAGTACTTGGGGTAAATTTGATTGTCTACAAGTTTCTGCAAGCTCCCGAGCTCTTAGATTCACATTAAAGTAAACACCATGCTTGTTCCTTCTAATTATGGCTACTGGATATAATTCACGTGCTTGGCTACTAAAATGTAAAACTGTTAGTACAGAAGAATTATGAATCCTTCTAACTTTTTAAAATGCGTAATACAGAAAGAAAATATTTCCCATGAGGGATACATACACACACACACACACACACACACACACACAAATATATATATAGTAGAAGAGATCAACTCCCAGCTCAAGAAGGGCTTACAAATAAAGCTTTGTCACTTCTCTGGAGCAATAGGTGTCTGGCTCTTGGAAAGGAAGGGAGGTGATTGAAATCAATGAAGTCACGGTTGGCAATTACCGCACCTGGTTTTGTACAAGTAGGAGAAGCTGTGATTGCACGGCTGAGGGCTTATAACCCTGCTTGGCCTTGTTTGATCAGCTGGCAGACAGTCGATGGAATGCTTGGCGCGAGAGGAAATATTTTCCCCCCTCCTCTCCTGTTCTGTACAGACGCATTTCTGTGCAAGTATTGGCATATTATACATACGTTTCTCTTATGCTTTTCTTCTCTGTTTCATCCACGGGCACCCTGAGGGCACTTGCAAAAGAAATGAATTTGTCATAAAATAAAAAATGGGGAGGGAACCTCACTCCATTTGCTCCTACTAAAGCATGTTTCCTGGCCTTTCACTGAGAAGGCTTTCGGCTGGCTTGTCCTTGGAGGGAGAGTTTTTACTGCTTAGCCTCCTCCAATTGTGAAAATTCCTTCTGTCTCCAGCAGCAGAATCAATTTAAACATTTTCCACTATGTTGTGTCTTCAGCAGATGATAGGCTAGAAGGGAGTATTCCACTGAAGCTGTGGTATGAGATAGTAGTTTCTCCATTTCTGGTCTGTTTTCTTAAAACATTGTTTTAGTGGTTAGCTGCTTGTCTCTGGATTCATACCTGCTATTTCCTCCTTGGCTCTTTGTCCTCCAAAAGGGCTGGTGCAAAGCATGAGCTATTTCCTTAAGTATTGTTCAAATGAAGACCCTGCCTATTTTCCACAAGCAATTTCCTTTATCAAGCCAATATCTACTCTATATCAGTTAAATGGAGGCCAGTTCCAAAGCCATCAGGAAAACAGGCCCTTCCTGTGCAGAAAAGGGTCTAATCTGACATTCTGATCTGTCAAGCTCCCTTGCTCAAGTCAGATGAAATAAAGGAGGCTGTATTCATTCCACAGCAATGAACACACCCTAAATAGATCTGGTAACAAGTTTCCCTCCTTTTTTCTTATTTGGAAAAGCTCTGCTATTTTTATAAACAGTTTTCAGACTGATTTACTCCCTTTTAAAAAGACAGATGCAATTCCATTCACAATCTTGGAAGAGATAAAAATGATTCATTTGGGGGCAGGAGATTTTATTCCCCCCCCCCCCATGTTTTCTATTTTTGCAATAAATTATAAAGTCCAAAGAAAGCATCTCAAACTCCGACATACCAGCACTGCCAAGATGACTAGTTTATGGTTGTTTTGACATCTGACATGACAAGCCAGATAGTTCCTTCTCAACTGCACCTTTTCCATTTATTCATTCTCCTCGGCATCCTTTATGCTCTTAGGATTCATGTCTTAAATGTGGATTGATTTTATCACCATATTCTAACACTGGTGACACCTAATTTATATATTCCACAGAATTAGTAAGAATTGAGTCATAGGTGGCTAACCAGATGTTGGACTACAACTTCAATCATCCATGGTTATTGGCCATGCTGGTTGGATATTAAGAGTGGATATTGGCTTGATAAAGAAAATTGCTTGTGGAAAACAGCCCTTTTGAAGTTGTTCTCCAACATCTGGAGAGCCAGGCTAACTGCCCATTTATTATGTGTTCAAGAGCTGAGGTGGCAGAATATACTGTGTGACTTCAGGCTGTGTCATGGAACCTGTGGTGCCAGCTAGGATGGGACTAGATGACAAGATCTGTCAGAGGAGAAGTAGGATCCAGAGGCTGGAGATAGTGAGTGCTCAAGCAAGGAAAGGGTTTCACCCCATTGTTGCTGGACATCACAGAAGAGGAGGGGGAGCCGCTGGAGCAACTCTCCACTTCATCCCCTGAGAATGAAGTTCTCATGGTAGCTGAGGAAGTGGCCAGTGAACTGGCAGGGCCAGCCAAATTAGAAGATGGCAGTGAGTCAGAAGGTTGGACTCAGGTACCATCACCAAGGACACACCACCATATGCACTGGTGCAAACTGATCTGCCCTGTAGGGGCACACACTTGCAACCAAGGTTTTCTTACTTGGGATAAGAATCACATGAATGACTGGTCCTGCCCTACTCTTTAGAAGTAGGGCAGGAGGTCTGTGTCTAGTGTTGGGACAATGGCTTTGCTAATTATTGGTCAAAATCCTTATAACTCTGTCTGTAGACCTTAACCGTGACCCTGGGTTTGGACAATGTAGATGCAAGCTCCTCCCTGGGAGCCAGCAGGTTCATTGTTGTTGTTGTTTAGACGTTTAGTCGTGTCTGACTCTTCATGACCCCATGGACCAGAGCACGCCAGACACTTCTGTCTTCCACTGCCTCCCGCAGTTTGGTCAAACTCATGCTGGTAGCTTCGCGAACACTGTCCAACCATCTCATCCTCTGTCGTCCCCTTCTCCTTGTGCCCTCCATCTTTCCCAACATCAGGGTCTTTCCCAAGGAGTCTTCTCTTCTCATGAGGTGGCCAAAGTATTGGAGCCTCAGCTTCATGATCTGTCCTTCCAGTGAGCACTCAGGGCTGATTTCCTTAAGAATGGAGAGGTTTGATCTTCTTGCAGTCCATGGGTCTCTCAAGAGTCTCCTCCAGCACCATAATTCAAAAGTATCAATTCTTCGGCGATCAGCAGGTTCATACAGTCACAAAAACACATAGTTTGCCTAAATGTGATAGGTGAGCACGGCATTCTTACACTGTGCGATTCAGGATTCCCTGCTCCTCCTAACTACCATGGTGCTGTTCCATTGTCTTTCAGGGCTATTTGAAATACATGCTAGGTTTGGACACGTGGGTTTTGCTCTCACAAAAGTAGTGATGGCCTCCAAGATGGGTGGCTTTAAAAGAGGATTAGGCATATTTGTGGAGAGTAAGGCCATCAATGGTTATGGTCTACCTTCCACTGTCAGAGACAGTCTGCTTCTGAATGCCAGTTGCTAGGAATCATAAGTGGGGAGAGTGTTGTTGCATCTATGTCCTGCTTGCAGGCTTCTCATCGGGGTACATGACTGGTGACTCCAAGAGCAGGAATCTGGACTAGATGAGCCTCTGGCCTGATCCAGCAGGCTTTCATTTGGTTCAGGGAATCTGGAAATGGAGGGGTCTCTAATACTCTTGTTACTGGCAGACTGTGATCTGGTTGGACTTACACAGTTGCCACTCAGAATTTCTGTAGAGGTAGCAGATCAGTTCTGTTTAATGGTCTAGTGGTTTCCAAAATTCTCCTAGGTGTTTTTCCCCCCTGCAATGTTTCTACCTTCATTTGCAGGGAAACTGGAAGCATTAAAACACAAGTGGAGACTGTAGGCGCACAAAACCTGAATCAAATATATACAAGCACAATGAAATGCCCATTTTCAAACTATCAAAGAACAAAGTCTTTTTTCCCCTTGTCCATCCCCTTGTTGTCCAAACAGAGCTGTCCACCTGAGCGACTCCAGGTGGTAAATGTGCTTCTAAACGCTAGCACAACCTGCCTGGATATTGAGCCATCTGTTGCCTGCTTACAAGACACTTCTCAGATAAAAATCAATGTTATCCATTGCAATATAAACACCGCAACTGAGAACAGTGTATATACCAGAAGCATCATTAGCATCCCTCTGTTTCTATATTTAATGTGGATGAGCTGCTTCGAGAGGTCTTCAGAATCCCTTGAACCGGTACAAATTACTGAGTTCTACGGAACTCCTCCTTATCTCCCTCTTAATATTGCTGTCAAAAGAGAATTGGAGTGGCACTGGGCCTAGCTCTGACCAGCCTGTCCATTACATGTCCCTTCAAGAGAACTGCTGTACTGGAACACGTCAGACAACAGGAAAGTTCCAATGGAAGGCACAGAAAAAGGACACACCCAAAACAGGCAAATTGGAAACCAGAAAGACATAGCACTTATCCACAGAGCCTAGGACTTGTCGATCAGAAGGTCGGCAGTTCGAATCCCCGTGACGGGGTGAGCTCCCGTTGCTCGGTCCCTGCTCCTGCCAACCTAGCAGTTCGATCGCACGTCAAAGTGCAAGTAGATAAATAGGTACCGTTCCAGTGGGAAAGTAAATGGCATTTCCGTGCGCTGCTCTGGTTCGCCAGAGTCATGCTGGCCACATGACCTGGAAGCTGTACGCCGGCTCCCTCGGCCAATAAAGCAAGATGAGCGCCGCAACCCCAGAGTCGGCCACGACTGGACCTAATGGTCAGGGGTCCCTTTACTTACACTTATCGTTTGCCCTGCTCTTTCCAGACACATATCCACACTTTAAAGCTCTATGTCCAAGTGCAAACACCCGCTCTTTAAAGCTGAAACACAACAAACGGCAGTTCAGATTTTCTGCATTGTCCTTTGCTCCAACCTATTGGGTTATCCCTGTTCTGTATGGGAATGGAAAGATCCTAATTCAGAGAATTGGTGGTTGATGATGTCTAAAGACATCAATGTAGTAACCACTGTACACACAGCTCTTCATTCAAAAGAACATTTCATCATTTGAAGTTCTAGGGTTGCATATTTTGAACAGCAAAAAAAGAGGACACATTTGCCGACTTCTACTTTTAACTACAGATCGCTATGATGACTCTACCCATAAAAAAGAGGACCTGTCCTGGAAAAAGAGGATATATGGCAACCCTCTGAGCCTACCACTACTGACCAAAGCCCTACCTAATGTGTACAGCTTTAGCAAATAGCTAAGAGTCTTCATTATAAGCATTCCTTGTTTTTTAAAAAAAGTTGGCCACTGTAATAAGAGGATGATTCTACACCCAACAGATACATTTCCTTTTATTTAGAAAAGAACTTAGAAAAAACCGCATAAGCACTGAAAACTGCCAGAGTTTATCAGAATGGATAAATGAAAAGACAGCAATACCATAGTTCCTGTTCTTAACGACAGCCCAATAATAAACTTCACAAAAGGTGTTGGCACAGAGCATACCGCCAACCGTTTCTGGCATTTATTGGAAGGAATGCAAAATGTACATTGTATACTGCCATTCAACAACAACAATATCCTTTGCAGAAAATGGGTTGATTCTGGCTTTCACTGAAAGAGATACTGGACAGGCTTAGGCAAGCAATTCTTTAATAGATGCGCGCACACACACACACACAACTAGGCATTTAGATATAACAAATGCAACAAATTCTCTATAATAGGAATGAAAGTGAGAGAGCAAAGGAAAAAAACTAAACAGCACAATTCAGACATTGTGCCAAGCCATGGTTTCTGGTAATCCTAGTTATGAATTGACACCATAGTCAGAACTTTCAAATGTACAGAAGACAAACCTTGTTTTGAAGCTACTCGTCTGCTTTCATTTTGTATCTGCTCGGCATCGAGCTCCATAACGTTCCTCCCTTCTCAGTGTTGCAGCAGCCTTATGAAGCCAAAATTGTAGTTTGTGAATTCAGATATAGCAGCACAAACTGTGGTTTGCAAACCAACTCTGAACCATGCTTTGATATCCAAGTTCAGTTCCTTGCTGCCAGGGAACTGCCATCAGTGTCCAAGGGAGAGAGCAAGCTCCAAAGGGATCCCAGAGAGCGTCCCGGGAGTGGGAGAGGCAGCCCGTCTTCTGGGGAAGAGAATCAACGTAGCTCCAGTGGAGAAGGGGGGTAGATGGGGGAATCGGCGAAGCGGTCCCATGATTCCTTGCCGGGGACCAGCGGGGAGAGGAAGGGTCCTCCGCTGCCTACGCCCTCCTTGCGCAGAAGGCTTCCGCGCAGGGAGAGTAGGCGAAGACTTGGAGTCAAAGAGCTTCTTTGCTGGAAGAAGTTTAAGAAACACCCACTGATGGATTCTGCCAGCAATTGAGACAGTCACGGGCGAGTGGCTGCCCGGACAGGAAAGGTTCACTCAGGCAACCCAGCCAGAGGTTGGGACAAGCTTACGCACGAGCAACCCCTAGAACCATTACACTTGCAAACCAGGGTTTGTAAAGTGACAAAAATTCAGTCATGCAATCAAACCGTGCTTTGGTGGGATTTCTGAATTCAGCCATTAAACTGTAGAGATTTTTTCAGAGGTCTTTTATAGTTCCCAGGACAAACTGAAAGAGTACATACAACACATCCTTGCAATGGTGCATTTCAGGTGAGCAACAGTGGAGGACCAGCTGTCTTTTAACCATTGTGGTGTAATTAGAGTGTTTGACTAGGTCTGGAGAGAGCCAAGGTCAAATCCCCATTGAGCCATGAGGCTCAATGGGTGACCACAAACTAGCCACTGTCAGCCTAACCTACCACATAAGGTTACTGTCCAGCTAAAAGGGGGAGGGGATAACACCATACATGCAGCCCTGAGCTCCTTGAATGCATAGAAATATAATAAATAAAACAACTTTCAGAGAAACCTGCCAACCATTACTGAACTGAGGGACTCCTGGTAAGCTTCTAGGGAACCCGAGGATTCTTCAGGAAATCATTCTTGAAAGCCTCGGTACTGTACAAATACCATCCTTATGCCAAATAC
Source organism: Podarcis tiliguerta (assembly GCF_965153285.1). NCBI lineage: Eukaryota > Metazoa > Chordata > Lepidosauria > Squamata > Lacertidae > Podarcis > Podarcis tiliguerta. The sequence goes on along the minus strand of NC_139543.1, from coordinate 55,170,901 downwards.
ATTTTTCATTTTTGCAGCCAGATCCTAAGATGAACACTACTGAGCTTGAGGCAATTCATCATCAAATTTTCTTGGGATCATAGCATTAAGAAACAAACACCTTGAGCCAAAAGCAAAAAAATCCTGAGCTTGCCTGTATGGGCTTCGTATTCCCTCCCCAATATTATCTAGAAATCAGTGACCACATCAAAGAAATTCCAAAGCATACCACTAGTACGGTTCTAAAACAAAGTTGTTACTAATTGCTGTATCTCATTATCAGGGTGTTCCATCTGTGTGCCTTTGATTTATCCTATGGTAATTATTTCTGCCCGCAGCATTATTTCCCATTAAAATCAAGGGAAACCTAAAAAGGAAGGAGATCATAGAGCTCTTCATGTGCTCTGAGCAATATGGTCTTTCTACATATCAATAATCTTGAAATCAGTTGAAAAAAAATTCTCTGCCTTAAAAATAGACTTTTGCATCAGGCTGGAAAACAAATTGTGGCAAAATTCAAACTTTCAGCAGCAAAAAGTTGCCCAGGACAATGGAGTGCACCTCCAAGGGTGAAGTCAAACCACTGAGTTAGCAACGCTGAAATGACCTATCTGAGGTGCACGCCTGGACAGTGTGTATGGAGATCCTGGACTACCCAGACAATAAGACCCACCTCTCAGCTTTGCTGATGTGTTCGAAAGCAGAGCAATACGTTTCACACCAGCTTGGCTATAGGACTTGTCAGAAGGAGGGGTACAAGTTGCCATCCAACCATCTTAACAATTCCACTCCAGACTTGTGTAGGGTTTACGCCTTAGCCTTTTCTTCTCCCGAAGATATCCCACAAGGCAGTAGAGGTTTCGGATCAGAGTTTACCTGCTCCTAGATGGGCTTTGAGACCCATCGGCTCCCCTCACCTGGTTTAGCTGGCCTGTCAAAGCTGTTTCCTGGGGTGTGGCTGCTGTCACATGTAGACAGCTTCTAGGAGTCACAAGTGAGAGCTGAGTGCATGGTGGGAATCAAAGGTGGGCAAACATGTAGATAATGGATATACTGCTTACTTTGGGGGGAGGGCAGGAATCTTCAGTGTTTTACAAATATCATAAACTGTTACAGATATTATATGCTGCCAGTACAACAGATATGCCAGCAAAACTCCAGATTATATATTGTTGACTATGACTGGCAGCTGTTCTTGGGCTTGCAGACAGGGAGTCTTTCCTAGCTCTACTTGAAGATGCCAGGGATTGAACCTGGGACCTTCTGCATGCAAAGCAGATGCTCTGTCACTTAGCTTCTCCATATCCATCCTTAAGCAACCCTCCATGTTCTGGAGCAAGAACTGGACCAAGAGCTGACCAAGAGGAAGCTGTGCAAAGGAGTTCAGTAGGGAGATGAATCTCCTCCCTCCTGATTGGAACCCTGAACAGGAGGGTTATCTCACCTGACATAGCTAACAGCTGTTGGAAGACCTATCTTCCTTCATGAACTGGTCTAGCCTTCTTTTTAAAAATCCATCTAAAGTGAAAGCCATGCACCAGTGAATTCAGTAAGTTAATCATGCAGGGTGCTAAGCTAATGATATAATTGCCACTTAATTCTAGACACAAGCTAATAAGCAGAGATTAACTTAATGGCGACCAATTTAATATATACGCATATATATATATGTCAAAAGGCTGGACCTTTCATCTGATCCAGCATACTAATGTATTATTATTTGCATTTTTGAAGCCTTCAGAAAGTCTTGCCTCGTGAGCACTGCTATCCTCACAAATCCCCCTTCCTTCCTTCCTTCGTTCTTCTTTCCTTTGTTCTGAGTTGTAGTTACAAGTAAAGCCCACCTTTTGAAGACCGTCACCATGAAGACTAAAAATCTCTCCATGTGCAAATCTATAAGCAGGTCTTGGTTAGACTAGAATAGGGAAGATCCCTGTTCACATCTCTGCATAGCCATAAAGCTCCCTGTGTGACCTTAGATTCTACCTCACAGTACTGTTTAGTGTAAAAAAAAAAGTACCGTATTTTTCGCTCTATAAGACGCACCAGACTACAAGACGCACCTAGTTTTTGGAGGAGAAAAACAAGAAAAAAATATTCTGAATCTCAGAAGCCAGAACAGCAAGAGGGATCACTGCGCAGTGAAAGCAGCAATCCCTCTTGCTGTTCTGGCTTCTGGGATAGCTGCGCAGCCTGCATTTGCTCCATAAGACGCACACACATTTCCCTTTACTTTTTAGGAGGGAAAAAGTGAGTCTTATAGAGCAAAAAATACGGTAAGTAGGGAGCTGTTTATACTACTTTGAGTTCTTTAGAGAGAGGGCGAGATGTAAAGGGTGAGCTGCTTTGACACATAATGAACTCCAGAAAGAGTTCTACGCCTACGATCAAAAGCTTTTGCTCTCATCCCGGTAGAAGGAAAGTATCATTATTTAGCAGGCAGCTGAGCATCATTATGGCGCAGTGGCAGATTCAGACAATTGAGGAATCTGCTTATTTACAGATGAGCAGGTTTAGAAGAATCGCCTCAGCACTGAGATGATTTTTATTTTTTATCTTATTCACACCTTGAAATTAACTGAACTACCCAAAGGAACCAAGATGCCTTAGCAGCACAGATATATTCTTTCATTATTAAGAATGTCGTTGAGGCTTCTTGTTGGATTCTGACATTTCCAATCTCCCAGCATGTAACATTCCAGAGCCATTAAAATGACAAATGGACTTCCAAGAGGGGGGAGGGGCGGAGAGAGATAACAGACTGTCTTCAGACAACTTTAGCAACAAAAATATTTCAGCGATAGTCTGTCAAATGTTTGTTGCTCAATGGGACATAAGGCAGTCACGTGGTAAGCCACTCCGAGGCTGCATTCACATGGCAATTTGTTCTATTCCCCTGTTAATTTCCACATTATACTAGAGGTTTCCTATGACATAAAAGCCACTTCCAGAAAACTAATGGAATATAATGCATGTTTAGCACTCATTTTCATATTATTTGATTCCAGAAGAAATAGGTTTGCAGCTCCCAGAAAATCTTGGGAGTAAAGTGAAGACATTTGGGGCACGTTTCCGGCATACATTTTGTCAAGTTGTGGGTGAACATATCAGACGACAGAGCGATTCTTCAAACAGCTCTTGTTTATTCACAGGACAGGACAGAACTGAACTCAAGGGTTCAGCCAGCCTGCTTATATAGAGCTCCAGTACAATGTAACTGTAACAACTTTCTGTAACTATTCAAACACTGAATGTCACTTTCCATCCCTTATTTGCATATGTGGACCTGAACTATCTACAGTATCCCCCTGCTAGCCCAGGGTGAGAACTTCAGTACATAACATATTTCTTTCCTGTTGTTTTCATGGGGGAACAGAAGAAGAAGAAGAAGAGTTTGGATTTGATATCCCGCCTTTCACTCCCCCTCAGGAGTCTCAAAGTGGCTAACATTCTCCTTTCCCTTCCTCCCCCACAACAAACACTCTGTGAGGTGAGTGGGGCTGAGAGACTTCAAAGTGTGACTAGCCCAAGGTCACCTAGCAGCTGCATATGGAGGAGCGGAGACGTGAACCCAGTTCCCCAGATTACGAGACTACCGCTCTTAACCACTACACCACGCTGGCTCTCAGTATGTATGTATGGAAGCATGTATGTATTGAAAGAGAGGGGAAGTAGGGACGTTGCCCAATGATGTTAATAATAATAATAATAATAATAATAATAATAATTTATTATTTGTACCCCAGCCACTCTGGGCGGCTTCCATAGAAACCAAAAATACACTAAAATATCACACATTAAAAACTTCCCTAAACAGGGCTGCCTTAAGATGTCTTCTGAATGTCAGGTAGTTATTTATCGCTTTGACATCTGATGGGAGGGCGTTCCACAGGGTGGGCGCCACTACCGAGAAGGCCCTCTGCCTGGTTCCCTGTAGCTTTGCTTCTCGCAATGAGGGAACCGCCAGAAGGCCCTCGGCACTGGACCTCAGCGTCCGGGCAGAACGATGGGGGTGGAGACGCTCCTTCAGGTATACTGGGCCGAGGCCGTTTAGGGCTTTAAAGGTCAACACCAGCACTTTGAATTGTGCTCGGAAACAAACTGGGAGCCAATGTAGGTCTTTCAAGACCGGTGTTATGTGGTCTCGGCGGCCGCCCCCAGTCACCAGTCTAGCTGCCGCATTCTGGATTAGTTGTAGTTTCCGAGTCACCTTCAAAAGTAGCCCCACGTAGAGCGCATTGCAGTAGTCCAAGCGGGAGATAACTAGAGCATACACCACTCTGGCGAGACAGTCCGCGGGCAGGTAGGGTCTCAGCCTGCGTACCAGGTGGAGTTGGTAGACAGCTGCCCTGGATACAGAATTGACCTGCGCCTCCATGGACAGCTGTGAGTCCAAAATGACTCCCAGGCTGCGCACCTGGTCCTTCAGGGGCACAGTTACCCTATTCAGGACCAGGGAGTCCTCCACACCAGCCCGCCCCCTGTCCCCCAAAAACAGTACTTGTCAGGATTCAACTTCAATCCATTAGCCGCCATCCATCCTCCAACCGCCTCCAGGCACTCACACAGGACCTCCACCACCTGTTTGCTGTTGTGTCACACCACACCCACTGCTGTGAATGAAGTTTAGTGCAGCATGCCTGTATATCAGTTGAAAAGCCACAGTTCCATAATACAACAATACTGCAATGTGAAAGTAACATTAGGAAACATAATGCACTATGCATTGTGATCAGGAAGACTTATCACAACAGTCCCCAAGTCTGAATGCGACCTGGGTTGGAAGTTTCTTTTTCTCAACAAACAAAAGGAAGAAACAAGAATTCTTCCTTAGCCACCAGGGACCTAAACTTCTGTCAAGTCCCTCTGAAAAACAAATCAATAGTGGAGCACTCAAGTGTCATTAGCAGTAAACCAGTTTAAAAGTGGTTTACAATTTGGAAGGCAGATGTGCTCTAAGATATAAGAATAGCAATGACGCAAGTAGCAATGCTCATCGTTATCCTTAGCAAGCAGGTCAAAAGAAAGGAGAGATGACTGGGGTCACATTGATCCACATTATAAAATCCCAGGGGTGGAACCAAAACAGCAGACCCATGAGAGTAACAGTGACTTGCATTTTGCAGGGACAGACCTGAAACTCAAAACAACCGTGCAATGACTAATGAAAAGACCCAAAGACACAGACTTGTGAACCATGTTAGTGCATAACACTGATATACTTTGCTTGTTCCCAAATCTCAAACATTCCATGTCATGCTATTGTGTCAGTCTGTCTCAAAGTCACCGCTGAAGAGATTAGCAACATCCTTCTGGTTTCTGTGATCATCCTGCAATAGGCCCAAAGGATGCAGCTTAATCTCCAGAGGCCATTAACCTTCATGCTGCAACATCTGGATTGCACAGCACAGAGCAAACCAACAGGCAAAGAATCGTAAAAGAGACTTAACAAGCCAGTCTTTATATTGGGGTTGGACATCCGCTGTTTGACCTTTAAAGACCTAAATGTGTTAGAACAGGAGTGGTGGGGTTTGGTCCTTCAACTACCACCAGCCCAGCAAGAACGGCCAATGGACCAGGGATGATGGGAGCTGTAGTTCACCAACATCTGGAAAGCCAAATGTTCCCAAACCTGTAAGGCTTACAACCCGCTTCCTTAAGGTTCACCTCCTCGCAAACATGCCTAATCAGACCTTGAGATCATCTTTAGATGCCCTTCTCCCTGAGTGAATACCGGGAAGTGGCTACTGGGGAGAAGGCCTTTTCGGTTGATGACACTCAGGCTGTAGAATGGCCTACCAGAGAGACCTGGGGGTCATTTCTGAAATCCCAGAAAGCCACTGGCAGTCTGTGTAGATAATACTGAGCCAGATGAGCCAATGTCCACCAATGGACCAATGGCGCTGTAGAACATTAACACAAGGGGGAGGACAGTCTGCAAGTGCCCATTGTCTAGTGTTATGGTTTCCTTCCTTTATTTGTGGTTGTAGGCAGAACATGGCCAGCTCCCTTAGCCTTTCCACCCAAGCTCATTACACAGAAAAATCCTCATCCTGTTGTTGGATGAAACTTCTGAGTCCCAAACCCCTAAGACCTGCCAAATCTGCAAAACGTCTTGAAGATTTTGACCAGCACTATATATAGCCAGTTCCAACACAGCATTTTTTCCTCCAAGTCAGTGCTTTCAGAATTGACTCCCAGTGAGGCATCAAGCTAAAGGAAAGCATTACCTCATAACTGATCAATGGGGATCCTTCTATAAACTATCCCATATGAGGTCTTAAGAAGAACTGTGTTGTGAAGTTTTAACACAATGGTGAGAAGTGAGGGCAGATCAAACCAAATATGGAGAGGTTCATGTGGGACATATGCACAAACTCACAGCCCCTGTCTTCAAATTATCAAGATCCTTTTCTCTGAATCCTTTGGTACAATCCCTTAATTCCCATATTCAACTATAACAAAGCAACAGCATGTATCAGTGAAATAATCAAGACATTCTACCCCTGCCCCCTCTTCCTCGGTTATTTCCATTGCTTTGTATATTAAACTGTAAACTCCTTCAGGCAGAGACCTGCCATATTGCACTCCAGTAAAGTGTTATGCACACTGATGGCATGCGCGCGCATGCACACGCACACACACACACACAAAATAAGCCTGCAACATACATAGGGGTTATGTTTCAGGGATCACTAATATAGTCAAAACATGCTGGGCTCAATGGCAGGTGAGATTGTCAAAGTTCTTTTCCCTTGACAACCACCCCCTTTTTTAAAAAATGCCAGGTGCAGAAAGAAGAATGTGCACAAGTTAAATGAGTGCAAGTTGAGGACTTACTGTACAAAATCAAGCTTTGTTGTGATTTTCATTCTTCTAAGATTCTTTTATACTAGACTCCATCATAGTTGTTTTGTAGAGGCCATGAATTCCACAGACTGCATGTTGTGCAAAGAACGATAATTTCTTAGGTCTTAAATCTGCTACTACAGTGGTACCTCGGGTTACAGATGCTTCAGGTTACAGATGCTTCAGGTTACAGACTCCACTAACCCAGAAATAGTACCTCGGGTTAATAACTTTGCTTCAGAATGAGAACAGAAATTGTGCTCCGGCGGCGCGGCGGCAGCGGGAGGCCCCATTAGCTAAAGTGGTGCTTCAGGTTAAGAACAGTTTCAGGTTAAGAACGGACCTCCGGAACGAATTAAGTACTTAACCCAAGGTACCATTGTAATTGATTTCAGTGGGTTCAGGGTGTTCTGCATGGGTCTCCTCCTCCCTATTTTATCCTCACAACTACCCTCTGAGGGAAGTGAGGGTGAGAAACAGTGAGGAGTCCACGGTCACTCTGTGAGATTCATAGCTGAGTGGGGATTTGAACTGGGTCTTGAAAGTCCTGGTCCAACATTACTTTGTTTCCATGGAGAAAGCACAACCCAGGCTAGGTTAAGCACTCTTAAATGCCTGTGATATTAGTTTAATCCCGAAGTGCTGAAGTACTCCTCCTTGCTTAAAATGTTCAGTCCCCCTGATTGCCTTTTCTTGTAATAGTCCTATCTTGCAAGCTTGGAATTGCATACAAAATTTGCATGTAACGCCGTTTAATTGCCATAGAAATATGATTGGGAGACTGTATTAAAGATACCTATAATAAAAGAAATTAAATGCTTCCAACTGAGTTGCCTACTAGCTATAATAGGCTTATGTATTCTCTATATGTTATGAGTCAATTCTTCCTCCCACCAGATCCAAAACTTAGTTTCTATGCCTTGAAACAATCTTGAGACTTGCACTTTGGAAAGTGTTTGTGTAAATTTAATATGTATCTGAAATAAGCCACTGGGAAAGAGGTTTAATTAAGCCAGTGAACACAAATGGGATCCAAAGATGGCTACATTATGAAGTGGAAGAAGACAGGATTAAGGACAGAGGGAAATGCCCTTGGTGGGTGGTCTTTTTCTATACAATTGAAATTGCTTCTGTTCCATTATCTGGCATGAAGAACAGAGGGCACACAATGATAACTGGAACATCAGGACTGGGAAAATATAGCCAGTTATTTAAATGTTTAGGGGCCAAGATCAAATTTATCCACAGCTGAAAATATTTTCCAATCATTTAGATCACTTTTCCAGTCAAAAGAGCCAGATTCACTCAGTGCAAGCTTGTGCCTGTGTACTGTACAAGACTCACTGCGGACTCAACTATACAGCTACAAATAAAACGTTTTCAATGTGTTGTAAAGTGCATTAACACAAATGTGACAATAAGTGGTGATGATGTGCTATGGCAAATTCAATATATATTTTTCCAAAAAAAAATCACATTGTTTTTTATATGTGTCTACATTTCACCTGTGTTCCACTTATACCCTTGCAACTGCATTTAGAACAGCAGCCTCCACTAATTAATCAACTAAAAAGGCTTTGATCCTCAGTCTTTTAACCTATGAATCTATTATGTTTTTAAGAAACCAAAACCTTGACACAGAAGCCTTTTAGAAATATTGAAATGTTTTTGAAATATTGAAGGAATTAATAAATTTAATAAGCAAATGTCTAACTTCCATTGTAAGAGGGTATGCCCATTATTGCTATTTCCCCCCTTCCCTATTATAGGGAACACCAACATATCCTCAAAAACAGAACAAAAATGTGCCTCCAACTCATCACCTCACTATTTAAGCAGCTACAGTTTTAGATGGTCCATGAGAGGACTGTACCAAGAACCTGTAACACATACACAAGAAACATTTTTGTCAACTCTAAACACTGGGAAACACTGGCCTGGGAGTGCTCCAACTGGAGAACAGCCTTTACCAAAGGTGTCATGGGCGTTGAAGACGCTCAAACTCAGAACACAAAGGAGGAGGAGAAGAAGAAGAAGAGTTTGGATTTGATATCCCGCTTTTCACTCCCTTTAAGGAGTCTCAAAGCGGCTAACATTCTCCTTTCCCTTCCTCCCCCACAGCACTCTGTGAGGTGAGTGGGGCTGAGAGACTTCAAAGAAGTGTGACTAGCCCAAGGTCACCCAGCAGCTGCATGTGGAGGAATGGAGACGCGAACCTGGTTCCCCAGATTACGAGACTACCGCTCTTAACCACTACACCACACTGGCTTCTCAAAGGAGAAACGTGCTAAGAGGGAGGCACGCTTGGCAACCCCTCACCATGATCAACTCCCACCTGGAAACCTACATCCCCACTGTGGAAGGACGTGTGGATCCAGAATTGGCCTCCACAATCACTTACAGACTCACTGTTAAAACCGTGTTCATGGAAGACAATCTTACTCGGCTACAAGTGATTGCCAAAGAAGACGACAACCAAGGAGACGCAACTCACTTTTTGAAACAACTTAGAGAAGTTCCTGTGACAAATTTCTGTCAGACTAGGAGTGAGAAACCTGCGGCTTCCCAGATACTGAGGGATCACTGGCCATGCTGGCTGGGGCTGATGGGAGTTGGCATCCAAAAACATCTGGAAGGCCACAGATTTTCTGCCCCCTATATTAGACAATGCTTCAAATAATATATTCAGATGATGAGTTAGATGCTCTGTGGAGCCCTCCTTGCTATTTTATTTCTGGCCAGCAATATCTGGTGGCGAAAATCGCGGGTCTTGAAATTTTAATTGCAAAACGGCTCACAGCTGTGTTGCTTCCTCCAACATTTCAAGATCTCTTTCTCCTGCTATTTTTTTGCTGGGGCTGGTATTAGTAGAGGAGCAAGAATCAGAGCATCTTGTGTGTGTGTGTTGGCACCCATACAAAAAAACTCCAGTGTAAACAATCTGGTCCTATTGACCTTGGAAGCGCACACAGCATCCATCAAACGCAGCTGAATTGCAAATGCAGGGAATAACGATGAAATAGAGACAGCTGTCTTTGAGCCCTCCAACATTTAACTTCCTGACCGGAGCTTGTAAAAACCCTCTCCTCATAGATCAGCAAGGCCTATTATGCAGTCTGCTGGTTACGTTTAAAATAAAATAGCCACTCCCTGCTATAAATCTGCACTTTATAACAAGGAAAGAATCCAATGATGTTAGTGTAAGCCACAAATTTTCAAGATAAATTTCCCGTCCTTTTGGGAGGATTGAGATGGGGTGGAGATATTCCCACCAAATAAAATAAAATCTAGGAAACAATGAAACACTTTCTGCCCCAGATGACACAACAATCCCTGAACAGCAACAAGACTGTATTAGGTTCTCTTCTAAAAACAAACATAGCATGCCATGGAAAAGGGCTGTGTTTCAATGGGAGAGAAAATGCTTTGCAAGTAGAAAATACTAGGTTCAATTCCTGGCATCTTCCCAGAAAAGCTGTCAAGACGGACAGTACTGAGTGAGATGGACCAATGGACAAACCCTTTAGAAAGCTGCTTCCAACTTTCTTCTTCTTACTTCCACAAGTAAAGGTAAAGAAGAAGAGGAAGAATCAAATCAAATCAAAACTTTATTAGCAAAGCCAACAGACCACAGCTGTACAAGAGGTAAAAGTGAGAATAGGGATAAAAGGAAGAAAAGAACAGGCAAAAGGAGGTCCGTCGGATGAACAAGTCTGTCACTCAGATGGTGGTCCTCAATTTCGCAGCTCTCTCAATGTACCTCGCGACCTTCTCTGTTATCTGACTATCCGTATCAGATAATAGAAAATACAGTGTAATGTCTGGTGAACGGCCGGGGTTGGAGAGAATGAGTGGAGTAATAATCTCATTCCTTAGGTCTTTGTAAAGGGGGCAAGAAAGAAGGACGTGGGACACTGTTTCCGTGTTACCATCTCCACATGGGCAGAGTCGTTTTTCAAATGGAGTCTTTTGGTAACGACCTTCGAGTACAGCAGAGGGAAGAACATCCCATCTAGCCAATGTAAAGGCACGTCTATATTTTGGGATGGTTAGTTTAGACAAATATGAGGCTGGAGAGTCAAAATGAGAAGGGGGGAAGTAGGTATACCATGGGCACAGTTTCTTTAGGATAGTCAGGTTGTTTTGTCGTTCAATGTCTTTCAGGCGCTGGCCTATTAGACTCTTTGCTTTAATGAGGCCCATTGATAGTAGGGACTGTGGATGCAGACCGCATGTAAGGAGTTTTTGATGCACAGTTTTGAACCACTTGCTTTTGTAAGGGTCTTGCATTACTAGAGGCAGTAGACCAGGTGGATTCAGATTAAGACGAAGCCAAAAGTTGAATGTTCTCTGCCAGGTCCGAGTTTCCACAGATGGAAGGCAGGCCTCAAGTCGTAATGCTGCGTTTGGAACACAGGAGGGGACGCCGAATATCTGCCTTAGAAATTTAGACTGGACAGTTTCAAGACTGGAGCAGTGGTTCCCCGTCCAGATTTGCGCCCCGTACAGTAACTGCGCCAGAGGTTTTGCTTGAAAAACTTCAAGGGCTGCTGGGATGTATCTGCCCCCCTTCGTGTAGAAGAAGCGGGACAGCATCTTGGTACTTTGAGCTGCTTTTTCTTTGGCACATTTTTGATGGACATCCCAGGACCCGGTCGACTGGAAAACGATACCCAGATATTTGAAGGCTTTGACTTGTTGAATTGTCTGGTTATCCATCCTCCAGCTGTACTGTCTGTGTTTCCTTGCAAAAACCATAATTTTGGTTTTCTGATAGTTTATTGCAAGTTGCTCTCTCCTACAGTATGCTGAGAATTCACCTATGAGCCTATTTAAGCCTATTCTTGTTCGAGATAGGAGTATCGCATCGTCAGCGTACAAAAGCACTGATATTGCTTTGTCAGCCAGTTTGGGGGCGTGGAAGTCCGGAGATGACAAACAGTTAACCATATCATTGATGTAGATGTTGAATAGAACTGGGGCCAGGATGCAACCTTGCTTGACCCCCTTACTGACAGGAACTGGTCCTATAAGATGGCCATTTAACGAGGTTCTTACATGCAGCACCGTGTCTTTATATAAGCAGCTGATCAGAAATAATAGTCTTTTGTCTATACTTGATGTGCTCAATTTATCCCAGAGTCTTACACGTGGAATTGAATCGAAAGCAGCCTTTAGATCGATAAAGGCTGCATATAACACCCCACGGGATTTTTTGGCATATTTGTCAATTAAATAGGCTAGGGTGAAGCAATGGTCTATGGTGGATCTGCCTTGCCTGAAACCCGCTTGCTCTTCCGCTAGAATAGCTTCAGTTTCCAGCCAGCTAGTTAGCTTGGTGTAAAGATGTTTGGCATATAGTTTGCTGGGTATAGGCAGAAGGCTGATTGGTCTATAACTCGCCGGGTCTGTCATGGGTCCTTTTTTATAGATTGGGATAATTATTGCCTCAGTCCAACCATCTGGGAGTAAACCCGTTGAGTCGATCCAAGAAAATAAAGACGCCAGCAGGGGGGCCCACCAGCCAATGTTGGACTTCAGAAGTTCGGCAGGGATGTAATCATTCCCTGGGGCCTTGTTGTTCTTTAATTGTGCGATTAAATTCTCAACTTCCTTCGCAGTTACTGGTGGCCAATGGGGTAGGTCCTCCAATTGAATGCATAGTTTGTAATGTTTGGCTTCCTGGTCATAGAACAAAGATTGAAAATGGCGCAACCACTCCATTGGTTCCACTGTACAGATGGGATTAGTACGCTCCTGGTCCAGTAGACCAGATATGGTTCGCCAAAAGCAAGTAGTATCTTTCTCGTGCGATGCCTTAACCAAACTGTGCCATGCGGCTCTTTCAGCTTCCAGTTTCTTTCTCCTTAGTAATTGTTTGTAAGACCGTCTCAGATAAATATAAGCATTAAGTAGGAGGGCAGTCCCTGATTTCCTGTATCTCCGGTAGGCTGTTCTCGTTTGTCTCCTTGTTTGCCTGCACTCCAGGTCAAACCAGCTAGCTCCGTCCTTTGCCCTCTTTGTAGCGGAGCTATGTATCACTGTTGTTAAATGGGGTTTCAATCTTTCCAAAAGTAATTTAAAGCGTTCCATAATCACAGCTACTGAATTGCCTGATACAATAGCGGAGCGAATAAGCTTTAACTCCACTGACTGAAGAAGGAGGGTTAGATTTTCATTCAGTATTGGGGACCATTTGAGTCTTTTGGGGGCAGGTATATCCAAATTTACAGAAGGTATATATTGTGGCTCGGCAATAGAATAGTCAAAAGGCCGACCTGCAAGCTCTAAAATTAGAGGTAGGTGATCACTCAGAGTATTGTGGCCCACTTGGAACTTCCTTACAAAGCTGTGAGCAAATCTTGAGATTAGGATATAATCTATAACGCTTCCCCCAGCCTTGGAGAAATGGGTATATTCCCCGGGGCGGTCCCCCTCTATATTGCCGTTTAGTATCAGCAGTTCCCTCCGTCTGGCAGCCTGCACTAAGCAGAGACCTGGGAAATTACTTCTACTATCTTTGGACAGTCGTGTCGCGCCAATATCCGTCTGTTCTTCAGGGTCCATAAATTGGTTGAAATGAGTGTATAGGCTGTTGTCATCTGTTCCTATACGAGCGTTAAAGTCTCCACACACAATAGTCAGGGCAGACGGGTAAGTAGATTCGAGAGGCTCTAAAAACGCCTCTAGCTCAGCCCATGTAGCCTTGACAACGGGGTTTTTTTGACCTGGGGGAATATAGACATTGACCAGCAAGAGAGTAGTTCTCTTGAAGCTAAGTAGAGCGGCTGTTGCTAAAGAATTGCAGCTGGGTAGGGCTGTTAAAGAATGCGCCAGCTCCGTGGAAATGAAGCAAGCTAGGCCACCACTAGATCTGCCGCCCCTTAGAGATGGAGAGGCAGGCAGGTAGTGGCAGTTATACCCATTAAGAAGTATAGGGTCATTCTGCCATGTCTCCTGAAAGAAGATGATGTCAAATTGCTTAAGGTAACACAAAAATTGTTGATTATTTTTCTTGGCGTGCCAACCCGCGATATTCCAAGACAGCACTTTTAGGCCCCGGGCCCTTCGGGGAGCTGGATCTATGTTACCACCATGTCCAGCAATTCTTTGGTGTCTAAAAAAACACACCCGTTGGCTCTTTTCGAGGCTGACTGCTTAGAGAGAGTGTAGTGATCCTCTTTTCTTGGTGATTTGGGGCTAGATTTTGGAGTTGGGGGGGAAGCTAATTCATTCGGAGACAATTTAAGATAGCTGTGCCAGGAGCTTTGAGGTTTCACACCTTGATTTGGTCTTACTTTATTGTACATCACAGGGGGCTCAGATTGTAATTCCACGTCTACACATTTAAAGGTGCCTCCCACTGTCTTCTTATCCACCAGACATTTGGGAGATATGGGCTGCACATAAGGGTCCTTCATTGTCTCACCTTGATCATCCTTTTTTTCTAGTCTGCTTCGAAGTAAATCCAGTCTTTTCAGGATCTCAGTTTGAGCTGGAGAATGCAATGACCAGAATCGCTTTATCAGCGAGAGTTCTTCCTCCCAAGCGGAGTCCTCACTATCCCACGTGAGAGGCCCGACGCCAGTTGGATGTGAGGCTTCCTTTTTTTCATTTGGTGCTGTTTGGTGGGGATGATCCTGCTGGAACTTATGCTTTCTATTTCGATGGTTTTGGTGGTTGGTTTTTTCCCTATTGTGAACTTCCATTCCTATGCTCTTGGGCCCCATCAGAGAGGTTGCAGGTGCTCTATTTTCAAATATTCTTAATAGGACTATTCTTTCTTTTTTGAATAGGTTTTTAGCTCTAAAAATGAAACTAGCCAGATTATGATCTAAAAAAGTAATCAATGCTCGTACCGAGCAATCATCTTGATGTAGATACTCTATAGCGGCTATATCAGTTGCTTTTACTACCCCCGGTAAAATGCCACTTATAATGGACAAAAAGTGGTCTATACGGTCCAACCCTGCATAAAATCTAGGCGGTTTAGGGTAATTAGCAAAGACAAGCTTTTGTGGGATTAGGACTAAACTCCATTCTCTTTTGGGACACAACATCTGTCGAACTTGGGAAGAGTGGTTCCCCTCAATAGTTTGGGTCGCCTGCTCACCTCTGTCTACAGATTCTGTGCTGGCCATAAGAGGACTCTGGGGCGGTATAACTGCAGATGGATTAGTTCCTTTGTCCCAGCTCGGTGTTGATTCTTCAAAACTTGATTTAGATTCTTTTATGGGTGTATCTACTTTACGTGTCTCTTTGATGGCACTCGAGTTGGATTTGTTTGTTCCACTTGTAGAAAGGGATGGAAGAAGGTTAAAGAGCTTCTGCCAATATTTTTTACAGGTACGGTGAGTTGTCTTGAGCCGCCTTAGATTTCTCATGTTTTTGCTTTTCTTCATCTTAGGCTCAGCTTTTTTTCTCCGGGGTTTGCTGGGGAGTGGTGGGTCCGGGCTGGCTAGGGGATTTGTATTCTGGTCTGAAGCGCTCGCATGTTGTTTGAAATTATCCACTAGGGTCAGGAGCAGCCCGTTTGTTATCGCTAAAAATTTTTTAACGTTAAGGAGATCCTTAGAAATCTGGTATATCTGCTCCTGAAGATAATCACCCCACATTTCTGTTCCGCAGTCATTGGCTTTCAACCAATGGGTTGAAAGATTACCTCCAAGTTCCAGCGGTGACAAATGAGGATTGACATCAGGTGTGTTGGCTGTGTTAGCCTTTGTAGCGTTCTCTGCTATGGCAAGTTCTTGGGCCAGATTTGTTGGATGGTTTGTCCTCTTGTTGTTTGTTTGCAAGTCCTTTAGCTGTGTTGACCAATCCAACACTGTGAGTGGCAAAGGCATAGCTACATCTAGGATACTCTCATTCTGAGTTCTCTTGCTCGAGTCTTTTTGAGGAAAGTAGCTGGTAATTTTACTTTGTCTCCTTCGTCGCTCCAACGGGCTCTGTGGTGACCTAGGCAAAATTCCTTGGTCCTTGTATTTTTTCCTGGTGAGGACCATAGTGGGTATAGTGGGTATATGGGTATATATGGGTGTATGGTAGGGGGTGCTTGCTTAACGGCGGCTTATCTTTTGTTCTAAGCTGGAGTAAACAGTAGCAGAAGTGCCGATTTGTGGAAATTGCCTCCTAAACCTCTCCAACCTCTCCACTTGTTAGTTTCTCCGGCAATTTACATCGGGGCTTGTGAAGTATCAGTCATTTAAAGTGTTAGAAAATATTACTGGTCTTAAGCTTTCATACTGTGCCTTGTTTAGTTTAAAATTCAGCTAGGTCTTTCTCCCTCATTCAACAGCCTCACGACGTAACCAGTAAAGTAGCTAGGCAGAATGACGAAGCAGAAAAAAGAAAACAAAAGCCCCTTGGAATAATTATCGGGTTGAACTTGCCTTGTGTTTCTTGGGGTTATAGCAGCTTCAATTCCTTCCTTTTTTATAGATAAAAAGCTCGGCGTCCTTCCAGAGGAGTAGCTGGCCTCCCCCGTCTGCTAGTTACCAGCTTCGTGAAGATAGGGCGGCTTGCTGAGCTTCTTTTGGATAAAAATAGGCCTTTGGCACTTAATAAAAGAGAGTGATAATTTAAAACTGCTAAGCTCGATTAAAAAAGAAGAAAAAAAAAAAAAGGCTTTAAAAGTGCTGATAGATACTGATAAAACTATATATCAACGCGGAGCACAGAATAGAGCTACCACTAACGACGCCATCTTAGCTCCTTCCTTCTTCCGAAGAAGAGGAAGAGTTTGGATTTGATATCCCGCTTTATCACTACCTGAAGAAGTCTCAAAGCGGCTAACATTCTCTTTTCCCTTCAACGAAGTGTGACTAGCCCAAGGTCACCCAGCAGCTGGATGTGGAGAAGCGGAGACTGGTAAACGAACCCGGTTCACCAGATTACGAGTCTACCGCTCTTAACCACTACACCACATTGGCTCTAAAGGACCCCTGGATGTTTAAGTCCAGTCAAATTCGACTATGGGGTGCAGCACTCATCTCTGCTTTCAGGCCAAGGGAGCCGGTGTTTGTCCACAGATAGCTTTTCCAGGTCATGTGGCCAGCATGGCTAAACCGCTTCTGAAGCAATGGAACACCGTGATGAGTGCCAGAGCGCATGGAAACGCCATTTACCTTCTCACCGCAGTGGTGCCTATTTATCCCTTTATCTCTGTCACCCTCTTTCCCCCTGTTTTCCTCCTTCCTACACACATGAAAGGGTGTCAGCCTGCAGGTTACTCACCCCTGTCTTAGCTGACAAGCAGATTCCTATCTGGGGTGGGATTGTTCTTTAAGTATCTTGGTCCTAAACCACTTTAAAAGCTTTCAAAATAACGACCAGCACTTTGAAGAAAGCCTGGGAACAGCTAGACCTGAAGCAAGAAGTATAATTTGCTTGTAGGTCACGTATACTTGTTTTGTTTCAGGCACCATCTCAGAAAAGGCATTCTTCTTTTGTGTGTGGGCTGGGTGGGGGGTGCAGGGGGAGAGACAATGTGTATGAGAGAAAAAGAAGATTAAGTGCCTTTCTTAATATAGTTCTTGAAAATCTACAATTTTAATAAGTTATTATGTTAGTTTCTTTTTAATCTGCTGCCCAATTAATCAGAGATATCTTTTTAGCTCATTAAAGGATTTGCCAATAATTACATTCACTGCATCTGAATGCTGCTTTTCTGTAAAGATTACAATGAAAGCAGTCTAATAGATTAAAAAATTAAACATTACAGGCTACCCCCCCCAAAAAAAAAAACCCCACCACACATATCTCATTAGCAGAAGTTTGTAAATTCACTTGGCAAAAAAAGGCTCCAGGTGACTATGTAGGGGAAGGTTTTCAAAAACCAAGGTGGGTTTTCCCCTTTAAATGACTAACACAGGTATGTGAGAGCAGGTGAGTTATAATTTTTTAATGGACTACTAATTTTTGTAGATTTATTTGCAAGTTTACTTTGTTGCTGTTTAGTCGTTTAGTCATGTCCGACTCTTCGTGACCCCATGGACTAGAGCACGCCAGGCACTCCTGTCTTCCACTGCCTCCCACAGTCTGGTCAAACTCATGCTGGTAGCTTCGAGAACACTGTCCAACCATCTCATCCTCTGTCGTCCCCTTCTCCTTGTGCCCTCCATCTTTCCCAGCATCAGGGTCTTTTCCAGGGAGTCTTCTCTTCTCATGAGGTGGCCAAAGTCTTGGAGCCTCAGCTTCACGATCTGTCCTTCCAGTGAGCACTCAGGGCTAATTTCCTTCAGAATGGATAGGTTTGATCTTCTTGCAGTCCATGGGACTCTCAAGAGTCTCCTCCAGCACCATAATTCAAAAGCATCAATTCATTGGCGATCAGCCTTCTTTATGGTCCAGCTCTCACTTCCATACATCACTACTGGGAAAACTATAGCTTTAATTTAACTATACGGACCTTAAGTTTACTTTAGGGCCTTGCAAACAACAAGCTGTTATTTTAAACATCTGAGTAAACAATCCATTTGACATGGAGATACTGCAAATATCTGAACCATCTTTGATTCACTCATATTTTTTTTATTTGATGGCAATTTTTAAAGTATTTTTCCAAGTTTGATAATTTCATCTCTCTTCCATAGTTGCACATAACCCAAACTCCCTGTTGTAATAAATAGATATAACTTAACTTCTTACAAGACAGAAAAGACAAGAGCAGGTTATTAGCTTCGTGCTAAATTAAACGTTGAGGATATCAAGTGCACTCACCATGGCTCTGCAGAACTTAACTGCAAATTGATAATTGGAGGACTGTACAGGGGAGATTTGTAAAATCGCAAAATGGTAGTTAAACCTACCTTGCTTTCCATTTTAGTTCTCATTAGAAAACCATGCTTCCATACAACATTTAACTATGAGCAGTCCTCCATAAAGCTGTCAGTCTTTCAAAGGGTGGTGAATAGTTTTCTTTTATTTTTTATAAAGGCAAATGTTTCAAAAAGGTGCTCAACCAAGTTTAAAAGGCCTCATAAAAGAGCTAAGAAGACATTAATAACCTAACCATACTCCCTTGCATAGCAGAACACAGAATCTTGTGCTAGGCAAAGACTGGAGTTCCTGATGGGATTGATCCTGCACAACTGGCACTGTTACAGGTGCCACACAATACCTGTAATAAACCAACCTATTATTGTAGTGCCATCAACACTTTGGAACTCCCTGCCTATTGATATCAGGCAGACATCTTCACTGTATTCTTTTCAGGGCCTGCTAAAAACATTTTTGTTTAGACAAGCCTACTGAGAGATTTAGAATGCCCATGTGTTTTTAGTTTATTGCTGGTTTTGATTTTTTGAATGTTCGGTGGGTGATACGAGGATGAACAAATGAAGCCTGGGTTTGGCTCTGTATGGTCTCAGTTTATATTGTTTATTAACAATAGTACAGTAATCTCCATTCTGTCTCAGTCACAGCAGCCACTATGGAGAAATTATCTTAACGCCTTAGACTTAAGTATACCCTGTGGGTGTGAGATGAAAATGTAATGTAAAAGATTTTCCAAGTTTGTTTTGATGCCATGTGGATGACTGCATAAAAGTCTTAACATATGTGCATATATTTCTCTTTGGAAGACAACACTTTGTGTTTGGCAATTAAAAACAAAATTCAACCAAGTTTGTAATTAAAAACAAACACTTGGATTGGACCATTAAAGTTTTTTGTTTGTCTGTTTTACAAAATATTGAGTAAATGCCAAAAGCTACATTATAGATCACCTGGAGCGTTATGGTTCCAAACACTTTTCTAGTTGTGTCTTAACTGCTCCAGAACACAAAGACCCAAGGTAGCAGATATTGCTGACATCTTGCATAAGCATACAGCAGAACTACATGGGCAGAAGTTTTATCAGCAAAATTAGCTGTATCACTTCTGGATGCGAAACTCTTTCAGAACAAATGCTGAAATCTGGTTATATCAAGAGCCCAACTGCTAACTCCTTTGTATGACTAGCTTGCCAACACATGGACATAAGAAAATGTTATGCCTGTAATGTACATTATGTCTGTAATGAGAATAAGAATACATTTCTGGTCCGTCCAGCAACCAAAGACTACTGGGCAATGTACAAAAAAAAATCAAATACAATTCAATCAGTAAAACTATCACAATACAAAAATGATATAAAAACTCACAGCCCAACATAAGACAGTACCAAAAGAAGCCTAAAAAGTGACCATAATAAAAATTAGCAAAGAACCCAGCCTAAAATCCAGCAAATGGGAAAACTATTTGTAACCAGATCTGAATGCACTGAAACATACAACATAAAAGTATGGCAGAGTAAAATAGACCTTCACCTGGCCTCTCTGGGACTGATAAGAGCTGTGGGCCAAAACTTCAGACTGGGAAAAGCTTCTGTAGAGAGATACGCTATAGATGCGCTGTATAATCAGTGCATCTATAGGGCTGTTTGCATCACTGTGGCCTGGAAATTTGTCACATTGCTCCTTTAAGAAGTGTCTGCCTGGCTGTACACTTGTAGCACAAATCCTTGCTTTATTTTGCTATGACTGCTTAGCCAAACTCTCCACACATGGTTTGGCCCCATAGTTATACTGCAGTAGTCACTACCCTAATCAAGAAGTCCAGCATTTCAAGGAAAAGATCACCTGGCAAATGAAACACAACACCAGGAAACAAGCATATCCAATTAACAGCACTGTGCCCTATTAAGGAGGGATTAAAAAGGGATAATGGCTAATAAGACTTATTCACAACTCAATTACCAGCAGATGGGTAAGGAAACTTAGCAAGCAATACACATAAATCCTTAGTAGAAGGATGCTGTGCTCCACCCAGAGAGGAAAAACAGAAGTGACACAAAGCCCTTATTTCCTGTTCGCAAGTTGCCATTTAGTGACACAACCTAGGGGAAGTTGCTTTACTCATCTCTGCAGGATAGGGCCCTAAGTGCAGTGGCAGACTTTGGGCTCTCAAATTTCAGAGGCGCCCTACGCAACACTAAAATTTGGCATGCCCTGGCCTCTTGGCTCCATTCTACAGCATTGTTGTGGCGCCCCCTGCAGCATGGCACCCGGTGCGGCTGAACCAGTTGTGCTACCCTTAAAGCGCAGCCTGCTAAATGGTCCTCACCCAAAATACCACATTCACTTGAAAGCTAGGTATGCTGGTGAAACTGCACTGGGACATGTTGGCTCCCCTGCAAACCAGAGGGGAGAAAGGAAACTGAGTTGTGCTGTGTAGGAGAGCCACAATTCAGTGCCTGGCATCTCCAGGTACCAGGGCTTGGGTAGGAGGCAATGGGAGAGACCTCTGCCTATGACCCTAGATAGCCACTGCCAGTCAGAATAGACCCGAATGACCTAAGAGCAGGTTTCTCCAACCAGGCACCCTTGAGACTCCCTTCATCCCTGATTAACGATGGGAGATAAATCAGTCTGGCTCACATTTTAATGCAAATCTAATTGGCACTTCTCAAACCAACACATGAACCAAAATTTGCACCTCTTCAAATTTTGCACTGCAGTTTCGAAAACAATAAATGTGCACAAAAAGCATATTATTAGGGGTAAGCGCACACAAAATTTCCTACATCGGTGAAAATGACGTACAAAACCGCATTATATTGCTTGCAAAAATGTGTGTGTGTTGGGCAAAACACTATACAAAAATGTGTATTTTAGATTAAATGTGCAAGAAAATGTATATGAATTTTTATTCGGACTTTTAAACAAAATTGTAAACTGGTGCAAAAGTGAGGAGAGCTAAATTTAAGACTGGAAAAATGGGAAACAGAGAGAAAGCAAAGTTGGCAAGATTCATCCCTCCCCAAACCATTGGGCCATGGTGTCTGGGGATGAGGAGAATTGGGAGTCCACCAACATCAGGCTGGTGAAGACTAGGCCAAATGAACAAAAGGCATGGTATGGGGAACACAAACCCATGTTCACCTGCTATTCTGATAAAAGCAGCTGGGTGCACTTCCAAATTCCAAACATTTGTTTGAATATAGTACCTTAGCACAGCCCTCACAACTTTGCTCAAGACAGAAAGGCCGTTGTGCTGCTGTTCTTCAGGTGATGCCGGGTGGCAGGAGTTCCACGTCCCCTTGTGAGCCACGCGGTGCTTCCCATTTTCCCTGCTGGACGACGGAAATTGTAACGAAGCGTGTAGGGAAGCTGAAGGAGGCCGAGGAATCTTCTGGTGCAC
This sequence comes from Podarcis tiliguerta, assembly GCF_965153285.1. Classification (NCBI taxonomy): domain Eukaryota; kingdom Metazoa; phylum Chordata; class Lepidosauria; order Squamata; family Lacertidae; genus Podarcis; species Podarcis tiliguerta. The sequence goes on along the minus strand of NC_139543.1, from coordinate 55,148,890 downwards.
CCCTCCGTTTTTCCTAATTGAAAAAGGAATCAAAGCTTTTTATTAACAGACAGGTTTCCACGTACATCAAGCGGGGGCTACCTACAGCATTTATTTGGTTCCACCCGTGTGAAAAGCGGTGTTAGGATGATCCCACACCCAATATCATTTCTCTGACGGCATGACAAGAGTGCTCCTCTGAGTCATTCTCTATGGCTGAAAATGAATCGCAGAAAGGGATCAAATACATGAACATTCCCCACACCTGGGATAAATAATTGGTAGTTCTATGAACAGGCTTGTGTTCAATGTCAGTGCTACTAACGAGAGTCCATTAATTCCAGTGGGTCTGAGTGGAGCTTAGCTGACCACAACTCAGCAAAATTTTAATTCACTTTAATATAAATTTACAAATGTGTATGTGTACAATTATATACTTTATGACTCGCTGTAGCTTGTACATTTGCTGCTGCTCTAATGGCTTGATGTCTGTTGCAGCTATTGGTGCTGTTTCCATTATCGATCTTAAGTGTTGTTATCAGTGTAACTAGGTTATTTTATTTGGATGGAGAAATCCATCTCAATAAAGAGTGCCAGGGAAGAAGTATAGACATAAAATACTGAGCACTATAAACTGCAGCATTCACTCTGGATAACATTAGTATGGATATAAAGTTGTGCCACACCTGGGCCACACAGCCTAATTCTTGGAAGCTCTACAATACAGATGTGGCAGCTATATAATGTTATCGAAGCAATAAAACACAATCGTTAGCATCTGTCAGTGCAGGGAGCCCATCTAGGAAAGCAGTTGAAGAAAAGAAAGATTTTCACTGAACAGTCCTAAATATGTATCAGACAACCAAGTTCTAAGGTTTTTAGGGATGATTCTGTCCAAATGGAAACACTGTGAAAACTAGCTAATATTTTCCTCCAGGTAGCTTGGGACAGCATAGATGGTTTCCCCCCAGCCACCCAAAACCTTTATTCTCACAACAACCTAGTGAGGTAGGTATGGGAGTGAGACAGTGACTAAACAAGGTGACTCAGTAACTATGTGTTCAACACTAATCATTTCTCTATTTCCTCCCCCCATCCTGTGTTGTTCTAGGGGTTCTCTCGACATCCCCTAGAATCAACTGGGGAGGAACTTGGGGGGGTGCACAAAGGGAGAAAGGAGGAAGCCCCATTGCACTGGTGGAAGCACTTGCCTCATATCTCAAGTTTTTCAAATACTAGAAACTTCCTGTTTTAAAAAAATGAAAGCTGGGAATCTGGAAATTCTGGCTGATCCAGCGAGGGCAACTGCTCCACGTCACCCCACTGTGGACTGAATGTATTTATGAGCTGGTACATTCTGTGTGCTTCTATGCAAGATAGATATAGCCAAAAGACTAAAACATGCAAGTTATGTTTACTTACATTCTGAGTCTATTTTGAGAAAGCAAGAAGCCATCATACACCAGGCAAACACCAAAGACGGTGATCCCAGTTTCCTTCACCAGCATTGCACAGGTCCCAAGAAATAAACTAAGCAGCAAAAAGGAGGGGGAGGCAGTGGGGGGGAAATGTTCCCCAACATAAAGCTGATCCACACTCCTGCAAGGCAGAATGGAAATGGGAGAAATTACTTCAAGAAACCAAACGGCAAATGCATTTTGCTTCCTATTTGTCCATTAAGCAGATTTCTTTCCCTTAAGTTATAAAACCCCCTCCCTAGTACACTGTTAATAAACAAGACTGTCTGCATCAGCAAAGTTGAAAAACAACAACGTGCTTCTGTTAAATAAGCAGAGTGATAAGGCAAAAAGAAGAACGGGCAAAAAAGGAAGTTATCGTAAAAGGAGACGACGACATATGGTTCCTTATAGAGTTCCACAGACAGCATGCACATGTCTTTTCTCCCCCAAGGAGCATACAATCAACAACGGACAATAGGTGGGAAGAAGATGGGCAAATGCAATTACACATTGGGCAAATGCAACTACACAATAGCCCTATTGTGTAATTACATTTGCCCGTGTATTTCCCTCTCCACTACCATTGTACAGGCACTATTCATCCCATTTTTCATGAGAAACTAGCCTGTTTCCCTTCTCATTGTTTTACTTTGCCCCCCTCTCCAAAAAATTCCTATGGATTCCCATGAATTTGTGCCTACCCAAGATATACCTCGGCACCAAACAGTTGTGTACATGTGAGCTCGGAATTGCTCTCCAGCCCAATCCTTCCCGTTGTTGGAATACAGGCACTGTACAATTAAGGCCACTTGAGCTTGCAAACTGTATTTGGTCCAAAAAGGAAGCAGGGGGATATTCATTCTTGGGAAGTGATCATCTTCCCCTGACCTAAGGGTAAAGTACAACCAGTAGGGGCAGTGGGGGTGTGGCTTGTATGTGCAGTCCCCCGCCCCTCCACATAGTATGACTACATATGTTTTTTGAATGCATGAATGAGGCTATTTAGCCTCACTTCTGATGTTCCAAAAATGATAGAAACTTGGAGGATCCAAAGAGTATGGTTCATCAAAGGGAAGTGGGAGACCACGTCCCTTTTACCCTCTCCCATGTGGACACCTATGGGCACCACAGTTCAGTGGTGGGACACATGGTTTGCATGCAGAAGGTCATTAGAACATAAGAAGAGCCTACAGCATCAGGCCACTGGCTCATCTTGTTTAGCAGCCTGTTCTTGCAGTGACCAACCAGATCCCAAAATCAGGACCTGAACACAACAGCACTCTCTCCACCTGCAGTTCCCTCCCAAGTGGTACTCAGAACAGTGAAGGTAGAACACAGCCATCAGGGTCCAAGTTTAAGGCTTCAATCCATAGCATCCTCAGTTAAAAAGCACCAGGGAACAGGTACTGGGAGATATCTCTGTCTGAGAACTAAATAGTTTCTGCCAATTCAGAGGGGACAATACTGAGCAAGAGGGACAAACTGTCTGACTTGATTTAATAAGGCAGATTTCTATGTCCCAGTATAATCTTTATTGTCACTTCCTATACTTAACCTAAATTGGTTGTCACTACAAATGCCGAACTGGCAGGTCTATGGGGCTTTCATCATAGAGATGTTAAGGGTAGAACGATGCCCCTATTTGCATTCAGAGAAATCCATGGCTTATGACAGCTTTTCAATTCCGTATCAGAAATCTAGCGTGTCCATGTAGCCTTTCCTTAGGGAGCCCCCACCCAGTGGAAGCATTTCCTGACGGGAAAAGAATATAAACTGACCGCCATTAACTTTATTCCAATGACATTTCCTGGAACAAAGGACAATAAGAGTTTGCAACAGCTTCTTTCATTTATAGAAACTTCTGTGGTCTATTTAGGATGGAGTTAGCAATGTGAACTCCTGCCAACCTAGCAGTTCGAAAGCACGTCAAAGTGCAAGTAGATAAATAGATATTGCTCCAGCGGGAAGGTAAACAGCATTTCTGTGTGCTGCTCTGGTTCACCAGAAGCGGTTTAGTCATGCTGGCCACATGACCCGGAAGCGGTATGCCGGTTCCCTCGGCCAATAAAGTGAGATGAGTGCCACAACCCCAGAGTCAGTCAGGACTGGACCTAATGGTCAGGGGTCCCTTTACCTTTAGCAATGTGAATGTCTAGGGGTGGTCAGAAACAAAGCGTGGGATTTAATACTGCACTCTTCCAATTGTTTCATTTGCTCAAGCATTGCAGCTTGCCAGATGGAGCAATTCCCCTCTCTTCCTCTGCCTGCTATTCTGGGGGGGTCTCCCAACCCCATCAGAGCCATTTTTGGGGGGGAGCATAGGGAGAGACCCCCATTATGCAAATCCTTCCGCTGCTGGGGCTGGTTAGGTTAATCCCGCCCTATACGTTTAAGTTATGAGTACAAAACAAAAGGGACCATCAACATAATGTTGCAGCGTAGACTGTCCCAGTTCAGCATTTTAGCCACAGCCGCCCTATTCCAGGCATATTCTGCTCCATTCTTTCTCCACCACCATTTCCCATTCTTTTGTCTCCTCCATTAGTCAGTCAACATTCTGCACTCACCAAATATGCTGCCTTATACCAAGTCAGGCCATTTGTCCATGTAGCTTAGTATTTTCTACAATAACTATCAGCAGCTCTCTGGGCTTTCAGGCTGGAGAAATTCTCAGCTCCACTTGGAGTTGCCAAAGATTAAACCTGGATCGTTCTGCAGATGCTCTATCACTGAGGTACGGCCCTTCCATGGTAGGGAGGGAGTTTCTAATAGTGTTTTGTGATTCTGCAGACCCTGGCATTCTCCCAAGCCTGCTAATCCACCCTTCTTGTACATAGGTGGTACTACTCTGGTTACATCCGCACTCACCTCTCAACACTGGAAATAGATGGAAAGATACAGGTGACATCATGAGATGGAAGGGTTAAGGACAAAATCAGGGATCACGTAGTGAGGAAGGGAGATGACAGCACAATTCAAAGGGCTACGTAGACAATTAGATTTGGCAACCTAGTATCACCAGCAAAGGGTAAACGAAGCAAGGCTGCTTCACTGTGAAGGAACTCCTCCCTGCATTGCCAAGACAACCAGACAAGGCTACCTGTCTTCTTGTACTGTGCTACAGAGGCAGTTTTATTGCTTGTTATGCTCCCAGCACAATGCAGCAACAGAATGAGCTTTGCCTAGTTATTTGGGCACCATGCAAACATTCCTGGTTCTGTTGCACCCCTAATGTGGTAACAGAACCGCCATTCATACAATCCAATTCCAGAAGACAGGAGACATCATTGGGCTAATTTGGAAATCGGGGGGGGGGGGGAGTAGATGTGCTACCACTGAGCTACAGTCCCAGTCAGGGAAGGAACAACAGAACAGCAGGAGAGCATCTGCTCTGCATGCAGAAGTTCGCAGATTCACTCCCCAAGCATCTCCAGGTAGGACTGGGAGAGATGTCCTTCCTGAAATGGGAGATTTGCTGCTAGTCAATGCAGACAATACTGAGTTAGATGGGCCCAAGGGTCTGACTCAGTATAAGGCACCTTCCCATGTCCCTGCACTCTCTCCCCCTGCCTTCCTGCCACATTCACATGTACACCCGATTTCAGCTCATTTCTATAAACTATGAAGACAAATAGCTCACCTGTTGTGCTCGAGAGCTTTTTAAAGAGTAACCAAACATACATCTGAATGCTCCCATCAACAGAAGACTGGCCTAGTTGCCAAGGTCTAGGAATGACATTTTGAGCCCACACAAACCATTACTGAAGGAGCCTTTGAAGCCCTTTTAAAGCTACTCTCCGTTGCTGAAAGTGGGGAGACTTTTCAAAGGATGTGAAAATGTTCAGTGAACTCATCCCCATCCGATTTCAGCTCAGCTTCTCTAAACTCTTAAGACAATGCACGTTTTGCGTGAGACTTTAACAGAGTAACTGAATCCCCATCAAAGACACTGAGTCTCTCTATATATGCTGGAAAGATTTAGAGACTTGACCACAATCGTGTTTGATGTTAAAAGTAAAAAAGCTTTTAAAAGGGAGTAAGCACTCTGCAAGCCGTTTGTCTTCATTGTTGTTAAGTGCCAGCAAACAAATAGTTTTAAGAGCATGCAAATTGTGATTCGTTGCTTACAGCAGAGATTCTGTGAAGCATTCGCGGTAATTACAGGACTCATTTATTTAACTATGTAATACCCTTCACTTCAGTGGGATTATTAGATATTTCATCATGTAGCCAATTCAGCCACAGACTCAAGGGTCTCAGGCGAGTGGCGGGATTCTACACAACAGTTCCATGCCGATGTGGAATTTGTTTATCTAACTTGTTTAAAGCATGTGTAGCCCCACTGCCCAGCCATAACGGCTCACAAAGTGGCTTGCATATAATCAGGAACCAAGACCCGCAGGCATTACAATCTGAAAGACAAAGAGCAAAAGGAAAAAAGGATGCTGGGGGAAGCGGGGTGGGATGGGGAAACCAAGAAGGTATCCATTTTAAAAAAAGTTAAATAGCAGGTTTTATAATGATTGGTTGGAATAGAAACAATTTAAGGAAAGGAGGAGCCTGAGAGTTCATCCACACTTTTGTCTATGCCGTGGTTTGTAGACACAGTTCCAAGGAGAGGTTTTTGTTGTTGTCCTCCCACCATTTCCCCTGGGAGCAGGCTCTGCTTCCTGTCTCTCTCACTGCTAGAATTTCAGGCCACATCTGGCGCCTGAGTGACCCAAAGGCCTTCCCAGATTCACTGAGGCAGAAAGCTCTGTATGTGCAAAGGGATGCTTGCACAGGTCTCCCCCCACAGCTGGAATGAAGAGGGAAGCCTGCCTGTGCGAGAGCTCTATGCATTCTTCACAGTGCTTAAGAACTCTAAATGGGTTTTTCCTCTCTCTGCTCCACAGGCACTGATACAGGGCAGTTTTCCACACCCCCAAAATGGTACCATACCATATAACCAGGACAGCAGTTAACATCTCTGGGGAAAGCAGGTTCTTCCCACCTTCTTCCTTTGTTTTAATTAAAGAAAAAGCAGCTCAGTGGAGGGGGATAATACAGAGCACAGAAGCAGCAGGACGGCTTGACCCTTTCCTTAAGAGATCCAGCTTGCTCCTCCCCAAACCCCAACCATGAAGCTCAGTAAGTGACCTTGGGCCAGTCACTGCCTCTCAGCCTAACCTACCTCACAAGGTTGTTGTAGGGATTAAATGAGGAGGGACGCACAAGCTGCTTCAAGCTCCTTGGGGGAGAAAAAGGTGGGACATACTTTTTTAAGAACCCCATAAAACAAAAAGAGTCATACCTATTATAGGAGAGAAAAGCCAAAAGAAATAGTAGACAGGCCAAGACATCTGCTCTGCCTACTATACCCGTTACCTAAGGAGGGATGGGAAAAGAGAAACATTGTTAGAATTGTAATTAAATAAGGAAACTATACAGTTTTTCAAAGCTACAGCAATGACTAATGTTGTTGCATAGGACTGCAGTAGGACATACTCCCAAAAGCTCATGGTGAGAATTGCAGCCTTAGTTTTAACTAGAGGTTCATTTTCTGTATCCTCCCCTCTCCCCCTCAACTTTGCCATAAGATAAGCCGCAGCCACCAACATCTGGAGGGCAGCAAATTGCCTAGCCCTGGCTACCATGGCATGCAAATTAGGCTAATGAGGCCCTGAAGGATGAATGAAGTGTTTCTAGAAATGGCACACATAAATAAAATACGTGAGTTATTTCAAGAGGAGTTTTAGGGAAAATGTGAGTTCAGACTGAGAAATATATTGGATTTACATTAGAAACAGACACACAAACATTCCTCAAAAGGGCTGATTCACCCTACCCTAGGGAGGTGTGTGTGTGTGGTGGATAAGAATTGCATTTCTGGATCTAAGATCAATCCATTCCATCATTCTGTCTCCAGCAGCGATCGGCAAGACACCCCTTGGAAATTCGTATGCAGGCCATAGCAGCAATATCCATCCTGTTGCTTGCCCATCGCATTGTAAGTAACCAGAGGTATATGCTTTCAAATACGGAGGCTCGATTTCAGCTCCAATTTAGCCCCAGCATGTGGGAAACTCTCAATCCATGCTGAAACGGAAGGCGAACACACGTGTGTAAGGGAGGGAAAGCACGCACAACGTGCAAATGTGTGCACCGATAACCTGACAGTTTGCTGTTGCTGTTAAGGAATACAGCTTTGGAAGGGGCTGTTATTTTGAGCAGAGAAGTGTACTAAGAAGGCCCACAACCTCTTTCCCCAGGTCAAAGTGCCCTTCAGTCTGGCCTTTTCTTCCACATGGAATCTGTGGCCCTCCAGATGTTGATTGGAACATGGCCAGGGATGATGGGAGATGCAGACTAGCAACATCTGTAAGGCATTCAGGAAGCCAGTGGGTGGAATGGGGAAATATTGGGCACAGTTCCCCTTCATCATCCCTTCTCTGCCCACAGTCATATCCACTGGAAACACCTTTTCCTTAGCCGAGGAGAAAGGTTGCCAGGCTGCCAATGCACTCCTAGGCATGTAAGATGTGGTTTGGGCCTGAGGCTACTTCAGGTCAGCTGAAGGAGGAAGAAGGGGAAGGGATAAAAATAACTTGAGGGGCAGTTTGCAAAGATGCAAACACTCCAGAGATGGACGTAACTCTACAAGGACACATCCACATCATACATTTAAAGCACATTTAACACGAGTTCTCCCCCCCCCAACAGTGAATCTTGGGAACCACAGTTTGCTAATGGTGCTGGGAGTTGTGGCTCGGTGAGGGGTAAACTACCATTCCCAGGGTTCTCTATGGGAAGCCATGTGCTTCAAATGTATGCTGTGGATTCATCCACAGTTCTCTCTATATGTAGAGAGAGAGATTGTCTTTAAAAAATAAAGCCCTCCCCTATAGGCTAGCACGGTAATTCCTAACTATGATAAAGTTCACCAACAAAAGGTTAGGCAATTCTCAGTTCGTACATAAATTTTGACTGTCATGAACTGCTGCCATTTCCCGAGTCTCAAAACCTGGCAAACTCCTTAATGAATTTATTTGTGTTATTTCAACATGTTATCCCCTCTCAAAAATCAAGAAATTAAAAGCACCTCTCTTCGGCTATGTCCGAAGTAAGAGGAAGAACATGCAAGTGGTAGGTTCTCTGTGTGGGGAACATGGAGAAATGCTATTGGGTGACAGAGAAAAGGCGGAACTATTCAACACCTACTTTGCTTCTGTCTTCACCCAAAAGGAAAGTGATGCCCAACCTGGTGATAACAGAATAAATGATGTAAGGAGAGAGCTGAAGCCCATGATAGGAAAAGAGGTAGTAAGGGAGCATCTAGCTACTTTAAATGAATTCAAATCTCCAGGCTCTGATGAGCTGCATCCAAGGGTACTAAAGGAGCTTCCAGGTGTAATTTCACAGCCTTTGTCTATTATCTTTGAGAATTCTTGGAGAACAGGTGAGGTCCCTACAGACTGGAGGTGGGCAAATGTTGTACTCATCTTCAAAAAGATGAAAAATGAAGACCCAGGTAACTACTGACCGGTGAGCTTGACATCGATACCAGGGAAGGTCCTAGAACAGATAATTCAATAGTTGGTCTGTGAGCATTTAGAAAAGGATGCTGCGATTACTAAGACCCAGCATGGGTTTCTCAAAAATAAGTCATGCCAGACCAATCTGATTTCTTTTTTTGATGGAATTACAAACTTGGTGGATCAGGGAAATGGTGTGGACATAGTGTATCTTGATTCAGTAAGGCTTTTTGACAAAGTTCCCCATGATATTTTCGTGAGGAAACTGGTAAAATGTGGGTTAAACGAGGTAACTGTTAGGTGGATTGGTAGCTGGTTGACTGACCAAACCCAAAGAGTACTCATTAATGGTTCCTCGTCATCCTGGAAAAAAGGGGCAAGCGGGGTGCCGCAGAGTTCTGTCCCGGGCCCATTGTTGTTCAACGTCTTTATAAATGACTTGGATAAAGGAATTGAGGGGATGCTCATCAAATTTGCAGATGACACCAAACTGGGAGAGCTAATGCCTCAGAAGACAGAATCAGAATTCAAAATGACCTTAACGGATTGGAGAACTGGGCACAAGCTAACAAAATGAATTTCAATAGGGACAAATGTAAGGTTCTACACTTAGGCAGCAAGAACCAGGTGCACATATATAGGATGGGGGACACCTGGATTACTAGCAGTACATGTGAAATGGATCTAGGAGTCTTGATGGACCACAAGCTTAACATGAGTCTAGAGTGTGATGCAGCAGCAAAAATAGCTAATGCTATTCTAGGCAGCATCCACAGAAGTATAGCGTCCAGATCAAGGAAAGTAATAGTCCCACTCTATTCTGCCTTAGTCAGACCACACTTGGAATACTGTGTCCAATTCTGGGCACCACAATTTAAGAAGGATGTTGACAAGCTGGAACATGTGCAGAAGAGGGCAAGCAAGATGACCAAGGATCTGGAAACCAAGCATTATGAGGAGCGCTTGAAGGAGCTGGGTATGTTTATCCTGGAGAAGAGGAGACTGGGAGGAGATAGGATAGCCATCTTCAAATACAGAAGACGGAACAAGCTTGTTTTCTCCTGGTCTGGAGGGTAGGACTCGAACCAATGACTTCAAGTTGCAAGAAAGAAGATTCTGACTAAACATTCAGAAAAACTTCCTGACAGTAAGAGCTGTTCAGCAGTGGAACAGACTCCCATGAGATGTGGTGGACTCTCCTTCCTTGGAGGTTTTTAAACAGAGGTTGGATGGCCATCTGTCATGGATGCTTTAGCTGAGATTCCTGCATTGCAGGGGGTTGGACTAGATGACCCTGGGGGTCCCTTCCAACTCTAAGATTCTATGATTCCATGAAACCTGGCTCATATCACGAGTTCATTCATCTTAAGAATCCAGACATTTGCTTTGTTCTCTGCTAATTCTTACCTTAAAATAAAATTTCAAAGAACGAGTTCTCTACCCCCCCCCCTCCCTTTCTAACTTTAATGATCCCACACATACTAAAATGGTACATTATTTAAAGACTGGCTGATTAAGGCCTGAAATGCTTCGGAGGCAACTGGAAAGCTCAAGGCTCCTTTGTTATTAAAGAGCTAATCTTTCCTGAAAGGAACTCAGCAAAGAAAGCCATTTCACTCTTCCCCATCTTAAAATATTCCACATTGGCCAGGCCTCCAACGAAGTACCGGTTCGGAGGGAAATGTTTTGTAAATAATGCTGGCGATGACAAACTTAACTTCTGAATTGCGAGGGGTATTTCCTAAGCATCTTAAAACTAGCTAAAAGCCTACGGCTTTTGACATAATGGGGAAGTTCCAGGAGCCTCTGATACCTGTTAAGACTTCTCTTTCCATGAACTCTTCTTCAAGTTCTGTTTCTCTGCCACATGGAATGCTGAGAGGGTTGTGTGGACTCTCAGGCCCCCAATGCCCTAAACATTTAAGAACACAGGAGGAGCCCGCTGGATCGGGCCAATGGCCCTCTAATCCAGTGGCCAATGAGATGCCCATGGGAAACTCACAAGCAGGATCCAAGCACAAGAGCCCTCTCCCCTCCTGACAAGGCCTTGAAATGATATCTTTCAATGGAGTTACACCCTTGAAACAACAGTCCCAGGATTCTTAGTTATCCCGGCTTTTAGAATTCCAACTCCAGTTCCTGAAACTGCATCAGATTTATGTCAAATCGGAAATATTTTATCCATCCCTCGAAAAATAAAATAGAATATTGCACTCTTGGCAAACTTCAGTCAATGAACTGCAGTGTAATGGCTAAAAGACTATAAATCAGGAATCTCCTGGTAGGACTGGGAGAGACACTAGTCTGAAACCCTGGAGAGTTTCTGCCAGACGATACTGAGCTTGATGGACCAAAGGTCTGATCACTGAAACATAAAGGCTGGTTTTTATGTTCCTAAATTCACCATGTAGTTCAGACAGTCTCAGCTCTTCATTTGCAATATGAGAATAATTATACTGACCTCCTTTACAGTTTTAGGGATTACAACGTAGTATCTAAGTGCCCTGAACACTCTGGCAACAATACCCTAGTACACAAGTCTATGTAGAAATAAGTTCCATTGAGTTAATTGATACTTACTCCCAGGAAAGGAATGAAATCTTTAAAAAATCAGTATATAAGATATATTAGGGGAGCAGGGCTTAATATTAGCTGTGACATGCTGTTGCCAGCTCGTTTTAGAAATCAGTGCTGTAGTCACTTATAAATGAATCACAATGATTAACTGATCAATGTTTTCAGCTCTTCCAATTTGTAACCATACGCACGATGCAATCTGTGGGCATGTTGCAACATTCATTATTCTCTCAAGACGTAATAAAACTTGGAGAGCTTGTTGAATGCTGGGTTACTTCTTTGTGTTAAGAGAGAGAATGCTAGAGGAAGAAAAGGAAGCCAAACAATGTCTCAGCAGGACAGACATCTCAGAAGGAATTTTTAAAAAAATATATATGTATTGTGCAACTGCTAAGCGTCTCATTATTCTTCAGCGAAAAACCCTTGCTATTCATTCCTAGCAACACTGCGTTAGGCACTTAATCAGGATCATAATTCTAGCACAAAGGCATGTATACTTACAACTAAGCAAACCTTCTCAGGACTAGGAATTATCATGGAGAGAGAAAATTAATTCTTCCCCTCCCCTGCCACACCAGTCCTTTTCTCTAAATACGGTGGTGCAATTCTCGCTCATCTTTTGACGCAAGCGTGCCACAGTTATCATTACTAAGCTGCTTTCTACTGAGTCAGCACAGCTCTTATCGTGGAAAAAGGGTAGATTTCCAATTACTGGGAGGTCTGTGCTTCCACAAAGCTGGATTACAAGCCCCTTGCCCCTTTAGCTGCTTCTCCTATATACATACGGCCTCAGTGTGAATGGGGTGGACAGCGAAGAAGAGGGCCGTGACGAAAGCCAGGCGGCTGTCCTTGAAGACGGCTTTGTCACAAGTGTACATCAGCACAAGGGTCACCAGGCAGTGCAGGACTACATTCACGGCGTGGAAATAGAAGGGGTTCATCCCAGCCAGCAATATGTTCAGCCTGTTTTAAAAAAGAAAGAAAGCAAAACCAGAACAGTAATAAGATACCGAGCAGGAAACAGGAGTTTTGGAGAAGACAGAATATCAATTGACACATATTAAAGACGGCTTCAAATGAAGTCCACAGAAGTTACCACCGTATAAATATTTTACTGCCTGGTAGTCACACATACACCATGCCTCTGGGACAGGGCAGGAGCTATTTGCAAGCCTGGCTGCAGGTTGCACATGCTACATTGGTTTCTCATCCCCTTTGGTTTCTGCATAGATGGAAGTGGAAGGAAAGAGCTCAACAATGTACCAGTCCACTAGAGAATCCAGATCGCAGCAAGCAAGGCTTTGCAAAATTAGTCAGGAGATAGTGGTCACTGCTGGGTGGGGGCAGGACAGGGTGGGGGGAGGCTGAGAGCAAGTACAAGAGCCTAGGGTTTAAGGGCTGGCAATTCACTCTCTCCATCCAGTTGCCAGAAAAGTTAAGACAAAAGTCAAAAAGCAGTTATTTCCCCTTACTGGTGCTTTGCAGATTTTTAAGAACCACCATCTGATTTCCCCAAATCCTTATTCATTGGTTACCATTTCTATAGTAGCTGGGCTTCAGTACTGCTGCTGCCAGGGCAGCAAGCCAGTTGGTGTAACAATTAAACACAGGTTTCAAACAGAATTTTGTTTGTGATTAAAACAGGAGGGCAATTAAACAAAAGGGAGAGGGAGGAATCACGGCAGAATGAAAGCTAAGAGAGCTAGCAGAGGTTTAAAGTGCTGGAAAAATATAAAAAAATCTCTAGCCAGCTCTGGAAAGACCCAAGGATGGTACCTGCTCTCAGGAGTAGTGATGGGATTTTCATCAGGAAAGGGGTTTTCCAATGCAGGACAAGGTGTTCAAGGGCTGGCTTCCAACCGTTAACCATGATTAACAGAGAGGATGAGTCATGCCTGCCCTGCTCCAAAAAGGCATTGGTCTATCAATTAAAATATATCCATGAGGTAGGCTGAGGTAAGGCAATTCCAATAATGTGATTACTTGTACACAGAATGTACCAGGAATTCTAAGAAACCAGAAAATCAATGCAAATTTGAAACCAGTGGTTAATATCAATGCTGTTTTGAGAGGTTCAGACCGCCATCTTGATTCAAGATGGTGTCCAATGGTATCCAAGCATAGACTTGGTGTTATAGAGGTGGGCCTTTCCGCAAGCTGCTGAGATACAAGAGGCTCCATCTGTTACCAGCATTCCAGGGATGTTCACTTGATCTCTCAACCTGAGCCCCCACTTTAATAACTGTGTTGTTTTAATGAGATTATTGTCTTGTATATTGTACAATAACAATAATTTTTATTATATGGTCACAGATTCAATTTAAAAACTGCATGTTTTAATTATAGCAGATAATATTTCAAATGTTTTTATACCTTTAAACCACTTAGAAACCTATTTTGGCATTACAGTGGTACTCCGGTTACAAACTTAATCCGGTCTGTTTGTAACCCAAAACCACTTGTAACATTTCACTAATGGCGCCTCCCACTGCTGCCGGCATGCAACTTCCACTCGCATCCCAGGGCAAAGTTTGCAACAAGGGGCATCTACTTCCAGGTTAGCGGAGTTCGTAACCCGCAGCGTTTGCAAGGAGGACGGTACGTACCACGAGGTTCCACTGTAAAGGATACTGTCAGAGCTGGCTCCTGGTCCCAGCTCTCAGAGGACCAACGCTAGCCGGTGGTAATGTACAAAAGTCTTTATTGAAGTACAGTTTCCATTTCCAAGCCGCAGCGCCCCAGCTCTACGTCTAGGGTTTAGACCGGCGAAGCTCCATCTGAATCTCCGCCCCCTGTACACCAGTTTAAGACTCTAGCCTTACTCCACCTCTTCCGTCTCTCCTTTCTCCTCTGGGTCCTGCTACCCCCCGGGGTTCCTTCCTTCCTGGACTCTTCCGACGCAGACGTTGACCCCCCTGACTCCTCCCTCTCTCTTCGGCGGGCTTTAGGACCTGGCTCCCTATCCGGGCTGCCAACTGTGCCGCCCTCCTGTACATTTGAACTTGGCGCGCGCGCGCAGCCTTCAACCTTCCTCTTGACCGTTTCCTCGCTCCCCGACGGAGGCGTGGTCAATCCTCCCTCATGTTCTCCCGCTGGCAGCGCGCCGCCTGATCCCGATGCCTGGGACTCCTCCCCCCTACTGCACTCTGGTGTGGACGCTGGTCCGGATTTCCAACTGCTGCTCTCTGAGTCCCCTCTGGCCCCTTCTTCCTGGGGTGTCCCCCTGGGCACCCCCCTTGCCCTGACCATGGGAGCCCCTTTCTGTGAATCATCCGATTCACTGGAAAGACTCAGAGACCTCGGACCGCTGTCATCGCTGACATTTCCTTCGGACTCCTCCCCCTCGCTCTCCATTTCCTCCCTTCCCTGTGCCTCTGCTCCTGAACCCCTGACAGATACATTCACTAATTAATTAATAATATAAGTATAGTGTTATCCCCATGCTGCTACGGCTTCTCAGAACGGTAATAATGCTGGTCTTCTGATCAAGTGGTGGGAGTCTACAGTCCACCGTGTCCTAGTATGGCAACATTTCACATGCCTGCTAAGAATGAGAATCCACCCTGGGAGTTACTGCAACATAAGAGGGGTATAGCCACTGGGTTCACCTATCAATTCCAAAACCATTTTCCGATCGCACCTGTTGGGAAGGTTATTTTCTGCTATGCAGCACTGTATAGTAGGATTTCATCCCTGGTTAGATACACAACACCAACATCAGTAAAGATGCAGGAAGAGGCAGAAGACACCTAATCCTGCTCAGCATGTAATTGCCAGTATATGGATCATTGACAATGACGGACTTTTTACTCCACAGCATTGTAGCACTTACCTTAAACAGCAGTGGCATTTTGCTGCAAGAATTTCATTTGTGCTACTTGTCTCTTCTGAAAACAGGAATCATTACAATATAATATGCAATGTGTGCGCGCGCACATGCAAACACACACACACAGTTAATTTATGGCTGCGCACCTGCAGTCCTTAATTAAAAACTCTGAAATAACAATAAAGTTCCCTAGAACATCTGGTATTTGGGGGGGGAGTACGGCACTCCTATCGTTATGTTTGAGAATCTGTACCGGATAAAGGGACAGCTTCATGGTGCCCAGGAGACAGGGCCAATGAACCCCAAATATTTATACCCCATCTTTTCCCCTAATGGGACTCAAAGTGGCTTACACATAAAAATGAAAACGGATAAAAACAAAGGGAAAAAATCATTAAAAACAATTAAATGTCGTCAGAGGTAAAACTATCTATCTATTAAAACCATCCAAATAAAAACAGCACGGCACCAGCCCTTTCGTTAAAAGCAGTCATTTCCCAAAAGCCTGTTGGAACAAAAAAGTCTTCACCTGTTGGCAGAAGGACAAGGAGAAAGCCAGTCTAGCTTCCCCAGGAAGGGTGTTCCAAATGTCCATTAACCGCAGCTTGCTTACGTGCCTTTGGTTCATCAAGAGCAACCCTGAGACTAAAGGAGGAGAAAGCTGACAGGTAGAGCTACCCTCTGGACTAGTTGGAAGGAAGAAGCCAGATGTGCCCTGGTAGTGGGTAGGCTATGAATGGTGAGCCAATGCCCCATTCACTCTAATGCGGAAGCGCCCACCAATTGTGATGTGGTGTTGGGCCTCCACAGAGTCTGCCATCAACTCCTTACAATGCAAATTGCCACACACACAAAAACCAGATGCACAAGACTAACATCTGCATATTTCCCTCTGCTACAGGGAATATTCTTGGTAAGCACGGGTGTCTATCTCTCATCCAGGTTTTGTGGGGGGGTTTGTTTGTTTTGAATGGGGGGAGAATGTTTGTTTCAAGCATCCAGTACAGTATTTGGAGGCAAAATCTCAAGAGTCTCTAGGTTGATACAGGCACTTTGCTATAGCAGCTGAAATACACCCCCCTGTTTTCCATCCTCCATAACCACATGTCCATCTGGGATAGCTCAGTTGGTAGAGCATGAGGCTTTTCATCTCAGGGTTGTGAGTTCAAGCCCCACATTGTGCAAAAGATACCTGCATTGTAGGGGGTTGGACTAGATGACCCTCATGGTCCCTTCCAACTCTACAATTCTATGATTCAATGTCCTCTTTCAAGGCTCCAAATATATGGTTAAACACCTAACTAGATGCAAAGATTAAAGACCTTCACTGTAAGAGATTTCTGCTTTTTGCTGGATCCCTTAAGATGAACTGTCTAATGCAGAGATGGGGAACCTGTGGTCCTCTAGATGTTGTGGGATTTCACTGCATGGCCAGTGGTCAGGGATGATGGGGGGGTGAACAGGTTTTCCATTCCTGTTCTAATACATCTCAGGTTCAAAAAGAGAGTGTTTGGAGGTGAAGTAAAAAACAAGAGAGACGTGTTTTGCAGTCTTACAAAACCAAATTCTATCTACACTGCATTTGTCAACAGTTCTGAGAACGGGTAGGAAAGGCAAGGTGCCGCTTTGCTTGTAGAAACAAGTTTAAAAAAAACAGGGGAAAAATAATCCCATCTATTAAGCTGCCTAATGGGCAAATTACACATTATCCCAATTATATTAATGCACAGTTCAAAGCTTATTACTCGAAACCATATGCAGCTGCTTCTCTTGGATATTCAACGGATGTAACTAATGTCTAGTTCCCATGTCCCAGATTGCTGATTCCTTTCACAACCAGTTGGCAAAGTCTGCTTTTATGGAGAAAAGGTGCAAAATGATGGATAATGTGCAGCCTGGTAAAGATGCTTCTCTGGACGGCCTGCCAATGCAAAAGTAGAGGCTCCAAGTGGGAGGATACAGGAGGAAGCAACCCAAAATGGATTAAGACTATAAACTGGCTGATTGTGGGCGCTTCCAAACTGCCAGTGCTTTACCAGAGGGATTCAAACTCATACCAAGACATTTAGGTTTGAGCAATTAAAAGGGATTAAAGTGCTCTGCTACCCGCCCTAGCACAACAAATCCACTTTAAAAAAGAAACTGAGTCTTTGCAGTTAGGAAAGTGACGGGGAATTGCATTGAATAGTGTGTGCATAGAGTGTGTGAACCAATGATTAATAGGGAGACATATAAACACCCCAAAAGCTTTCAACACACCGTGACTCATCTCAAGAAAGCCATTCTTTCTTCCATGATCCTTCCCAGGCCTGAAATGCTCAGAAAGGGCCAAATACACACAATACTGTTGCCATTTTTGTAATACACAAATGAAACTGGTCTTAAGGATAAATTATCCAAAGCATCTTTGCAGATACGGCTATTCTGAACCGCACAGCTTGAACTATTCCTGCCCCCCTGAAATGATTTATCTGTAATAGATTTAAAACATACAAACAAACAAAAAGCTTTTATGCTATCTCCATAACTTTATATGCTGGACATTTGTATAATTTGTATGACTTAGTAATAGTATTTTATTTCAATGTAAAATTTGATACCTATTATGTAGGTATGGAGATGGGGGAGTTGTTATGTAATGTATCTGTTATGTATAAAAACCAATCTTCATTTTTTAAAGGGCTCATTGAAACAGACTATCATCAACCACTGAAAGAGATGATGAATGTGTACAGTGGTACCTCGGGTTACAGACGCTTCAGGTTACAGACTCCACTAACCCAGAAATAGTACCTCAGGTTAAGAACTTTGCTTCAGGATGAGAACAGAAATCACGCAGCAGCGGCGCGGCAGCAGCAGGAGGCCCCATTAGCAAAAGTGGTGCTTCAGGTTAAGAACAGAGCTCTGGAACGAATTAAGTTCTTAACCCGAGGTACCACTGTAAATGATAGGTCAACCAAATCCTTCCAGAGATAAGGCAAGCTCCCCCAACTTCGCCCCAATTCATTTACTGTGGCATTTGTGGGCTTCTTTTATTTTTATTTTATTGATTGCAGACAAGGAACTTGGTGCAAATGTTGCATCATGCTGCTAATCAGAACTACAGAGGTGTTTCCCTGACAGTACAGGGGCTTTCTCAAAGATAAAAAAAGGAAACCGGTCACAGGAACAAAAAGAAGTACACCATGTACTTAAAAAAAAATCCTAACACATTTTTGGCAGGATTAAAAGGTCTGGAGGGATGCCAGAAATAGAGAATCAATCTGGTACATTTTTTAAAGAGAGAGAGAGAAACCAGCTACATAGTGCAAGGGGATTATTTATATTTCTCCTTGCACTGTGTACTGCAACCCAAATAATCAAACAATTCCCCAAACACAGAAAGAACCAAGGAAGCAGCAACAGAAAGTCCCAGTTCCCTCTTCGCTCTCACTCAGTTATCTCCCTCTGCTCCTCAGTGTATCCTTGGAACGGCTGCCAACTACTGGAAAGTCCCTGCTACTGACTTCCATCGAATCCAAGATGCCAACCAAACCAAGGCAGAAGCTGGGCAGGTTTTCTCCAACCTGGTGACTCTCCAGGTGTTTTCGACTGCAACTCCCATCAGCCCCAGCCAGCATGGGGGCCAATGGGAGTTGTAGTCCAAAACACCAGGAGGGAGGGTATCAGTTTGCAGAAAAGAGTTAGGCGCTCCATGATCACATGCTGCTTACATCTAAGTGCCCTTGCAGTACACAGCGTCCCATTGCCGTGCACCAGCACACCTCTGGCAGATCACACAGCCACATCTAGCAGTCACGCAGGTACAACTGCACAGCTCAAGACCTTGTGCAATGCATATGGGTAGAGATCTGGAATGGGAGGGGTGAGGGACCCGCTCACTGCATCAGTCAACACTGTGCTCCCAGAGAACATGTATTAGTCTAAAACACCATACTCCAAACCCAGTACTATGGGAACAACAGCATAGAGCTGGGGAACGGAACCTGGTGCCTTCAAGATGTTCCTGACTACAATTCCCATAATTATTGACCATTCATCATACTGGCTGAGGCTGATGGGAGCTGTTGTCCAGAATATCTGGAGGGCACCCGGTTGCCAATGTTTGACGCAGACGCTCCACAATTGCACCCAAGCCAACAGCATGACAAAACTATTCAATATGAGATAGCCTAAGAACAAGAATAACCTATGGAAAAACACTGAGGATCCAAGAAGGGTCAAGTTTCACTCACAGATCACATGTTCCCCACCAGTACAAGTGTAGGAACGAACTGGACAGGTTGGAGAGGAGGATCACAACTAGACCCTTGTTTTTCATAAAAGGCCACAACCATTTCTAGAGCAGATGATGGCGCAGCCCCAGACTGCACAAGCGCCAATTCAAAGCATAGCAGCAAATAATCACCAGTATATCAAAGGCAAAACACAGTGAGCAATCATAGAGAAGCTTTGCCCAACCTTGTGCCTTCCAGGTGTTTTGGGCTCAGTCCCAGACAGCACAGCCAATGGTCAAGGATGAAGGGAGTTACAATCCAACAACATCTGGCTGGAGAACTTTGTAGGGGCCCCATACAGCCAAGCACAACTCATCGCAAATACAATGAATATGAGAGAGAGAGCACTAAGCACTCGATCCATAGACACAGATTGCTGAAGACTCCTGTATCAACCATTACCGAGTCACAAAGCAAGCAGATGAGCCAAGCAATAGAAAAGGGAGTCGCATTTATTTACTTACCACAGTTCTATGCCACCCATATTTATTTACTACATTTGTATACCACCCACACAGCTAAGATTTCTAGGGTGTTTACAGAGACATTAAAAATGGAAAAGGCAATCCAATCGACAACAAAAATACTTAGACCGGCTATGAAATAAATCTCAGCCGCAAAACCCATCTAAAAGCAGCATAATCACGCAGCCAAAACAATTTAAAACCAGCAGAAATCTTAGTAAGATGGGATAGATGTACCCACTGCAATGAAAAGGCATTCACCTGGTGCAGAGAAGGGCAGGAAAGCCTCGCTGGGGAAGGCGTTCTAGAAGTGGGGTGCCACCACATAAAAGGCCCTCTCCCTACTAACCACTCATCTAACGTCACTAGATAAAAGGGCTTCTGATGACAATCTCAAGATTCAAGCAAGTTTAGGATCCTTCGAGTAACCTGGGCCCAAGCAACATGAAAAAAGAGAAAGTATGGGACCTCTGATCATAGAACTGTAGAGTTGGAAGGGACACCAAGAGCCATCTAGTCCAACCCCTGCAATCATTTGTCCAACATGGGACCGGAACCCACAACCCTGAAATCGATTCTCATTCTCTACCAACTGAGCTATACCTAGATATCAGCTATCCCTGATATTCTCTCTTCTAAAAGGCAAACTATGTATCTGGAAAGGGGAACTGCATGGGAGACAGACCAGGTGAGCACACATCCAGTGAGAGAAAGAGAAAAGGAGCGCAGGCTAAACTTGGTTGTAGATCAGGGATGGGGAGCCTGCGGCCCTCTCCAATCAGCCTCAACCAGCATGGCAAATCATCAGTGATGATGGGACTTGTGGCCCACCAACATCTGGAGAACCACAGGGATAGAGTCACAAGGCTGTGCTGGTTGCCAGGGGGGGGAGACCATTCACGTCTCCTTCATCCATAATCCAGTAGGTTCTACCAATTAACTTGCACCCTGCCAAGACTTTCTAATAGCATGCAAGCACCCATCTTGTGCTCCCAGGAGTGAAGCAGGTCTTCTGACAAGCATCAAGGAGACAGCAAAGCAGAGCTATTGCCGCAGCACTGAGCCACTGAGCAGTTGGAAGACGCCATGTGATGCTGTCACCCACTGTATTCAACAAAAGCCTTAAGTGATGCAGCTGTGTCACTCTCCCCAGGGCAATGCGGAACGCAAGATGCAGAAAGCCCAGAACGCATTTCTGAGCAACTTAAACAGCAAGACAGAATTCCAATGGAAAAGAAAAACCAGCCCTGGGACACCCACCTCAATAACCAACCCAAAGCAGGCTTTATTAAATTTTAAAATTTAATAAGCCACCCTTCCAGAGCACAACTCTTCCCCAGAATGACATACAATGAAGTTAACACTTCCAGGGTGGGAAGCCAGATGCTGAAGCCCCTCCTTCTCCCCATATGCCTCATGGCCCATGCAGCACACTCAGCAGCTAAGAAGGGGAAGGGCTGCAGCTCTAGAGCACCTGCTTTGCCTGCAGAAGGTCCCAGGATCAATCCTCAGCTTCTCCATGTGAGGCTAGGAAGGTCTCTTGTCTGAAGCTCTGGAGAACCATTGCCAGTCAGTGGACCAGTGGTACAACTCAGTATAAGGCAAGTTCCTATGCAGGAATCCAAATCAAGTGCCAATTGTGTCCACGAAGAGGAAGAGGAAGAGGAAGCTGCTGTATAACAAGTCAAGCTGGAAGTAGCAAGGCATAAATCTAGAAGCTTCAGCATGCAAACCCAATGCTGTCCTACAGAGCTGGTGTCTCTTTCCCATTGTCCTTCCCAAACTAGGCTACATAGCCAGATGCCCAGAGACCCAAAGCGTCGAACAAAAAAAGTGTGATCCAGCAACCAGGGCATGACCCCAGCCAAGTCCACAGCAGGCTACAAAGATACCACTGGCCAGGCTGAATGAGACTGATGGGAGTTGGCATCCAACAACATCTGGGGAGTAGGAGCGGAGGTCCTCCCTTCCTGCTGTAAGGGCACTTGAGCTCTCGGTACAGGTGGAAGGAATCCTCAGCATCAGTTTTTAAAAAGTAACAGGTAAACCTCTGCCTTTGACCCTAGAGCAGGGTGGTCCAAGGCATGGCCCCTGAGGCCTTTTTTGGTAGCCCTCAGCAACATCTGACACCCCCTCAGCCCTTACACTGCCTTCCCAAAGTTGGGCCTTCTTAGAAGGAGGCGTGAGGGTTCTGACAGGGTCCTAGAGTTGCCCTGTCTCCTTCCCAAGGCCCAGTTAGGGCTTTCATAGCTTTGGAATGGAGGTGGGAGGGCTGGGATTTGTGTCAAATTTTGGCCTCGCTCCCCCCCACCCTACCCAACATGCAACAAGGCAGTGTGCAGCCTACAGGTTCCGTGTCAAAGCATTCATGCAGCCTACTTGGTATGAAAAGTCGGACTGCCCTGCCCTAGAGAGTCACTGCCAGCCAAGGTAGACAATACGGGGCTAGACCAATACGCAGACCTAGCCTGGTATGAGGCAGTTTTCTGTCTCTCAAATGCTACCTAGAGTCTAAGCTTACTGCTCACCGAAACAATTTGCAAGTGCAGTCAAGGATGGAGGCAGCAGGCAAAAATGAAAGTTAAAAGAGTGCTAATAATCCTATGTGTGACTTGCACTGATGAATTATTCACTTATGTATTCAAATATGTATAGGCCATTTGTTGTAGTTTATGCATCTAAATGTTGTTTTTTTTACATTAATAAATATGGAAAAACAGTCTGATCTAGCTTATGTCAGATTCCAGTTAACATCCCACCTTTTGACTGTGGCTCAGTGGCAGAACACTTGCTTTGCATACAAGTTCAATCCCTGGGATCTCCAGGTAGAACTGGGAAGTGCTGCCAGTCAGTGTAGACAATATTGAGCTAGATGGACCAATGATCTCACATGGTGTAAGGGCAGCTTCCTATGTTCCTTACAGACCAAGTGTCAACCACAGGGAGGTACTACAGCTGAAGAAAAGAGACTCAAGAGGCCAATACGAAAGAAGGGCAAATCAGTTAGCTTGACATTTTTCATCCCAGGCATACAGCCATATAGATCAATGGAAAGGGGGGGGAGCACTAAGGCTGCATAAACCTCTGGCCTTAAACTCCAGAGGGGGAGCCACCCCAAAGGAAAAAAGCCTGGGGGTAAAAGCAGGAAAAGCATCAGCATATTTACAACCAGTTAGGAAACCCTTCTTGGCTCAGGAGTGAGGCTGGAATTTGTAGCTTTGCACAGCTAAAGTTCACCCAGCAACCAAGAAAGCATCTTATCCCCACAGGGAAAGGCTGAACTGTGTTCTAAGCCTGCTCCAGTGGAAGCAAAGAGAACCAAAGAACTGGCTCAGAAGGAATACCAGCCACAGGGATGTTTCCAATACTAATCCTACTCAGAGTAGGCCTACCTGTGTTCTTGGAAAGGGCCAACTTGGATTCATCATTTTCAGTGAATCTGCTCTGCGTAGGGCTAGCACTGGATACAAACCCTGGCCAGCACCACAGGAAATACTTGGAAAGGCAGAGCACAATCAACTTTCCAGCAGACTTTATGGCCCAGGATTCAGCTAGGAAAGTTGCCAGGACTAGCCGTGGGAATGACTGCTGCGCCAGGGGGCAAAGACTGTGCTCAAATGAGCCTGGGGAAAAGAAGAACTCGAAGAGGTGAATCACAGAATCAAGACAACTGCAGAGATGGAAAGGACTCAGAGGGTCACCTGGTCCAACCAGAGGTGGTAAGATGGGCACAGGAACATTTACCACCTGAGCAAAAAACTACCTGCACACACAGCATCCCTGTGGTTCTTTGCTCTATCCCAAAACAGAAGAGAGAATTCATCAGTGTTCTTCAACTCCCCTCCCTCCCTATTTTCTCACCCACTGTCAACATTTTTTAAATCTAAGTTCCTCAGGGAAGGGACTCATTTCCCCCCTCCCGGTAAAGTCCATTCAGCATTGCCTGCCCTGGGATGTAAGGGTAAGAGTTAAGCAGCAGTATCCTTTCCCCTACGGAGTTAGGACTACTCCCCACCCGACTTTCAAAACTAGCTTCCTCTCCCCCAGGCATGTGCAGAGCGCTTTCACTTCTCTCCAACTGCCTCCCACAGTCTGGGGCGCAATGGAACTCCTGAGACGTAGAGAGGGCTGGTTTTGGCGAGAAGCGCGCCCGCTCCCCTAGGCATGTGCAGAGTGCTTTTGCATCCCCCGGGAGGCCAGGTTCGCGCCTCCCGTCTCCCGGGCGCTGCGCGGTTTTATGGAAGAAGGGCACCCGCTCCGCGCCCACTTACTTGAAGGTGAGGACGCAGAGCGGGCGGTAGGACTTGTGGCTGGTGTTCTCGGCCATGCCCTTGCCCCAGAAGTCGTTCCCGAAGGCGGCCGCCACGGGGGCCGCCGCCCGCGCGTCCGGGTTGTTGACGATCGCCCACACGTCGTCGTGCACGAACTCGCCGCGCAGGGAGTTCAGGTAGCAGAGAGCCGCCAGCAGCGCCGCGCCCGCCCCGGCTCCCCAGCGCCTGGCCCGGGCAGCCCGGCGCGGAGGCGGCTGCGGCTGGCGCAGAGGCGCTCGTGACTCCCTGCTGCTCCGGCCGCCGCCTCCCGCCGCCGCTGCCGCCCCCATCCCGCGGCCGGGCTAGCTGCCTTCTTCCTGCGCAGCGGCGGCGTCGGCGGCGTCGAGGCATCCCCAGCTCTGCGCCTCCTCGCCTTCCCTCCACGCCGGCATGGCGCCAGAGGAGAGCAGCCACGAGCCGGAGCAGGCAGCGTCGGCGCTGCAGCTGCTGCTGCTGCTTCGGAGGCTGCCCGCTCGCGTTCTGCCGCTGCTCCGCCGGCCCAGCTGCAAATAAACAGCCGCCTCCTCCCCTCGCCATCCCTCCCTCCGTCCCTCCCCCGCAGCACGCATGCTCCCTCCAGCCGGGGAGGCTTCCCTCCCCCGCCCGCCCAGAAGCTGGGTTCTCCTGGTGGGGTGGAAGGGGCGGGGAACAATCCTCTCCCTCCCGGGCATAGGTGCCGGCTCCCTGGGGGTCTGAGCACCGGCAAAATTCCCCATCAAGGGGCCGGGCGCCCACAAATCTCGCCGCCAAGGCCATGCACGCTGCATGGCACCCACAGCCCCGGGCACCCACGGTTGCCACCGTGCCAAGCTGGCACTTTGGCTCCCGTGCACCTTGTATGGCCACATGCATCCCCTCTGCACCGCGCTGCCCGCCCCAATTTCTTTCCATCAAGCGTTCCTTCGCCGGTGAATGAGCTCAAACAGGGCAATGCAAGCAATAATAATAATGAAATCTGCATTAGTTTGTAAGTAATTGTTTTCTAAAGGAAATGAATGGGTTGTTCCAGGATGCTGATTCCCAAATGTCAGCTTTTCTTGTTGACTTTTGGTTTCCCTCTCCCCCCTCTAATGAAAGAGATGACAGTGCACTCTCAAAGAACATCCGAAGAGTTCTGCTAGGTTGGGCCAGTCGCCTAAGTGGTCCAGCATCCTCGTCTCTCGAAGCGGCCAGCCAGATGCCTCTGGGAAGGAGGCAAGCAGGACCCCAGGGCAAGAGAACTCGCCCCTCCTGCAGCTAGGATTCAGAAGCATAGTGCTTCCCACAGTGGAGGGAGAGCAGGCAGAGGCAAACTCAGCCCTCCAGCTGTTTTGAGACTCCAACTCCCATCATCCCTGACCACTGATCCTGTTAGCTAGGGATGATGGGAGTTGGAGTCACAAAACATATGGAGGGCCGAGTTTGCCAATGACTGAGGTAGAGCATGGCCATCAGGGTTAATAGCCATGGATAGCCTTATCCTCCACAAATTTATCTCATCCTCTTTTAAAGCCATACAAAGATGGCTTTCTTTTTCACTGTTCCGTGGCGTGAATTCCATAAATTATGCCCTGTCCGTAATTTTGGGCTGCCCTGATTCTTCCAACATTCAGCTTCATTCCCTGTTCATTCTGCTTACAGTCAAAATGGACAAGACTCCGTTGACTTTTTGGAGAATCATAGAATTATAGAGTTTGAAGGGACCCCAAGGGTCATCTAGTCCAAACCCCTCTTAGGGGTCCAAGAGTACTTGAGGGTTGTGCTCTTGTAGGGACTGCCACAGCCATACTGACAGGCAAATATAGGAAGCTGCCTTGTACTGATTCAGACCATTGGTCCATCTAGCCCAGTTTTTCCTACACTGAATGGCAGCAGCTTTGCAGGATTTCCGACTGGGGAATTTCCTAGTCAAACTTTGAGATGTTGCAGACCAAGTCAAGGCCGATGCTCTACCACTGAGCTTTCACCCTTCCCCTATTAACAGTCCAAAGTTTCTAAACATCACCAGGTTAGGGAAGGTGGTATAGATTGATGGCAGCAGCTCTCCAGGGCCATGGGCAGAAAGCTCTTTCCTATCAGCTGCTATCCTGATCCTTTTACATGTCCAGCATGTGCTTTTACCATAGAACCATGATCCTGCTCCAAAGGGGCTTATGTACTGCCAGAAAACCAAATCTGGAGAACGCAATCCCTGACAAAGCACAAAATAGAAATGAATGAAGTCAAGGTCTAGATAACCCATAATAAAGTAAGGGTAAAGGTACCCCTGCCAGTACGGGCCAGTCGTGACCAACTCTAGGGTTGCGTGCTCATCTCGCTCAAGAGGCTGGGAGCCGGCGCCGTCCAAAGACACTTCCAGGTCACGTGGCCAGCGTGACGAAGCTGCATCTGGCGAGCCAGCACAAGCGCAGCACACGGAAACGCCGTTTACCATCCCGCTATAAAGCGGTACCTATTTATCTACTTGCACTTAGGGGGGCTTTCGAACTGCTAGGTGGGCAGGAGCTGGGACCGAACGACAGGAGCTCACCCCGCCATGGGGATTCGAACCGCGACCTTACGATCAGCAAGTCCTAGGCACTGAGGTTTTACCCATAGCGCCACCCGCTTCCCCAGATAACCATAATATCGCTCTGTAAAGTATACATGCAAGAATTTAAACCTATATCAAAACACAATCTATGGCTGATAGCGAATAGGATATGCAATAATAGCTGAGTTAATCTCGTGTGGGCTTATGCCATTTCTATGCAAACACAGTGTGTTATCTCACATGAACAAAAGCATTGTTGGTCCAAAGTCCTGAAACACATCTATTCCAAAAGCCACGCTAAGTGGCTTGCCAGTGTGGTGTAGTGACTAGGGCCTGGAAGACCTGGGTTCAAATCCCTGCTTGGTCATGAAACTCACTGGGTGACCTTGGGCCAGTCACTGTCTCTCAGCCTATCCTACATCACAGGGTCATTGCGGGAATTAAATAAAGAAGGGGAGAACCATGTACAGCACCTTGCGCTCCTTGGAGGTAAAGGAGGGATAGAAACACTATTAGTAAATAAACCCATTTTGACTCTGAAGAGTGTTGTTTAGAAAGTGCTGTTTAGAGATTATGTACACAGAACCCATTTGGGCATGTAGTTTCTCATACTGTATGTTCACACCTAAAAAAGAATAAAAGACTGGAAGAGAAAGGAATAACACAAATACTTCTTTTAAAAAAGTTTTTAAAGAGTGTGAGAGAACTTCAATTGCAGCTCTTATAAATTGGCATATATAGAGATTGCTGTCAAGAAAAACCTAGGAAGAAGAAGGGGGGAAGATAGGTATTAAGAGTTTTCTTAGAAGAGGTGAGCACCAGTGGCGTAGCGTGGGGGGTTCAGGGGGGCCCGGCCGCACTGGGGGTTAGGATTAGGGGGCGCAAATCCACGGGTTAGGGGGCTCAAATTACTTGCCTTGCCCCGGGTGCTGACAACCCACGCTACGCCACTGGTGAGCACTGCGACATGCTGCATATCAGGAGGTAAAGAATTATAAATGGAAGGATAGGTGAAAGAGAACCTGCACAGAAGCAAAAGAGAATGAACTGCAAAACAAGGAGAGGACAGGATTGAAAAACAGCGGGGAGGGCAGGAGTATAAGGTTATTTCAGAGGCAGAAGATGGCTGCAACAAAGGATAAAACAGGTAACCACTGTCAAGAGAATCAAAACAGGAAGCAGATTAACTACTAATGCACACGACATGCTGTTTTTCATAAGGTTAAGCAATGGAAGTTCTGGATTTTATCTTGGAAGATGCTTCACACAGTAATTTCAGTGTGATGATAGAATCTGAGCCAGTCATCCTGGGTAGTTTGTCACATGTCCAGAAGCTGTAAATGATGTTGTTTTCAATCTAATTATGAGGTCCCTGGTGTTAGGAGCTAAGGTTTTCACCTATGGAAATACAAAATTCTGGTAACTGACGGGTGCAGGGGGGAATTCAGGGACTTCTGGATGAGCCCAGCACAGAAATGGTCTATTCACCTAATGTTTACTTTCGGTGTCAATTTTATTTACAACCTATGTTTCCATATAGGCCCGTGGTGGTTTACATCAAAGTGACAAAAATAGTGCAAAAATCATAAAGCAATTAGCTTATGACATCTCAGTAGCTAACACAAATTCATAAATAAGACAAGATGGAAATATTAAAATATTAGTGAACAACAACCCACTCAACTATTCATCAAAGCATGTAATTCATAGTTACTAGATCATAACCCTAGATATGCTTTTTGGGGATGATTATATGCATAACCTTAAGGTCGTCATATTTCAAAAAGTGAAAATCTGGATACAAAAGCTCTTTTTTGCCATATGTCCAGATTTTCCAAGCTGTTTGGACGATTTCCACCCAGACACTGATTCCGGCTGCAGTTTTCCGGGTATGTCCAGGAAATTCTGGATGTATGGCAACCCTATATAACCTTGTATTCTGCAGTATTATATTTTAGAAAAAGAGTTAAACCAAAATCACTTGTGCCTTTTTCTTCTTCTAGTGAGGACATGTGGTAAACCATTCAGACCACCGCAATATCAGTCATGAGATCAATTTTTATATTTAAGCTTCAAATCCACAACATGTGATGACATGAGCTGGTCTTTGCTTCCAAAACAAGAACCCAGGAACACTGAATCAGACTACTAGCCCATCTAGCGCAGTACTGCCTGCACTGAGTAGCAACAGCTCCCCAGGGTTTTAGATAGAGTCTTTCCCAATCCTATCTGGAGATGCTAAGGATTGAACCTGCGACCTTCTGCATGTAGATTATCTGCTCTATTGCTCAGTACAAGCCCTTGCACAAATGAATGTGATTAGTGCAAAACTTTAATTCCAAGTCAGATTTGCACTAGAAATCTGTAGAATCTGCAGAAATCAACATTCCCCTGAACACTAAGCTTGTTCAGCCATATTCAAGTGTCTCACTTTCAAAAATCAACTCAGTAAACATGTGTCTGTCCTTTGTTGTATTTCCATGACCCCATTTTTTTATGCAATTCTGGGCAAAAATGCTTTCACTGTATCAACCAATGATGTGTTGCTAGCATTATGGAGACAGGTCAGGATTTCCACAGCAACACCGGCTGGCAAAGAAACCTGATTCAGTTCACATATGGACCTACTTAAGCTTTCATTCCTTTAAAATATAATGTGTCTAGTATTTAAATAAAGTTTATAGAACTTGACTTGGGAGTGGAAAGTGGGTGGGAAGGAGGCAAAGTGGGAAATATGCTGGAGGCTGGTCCGTCAGGATTTCATCTTATAATCGGTTCATTTGGAAACACCTGGTAAATGAGGCAATCAAATTTGGCCTCAAAGCAACCCCCACCAAAAAAAGCAAGCAATAAGAATAATAAAATCCAGTCAGCAGAGTCAACAAAAAGAAAGAAAAACAACAGCCCTAGGGCATTTATGATCATGACAATTATATTTAAATTTTATACCTTGCCCTGGCTTAGAGGAGTTTACAGCATTGGAAGGAATGCGAAAGCATACTTAAAGTGTGTCTGTGTTGCTCATTATAAAAATACAAGTTAGTATGAAAAATTGTGCACCAACACTTCGGATATGATAAAATGGAAAGCTCAACATATACACAAAACACATAAGATAAATATGCTTATGCCTGGTTCATCCTCCAGGGACTTGGTTTCTGTTGCTAAGAGCTACAGAATGTGACAAAGTGTAACAGGTATTGGGATCTGGCTTTTATATACAGTGGTACCTCAGGTTAAGTATTTAATTTGTTCCAGAGGTCTGTTCTTAACCTGAAACTGTTCTTAACCTGAAGCACCACTTTAGCTAATGGGACCTCCTGCTGCCGCTGCACCGCCAGAGCCCGATTTCTGTTCTTATCCTGAAGCAAAGTTCTTAACCTGAAGCACTATTTCTGGGTTAGCGGAGTGTGTAACCTGAAGCATCTGTAACCTGAAGCGTATGTAACCTGAGGTACCACTGTACAGCAGAGGTGGGGAACAAAAGCCCAAGAGCCAAAAATGGCCCTCTGAAAACTCCCTAGGCCACACCCCCTTGCTGGCCCCACTTTGCACTGAGTGTTTTTGCCTCTTGCTTGTATGGATGGAGGGTAGAGAAGTATACAAATGAATGTAGAAGAAGAAGAGTTTGAATTTGATATCCTGCTTTATCCCTACCCGAAGGAGTCTCAAAGCAGCTAACATTCTCCTTTCCCTTCCTCCCCCACAACAAACACTCTGTGAGGTGTATGGGGCTGAGAGACTTCAAAGAAGTGTGACTAGCCCAAGGTCACCCAGCAGCTGCATGTGGAGGCCCCAATCCAGTTCACCAGATTATGAGTCTCGCTCTTAACCACTACACCACATTGGCTCTCATGTAGAATGCAGAAGCCAGCCTACTGCACCTCACATTCATTGCGCTGCCTCTGGTCCTGCTCACCACTGGCAAGTGGCCCCCAGAAAGTTTCATGGAAGGAAATGGAGTCCTTGGACTGGAAAACATTTCCCACCACTCATACATGGGAACACTGGCTGAAGCTGCCCATTTCAGTGCTGGAGAGAGGCATATAGACCTTAACCCTCTCCATGCCTTCAAAATGCATTCTGAACAAAAGTGATCCATATATCTGTTTAAAGGCTTGGGGAGGGCCCCCACCTGGCATCACCTGCAGCCTCAGCATGTTGAGATAAGATCTGAAAGGGGGATTTAGTTATCCTCGTGGAGGTGTGATGGCTTTGAATGATATCCAAGGCTCAGAGACAGAGGAGGATCAGCAAGCTGAGTCAAGGGCTGCCTCACCACCAGCTGGAGAACAGAACCAGGTTCCTGATACTGAATCAAAGTGGGTGACTATGAATCTTAGGTTCTTGCTTCAGTGGCTATTAGCCATGATGGCTGTGTACTACCTCAAATGCCAGACTCAATACCAGCTGCTGGGGTGAGTGCTGATGTTCTCATGCCATACTTTCAGGCTTTCTCAGCAGCATATGTTTGGCCACTGGGAAGGCAAGGTGGGTCTTTGGGTTGATCCAGCACAGCTGTTCTAATTTTCTTAACATGTGGCCTAAGCCCTGATCTTCACAGAGCTATCACCCCCCGCCCTCAGCTGAGCTCAGTTCATCAAAGAGTCAACCCCCTCCTATTCCACAATGTCAGTCCAACGGGCAGAAGCCATGGGCAAGAGGAGAAATGCTCAGCTTCAAACCAGGCTTTAAGAAGCCACACACCTCTGTTGGCTTATCGCAGTATAGTAGCACAGAGAGCTTGCTGGGGAGAGCTTGCATTAAAAAGAAGGGACTCAAAAATAACTTAAACAAGGTTTAATAAGAAAAACAAAGACTCCTTAAACACTAAATACAAACAAACAAACACGACCCAACCACCAACCCATCCCCCAGGGTAAATGGCAGAGCTAGGTGCTGCCCCTTATATACTGCAGCCAATTCCCAACACATCTTAATCAATGC
The DNA here is from genome assembly GCF_965153285.1 of Podarcis tiliguerta. NCBI lineage: Eukaryota > Metazoa > Chordata > Lepidosauria > Squamata > Lacertidae > Podarcis > Podarcis tiliguerta. The sequence goes on along the minus strand of NC_139543.1, from coordinate 55,117,021 downwards.
AACTCAGCAGCACCTGCTATGCTTCACAGCTGTAAAGCTGGATCTCGTCAGCTTGCTCTGGCCCTTGCTCCGGCCCCTTAAAGGTATACACATTGGGTGAAACAATGATGAACCTTTAGGTTTAAAGAAACAGTTCAACAACCTCAGGCAGGGGTGGTGGTGCCTTGTCAACTTCCATCTTTCTCTGGGGCAAGTTGCACCCATGGAGCTATCCAAGGTGCTGAGACTTTGGCTTCCTTGCTCTTTGGGTTCCCACTGAGGTCAAGAGCTCCAGTTGCACAGGGCTCCTGAATTAATGGAGGAAGGTCTGTGAGTGTGGCCATGAGTTGGGGTCAGGCATTCTCTCAATGGGTGGAGGTTGAAGGGTGGTGCCAGGTGACTGAGCAAGTGCAGTGCTAGATGTGACCCAGACCTGCTACCCTCTAATTGCACAGAGCCTCTTTATGTGGAATAATGTAACTCTTCCAATGCAAAATGAGATAAGGCAGCCCATTCCCACCACAGTCGTGTTGCCTCTCCACCTCCCTTTTGCTGTATGGCACACCCAAAGCACAGCTGTTTACAGCAGGTTCAGGAGAGAGGTGAATTACAGTGATGGGGAAAGACTATGCTGCAAAAGTCATTTCTGCTTTGTCTCCTGAAACACTGGGTGATTTAAAGACATATAAATGTTCCCCAGTTTTTCAGATATGCCCAGTAAGCTTTTCTTACTGAACCATTTTTAAATTTAAAAAAATGCAAGATGCAGTTTTTTAAAGTTGATGCTAACACTCCTACTGAAATCAAGGGGAAGTTACAGTGCAGTCCTATGCCTTAAATGTCCTTAGCACTGGCTGGATTGTGTCCAAATTATTGGGAGTGTTAGAATGCATCTCAGCAAGACTTGTGGGTTTGCATGGGAAAGGGTAGAAAAAGAGAGGAACCCCCAAACTTCCTAGACTGTCCTTTAACCTCTGCTGACTTTCCCTGATACTCTCAGGGTTGCTGACCCCACTCCTCCCTTCTTCATCCCCCTTACCTTAGGAGAGGGGACATCTTTGTGTGTGTCTCCTACTGAGGACAAAAGATCAAGCATTGCTCTTTGTATCTCCACCCTAGTTAGATAGAACTAGGATCTTTCCTATGAGCGACATCTGCTAATTGCTGCAGATCAAACTGCCACTAAAGGAAGTGACGGGGGGATTGGTGTGAAAGCTCACCATCTGAAGTACAATCTCCAGGCTGACAGCTGCTAATCTTAAGTCTCCAGTTCCCTCTCCTTCAAAGGAAATGCAACCCGCAAAGCAAGAGTGACTAGCAGAGCCACTGCCAGTCAATGTAGACAATAACTGAACTAAGTGGATCAATTGTCTGACCCAGCATAAAGCAGAGTCTGGTGATGGGCAAATCTGTCCACTTTGTTTTCTGTCTGTTTCTCTCTTTTTCCCCATCTTAAATTCAAGTCTCCACATTTCCACATCAGTTCACTTTTTTTTTTTTAAGTCCTCACGAAACTTCATCAGCACTTTAGTGCAAATTTCTCCCACATTTGTATGCATTCCCCCCCCACAAGATACCCATCTATTCAAAGTAATTCCCCCATATATAACGCATCTTCGTATGCTATCTACATTAATATATTCATTTTCATGCACACTTTGTTTCAGTATATACATGTACATGTATATACAATTCAAGAAGTGTGAATTTAAAAGGATGGCTGTGTTTCCTTTTGCGCAGAAACCATGGGTTAGGGAGGGGTTTGCCTTTTCTGTGAATGGAATCATTTTTTTCCTCCATTCCTTGATAAGGCCCAGAAGACACGTAGAAAATGGAAGTTGAAACCGGGCTGAAATGTTAGAGTGAAGAGGTTAACAGTGCAATCCTACACAGGTCTCCTCAGATGTAAGCTCCACTGATCCCCCAGGTAACTCTGTACAGGACTGCAACCTTCAAAATGTCTTGTTATCCTATGCTATTTTTTTTAAAAAAACTGCTCTGAGATTGCTTTTTGTTGAAGCAAATAAATAATAAAACATGCTTAAAAGAGAAAGTGGAAGGGCTGGACTGAACTATTGATTGATTGCATTTATATCCCTACCTCCCACCCACCCCAAAAGAGATCAAGGTGACATGCATGGTTTTCCCCTCCTCATTTAATTCCCACAACAACAAGGTAGGTTAGGCTGAGAGGCAGTGACTAGCTGCCCAGTGAGCTTCATGGCCAAGCAGGGATTCGAACCCTTGTCTCCCAGGTCCTAGTCCAATACTCTAACCGCTATACCACACTGGCTTTATAGGAACAACTGGGCTAAAACATGAAGATGCTGCTCTGACTTTCTCCACCAAGCAGCAAGAGACACAAGGCAATTCAATATTTTTAAAATTGTCATCCTCCTGCAGCACAAAAGCCAGGGAAAGCCTCTTTCTGCTAACGCCCACCTTACCCCTCCAATGTATAGATTTTACTGGAAAAAAAATCCTTTAACAGCAAAGGAGAGTAATGTATCACTGGAAACTGATGGTATCACAGGCGCATTTGCCCACCCCGTTATATTTTAATTCTTAGGCCACCCACTTCCCAAACCATGCTAATATTTCTTGTACATAAATGCCAGTTGGAGAAAACTAGTGGTTTAGGAGGCAAGGTTGTTGAGCCCTAGGACAGGGTTCGATGCAGAGATCAGCACACAGAGATACACACGTCTGGCCTGGCAAGGCCTTAAAAACGGAGATGAACACACATTAACTCATTTGAAATTGTTGCCTGCAGAGAAACAACAACAAAAGATTCATGACAGATTTGGGCCATTTTATTTTTATTTTTTTATACACCTGCTTCACCTCTTAACACCTGCTTGAAAGACACTGTCTGTGTGTGTGTGTGTGTGTGTGTGTGTGTGTGTTTTAACCTAATAAATGATTAGTACAGATGCTACTGGTTTAGCCAGAGGGAATTCCCATTTCAGCTTGGTTAGAAAACAAAGCTGCTGCCCATTCAGCTATGAGAGCTCTACCCTACCTTACATCTTTGGGAGAGCAATGAGTTTGACTGAATTAACAGCAGCCACATCTAGAGAGGGGCTTGAGGAATTTAATCTTTGCACATTCAGATGTGAACTGACTTGATCTACACCTTCCGGACTAATGCACAGATCGGAACATCACTAGCTATTGGCTTTTGCAGTTCTCCAAATGTTGGGACACAGCCCTTGGCTACAGAAACTTATCCAAACATGCTTTAGAATGCATATTCTGAGAGATAACGTGTTTAAAAATATATATTTAAATGCAAATTTTATTGCGGATTAAATAATAAAAAACACCAACTGGTTATTGTGGAAATGGGATGCAATAAACTTAGAAGTTAGCACTTGTGAAGGAGACTAGAAAAAGACTGATTCATCCAGCCCTAGTTGCATCCACCCAGAAAAAGGCCTTAAAAATAGATTAATTGCTTTTAAAAAATGAAGGATCAGCCAGAAACTATGGCTTTATGCTCCTTTATTATTAGCAGTAGTACTGGCATTATTTAAACTTATTAGTTGCTTGTTTCCTAAAAGGTATCCAATCGATTTACATTTAAAAACATGAACACATTGTATTATACTGAGGAAAGAAAAATGAGTATAAAACATTGCTTTTCATATAACACAAAAAAACAGTCCTTCCTTCACAGGCGCAGGAAGCTTTGGCAGCACTCTAACAATAAAACAGAATCAGCTCAGTCCATCCTAGGCCTGGAGGGAAAGGTAAATCTCTAGCTGGTGCCAAAAAGATTTCAGTGAAGGTCCCAAGCGGACCTTACTGAGGAGAGCATTTCACAGATGAGGAGTCACCACTGAGAAGGCCCTCTTTGTTAATTTTGCGCATCAGATTGGAGAGGAGTGTTAGCTTACTCCCAATGTGCTAATACTGCCAATTTGCTTGTCCACAGAATTGGCTGCCTTTTGCATCTCTGTGAGAATTCATGCTAGATCACTGACTCATGCAGAAATACAGGGATGGAATGGTCTCCTCTCAGATTGAGTCACTCTTAACATTTAAAATAAAGCTTTTAGACTGTAGGAAGCTGAATACTCCCCCCCCCCCCCCGTTATGGCAAATATTGCCCGTTAGTAACAGTGGCGGAGGAAGAGGAGTGCGGGGGGAGCACACCGCCCAGCAGCACGATCCCAGTGGGGTGCCATCGTGGCTGCCCCCCACCCGCGCTGGGCACCACGCCCCTGCAGGCGGCCGCCACGCCCCCAGGATGCGCACCAGCCATGCCCCACCTGCTCCCCGCCCCCTGGTGCTGGAGCATGAAGCTCCGCCACTGGTTAGCAAAAGCTCACACTTTTTAAATTTTATTGGGGGGGGGGGATATAACTACATTTCCAGCCTCTGAACATGTAAACTGGCCTCTGCATGGCACCAGTTACAACTGAATCAGGCCCATCTCTGAGAATTGCCATTTGTTCAGCATTTCAGCACGGTCCATAATTTGGTAGTTCTGTCCATCAGAAGAACATGATTGACTGATTGGTCTACTCCTATCTAAAATGGAGTCAGGATTAAAATGATGCTTCATTTCTCTTCACTTTCTTTGGTAGTCCAGAAACCTCACTTGAACTGCCACGTTCTTTTGCATAGGATTCAGACTTTGACACTGGTCATCCATTTCTCAGTGTCATTTCATGAAATGTGTAGAACTGGCTTAAAATGCTAAAGAGACTCAACTGTATCCTAGGATTGCTGCAGTGTACTCTACGTGGGACTACCTTTGAAAGTGACTTGGAAACTACAACTAATCCAGAATGCAGCAGCTAGACTGGTGACTGGGAGCAACCACTGGGACCATATAACACTAAAGGATCCTAAAGGATCTACATTGGCCCCCGGTACATTTCCAAGCACAATTCAAAGCCTCAACCCTGTAAACCTGAAGGAGCCTGTCCACCTCCATCATCCAGCCCTGACACATAAGTCCAGCTCCGAGGCCCTTCTGGCAGTTCCCTCACTGTGAGAAGTGAAGCTAGAGGGAACCAGGGAGAGGGCCTTCTTGGTAGTGGCACCTGCCCTGTAGAATGCCCTCCCGTTAGATATCAAACAGATAAACAACTACAGTTGTACCTCGGGTTACATACGCTTCAGGTTACAGATGCTTCAGGTTACAGACTCCGCTAGCCCAGAAATAGTACCTCGGGTTAAGAACTTTGCTTCAGGATGAGAACAGAAATCGTGCTCCGGCGGCACAGTGGCAGCAGGAGGCCCCATTAGCTAAAGTGGTGCTTCAGGTTAAGAACAGTTTCAGGTTAAGAACAGACCTCCGGAACGAATTAAGTACTTAACCCGGGGTACCACTGTATATGATTTTTAGAAGACATCTGAAAGCAGCGATTTATAGAGAAGTTTTTAATGTATAATGTTTTACTGTGTTTTTATATTTGGTTGGAAGCTGCCCAGTCTGATGCGCAGCAAATTTATTATTATTATTATTATTATTATTATTATTATTATTATTAAACCGCTTGAATTACAATGGGGAAGAAAGGAAGAAAAACAGACTCTGGCTATAAATTGTACCTTAACGGTCAAATTAGCACCAGATGTATCCAGAATGGTATAAAATGTTATTCACACTTCTCCCCCTACATTAATACATTTTAATACATTATCAATTATTAACAACAACAGGAGCAAAAATGTTAAAAACCACCTTGCACAGTATGGCTGGCAGAGTTTTTGGAATGCAAGATGAATCTTTCCATCTAAGAAGCTGTGCAAGAGAGTTCTATATTGTTGTCTAGGTTTACCTAAGCTTCTGTCGGGTTCCCTAAATAACCACCTGCTTACATCTTCACACCTAAGTGCTGTTAAGGGCACCATCGCCACTCTTGTGCCCTTAACAGCGTTAAATCTGCAGATGTAAGCAGGTAGTTATGTTATCCTCTATCCTGTGGGAAGCATTGACAGCTAATTTCTGCAGACAGAGCTGCTGTTAAAGGCATAGTTAGGCTGGGTGTTAAGACGCTGCATCCTTGGACAGCTGCCAGGGGCCCAACAAGCTAATCCCACTTCTCTAGGGATGGCTATTCCTGTACTGGAGTTAGCACAAAGTGGTCCCCATCATAGGAAGCTGTTTTATATTGAATCAGCCACTGGGTCCCTCCAGCCCAGCATTGTCTACAGTAAGTGGCAGGACTTCAGGCAAAGTTCTCTCCCAGCCCTACCTAGAGATGCTAGGGACTGAACATGGGACCTTGTCCATGAAAAGCAGATGCTCTACCACCAAGCTACAGCTTTGTCCTCATCAAAACAGAGCTTTTATTAATGCAACCACCCTCCAGCTCCTTCTCCTTATTCTGGCCAGTAAATACTTAATCCAGAGAGGGTTTATTGAGGAGTGGTTTTGCCGCATCCTCCTTCAAGCAGGAAGGGACAACTCCTTTTCGCAAGGAGGCATTAATTGCCTCTGTGTCCCAGCCAGTTGTCCCTTCCCTGATACTTTTTATCAGCCAAGAAGGGCAGCAGTCCAGAGCGCATGTAATTGCCCTGACTGATCCAAGCACCTTGTCTGCATCCTCAAGCCTGGCCAACTGAAATCCAACACAGCGGGACTACACAGTGTTCTGGACACCCCTTGAGATTCATCTGCTATAACAGCAGAGTCGAGATTCCAGTGGATGCAAGCGCTTTTATCCTCAAAATGTTTTGCAGACAAGCCACAGCAAGCTACCATCAGTTCTGCCACCTGTGTTGCGTTTAACATACAGAAAATATGGCACATACGTTTTAATTATGAAAGTTTCTGTATGCTGCATGGTCTGTTTCAGTTGGCATATTGTTTTGGAAGGTGTGAATTAAGAATTTAATTGCAAACAGAATTTAATGCCTCCCCCCTTTCCTACATTTAGCTGCTCCCTTAAGCTGATCCTCTCTCACATGTGGCTTGAAAACAAGAGGGGAGCGACACAGTACAGGCTGTAGTGGACCACAGGAGGAACAGCATTTCCAGGCAAAGGCTTAGCCAGTTCCCCTGCATTGCTTGAGAGTTGGCTTGAGCTGTTCCCAGCTGGATGCTGTTTTACCTCTGTTTTTCATCTCTGATATGTTCTCCAAGGGCTCGTTTGAAGAGAACAATTCAAACCTTGCTATTACGGTTTTGCTTTCAACTATGATTGTCACATTAGGAAGCCAATTCGCAATCCATTTTCTCCAGAGTAGTCCTATCAAAAATCAATGGGGCTGTCCGTTGCGGTCCAAGTACAGTGATGCGACATTAAGTTTACCCACTGTGCTCTGCTGTGAGCAAAATATACAATAAAATAATTATTTCCTCCCCTCTGACTTTCCAGGTAAAATTGATCCAAGCAGTGATGCCTTGGGGAGACCATCACACTAAAACTGAACCTAGAAACAAAGCTGGCAATTGGCAGCCTGGGGCACTTTGGTTAAGAGGGATTTAACCATTGATGCAAACATTTGTTTCCTCCACTAATGGTGGGTCTCCATTATGTAAGAAGGAAAAGGTATGATCATAAAACTCTTGTAAATGTAACCAGGAAAATGGGGGGACAGGACACTTCTGGCTCTTCCATGGGTTGTTTCTGAATGACCTGTTTATTGCACGTTCATCCTAATTTGCTCACTCAAAGTTTGTGAAGAGGTTAGTCAATGTTTGCTATTTATTAAACATTCATTCTGATTTGTTTGTGGGGCGGTTATGTAATGTTGCATCAAAGATTACGCCACACTTTCTAGCGCATTTCCCCATCACTTCCCTTTCTGCAAAAGTCAGCTTTGGGTGGGGGGCGGTATGTTTGTTGTGCAAGAGTGTTAACTGCAAAATCTGAATTTCCTGGTATGGTACTTTGCCCTCCAGCTGTATTTGAACAAGAGAAGCAGGTGAACTGTGGTGGTACAGAGAAGAGGGAAAGCCTCACCCATCACCTGCTGCAGAAAAAAGTGCTGCCCTGAGTGTTGTACTGAATCTAAGCGGCCATTTGTAGGACTGCCAAGCACATAGAGCAGTGCTTCCTCTTAGCAAATTAACTTAAACAATGCAAGCAGAGTCCAGAAAGAAAAATCCTGGAAATACTTTACTAAGCAAATTGAACAAAAATAGTATATCATTTAAGGAGAAATAAACAGAGAGGCTTTGTCTTTCATAGTTCAAGCTTTGTACACAACAGGGAGATTTCAACCAAACATACAGGCGAAAATGCCCTCAGAACTTCACAGCCAATCTGAGCACAGGCTACCCCCAGTGAAGATTATGCCACTCTGCCTGGTCGCTAAGTGACACTTTCACTACCACCACCCCCCTTGGCTAGCTGACTTACAAAATTAACCTTTAAGTTACACTCTGAATAATCATTGCTGTTGCCCTTCCAACACTTCCACTGGTCACAAAACTGGTGAGTCAAAATGAGTTACTGGAAGGTAGCAATTTCATGATATAGAAAATTAGCAAGCATGGCATGGTTTGAGAAGAATTAGTTAAGTTTGCTCTGCCACAGCTGGAAGCAAACATAATCATTAAAGTGTAATATGTAGCTGGGCACTGTTTTACTGAGTCCAATGGGACTTATCCCCTAGTAATTGTCCGTGAGACTTCAGTCTCAGTAACCACATGTTAAATCAGTGACTAATAGCACCATGCAGAGCTTGCATTTGCCTATGCGTTGTAAGGTTTAAGGTTATCAGCAATGTGACTGCAGAGGAAGGAGCGCAACATTCATTCTGCATAGCTCACCATCATCGGACAACTCAAATGCACTGAGAGAGCACAAAATTGCACGTGTCGACCCATGGTTAATAAAGAAGAATTGTATACTCAATTGTATGCATGTGATCTATGTACCTATCTGGCTATTTACTGAAAGATTAATGATCGCTTTGGGTCTGCTTTTCACAGTACATTTCATTCCCACCACGCACTCGCATTTAAAGTGTATCATTAGGGCCCTCCTTATTACTCTTGCAAAACTGCAGAGTCCTGCATAATACTAAAAGCTATACAGCTGACTGTAGAAAACTGTGCCTCTTTTGCTTGGTGTGTTACGTTTTGCTAATAATAAAACAGAGGAAAGCCATTATGAGTGCTTATTGGTGAAGAGGGGAATGCTTCAAATCTGCTTGCTCAAGGGCAACATCCTTGACCTGGAGACATGAAGTGGTTAGGCCCAGACTGAATAGTGCAGCACAATACACCATTCACATGACTCCTGTAGGTAAATATAGTCCAGGCAGAAGATCCTGGCCTCTTCACGGCTATGTACTCAGTTGCCACACGTAATGTGTGAAGTGCTGCTCAAATATCATTAAGCCTAAAGTCAACAGTCTATTCTAAGACTTCCAAGGAATGGGGAAGTGATCCTCTCACTTCCATTAATCCTTTGAAATTGGGGTTTATAAGGAGGAACTGATCCTGAATTAATAACAATAGCTACTAGAGCCTTTGCTTCAGAAAAATAATAAGAGCTGGTCTGACCCAGTTGGGATGGTTGGCCCATTTGGGCAAATGTAGCACTACTCCACCAAATTGTATCTTGACTCTTCTTCTTATTTACTGTTCCAGGGGTGACCCTGGCTGCCTGCTTCCTCCCCCTAAGTCTCAGTTTTGCCCTTGTAGAACTTAGCCGGGACGAATCTAGTTAGTTGGCTGTGCCTGTCACTGACAGTGGAGCCACCTACTGGTGGCCTTCTGTCCTATGGGCACCAACCATCACTGGACCTGATGTTACTCTGTGACCTCATCTACACGTGTTGGGGAATTCACATATACAGGAGAAACTTATATTCAACTTTTTGTCGATCACTTCTCCTACCTGGGCAGTTATCTTTCCACAAGGGCCAGCATTGATGCCAAATTCCAGCATCATCTGAGCGAGTGCAGCTTTCTCCGGATTGAAGTTCAGGGTGTCTGAGGATTGGGACATCTGCAGGGAAAGCAAAATCCTTTTTTACAAAGCTATTGTACTACCAACATTAATGTATGCTTGTGAAACATGGACCAACTCCAACTCCTCAAAAGATTCCATCTTGTCTCTGAAAAAAATTACATATCACTTGGGAAGACAGATGAACTAAGACAGGTATACTGGAAGAAACAAAGATCACCAGTGTTGAAGCAATGATTCTTCAACATCAACTTTGTTGGACTGGTCATGTTGTTCGGATGCCTGATTATCGCCTTGCAAAGCAACTACTCTTTTCCAAACTTAAAAATGGAAAGTGTAATGCTGGTGGTCAACAAAAGAGGTTTAAAGACTCTCTCAAGGCAAATCTTTTAAAATGTTGTATAAACACTGACAATTGGGAAACACTGGTCTGCGAGTGCTCCAAATGAAGAACAGACTTTACCAAAGGTGTCATGCACACTGAAGACACTCAAACTCAGGACGAAAGAGAGAAACGTGCAAAGAAACTTTTGGCAAACTCTCATCTTGATCAACTCCCACCCAGAAACCTATGTCCCCACAGTGGAAGGACATGTGGATCCAGAATTGGCCTCCACAGTCATTTACAGACTCACTCTTAAGACTATGTTCATGGAAGACAATCTTACTCGGCTACAAGTGAAGAAGGAGACACGTGTTGGGTAATTCACATATACAGGAGGAACTCCTATTCATGTTTTTGTCCGTGGAGCATCATGACTCTCAGCAAAGCCTCATTGTGTAATATTGATGCTGGTTTACAGCAAAAGAGCTGCAGTGGTAGAAAGCGAAGGAGGGAAAAGTATAACCATGTGTACAACAGGCCCACCTTTAATGATTCCAGGTTATTCGGTGCTGGGTTTCTTATTTACAAGTGCTATTAAAAGCGTAACTGGAATCCTTCTGCTTTGAGTTTAAATGCAGTCTCTGTAAAAAAAAGACTCACTCTCACACAGCTGCCATTCACCCCCTTGACTGCCATTGGTTGTAGGCAATATTTTTAGCAACGCAAAAAACATCTACCAAGGGGGGCAAAGAGAGAACTTAAGCTGCAGGCAACAAAAAGCAGGGTATGAATTAGGTCAGGCACACAAAAATTAACTGGAACCCCCATTTGCATTAATATAGCATTTTAAGCGACTAATAAAACATTCTTGCTGAAAGCAGAGACATCAGGTATGCTGTTAATATTGGGACTAAATGCACTTGACGGATGCACTTCAAGCAATAATATTTTATGGTTTGTTTGTTTGTTTTTAAAGAGTGACACTCCTTTTCTCTCCCATCAGCCTTGTGTAAATTAGTTACACAGGTTAATTACTTTCCTCACCTCCTCAATGTAATGTACAATTCATGGAATGAAATGGAAATATTTGTTACTGGCTCTGCTACTGTAGTTTTATCCTCCGCAAACTATATCTGTCTCTAATATATAAAATTGTAAGGATGTTGTCACACTGCAGTTCCTTTGGCCACAGACAGGTGCCACTGTGAAGTACAGTGTGACAAGCTGATGAGCTGGTGATCGGGCAGCTGACCCAGGAGAGCAGAGGAGAGGAGAGGAGGGGGAATCAAGAGCATGGAGATTCAGACCCAGGTGAGGTGAGCAGAGAACCAGAAGATGGAGACACAGACCGACAACAGTCGGGACGTCTAAGGTAGTGGCCTGGGTGAGGCAAGAAGGAGGGATCTGAAGGACAGTGATGTGGGCAGCCGGGCATGTAGCAGTTAGGCTTACACTCATAAACTCATCCCTTCATTCAGTGGTGGGGACCCGCAGTCCAAGCGGCCAAATGTGGCCCTCCAAGCCTCTCTACCTGGCCCTTGGAACACTCTCCAGGCCCACCCTTCACTGGCCTTACTTTGCACATTCCTTGAGTATTTCGGCCTGACTGGAATTTGTCCTTAATCTCTGAGGCCTCTTGCCTAACTGGATGCAAAGAGTGGTGTGTGAATACTAGCATACTGCACAAAGGTAAAATTTACATTCATCGCTCCTCCCACTTTTGCCTCTGGCCCTACCCACAACTGGCATGTAGCCCTCAGAAAGTTGTCCAGATGGGAATGAAGTGCTTGGGTTGAACAACACTCCCTTCCCGTGGCTTAATCCCATCTCCCCAAATGCTGGCACCCCACAGTCTTCGCCTAGCCTAGGGCTGCACTTGTACACAAGTGAAAATGAAGACTTCCTGCCACATTCTCAAGGGCAATTCCATGTGCCAAAAGAGATGGTCCTGCTGCCAATGCTCGCCTTGACTTGGAGCCATCCAGCTGCCTCTGTTTACTGGTAGCGCCTGCCGACTCCAGCCTGCTTATGAATATTGATGACGGGCTCCTGTGCACAGAGACACCAGAGCAGGGCATCTGCTGCTGCAGAGGTCGGCGGGTGGGAGGGCAGGAGAAACACTTCATTTCCAGCTCATTTGTAAAATCGGAAACCAGGTGGAGCCGCAGAGAAAAGCCAAAGCAGCTTCCTCCTCCTCCTCCGCTTGCCAACGCTCCCATTTACACACGCAGCGCACTCACCACTGAACAACCTGCCAAGAGGCTCCGACTGCGTGCCTTCAAATTTCTCTTCGCTAATTAGACAGACAATATGCAAGGCATGTCATTTGTAATGGAAAAGCCGCCCTGAAATGGGATTCTTCCCAGATCTTTTTAGTAAGTTGTCGTCGTAATTGCCATCTTGGTAATTAAGCCCTATTACCATAGCACATCCCTGCAATGAATTCCATGTTGTCCATTTATTAACCTCTTTGTGCAGTCATTATGGTACCTGGCTCGCGTACCTGACCAGGCTTTCCGCTACCTAATGAGTGTTCAAGCAGTTGCGAGGAGGCCCTGTAAGCTTACCAGTGAGGAAATCACTAGGGAGAAGACCACAGTGAGAAGAGTATGGATGGTAGAGAAGCTTCACTGGCAGATAGCGTCGCCAACAAAATGCTATAGGACAGAGATGAGGAACCAAGAACCGTCCAGATTTTGTCAGACTATGCCCTGCATCCACGGCCAAAGGCAGTAAAATTTCTGAATACCAGTTGCTGGAAACCAAAGGCGGGCGGAGTACTCTTGTTCTCGGTTCAGCCACTGGGTGAACAGGATGCTGGTCTAGATGGGGCCATTGGCCCAATCCAGTGGGTTTTTCTTATGTTGTTACCCTGACTGGCTCTGCAGGTTTTCTATTAAAGAGCCTTTCCCAGCCCTACCTGGAGACATTGAGGATTGAAGCTTCTTCATGCAAAGCAGATGCTCTAACCATTGAGTTATGGCCCTTCTCTGAGATGGGTAAAGATCTGTGCCCTACTGTAGGGTTGATGAGAAAGATTTAAAATGATTAGGAATTGAAATGTGTTTTAAGGAAACTATTCATCCATCTGGTTGGTTAGCATGCAGACCTGAAAATGCCAAGGTTGCAGATCTGATCTCCATATGGGACAGCTGCCTATTTCTGCATTGCAGAGGGTTGGACTAGATGATCCTCAGGGTCCCTCCCAACTCTACAATTATAGATGTAGATATGTATGTATGTCTAACCTGCCTCAAACAAGACATACTCCCAGGGCTAACCTGCTCTCAACTGAATCCCAAAAGCACTTGATTAACAGTTTGTTATTAAGGTTGCTGTGTTCTATTAGAAGCATCTATAAATAGACTTGTGCTTATTTTGTCTTCTGGAAAGTCTCCGGGGTCTCTAGGATGTTTTAAGAGAACCTCAAACTGAGCTGATACTGTACAAAGCAATTTGAGCCTGAGTAACACCTTATAGCGTCAGATAGGGGAAGAAAATCTACCTAGGTACAGTGAAGATAGGATCAGTTGACCCTGAATGAGAGTGAAATCCAAACTGGAAATATGATCTCAATTGCTGACTGACTGAACATCTCCAGGAAATGCTAGCCAAGCCCATTTTCCAAGGGCTCTCATCACAAACATAGCTAACATCTGAATATAATAGAAATGATCCTCATGTAACATACATTGCCAGACCCCCAGAGCTGGGGAGATTTCTCCTCTGTGCTGCAGTTGCATGATAAAGAATGACAAGAGCTGATGACAAATCTCTCAGCAAGGTTCTGGTTGTCTGGAAAATATTAGCCACAGAATGGAAGGCATTTCTGACCTTGGGCAGATGCCACTTGTTTTTCTCATTTCAACACAACCCTTTGAACTAATGCTCTCTTCAATGTCTGGCATAACAAGACACATACTGTACTCGGTGTTCTTATATTTCTATTTGTACTTTGGGATAGGTGTTTACAATGCACTGCCGCCTGTATCAGGCATGGCCCATACGTTAATATATTTAATTGTGTTCAGCAGGAGATTTCAAACTGGGATTCCTTGGAAGCTGAACGGGAGGGCTCCTTGCAACAATAATGGTAAACAAACATCTCTGAAAGGCAACTTGCGCACCCACACAGATCGAGGCTGCAAACTCAGAAGCAGATCCTGTTAGAGCAGATGTGGAGCCAGGCAACACTTGGGAGATTAAAGCACATTCAGCCCCTCAAGGAAACCTGGGAATGGTGGCTTGTTAAGGGTGCTGGGAACTGTAGCCCTGCAAGAGGTAAACTACAGTTCCCAGAATTTTTGTGGGGAGGGAATGTGCTTTCAATGTATGGTGCATATGCAGTTTACAAAAAATATCTTAAATCTTTGCGGGTAACCATCTGCAGCAAGGCTGACCAAGACATTTTATTACTAGGGGCAAAGGACAAGATAGTGCCCCTATAACAAGAGTGGGGAATCTCAGGCCCTCGACCCAGATGTGCTCCTCCAAACCTCCCTGCCTATTTGGCTCTTGGGACTCTGCATACCATACCATCTTCATCCCGGGACACAGCTCTCCCCTCTTCTGCTCCATGTCCTCCTTGAGGGTTTTTGCATGGTTTGGAATGTGTCCTTGAACTGTGATAAGTCCTCTTGATTTCCCTAGATGGAGGATGGAGGGATGTCTGTGTGTGCACAAAAGCATCTGACATTTGCAAAGCTGGAATGCAGCCTTCTGCACAAAGGTAAAAGCTACATCCGTTGCTCCACCTAATTTTGCATCTGGCAGCCTTTCCTACCTTTTGCCTCTGGCCCCGCCCACTGATGGTATGCAGCACCCCAAAGCTTGTGCATAGCCAGAATACAGCCTCCAAGCTGCAGATAAATTGGCAGGTAAATCTGGCACTGGGACAACAGGTACCATAGTTTGGGGGAACAGGACAGGTGATAAGAGGCACACATACCCCCATCTCCTACAACACATACACATCCTCACCCCAGCACGCCTTGTTCCCATAGTGGCTTGGTGCCTTAAAACTTTGGGGAAAACAGGGGTGCCCTTCAGCAGCCGCTATTCATCTTTTTGGTACCGCGCTTCACTGGCTCTCCTCACCTTCCCTTTTAGCTATGCCAGGCTTCCTCTGCGTGTGTACACAGTGTGCCACAGAGGGAGTGGGTGTAAAATAATAGTCATGCTAAAGCAATATCAAAGTAAAAACAAAAGAAGCACGCAATTAATCAAGTGATTAGATCTTGGCAGATGCAGATTTTTGAACAGAGATAATTGATGACAGCATACCTGCCTACAGTGAAAAAACTTCATACGCTCCTAATTTGCAGATGTTTCTGCCCATCCCCAAGCCAGAGCTCCTGAAGGAGCAGTCTCCAACATTCCCTTTTATTATTAAGGGTATCGCTCAATGCTAGCCATAGAAGTAATATTTATGGGTTGCATGTGATAATGTATGAAGAGAAAGATGACTCTGTTGTCAACTTTCAGGGCCGATTCTTCGGGCAGGAGGTCACCGTGGGGAAGCGGATAGGAATTATTCCACATATGAGGAGCTTCTGTCTGGGAGTGGCTTCCAGTAGTGTATTATTATTACATTACCCACCCTTCACCCTAAAATCTGGAGTGCAAGAGCTCATTATGGCATCACACACACCCCAAAGAGAGTCCAAAAATATAGACAGCTGCACTTACCCATTATTACACATACACACCAAAGGGTATTATTATTATGCATTATTTTACCTGGTATGCTGGTTTCCCATATAAATATGCCTAAAGCAGCTCAAAACACAGCAAAAATGCAAATCAATACCTTATTTTCTGCTCAGAGTCCTGCACTGATTGCGCATTTGCTACTGGGCAAAGTTCGAAGTGTCACTATTACTCTATAAAGCCCTTAATGGTTTGGGACCAGTTTACTTGCAGAGTAACATTTTAAATCATTATAATATAAATTAGCAATCTCTGAAACGTATCAAGTAATATTAAATATCAGAAGCATTTCAAGTACAATCACATGCTAGCAATGCATAAAAAACCCAACAAAAACTGCATAGTTTTACTATGTCAAATGGGATAAAAAGCTAAGAAAGTGTATGAAATTTCTTCTTTAAGGCTAGAAAGAAAAGTGCACACAGTTCCTAGTAGCTTGATCATATACTACAAAGTTCTCAAGAAAAAGCATCTCGTTAATCTTGCGGGAAGCTGCTCCTCTGTTGACAACAGATGATGTGAATCATTTCCTTCACTCCAACCCCTCATCCCAGATTCCCACCAAATAACTGTAAAAGCTTTAGACATATATATAAAACCAGCCTTCCACTCACATGGGGAGAGCCCACCCAACACCCATCCCTGGCTCTCACCCAGAAGAAGCTCTACACTACAGCACCCCTTCCACTAGGAATGACTCAAGGAAATGGGCCCCTATTGGAGGGGGCAGCCTGCAGCATTTTATCTGTTGAGGAAGGCACCAACCTTTCCAGGGAGGTACCTAAAGATGGCTCAGGTGTTGCTGGTCAGGAAACCAAGGGCTAGTGCCACCTCCCTTCATCCACACTTTTCTTGAGTTGCCAGAAAAGTTCGCAGTGGACTTGAAGTGCCACTAAGTCCTCAGCAGTTGGATGTTCCAGGTGCAGGCAGGAAACAACAATAAAACAGTCTGCCAGCCTGGCTCAGGTGTTACAGCTTCTGCTAGTGATTGTCAGAGTTGCTGCTCCTGAAGCTAGGAAAGCATTCGTTTTATCTCTTACTCAAATGCAAGCAGGAGCCCTCCCAGAGCTGCCTCAGGTGTTACTGGTCAGGAAATCAAGGGTTAGTGTACACGGCATAATAACCAATTTGTTAGGCACATATGACTGTAACCAAATACATAATTTCCTGACAGCAAACTCCATTGAACTGAGGGGTGTTCACTTTTGATTGCATAATTTTAGCTTGTAAAAACCCACTAAGCTTTAACAAAAGACAATGATTTAACACATCTTTATTTGTTCAGGCATTTATTTCCTGCCTGTTGACTTTTAGATTGCGCCACTTGATATTTTGCGTTAGTATTTTGGTTCTGGATTTTTATTGACTGCATAAACTTCTGTTTTGTTTGTATACTAGCCTTGTGATTTTATAGTGTGTGAGATAGATGATAGATAGATAGATATTAAGTAAATAATTAAAAGGCCTTCTGTAAACTGAAAAGCAACCTTCTGCTTCTCATCAGAAACACAAACGATTTTGCAAAGAAGTGCTGTCATTTAAACTGACTGCATGAAGTAGGATTCCTCCATCAAAAAAAAAACATTATTCAGCCTCTGCTGGATAATTTACCTCATTTTCTGGATTCATCTATGTTAATCTGCCGCAAACTTGAAAGACTTCTTACCACTTCATTCAAGTGACAATTGCAGCGGCACTCTGGCAGATCACATAATTGTTTCCCCCCTTTAAAAAGTCCCAGAGCTCAGTGGCGTAGCATGGGGGGTGCAGGGGGGCCGGCCGCACCGGGCGCAACATCTGGGGGTTAGGGTTAGGGGGCGCAAATCCACGGGTTAGGGGGCGCAAATTACTTGCCTTGCCCCGGGTGCTGACAACCCACGCTACGCCACTGCCAGAGCTACACCCGCCTGCATCCCCAATCCATTGCATTCCCAGTAGCACCAAGGTGTGTCAGCTGCAACAAGAATATTTGCAGCTCTGGTACATAAAAGTTCCATGCGATGGTGACAATAAAAGCCCTGCAACTGGCCCTCACGTCATGGTGACTTCTGCAAAGAGCTGCTGCCAAAGAAGGAGCATTTCCAATGCCTTCCATGTGGCGACAGTACTGTAAGAACCAGGTCTAAGTAAGTGCACTTAATGATTTCTGCATGTGAAGCCCTGCGTTTTCCTCCCAGCAGCTGTGTGTACACAGCCATATTTTATGTGCCACTAAGACCCACGGACAGCAACAAAGGCAAGATGATAGCCCTGGAGCACAGCCAGCCTGCTTCAAAATCCTCTGTGAGCGAACCAAAGCTAATCTGGGAAGCATCCAGCCAGAATTTACAAGGGACTGATTGCTTAAAAGCAGCATGCTCGGCTGGGGAGGGGAGTAAACGAAAAGAAAAAGACGGCAGTTATGCCACCCACAAGGTTATTTTTTGAGTGTGTGTGTGTGTGTTTGTGCGCACACTCAGCAAGTGCACATGCGATTTGAGGCCAAGGCATTCCAAGTGGAACTGAGGACATCTGTAGCGAGGCTGGCAGCATTTCGAGCTGGGTGGTTCATAGCTTAACTTGCACTGGCGCATGCTGATTGCAGCAGGCCAGCTCCTGTCCCTTTCAATTTAGTCTTGGAAATGTAAAGATATTTACGTACCCTTGTAAACGTAAAGATATCCCAGTCCTTTGGATGATGCTTATTCCTCTGTACGCCAAGGGCCAAACTAGCCACTAAGAGAGACAGGGAGACTGGTGCACTCTTTTTGCTCTTCTCCTTGTGGAACCCAATATAAATGTGCCATGTCCTGACATCATTGCACCTAGGGATGAGGGAGAAATTCAGTTCACTTCATGCTTAATGCAAACCTACCCCAAAACTAAAATACAGCTATCTTTTGAGATTTGCATGCCACTCAATTTTGCAATTACAAAGAAAAGTCTACAAAAATGCTTATGTTGGCAGAAAAATAGATTAAATAGATTCGTGAAAATAACATACACAAATGCATTACTTAGTGATCATTACTTCGCATATTAGGCAAAATGTATATACAGTATATTAAAACACTGGATAATTTTTGTGAGGATTTTTATTTCATGAAAACTGCTGAAAGAAATGTAAGCAAACTGAAACAAAAAGCTGAGAAAAACTGGAACTGTCAGGTACTTACATAAAATATTTATATGTCGCCTTCCAGCCTGACAATAGGCCTTGGATAATAAGCATATTAGAGCATAAGGAAGCAAATTCAAGTGCCATTTATTAAAATCACAAAAGATGCACACATTTGGCCTTCGAATGACCATTTGAAATGGCCACTGAGGAGGCAGTTCTAGGAGAAGAGAAGGCAGGAGGCAAACGGCCATTGCTCCCAGTGAACTGTTGCTGAGGTAAACTGTTCTGAGGGAACTAATTCACACACACAGCAGCTGCTTCAAAAAATAAAACAACCGCAGGGGGAAAGGGGAGTAACACTTTGAAAATGTCTAGCAGCACCATAGTATCGATTTATGCTTTCCCTAACAGCCTTAAAAAACAACTGAAAGGGACTGACTGAAAGGGAAGCGGCACCTGCGTCAATCTTTCCCTGCCTTTCCCAGAGTTTTGGCGCCGGGGCAGATAAGACCCTGCCTTGCAGGCCTTGCCTACACCACCGTGAAGCAGGAACGCTTTAGGAATTCAGCAATATTGAATTTCAACGAGTTGGCCTGATCTGCTCCCAGTCACCTTTGGATTTTGCCCTTCTCTGCATTTTGGGGTGTGAAAGAAAGGATCAAAATGCATTTTGTAATCTGGTGAACTGGGTTCATGTCTCTGCTCCTCCACATGCAGCTACTGAGTGACCTTCGGCCAGTCACACTTCTTTGAAGTCTCTCAGCCCCACTCACCTCACAGAGTGTTTGTTGTGGAGGAGGAAGGGAAAGGAGATTGTTAGCCGCTTTGAGACTCCTTAAGGGGAGTGAAAGGCAGGATATCAAGTCCAAACTTCTTTTTCTTCTTCTTCTTCTTCTTCTTTCTTCACAATATCCTGATAAAGTTTGCTAGGCTGTGACATTTTAACTGGCCCAGTGTCACCTGTGGAATTCATCGCCAAGTGGAGATGAGATCTTATGTCTCTTTGGTCTTAATTTAACACTCTTACCAATATAGGCCATGCCCTAAATCCTTGTATAAACCATAGACAAAATCTGCCTACAAGACACAGGAAAAGCATTGATTGTATCTGTCAGTCTCTGACTACTTTGGTTATTATGGACAGCAGCTGTTATTGTTGCCTTTTTCTTTATGTAATCTAAGACAATAAAATAAAACAAATTATATGCACAAAAAACAAAAACAAAAACAAATGCATTTTGTATATGACCTTTTTGAGATGGAATACGCTTCAATAATTTTGTGAGGAAAATATGTCCAAAAATACATATTCAGTGTTAATATATATATATTTATATATTAACTTCCCTGTATAGGGAAGTTTTTAATGTTTGTTGTTTTCCTGCGGTCTCACAATTGAGAGTGGCTGGGGCAACCATGTTAGATGGGTGATACTGATTATCATCATCATCATCATCAACAACAACAACAACCTCCCACAGCTCCTCCAACCCCCTTCTGCCTACCTGCCAAACCACACCCCTCACAGTTCACCCCCAAACTCTCCCATCGCCTCACAGCCACCCCCAGTCCCAAGATCCTCCTTGTTGCTGCCACCACTGGCCAAAGGGAGGGGAAGGAAGAGACGTCGTTCTCCCTCCTGACCCCCATAGAAGGAAGTGTGTATTTTAAAGGGGGAGATGGGGGGCATGGGACCTCACACCTGCCCACTCTCTTCCTCCGGACACGGACCCACTCGCACGCTACATCCCACAGAAGGTTGCCTTTGAGGCAATAAAGATTTCTCATCCCTTGCTCTAAGAGCCTGGGGAAATGGAGCAAGGCCCCCATTGTTGACCTGAGCAGGAAGGCACATGTGGAATAAGGTGGCCCTTCAAGATTGCCTCCGTTGTAAAGATCTCGATTACATTTGTGCAAAGGATAGCACTGCTTATTTTAAATTACTTCCAGCGCTGCAAATCTGAAAAGAAACTTCCTCCAATTTCATCAGGCACTTCCTCTTTGATTTTTTTTTCTTCCTTTTAAGCATACATTAATGCCAAATCCAGCTTGAAAAGGGTTAAGAAACAAAGGAATATCCTTAAGCCAGCAAAAGCCTTCTGGGTCAGAAAAGGGATTTTGTAACCATAGTCTAGATTCATGCAAGCATTTATTTCCCACAGTAATGAGCTGGATGTTAATCATAATTTTGTGGGGCTCTCTATTAATGTGGTCAGTGCTGTCTGCTTCTAGTAATGTAACCAGAATGGAAACCAACCATAGTAATTACTTTCTTTTACAGCAGCAGCATTCAACATTTCTGTCTGTGAAACCATTTCCACATTGTTGAGGGATCCACGCTTCTCAGCCACACGGAATCTGGGACATGCCTGAGGGCGAACGCATGCACAGCTAATAAGAACATACAAAAAGTCCTGCTGGATCAGGCAAAAGGTCCATCGACTCCAACATCTTGTTCTCACAGTGGCCTCACATGTGTCTTTTTTCACAAAGGGCATCCCTCTATTTGCAAGGACAAACAACTATCTGACTTTTAGAAGACATCAGAAGGCAGCTCTGTATCAGGAAAATGTTTATTGTCTGATGTTTTACAATTTTTCATATCTAGTATGCTGTAAGCCTCTCAGAGTGGCTGGGGAAACCCAGCCAGATGTGCAGGGTATAAATAATAAAAATGATGATGATGATGATGTCTGGTTCATACAGCACATTGCAGTAGTCCAGATGGGAGGTCACCAGAACATGGATAACTGTGGCCAGGCTATCCCAATCCATAACATGACCATAGCTATTGAATCAACCCAAGCTGGGCATAAGAAGCCACATGAGACTCTGGGACAAGGTGGAATTAGGATAGGTCCAATTAGCTGCTGAAACCCTTTCATGTGCAAAGTGAGCAGTGTTTAGCTAGTGAAACTTGGTTAGAGAGTATTGTAGACTTTACCTGTTCCCATCACAAGGAGCAAGACATGAGGACAATAGCCTTCTCCTGCTGTTGACAGCAGCTGGTATCCCTCAGCACACTGTGATTCCCAATTAGCTAAGTACCCATTTTTCAAAAGCCAAGCCATGGAAATTTTATATCTGTACAGTAGTTTATGTTAGGAGAATGGCTCCACAGACCCCCTGGGTTCCCTGGACAACCAATTGTGAACCAGCGCCCTAGCATATTGCCTCTGAAATTGGAGGCTGCAGGCAAACTGTAGGCCAGGGGTGGGGATCCTCATGCCTTGGAGCCAAATGTAGCCCCACAAGCCTTTCTGTCTGGCACTTGGGACTTCTGCCAAGCCACACCCCCAACTGGCCCTTCTTTGCACCCTCCTTGAGGGTTTATTGGTTCCTTGCCTTCTAAAATGCCTCTTGGTTTAAAGAGAGGGAAGTGTGGGTGTGTTTGTAGAAACTACCCTATTGTACAAAAGTAAATACTGTACTTGCAATCATTGCTCCACCCACTTTTGCCTCTGGCCCCACCCACCAGTTGCATGTGTTCACTGGAAGATGGCTCAGAAGCCAACACAGCCCTCAGGTTGAAAAGTTTCCCTACCCCTCCTGTAGGCTGGGCAAAAACTAACTTCTTTTGTGGTGCCAAAATATTATTTATTGAAATTTTATACCACCCTAAACTGAGGGGTCTCAGTAACCCTCAAAGGACAATTAACTATTGCAGGAGAGAGATGAATGTGTAGTGGGGAAGATTTGCCATGAAACACAGGAAGTTGCCTTTCATAAAATCAGACCATGACTTTGCCTAGCCCTGCATGGCTTACACCGGCTGGCAGTAGCTCTCTGGTTTCACTTGCATACCCTCCAACATTTCTCCGATGAAAATAGGGACATCCTATTCATTCATTCATTCTCCAGCCATCTGACTGGGTTGCCCCAGCCACTCTAGGTATATATAAAACATATATAAAAACAGAATGCCTGCAGAGGTATTCTATAGGTCATATAGTTTCTTATCTCCTTGGCTCGGGGATTGCATAACTCCATACCCTCTGATGAAAATAGGGAGGTCTTAAGGAAAAGTGGGACATTCTGTGATCATATCAGAAACTGGGATGGCTTCTGTAAATCTGGGACTGTTCCTGGAAAATAGGGACACTTGGAGGGTCTGCACTTGTGTTTTTCCTCAGCTCTACAAACTGAGGATAGAAACTGGGTTCCTTTGTATGCAAGTCTCTATATTCACCCACTGATCTATGGCCTCTTCCTAAGTGTGTCCATGAAATACAAATTTCTCTGTAGAGCTTGGTTGCCTGGAATGCTAAGGATCATAGGAGCTCTTAGGCCAAACAGACCTACACACCAATGGTCTGACTTGGCATAAAAACTCTTCATACAAGAGGAAGGGATGATCCTTCCTAAAATCAAACCACTTAGCTTATATTCTAATCTGAAAAGTACCGTATTTTTCGCTCTATAAGACGCACCAGACCACAAGACGCACCTAGTTTTTGGAGGAGGAAAACAAGAAAAAAAATATTCTGAATCTCAGAAGCCAGAACAGCAAGAGGGATCGCTGTGCAGTGAAAGCAGCAATCCCTCTTGCTGTTCTGGCTTCTGGGATAGCTGCGCAGCCTGCATTCGCTCCATAAGACGCACACACATTTCCCCTTACTTTTTAGGAGGGAAAAAGTGAGTCTTAAAGAGCAAAAAATACGGTACTTAAACAGGACTGAGGCAAAAACTACCCAGTTTTTCAGATGTTTTCACAGTATGTTTAAAACCACCACCACCCTATTTTCTCAGTTAATTTTTTGGCATTCTTTTTTTATATAAAAGCAAAATCCAACAGCCTATTTATTTAGATTGCAATGACATGTTCTTTCATTCTTAATTGACTTCACTTGCCCTCAGAGACATCATTACATAGCCAGATCTGATTGTTTATGCAGCCTCGTTGACATCATCCTATTCACTCCATATTCCGATAGAGTGGGATCACCCAGGCAATTAATCCAGGAAGGAAAATGACGGCTCCAAGTGAAGAGAATTGGGGGGGGGGGGAGATAAGTATTCACACAAAGTTTCAAGAAAATATATATATCCCACAGAATCATAATTTTTCGACCAGAAAACCAAAATGGAAGGAAGTGTGGCTGAGTCTTAGTACTCAGCATAAAAGAGCTAACGCAGCCTTGAATGTTTGTACAGTAACCACAGCAGCAAGATCCTGGCCAGCTCTGGGATACTTTTAAGTGTTTAATAACAGTAATAATAACAAAATGGGTCAGGTTCTAAATCAGCAAGAGGGGGCAAAAATAGAGTTGCTTTTTGATGCAGCAGCAGCGAGACAAGCCATAAAATGTGGTAGTCTCTTGCCAGCTCCTTACCGTACACAGCAGTGCCAGATGCAGTGTTCTAGGGAGCTGAAGCATGGGCAGCAGCTGCGTTGAATATAATGGTGCTCTTTTTATTTAGGTCCCGGATGTTGTTGGACAACAACTCCCATCATTCTCAGCCAGCTTAGTCAATAGTTATGGGTGACGGGAATTGTAGTCTTACATCAACCAGGGACCCAAGGTTGGAAGAATGCTCGAATAGAGCATGCTCTGGGTTGAGAAAAGCAAGAGGATAGGGAGTAAATGTTTTTTTAACGAAACCAGGGAAGAGTCAGAATGGTATTACATGCACAGTGCAGCTGTGATACTTGCCTACTGATAAGCAGAGCTTCCATTACATCTGCCACAAGATGCCTCCCAAAGCAGCTGCTTGGGGTTACTCAGTGGTGAAGAGACAGCATCCTAAGCAATCCCAGACACTTCTTATTGCTACTTCACATACTGAAGGGCAGGGCAGTGTGTGCGAAGTTTCTAAAGAACCAAAATAAACAGTGCAATTTTGACGGTGGTTGAAATTAGTGCAACTTGGAAAGGTTCAGACTGTCATATTGATTCAAAATGGCATCTAGTTGTATCCAAACATGGATGAAAATCTGTTCCTTGATCTCAGGAACCATCATGCAACATTCGGTTACGATATCTTAAAAGGTGTCCACATGCAGAGCTAACAAACAACTTTGCAAAATATATGGTAGAGAATCTGGAGTGTCTGGCACCAAGAATGCACCCACAGCTCTTAATGACAAAGTTCTCGAAATGCTTACGTGATTTTTATTATTGCATTTTTACTTTGGTTGTAAATTGCTTTGGGACTTTTTGTAATGGGAAGCAAAATCCAGGTGTAACAAACCTAATTGTAGGAATGATCCCTGGCATCAAAAAGATGCTTTGAATAATTCATCACATCAGCACCAGGTCCTTACCCCCTTCTCCCCCTTGGCTGTTATTGCAAGTATCAGTTCTGTCAACAAAAAGTCCTGGAGCGTTCCCTCCTGTGATCATGGATCCAAGCTGAATGGACCCTGCTTTTTAAAAAACAAACTTTTAGCAAAAACCTGCCTGTGCATTCATTTTCATTTGCCTGTAGTTATTTTCAGAATCTGGAGTGTGTGATAAAGCAGGCCTTTATTTAAGGATGCTTGCTTGTCCCCATAGGCTGGTAAATATATGCTGTTTTATGTGGTCTCTGCCTTTGTTGTATTTCATGACACTCTGATCTTAAATTGCTTTTCAGCTGCCCTGAACATTGCATCGGCAGTAGAACAGCAGGGCAGAAATCTTTTTTAAAAAAGAACCTTTGTGCCTTGCTTATGAACTTCAGAGGCATATGACTACCCACTAGAGTAGACGGGGCTTTGGTCTGATCCCATGAGACAGTTCTTAAGCCCAGAAAGCAAAACGAGGGCTCCCCAAACCCTTCTCACTGTATTGAAACAGGCAGTTTGGAAGATTTCAAATACTGGGGAGCCTGTAGCACATTCTACCAGTTCTAGAACAAGGTGCAGCACCTTTGTTCGTTATGAAGAGCTCCATAATTTTATTTAGCTCTCTGGATGCAATGAACTATCACACAGGTACAGCTGGAGTCTAAAGACAGCATTCAGAGGTAAAAAGGAACAAAATCAAGACAGTCCAACAAACTCTGAAGTGCAATGCTCAGACAAAGAGGAACATGGGAGTACAAGTCATCCTGTAAACAAGCACACACAGAAAGGATGGTCCTCAGGTTCATAATGAAGTGGTATTGCCAAGAGAAAAATATTGCTTCCATGGAATGACTCTTACAGGAATTGCTGTAAATGGCATACATGGGAGACTATAATGAAAATGGTCATTGTATACAACTTACGTAGGTCACCACTAGGGCTGCCACTATTTTGCAGGCAGGATTCAATCACATATTAGAAATTTAGGTTTATGCAATTAAAGTGCCCTGGCGCAACCAATCCACTTTTAAATAAAGACTTTCTACAGTTAGGAAAGTGATAGGGAAGTGAACTGATTGTCCCCACAAACAAACCAGAATGAATATTCAATAAAGAGTGAACATCATATAACCTTTGTGCAAGCAAAATGAAGATCAATGCTCAATAAATAGGTTACCTGGGCGAACCCTTTGGGGCTTGATGGTTAACTATAGCAGACTCCTGGACAGTGGCAAAAAAGGAGTGAATGATATGGATGACCCATTCACAAAGACAGTCTTTAATTGTAAGCAGTTACACTGACCACTTACAATTTCATGGCTACAAAATCTAATGTAGAACCTGCCCAGAATGGCACAAGAATGATTAAGTCTTGCAACAAAGCTTTCTGTATTGCTCAGCATTGGACAGAAACAACCCAACTTCAGTCAAGAATCAGCTAGGCACAGTAGCTAGAGTGTTCAGCAGACTTGGGAGGACTGAGATCTAACTCCCTAGTTTGGGCCCAAAACTCTATTAAGTAGTCTTGAATAAATATTCATTTCAGAGTCACTTGCAATCACAATGTGTGTGTATGTTTAAAAAAGGTAAAGGACTATTGCCATAACCCACCTGAGTGCTTGTGAGAGAAGTCTAAAGAAAGCTTATCAATTCAAATTATACGGCAGCAAATCTCAAGGCTCTTCTCATGTTTCCTGGGGAGCCCTTGAGATAGCTCCTTCCCTTGTAGTATTCAGGTAATACCAGAAAAATCGAGGCCATGTGACTGAAAGAGATCAGGGTGGAAAGGAACTTGTCTGCCCCTTGAGCAACAGCATCACATCCATCCCTGCTTTCTTAAGATCTTTTTTAAAAAAAAATCCCTTATGTTGCTGTGCACAAGTGCAGAACCCATGTGTGTGACTACATAGAAGCCATGAAGAACAATCCCAGTTTCTAAGAGGAAAACACAGGTGGTGGGCTGCTCCCATGTGACAGATTCCATCTGATGTTACCTGAGGTAGTGGGAAGACAATATTGGGTAACATTTCAAAGTTTTTACAAGAACAGTCAAAGGTAAATAAACATTTAAAGATGGAAAAGGGTCATGCAGGTAACATGACATACGATCTTTTACACAAGAAAAAGCATGGGGAGGGGGTAATCACACTCATATGTCAATGAAAGACCCCCTGCTTTCAGCCCCCTTATCAGTAACCAAAGCTCTACTAAAGAAAAAAACAAGTCCGATTCAAAATTTAGCATAAAATGGTCCTGGTTTTAATGGTCCTCATTGTTTTAATGAGTTAATTTGGTTGTGATAGTCATGCTAGTTGTTTCAGCCTTCAAAAAGTGGAAAGGGGGAAAGGGGAGGTTGTGGTAGCTGGCAACTATTTTTTGTTGGGGGGGGGGGGAGTCGAAATGTAACAACAGGTTTACCTAGAACATTTACAGTTCCAGAAGATTAGACAGTACAAACTCTTATTTCCTAGAATATCCACAGATCTGTCAGGTCAAGTAAAAGTTGGCACCAGTTGTCAAGTCAGTTTGAGGACTTCTATTTCCTCAAAGATTGGTTCACACATGCACATGTACATCACTTGGTTTTTCTACACTTGATTGTGGTTGGAAACCAGCAGTTCATAGCGTAAACTGACTCAGCTGAAGAACAGCACTGTGTTTTGGGTGGTGTAAGGCAATGTGGAGGCTTTTATCTGTGGTGTTTTATCTCTGATACACGAATGTAAGCCAGAACTTGTTAATGCAGTCAGTACTGAACAGGTACATGTGAACTTATCATTAAATTTCCGAATTTCCAATGGTCACCCTCAACATGAAGCTTTCAGATCAAGGAACTGTTCTCTTGAGTCATGCCTGTCATAACACTGTATAACATACAAAAATATGACAGACATATATATGGGGAGGAAACATGTCATCAGTGAGCTGCTCACAATCCTGGAAGACACTTCAAATCTTTTATCCAAGATAATCATATTTAAATGAATGTTTCAAAAGAAAGCAAAGTCAGCTCTACGTGGATCCCCTTCCTGCATGCGTGAAATTATACTTATTTTGCTGACATATTTGCACAAAGATCTGTTGTGAAAGGGGGGAAGATGCTCTGCCCCCTCCTCACACCAATACTGCCCAGCAAGATGTCTCCTGATCAACTGCATAACACCACATTCCAGGACAGACAAAGGAAATTGACTGTAATGGGCTAAAGCATTTACAGGAAATGACTTTGGGAGAAAAGGGGCAGAATTATCAAAGATTCAAAACAAATATAAAAGGAGGCACACATTCAGCATATTAGTTAAGAAGTTAGATGACATTTGCATTCTAGCTCCTCAGAGTCTCTAGGCCAACTTAGAATTTTTAGAGGCACACCAAATGTTTTAAATGTACACTTAATAATGTAAAATCTGATTGATACTGACAGAGGCTGTTGGCCTGGTCAGCCGTTCAGGAAGCCACGACTGGATGTAGTTCCTTGTTTGGTGCACACTTTGTGGCAAACCCTGCTTTGCCTCTGTACAGAATAGTCTTCACTGTTTCAATTAGAGAAAGAACCCCAGTTCCTTCTTATGGTCCATCACAAAAAGCCAAGCCCTTTACTACAAACCTATCAATGATCCCAAATTTTGCATTTTCATCAGACGATCAATATTTGCAGACAAATTTAGTCTTCTAGCCACATACGAGTTGAGGGGAAGCTTAAGCACAAACTGAACAAGGGAATCAAGGAAATGTGTGTCTTAATTCAAACCCTTAATTAAACCACCTTCCCTTACAGTTTCTTAAGTGATGAATGGCTTTAGGTGATTAAATATGACAGGCATGAAGAGCTGGGGCTGTTTTTGAAAAATGCCTAGTACATCCCTATCTCATAAGGAAGCTCTTTCCTCACCTTCGGGTTGTTCGTCCCTCAAACCAGAATTTTGATGCTTATTCCGAAAGATACAAAACTCATTATCTTTGCTTAGAGCTTAACCCTGTGTTCCTCAAGGTATACCTGTGCGAAACAGTTCTAGGAAAGAGAATCAACATTTTTCCTGAACACTGAAAACCACATCTCACAATATATTTTGTGCCTGGATACCAATGCATCAGTTATGAAGGTTGCGTGCATGCTTCAAATGTGGCTTTCCCCTTGCAAACAAACCAGCGAGGTGGTTTGATTCTTGCCCACTTGTCACTTTTGTGTATTTTAAAAAGGGAAAGCTGTACTTGAAATATGCACTGCACATGTCTTTCACAATCAACTTGGCATACATGTATTTTGTATTAATTGGTAACACGCAAACAGAAAACTTCTCACTAGATACAGCCATCAAATGTGACTGAAGAACTGGTAAGGCTCAAACACCAAGTTCTCTCAGTAGCAAACATCTGAAGAAAGACATGAGCCCCCAGCATTATGGCATGGGAAACATATGCTACAACAATGGGCAGTGGGAGATGAAGGAGAATGAGTACCAGGGATAGGAAAGTGGCAGTCCAGAGACTCAATCCAGTCTCCATCAGATGCCTGGTTTCTTAAGACACTTCTTCCTTTTATGCAAGGTAAGCTATATGAACATAGGCTCATTGTTCTGTGCCACTCCTGTCTACCTGACCATTTTTCTCATGTTCTGCTCACCAATGCCTAGTTCCAATTCATTTCTGATGTTACGGGAGGCTGTCCTTTCAAACCTAAGATTTATTTATTTTTGTGATCACTCAGTTGCTGGATACAACCTGAGTGATGCAGCCAATAAAAATAGTTATTTAAAGCGTAAGTTTTCACCACAGGCATGGCTGGAAAACCTCATTCTTGTCAAAGACAGGTGACAATATAAAGAAACACTGCTTGCAAAGGCCACTGTTTGATTACCAATACATCAATAAATCCACAAGAGCAATGGGATAGTTCTAGATCTGAATATGCCAGGCCAGGTACATCATTGCTACATCTACAAACTGTCCCCCCCACAAATAATTACAATGCCTCCATTAAAAGCAATAGCTTCCAAACTGTTCTGGAGACACCTTGGGCTCATAATAAGACTGAGCCTGGCAAACCAGCTTCCCTGAAAAAGAGAATAGTGAGACCCAACATGTCAGGTTGCAGGCTCAAAAAGTCAGAAGGGCTATGCTCCAGGACCTAGTGCAACGCACAATGGATTCCTTGGTAGACAGGGCGACACAGAAAGGATTCCCTCAAGGCAGATAGTTTGAAAACCACTGCATTAATGAACCCCAAGTATAAATCTAAAGAAACATTTTCCATGGGAAGGTCTGCTTTCTGGTAACAGCTGTGAACATAAAGGTTATTCTTGATAACTCCAAGAGAAATTATTACCCTGGACACATACAGATGAACTCAGGAAAGTTGAAAGGTTTGCGTAGCCAACGGTGTGAAGTTTGTGACTGACAAAATACAGCCATGATTTCACTAGAGGAAAGCAAGATTTGAAGTGTGCCTATTAAATGTCCTTCCTTAAAATAAAATAAAAAAATGCACTATGCACTCCAAAATTATTTGTTCAGGCAATCCATATACAACAGAAGGCACTGTTATCCATAGGACCCCTTCAATTTCACATGGCAAAGACCTGAGAAGTGCAACTCAATCCAATTCCATACAGCTGCTTCCCCATTTCATTGGGAAGAGCAGGAACAGAGACGTTCTTCAGTCCAACAACTTAGAAAAATACCACAAGAATTTATACATTACAGTAGCTGGTTAGAAAGAGTGTCCTAATGAGAGGAAAGAGGGTTGACCACTGCCTTTCCCAAAGGGAAATCATCTTCCAGAGCACTCCATTACCTTCCCTTGTCTGCTCACAAGTCACAAATGTGTGTTGCTGTTTTAATAAAATGCAATAATGAAATATTCTGCAGAGTCCCTTAAGCTTTCGTCTTTTCCTCCTTCAGTTGCTCCCTGGAGGATTGCCAAAGTTAAATGAAGAGACCAGTCCTTTGTTATCAAATGTGAAGCCCGTTTGCTGCTCTATCCTCTTTGATTCTAGAATGAAAAAGAAATAAGTGTAAAAGACAGAAAGAAAGTATGTTTTTTTTTAAAGCACTAATGAACCTCCTTCAAAATGCATGCATTTATTTTCTTAAAAGATTGAAATTTCTGAAGTACCACCAAGGCGGGGGGAACAAAATAATCTTGCAGATTTGTATACCTCTATATTGTCCCTCCACTACTGGAGATGGGTAATATTCTGTAGTGGAAAGGGGAAAACACTGAGCCCAATAGAAGAACACCCACTCTGCAATTTCCACAGTTTGCTTGTATGGACAAGTAGGTAATATATAGGTGTATCATACAAGTAGAAATAATCTATTCCTGTATAATTCATTTGGTTAAGCTTCCTGTCCTAATAACAGTGGGAAATGCAGGGACTGTTTAGGGAGTCTCTAAACTCAATTTGTGTGCAACTAATTCTCTGTAGACAGGGACAGGGTGGCGCTGTGGGTAAAACCTCAGCGCCTAGGACTTGCCGATCTCATGGTCGGCAGTTTGAATCCCCGCGGCGGGGTGAGCTCCCGTCATCAGTCCCAGCTCCTGCCCACCTAGCAGTTCAAAAGCACCCTTAAGTGCAAGTAGATAAATAGGTACCGCTTTATAGCGGGAAGGTAAATGGCGTTTCCGTGTGCTGCGCTGGTGCAGGCTCGCCAGAGCAGCTTCGTCACGCTGGGCGGAAGTGTCTTCGGACAGCGCTGGCCCCCGGCCTCTTAAGCGAGATGGGCGCGCAACCCCAGAGTCGGTCACGACTGGCCCGTACGGGCAGGGGTACCTTTACCTTTACCTTTACTTTTAATTCTCTGTAGAGATCACTGGTCCTACATACCAAGTGACAATTGTTAACCATGTAAAGTGGACCTCTAACAAGGCCTAACAAAGGAACATAGGAAGCTACTTTATGCTGAGTCAGGACATTGGTCCTTCTAGCGCTGTGCCATCTACTTTGTCTAGCAGCTCTCTAGAGCGGCAAGCAGAGGTTCCTATCATTACCTACCAATCTAATCCTTTGAACTGGAGATGCCAGGGACAAAACAGGGAGCCTAAATTTGAAGCATGTGCTGTGTCACTGAGGTATGGTTCCAAGAACTATGTTGATAGATTATTTATTGTGGCAATATATAGAAAGCAACAAATGCTTTTTTGTAATTTAATCTCAGTGGACTTTTAAAACTCGCTGCATAACTCCATTTCTACTTCTCTCACCAAAGTTTCTTTGTCCTTTCTTACTGAAACAGAGAAAATTGGGAGGGCAGAATAAGAGCTATGCTTGCACAGTTTCCTCTGAGTTGTGCTTCTCCATCCTATACATACTGCTGCTGTCTGCGGTGTCTGTTTCATATTTATTGCCTCCAATTTCTCTCTCACCAAATGTTCCCTGGCACTTCTCTATCTTCGTCTTCTCTACAGGGAAGATAAGGACCAGTGAGAATTCTCTCTTTTGATCTGAAGACTTATCCGTCCCTCTTAAAAGGATAGAAGCCCTTGTGAACTGAAGATACCTTCCCTCCTCCAAAGAGTATCCAGTACGCAAAGGCTGCTTACAATGAGCAAAAGCAAACAAAATCTATTGAATGTGCTTCTCTCTTTGTGCAATCGGAATAATACAAACATTAAGACTTGTTTTTATTTTGTTTTAAACTTGAGGAAGCTTGAATTACTTGACATGGTTGCAAATATTAAAATTCTTATTTGTGCAGTGTACAATTCATGCTTCTACAGACATCCTTGCAACAGAGTAAATAAACAGACTAACCTGCTGAACTCCTCCGGTGTTCAGCTAACGCACAGATGCCCTGCAGTTGAGTCTTCTGATCATTGCTGAGTGGTGCTGTCAGCAAGTGGTACCAGGCTGCATCTCGGCTCTGTATCGCTATCAGCACAGAAATAATGGTCTTTCTTTTAAGAAAGTTTCAGAAAGAAAAGGCAGATGCACAACCCACCACAACCTTCCTCCATTATCATTAAAACAATCCTTTTCACAAATAGAAATCTTCTACCTTTGGCTTCAGTATATTGAGCTGAAATACCTGTTCCAGGGAGCAAAGACTGCATGACATACTTGGCAACTTATCTCTGATGACAAACTAGGAAGACAAGTAGCTGCCTTATATTAAGTTAAGCCATTGGTCCATCTAGCTCAGTATTATCTATGCTGACTGGCAGTGGCTGTCCAGGGTTTTAGGCAAGGATCTTTTCCTAACCTTACCTGGAGATACCAGGGATTGAGTTTGGGACCTTCTGCTTTCAAAACACTTGCTGTATCACTCAGCTACAGCCCTTCCCCTAAGCTTGTTGGTTTTAATCATCTCATCCCAGTAAGCATTACCGTATTTTTCGCCCTATAGGACACACTTTTTCCCCTCCAAAAATGAAGGGGAAATGTGTGTGCGTCCTATGGGGCAAATGCAGGCTTCAGGAAGCTATCCGCAAGCCTGCGGAGCCCGGCGGGAACTCCCGCAGGCTCCGAAGGCTTGCGGATAGCTGCCTGCAGCCCGAAGCCCGGGGAGCGCGGCACTGTGCACCCCGGGCTTAGGGCAGCAATCCGCAAGCCTGCGGAGCCCAGCTGGAGTTCTCGCCGGGCGCCGCAGGCTTGCGGATAGCTGCCCGAAGCCCGGGGTGCGCAGCGGGCTACAGCACCACGCTCCCCGGGCTTCGGATAGCAGCAAGCTCCGGGAGCGATGGCGAGGTTGAGTGCAACCTCGCCATCGCTCCCGGACCCGTTCTGGGGGCTGGGGTTGGGGGAAGCTCGGGCTTCCCCCACTCCCAGCCTGGCAAGCTCTGGGAGCGATGGCGAGGTTGAGTGCAACCTCACCGTCGCTCCCGGACCCGTTCTGGGGGCTGGGCTCGGGGGAAGCTCGGGCTTCCCCCGCCCCCAGCCCGGCAAGCTCGGGGGGAAATAATTTTTTTTTCTTTACCCCCCCCCCCAAATAAGTGCGCCCTATGGGCCGGTGCGCCCTATAGGGCAAAAAATACAGTAATTTACCCATCATCTTTGTATCCTGCCCTTGCTCTGAGAATCTCAAGGATACCTGATGAAGCGATGACTCATTTTGTTTTCAAAGTACAGTTGTACCTTGGTTCTCAAACTTAATCCGTTCCGATAGTCTGACTCCCAAAACCGTTCAAAAACCAAGGAACGGCTTCCGATTGGCTGCAGGAGCTTCCTGCACTCAAGCGGAAGCCGCGTCAGACATTCAGCTTCCAAAAAAACATTTGCACACCAGAACACTTACTTCTGGGTTTGCGGCATTTGGGAGCCAATTTGTTTGACAACTAAGCCATTTGAAAAACAAGGTACCACTGTTAGGCTGAGAGTTGCCCAAACCCAACATCTGAATGTCATGGCCAAAGAGGATTTGAACCAGAATTCTGACTGCCAAAACCAGCAATCTGCCTGAATAAAATAGACTTGTGTACATCTGAATCTGGGACATTTGGCATAAAAACATGTTTTTTACCACTTGACTATGAAACTTCTGATGATGGGAGAAAGTTATGAGTTAGGCTATGCAAATAAAATCAGGGTTAGGCTATGCTAACCCTTCCCAGAAAAACAGCTTGAGATTGCGATTCTCTTTCTGAAATGCAAGAAGAAAACAAAGAGTTTTCCAGCTTAGCAGGGTTCCTCTATCTTCTGTTCAACTAGAGTTTCACAGAATCCTTGTAGGATACAGAGTGCATGTTTTGGACTGAAAGTTGGCCAATAAGCTGACTGAATGTTGTGCTCCAAAGATAACAATGAATCTGACAAAGACTTTGTAGCCTTGGAGAAGACAGAAGACATTTGTGGGTTTTGTTGGTATTGCTCTAGGTTTCAGATGTGTGTACCTAGTAGTGCCTGTGTAAAGAACTGGTATTCATCCACACCATCATCCAGGTCGATAGGGGTGCTGAAACCTTCTAAAGCAGTTTCTTCCAGTGCATCATCATCCCAGTCATCATCATCATCATCATCTTCATCTCCTGCATCACCGCCACCACCTGTATGGTTTTCCTGCATCTCCTGGCTGACTTCATTGGCCTCCTCTTCATCACTTGGAATCTCTTCTGTTAAAAATTTTGTTTTTAATAGAAGGCATGTCACAATATATTCAGGATTTAATGGGGCACTTTGGGGATGGGAGCAAAAAATATTCTAAATTTCCTGAACAAATGGCCCCAGTGCTGTCCCATAAATGAGAGGTTGCAATTCACCTATGTAGAATAAGGAAAGCACTACACTCAGGCAAACATTAAACTGCTGACCATCATCCTTCTAGGAGGTGGCCCAATTCTCAGAGAGGGTTATTCTGCAACACAATATGGGAATGTAAAGTACTTCTGAATTTTTTGAAATATGCAGTCCCTCCCTCTCAAGGAAGCTGAAAGACATTATGACAGGTATTTTTGCTAGTAACAAATAGAAAAATGATAGCTGATGAAACAGTATTGCTATAGCAACCATCTCTCCCCTGCCCTCTCCAAATCCATTTCCATTGAAATGCACACATGTATATTAATTATTTTACCATTATCTTCTGCATCATTCTTTTCAGATTTAGCATGTTCTTCATGTTCCGTATGCTGCCTGGTGGCACACAATTGTTTCAGTCCCAGGAATAGAAGGAGGACCGACGGAACAATCTGAGCAGCCACGGCATCTACTGCGGGAGGTCGGTTGGGCAGCCCCATCAAAATGCTCAGCCCTATGATGCACATCTTCCTATCATGGAGGCTAAACACACATGCACACAAATGGGTGAGAATCTCCCATTTTTATTTATTACAGGCTTATTTAAACGCCCTGCACGATGAGATCTCAGTCCACGTTACAACAATTTATAGTCGCTCAATTTAAAACCAGGTAAAAGAAATTAAACAAGAAACCAATACAGTTTAAATCAGAAAACAGATAACAACCAAATATGCTCTCTGAAAGAGGCCTCCCTGTCTTGGGTAGTAGATGAGGACAACGCATACTGGGATGCTTCCCTTACATAGGCCCAATATTGCTTTTCTTTTCTTTTTTTATAGACACTGTTTAACGGGAATGAACATAACTTCTAATTATGTATTTAAAAATTCACCAGATGCAGAAATTCCTGAAGCAAAATTCAGATGGGAGCTAGAAGAAGAAAAACCCAAACATCAGCCAAAAGATTCGAAGTGGCAGCCATAGTAGAACTCCAATTAAGTATCTCATTTACATCATGCATTTAAATTTTCATGCTGCAGAACGGCATGACAGGGGGTCTACGTATTGGTCACCACATAGAAACAAGCAAGCAGTCAGAGGAGGGTGACAATGTGCTGTCACCTGTTTGGAGTAGGAGGGCGGAGCAGGGTCTGAGGAAAAAGAAGAGTTGTTTGCTCTTTTGACTGTGTGGGAAATTCATTCTCAGGGCCGGCCCAAGACATTTTGACACCTGAGGCAAACCACAAAATGCTGTCCCCCTCCAGGGAAGAAGGGGTGAGTGAAGTTCTACAATGGGAACAAGGGTGGGAGGAGACCAGTAGTGCCTTATATTCGCCAAAAAGCCACTGTAGAGCTGGCACTGGAGTAGGGGTGCTGAGGAGCCAGCAGTTCATCCCGCCAAGGAGCTCACCACAGCTGCTGCTACCACTGGGGCAGGGGCAGCAAGAGTGGTGCAAAGCATTCCTTCCACCCGAGGCGATTGCCTCACCTTGCCTTATGGGTGGGCCAACCCTGCTCATCATTTAAACATGTTAAATTATTTTACTAAGTGCGTACTCCACCTTGCAGCCAAAGGTGTCCAAGGTAGGCCTATCATGTGGCTCCTGACACTAACAAAAGAGGCCATTTATGATTTGAAATAATACAAAATAATACGATTTGAAAAGAACTGAAAAGGCTGTACACACACAAAATGGAATGAAAAAATGTGGCACAGATTTTAGAGTCTTTCCTGGGCACAGAAGTGCTGTTACATCCCTGTAAAACGGCATAGCCAGTTATTATCCGAAGTTCCCCCCGCCCAAGAATAATAATTTGCAAAGAGTCCGCTGCTAAACAAACACATGTGGTTACTAATGAAGCAGATGCCCTGCCCTCTGGAGAATTATAATGACGTGGGACCAACTATAAATCTGACAGAAAAATTAATCTCAATTGGGCTGAAGAGCACTCTCGTACGGAATGAAAATTGGCAGACGGACCACTGCAAATAGGAGCAATAAACAGTGAAATATTTGGCGGGGAGAAGGGAGAGGGCAGGGGGAGGGAAGAAAGATTTTTTTACCTCAAAGACTTGGGATGCTCCTTTTATTAAAAGTGTTATCAGCATTCAAAGCATGTGCCTCTACCTTAATTTAATGCTCCAACTGGGCTCAACGTATTTTTTAAGAAACAAAATTGTTAAGAATATCCTTCAAGTAACTCACAAGAGGATTCACAGTGGAGGGGAAAATATATTTTCAAGACCATGAGGGTAACTCAAAATGGGCCTTTAGTGAGACAGAGATCACAGAACAGAAATCAAGAGAGCTTCAAGCTTACAAGGTTTGAATGAGCATAGAATGAATTACCCATGTCTTTGGTCTCCTTTCTTTAGGAGACATTTCTATAGAGGAAGGATAGGGAACCTGTGGCCCTCCACCAGATGCGGCTGGACTAGAAAATCCCCATCATCGTTAACTGTATTATTTATTAAATTTATGTCCCATCCAGTCTACCTAAGGAACCAAAGGGGACAAACACCAAAGCGCTAAAACAATAATATTTAAAATAAAACACAGGAAGGTGCTTAGACCATTGGTCCATCTAGTTCAGTAATGTTTATGCTGACTGTCAGTGTAGACAGTATTGAGCTAGATGGACCAACAGACTCAGTATAAGTTCTTAGAATCATAGAATTGTGGAGTTGGAAGGGAACATGAGGGTCATCTAGTCCAGCCCCATGCAGTGCAGGAACATAGCTTCCTTCCTAAACACAAGGTGGCAGCAGTATAGAATGTAGAAGGTACAAGAGGTTCAAATGCAGAATTAGCCACTGTCTGCATTTGCTAGCTAAGCCAAGGTCTTCTGCTCTTGGATGTTTGTTGAATTCTGGAAAATCTCAGTTTTAAATTTTAAAAAAAGTTTCTAATCTTTATAATGAGATGAAGAATATGATGGCAAAAACTAGGCCCTTAGTGCCAAATAAGTTGTCCGCTCTTGCCCCTTAGCCTTAGATAAATTGGACATGATGTAACTATCACCTAAGGGGAAAAGCCTTAGAAGCAAAAAACTGAATGAAGAGTCTTCTGTTTTTTAATTGGCACAACAGGACAAAAAGCCTTTTTGTTTTAAAATATATACTAAAGAGTTACATTCTGCCGCTGATGCACCTTTGAAAGCTGGATAGCTCCCCTAACCACAGAATGTAATAAAGCCCTTTTACAACGCACTCACCAGAGCAGTAAATGTCATGTTAAAACTGCATTTATGAGACACTGTAATTCTTTGCAGTTACATAACATCGACTCCAAGACAAGAACGAATATTACAAGATGTCAAGACAGCCACAGTAAATGGCTTCCGGTTCTTGTTAAATGTTTCCTCCTCAGCCTTAAAGGACAACTGTCTGTTACTGTTCATCGTAATTGTCCACAGAAAATGACTTATGAACATAACAAAATTCAGCAACACAACAGATTCAAGTATGACCTGAAATTCCTTATTGTTAAGAAATTACAGCTCAGTATAAATGTTGCCATGCACAGGTTGTGAAAAATCCCTTACTCACACAGATGCTGCATGTGGGGAGCACAACATTTTAAAACTCCTGGCTCTATATACAGCAAATGACTTCTATACACCCATTAAGACAGAATTGGGAGGCACACGCTACATGCACTGAGAGGGAAGGCATAAAGCCTATGATTTTTGTGGGGAGAGGGTCCAAAATACCATTTGCAAATGGTGAATTGGAGGCTGCTATTTCACTTTTACTTCAGGGGTGAGATTCAGCTCCCAAATATGATTTCAGGATGTGGGGAGGGGACTTACAATTTGCCACCTCATTTGCAAGTGGTGAATTGGGGTATGGAAGCTGTTTGTTGGGGGGGGGGTATCCAAAATGGTTTTAGAAGGAATCGGCTTTCAACTATGGGGATGGGACATCTCTCTCTTTTTCTTTAAAAAGCTGCCAATTTTAAAGAACAGTAAAAGCTCCACTGCAATTGCCCCCTCTGATCATTTCCACAAGATAATTTTACCTTTCTCATTTGGGAGGTTTGCCTGAAATACCCCCGCCCCACCCATTCAGGCACTATTAGAAGACGTTGCAAGGGGCGGGGTAATCACCTTTACTATCAGCCAGCAACCAAGCCTGCCTGTATGTCCCCGGGAAAGAACAGCCTGGAATCAAGATGATACCACCAACAGCCAGAGGCTAAAAGCATCTTCCTTCTTCTGCACAGTGACATATCCCTAATTGAAACAAAATTTTAAAAAATCCTTCCAGTAGCACCTTAGAGACCAACTAGGTTTGTCATTGGTATGAGCTTTCATGTGCATGCACACTTCTTCAGAAGAAGTGACAAACTTAGTTGGTCTTTAAGGTGCTACTGGAAGGATTTTTTTTATTTTGTTTCGACTACGGCAGACCAACACGGCTACCTACCTGTAGCATATCCCTAATTATAATTGCACCTTGGTATGGATTTTCATTGTAAGCTGCTTTGGGAACCATCTTAGATATCTATATCTATATCATCTATACCAAGCAAACATAGCAATGGCTAGTATTTTTTCTTCTTGCCAGTTAGTAATTTCTGAGGACTTCTATGGCTGACGTGGAGTCTTCTTAACATAACGGAGCTGAAGTGTGTGTGTGTATAAAACAAAACGATTGGAGGAAATGATGTTATTTTTAAAAAATAAGCCAAATAGATTTTCTTTGTTGCGAAAAATATATCAGAGTACAATCGGAGCTGCAGTTGGTGGGGAAGGTCAAGGAAAATCCTCACTCCACACAGGTTTTTATATTTTCCTGGACCCTCTACGCAAACCAAAATAAAAAGTCGCTTTCCAAGAAGCCCTAAGCTTTTAAAAAAGAAAAAAGAAAAACCACCGGACACCTACCCAAGGAAACAATCTGTATCATTCATCCACTGGTTTATGAACTGTGCAGTGATGGGCTCTGGGTTGTGAGGAAATCTGATGTTCTCTAAAGTGTGCAAAAGGAGATCAGGGTTGTAGTAAAGGGCCGCAATGGCCACCTGGAGACACATGGTGCGGAGCTCGCTGGTTTTAACCCCTCGCGTTAAGCGCTCTAGGACAGCTTCTACAAAGAGCGGGATGCACTGAGGATAGAAAAACATGGGGTAGAGGAAGCAAAGGGAAAGTAGAGAAATGAAATATGTTCAGAGAAAGTTCCAGGCATTAAAAGGCTTTAACTTACAATTAGAATTACCTTTCCTTAGAATAAGGGTCAGGGAACCTGTGGCCCTCCTGATTAAGCTGGACCACAGTTCCCATCACCTCTGACCATTGATCATGCTGGCTGGGGCTGATGAGAACTGGATCCCAGCAACACCTGGAGGGCCACAGGTTTCCCCATTGCTACCTCACAAGCATGCAACTATACAGCACACAATTCCTTACGTGAGTTTGAAGGGGAAATTATGTTATAAAACCATAGAATGAGATACTGGCTCTAGAATACTGCTTCCTAAGAATCTCAGCTCTTTCTTTTTAAAGGCCTGTTTTTCAGTCCTGCAGTTACTGAAGAAATGGGAACTATGCCTGATGAAATCTCAGAAAGCCAAAGAAACTGCTGAACAAGAATTCCAGTTGTCAGGAAGCAAAGCTTCACTACCCTGTGAAGCTCTTTGTTGTTCCCTGGGGGTATGCAAAATAAGAAAAAATATGCAACTCTGCTAAATATGCATAATTTATACCGGTCACTTCTCTGAGATAGCTTGTAGCCCGTCATATATGAGTCCCACCTAACCACCAGCTGAATGATACCACCAAATACTTGTGTAATGTACAAAGCAGAAGAGCTACTGCCAGAACGTTGGCGATCAATTTTGGAAGCAGAAGGCCAGAGAAGCAGAGGCAATTTTTAATTGAAATATTTTTAAGCACCTGGAGCGCCATCTGGTGGTTAAATTCTCACCATCAGATTGTAACTTCTCAATTTGATAGAATAGGTGTGGGGAACACCCATTGGCCAAGCTTGCGGGGACTATGGAGTTCAGCTACACCTGGAGGTCCTATGATAGATGAAGAGTGCTTTGGAGGGGAAGCCTCCAACCTCCCCCAACTCCTTGTTCAACCTTTTCCTTTATCTGCTTCCCCAGCTCTCCCCCTTTTTTCTCTTCTCCTTTGGCATCCCACCATGACCCCCTTCGCCCCCTCAACATCCCCGCTATTCTCCTCTTGCCCAATTTTGTCAGCTGCCAACAGGAAAAGGTGGCAATGCACAAGGTTCCCATGCAGCTCACACCCATTTCACCCTCCCTACCCAGAGCAGTGGGCAGCAGGTGGCCGTCTGACTGAAGGAACAGACTGGCAAAAGGGCTGGTGGTGACCTTGAAAAGCCTTTATGGTTTGGGACTGGGATATCTAAAGGACTGCCTGTCAGTTTACATTTCTTGGTACAGAAAGTATTGATCTGATGTGTAGAGATCTTTCCTATTCTAATTAATTCAAGAGGGTTCTGGAAGCCTCTCTGTGTGAAAGAAACAAGCAGAAGATTCCTGATGTTTGGGAAGCTGAGTACAGCTGGCTTAAACAGGTCCTGTTATCTCTTCCTGTCAAGGTCATGCTGACTAAAATAATAAGGCCAGAAGGGGCCTGGGTTTCACTCTTTTCTATCTCTCTTTGTTGCGGTGTTCTGTATATAGTATGCTTAGTGTTAAGGCTTAGTCTTATTATAAGTTTAAGTTTAAGTTTAAGTTTAAGTTAAGTCTGCTGCAACTGGATTTCTTATGGACAGTGCCAATCCTGAATGTATTGGATTTGTGACCATTATGCATATTTGCCTTCAGCAGCAGTAAAGCTCTGCTGGATGAAATATTAATGGTCTATTTTTTGGGACTCCTGCAACATGTTTAAGTTTTTACTCTGCTAACTATTCATTGGAATACTGCTCTGGATCAATACTGAGTAGAATTCAGGCTTGCTTACTAAGACATGCTTGCTTACTAAGGTATTCCATGCAGGCCCTCTTGGGACTGGAGAGGGGGCCTTCTCAGTGATTGTGTCTAGACTGTGGAATTCCTTGCCAAGGTAGCCATGTTTTGCCCCATCTGTCATGCTGAATCAAAGTGACACCTAGTCCAGCACTACAAAAAAATAACCTAGGCCAAATAGCCCGTTCCTCCAAGCACAAACTAGACCCATCTCAAGCTAGTTCTATCTAATGATCATCAGCAAAAGAAAAACTGTATGCCACTCTAGGATTCTATGATTACCTGGTCAATACCCCTCCCTTTGCACTGCAGAATAATGACCTCTAAGAGCTTGGCTGCATGGCATTCGGCATCTTCTCCTGCATCACCAGTTAATACCTAGCAACAAAACCATGAACAAATTACTGAGATGTCAGTTGATACTAAACATGCCCAAACAG
The DNA here is from genome assembly GCF_965153285.1 of Podarcis tiliguerta. Classification (NCBI taxonomy): domain Eukaryota; kingdom Metazoa; phylum Chordata; class Lepidosauria; order Squamata; family Lacertidae; genus Podarcis; species Podarcis tiliguerta. Next base: position 55,074,194 of record NC_139543.1, on the reverse strand, counting down.
AACATGTTTGCTCAGGGTGTAAATGGAAACTGTTCTGAACCATTCATGTCATATCTGAGAAACATATTTTCCAATACAGTATGACCTCTTATCTGAATAATCAGCAAGGCATCCAACATAACTGGATAGCAAGAGAAGAACAGACATAAAAACAGAGGGGCTAATCACATGAGCTTATACAGAAATGAGGGATAAACAGTAAATCTGAACAGTAACAATTTTAAGGTGTTCCCATAATGGGAGTCTTAGTATTGGCACTTTTATTCCTTTTCGTGGAGTTAAGTGGCACTCACTGAAATTGATCCCCAGCCTTCAAAAACAGGGTAGAATCTTGAACATTGTGGTCTGAATCCGTATGTGAATTAAGAGTTCTCAAAACATTATGCTCAACAGGCTCAGTGAGCAAAAAGCAAGAGAGCTCGGATCTGTTATTCTGTTTTCAAGTCTCACTGTCAGATTCATGGAGCTAGAATAGGCCAAAAGGCCATTTAGTACAAAGCCTGCACGCAACGCACAGCTGTCAATCCCAGCAGATCTACCTCAAGTGTTCAGACCTCGGCATGCTAAAAGCAAAGAGGATGCATGGCAGAGCAAAAAGCTCCGTGTTGCTCAAGCAAACTGAGCCAAAGCATGGCCCTCTACTAGAGAAAGGCAATTCTACTAATACTCTGTGGGACTTTTCCCAGAACAAGCACATTAGGAAGAGCAACCGAAACTGAATATTCAAGAACAGAATAAGTGTTTGTCCTGTTTGCTGGTACAGCTCATGTATTTAAAGACAAACACATTCACAGTATTCTAGCATATGTTTTTGTGTAGGATATACATCATTTCTAGTTGTAAAGTGGGTGTCTTGCATGCTGATGTGCTATGAACCTAAGTGAAAGAAGTAACAGAATTGGAAAAGGATCCAACATATGGCGTGGGCAGAAAAATCCTGGTTTTTTTAGAAAGCCATACCATGTCCAAAATCAGTGGGTATAAGTAACTACACTCATCCTGTCAGGGTAACCTGCAGGCATGACCCTCAGACCCTGGGTTTGAAGTCTGCTGAAGGGAAGCAAGCAGAGAATGTATGCTAAAAGCAGGTCTAAAAGGGACTACTTGTGACCTTTACCCAGTGGTACATTTTTCGGTCACTTTTTCATATTCATTTTTGATACCTAGTTGGTAAAGGTATGAACAATGGCAATACTTACCTTTTTACACATGGTGTAAATTATCTCTAAATTTTTGGGATTTGACAGTAACGTATCGGTATCAACAGTGACATAGTTGTGCAAGAGAGGCATCATATCTAGACAAAGGCAAGCAAAACAGTTAAGCTTGAGAGCAAAAGTAAGGTTAGCATTGTAGAGTTGTTTTCCTTGCATAGTACATGTTAACAAGCACTATAAACACATAAATAACTTAAAGGGGGGGGGGGGACAAGTTCCTAGGGCTCCAAAGAAATGCCAGAAGTGTGTTGACAATCCCTGAAGCCATCTACATGGCGGAAGGAGGAAATGTGCAAATTTACTCAATATGCAGAGTTTATATAGGTCTCAGAAACTGGATTGCCACAGCCCAAATTAAGTGTACACCACTCTGCACAAGGCTATCCTGTGCACATGCAGCTCTGAATCTATAGCACTGAGGAACAATGCAAGCTTGTTTTCACTCAGCTGAGACAAATTGACAATTGATACACTCCATCATAGCTTCCTGAACTACTGCTAGCCAACATAATACTTCAAATCGAGTTACTTGAACAGATCTACTGCTCCAGTCTCTCAGGTTATTATAACATCAGTCAATCCCCTTTCAGAACACACTACAGAGCTCATTACCTGCAAAGTACTCAAAGCAATCCTGTTGAAATACTTCATATAAGACACCCAGAAGCTGCCACATTTGAGGTGAAATAAGATGGCACGTCAAGCTGTATGCTAGAGAGAGGATTTCTTCATAGAACTCTGAAAGGGAAACCCCCGCAGATCTGATGAGGTCTGAAAATAAAAGTTGGCAAATCCCACACAAACTGCAAAAATTCATACCATTATCAATCCTTTATACAGCAATTTTAACCAGCAAACATGTTTTGCAATCATGTCTTCCTTGAGGTATAGTGACAGCAAACTTGCCAGTTCACCTGAAGGTGTGACGGTAAGGAATTTACCAACCAGCACTGCATAGACTTGATTCAGGGCTTAAACAAAACTGCATATTTAGTGCAATTTGAACCTGGACATTACAATACTATACTCCCATTGTGTGCCCCACTGTCAATTCCCCAGGTATGTCTAGAACTGAATTGACTGTTGTTCCATTGGCCTTCCAATTTGCACTACAGAAAGCAATCTATATGTCTAATGTGCAACAAAAGTAAATTCACAACAGGTGACTTATTTATGCCTAAACTGAAGTGGATAGCAGAGAAAATAAGTTGTTAAGGCAGCTTTCACCAATCCAGGCCAAAACATCTGGAGGGCACCAGATTGGCAAAGGCTGGCTGGAAAAAGAGGGCGTACTATATTCTAATATCTAATTCAAGACTGGCTTTTAGTTCTCTGCAATACAAACACAAACAAAAAATCTGGAAATATTTTCTAGAAGGTCAGCTTTTTAAATTTACCTATTACGTGCTTCTGCAAGACGAGGCCAATGATCTGTAAGCAAATGCTCTCCAACTGTTGAGTTATCTAGAATAAGAAGAGACAGAGACTGTTTATAGCATGAAAGTAACAACTGAATGCTTTTGTTTAAATGAACAGTTGCCCTAAAACAAAAAGCTAAATTTAAAACTGTTTTAAAATTATGACTGGCTGAAAGCTGTAGGCAAAGGTTTTGTGGAACAGAATAGGCCCACAGCGCCACCTGTTGACAAGTGATGGAGAAGGCTCACCTCCTTGTGGTCTTGCATGACAGTAAGGATTGTATCAATTGTGTGAAGGATCCCCATAGCCATGACAGTTTTATCCTCCAGTTCTTCATATTCTTCACTTTGGAGAACTTTCCCAAATATCTCTGCCTATAGAAATCAAGACACAAAACAATGGAGAAGCAGCCTGCTGATTATGTCATCCTTGGAGACTATGAATAATAATAATATTTTTTATTATTTTTATTATTATTATTATTATCATCATCATCATCATCATGTATTAAAGCCATCAATGGGCACAGCACCTTGCAGTAAGTCCTGCACTAGTGGTTAGAACACCTGGAAGCCTGGGGAAGAGGGCTTACCATCATTGCCCTCCACAGCACTTCCCATTGGCTGTGTTGGCCTCCTCTAGTGAGTGAGCCAGCTGTGAACTATCTAGTTCCCAAACTGCATTTTAGCCAGACTGCTTGGCCCTTGGAATGCAAGACTAGAACTTGTAGTGTAGCCTTCCCTGTGCCTGCCCTCATCCTGAACTTTTGAGTTTTCTCTGTATATAGATTATTTCTTTGTACTGTTGAACTTATCCTATTTATCTGATCTTATAAGGTCTTATGTGAATTGATTGACATGTTTTGTAAAAAATTTTACATATCGTTTCAAATGTTTGGTATGTTGATAATAAGCATAGGAAGCTGTCTTATACCAAGTCAGACCAGTAGCCCATCCAGCTCAGTATTGTCTATACTGACTGGCAGCAGCAATCCAGGGTTTCAGGCAGGGCACTACCTAGAGATGACAGGGATCGAACCCAGGACCTTCAGCATACAAAGCAGATGCTCTACCACTGAGATACACCGAGTTGCTTGTTGTGAGGCACTTGGAGCACAATTCACTGTGGGAAAGCGACATATACCTAAACTAAACTAAACTAAGCCTTATACAGTGGTACATTGGTTTTCGAATGGCTGTTATTGAACAAATCAGCACCCGAACACCACAAACCCGGAAGTGTTCTGGTTTGCAAACATTTTTTGGAAGCCGAATGTCCGACGTGGCTTCCGCTTGAGTGCAGGAAGCTCCTGCAGCCAATCGGAAGCCATGCCTTGGTTTTCAAACAGTTTTGGGAGTTGAATGGACTCCTGGAATGAATTAAGTTCGAGAACCAAGGCACCACTGTAGTGTCCTAGAATGGTTCTTGCTCCAAGCAGCTTACAAAGTAATATTTAGCAATAGAGAGAGAAAGGAGGAGAGGTGGGATGTGAGAAAAGACAATTACAGTGGTACCTTGGGTTAACTTAATTCATTCTGGAAGTCTGTTCTTAACCTGAAACTGTTCTTAACCTGAGGTACCACTTTAGCTAATGGGGCCTCCTGCTGCCGCCGCGCGATTTCTGTTCTCATCCCGAAGCAAAGTTCTTAACCCGAGGTACTATTTCTGGGTTAGCAGAGTCTGTAACCTGAAGTGTCTGTAACCTGAAGTGTCTGTAATCCGAGGTACCACTGTACTCAAACCTAGTTGCAGTTTTGGATGAAGACAAGGTGGGCATGTTAAACGTAAGACCTAGAATCATAGAATCATAGAGTTGGAAGAGACCACAAGGGCCATCGAGTCCAACCCCCTGCCAAGCAGGAAACACCATCAGAGCACTCCTGACATATGGTTGTCAAGCCTCTGCTTAAAGACCTCCAAAGAAGGAGACTCCACCACACTCCTTGGCAGCAAATTCCACTGTCGAACAGCTCTTACTGTCAGGAAGTTCTTCCTAATGTTTAGGTGGAATCTTCTTTCTTGTAGTTTGTATCCATTGCTCCGTGTCCGCTTCTCTGGAGCAGCAGAAAACAACCTTTCTCCCTCCTCTATGTGACATCCTTTTATATATTTGAACATGGCTATCATATCACCCCTTAACCTCCTCTTCTCCAGGCTAAACATGCCCAGCTCCCTTAGCCGATCCTCATAAGGCATTGTTTCCAGGCCTTTGACCATTTTGGTTGCCCTCCTCTGTACACGTTCTAGTTTGTCAGTGTCCTTCTTGAACTGTGGTGCCCAGAACTGGACACAGTACTCCAGGTGAGGTCTGACCAGAGCAGAATACAGTGGCACTATAACTTCCCTTGATCTAGATGCTATACTCCTATTGATGCAGCCCAGAATTGCATTGGCTTTTTTAGCTGCCGCGTCACACTGTTGGCTCATGTTAAGTTTGTGGTCAACCAAGACTCCTAGATCCTTTTCACATGTACTGCTCTCAAGCCAGGTGTCACCCATCTTGTATTTGTGCCTCTCATTTTTTTTGCCCAAGTGCAATACTTTACATTTCTCCCTGTTAAAATTCATCTTGTTTGTTTTGGCCCAGTTCTCTAATCTGTCAAGGTCGTTTTGAAGTGTGATCCTGTCTTCTGGGGTGTTAGCCACCCCTCCCAGTTTGGTGTCATCTGCAAATTTGATCAGGATGCCCTTGAGTCCATCATCCAAGTCGTTGATAAAGATGTTGAATAAGACCGGGCCCAAGACAGAACCCTGTGGCACCCCACTAGTCACTCTTCTCCAGGATGAAGAGGAACCATTGATGAGCACCCTTTGGGTCCGGTCAGTCAGCCAGTTACAAATCCACTGAGTGGTAGCATAGTCAAGACCGCATTTTACCAGCTTCTTTACAAGAATATCATGGGGCACCTTGTCAAATGCCTTGCTGAAATCAAGGTAGACTACATCCACTGCGTTCCCTTCATCTACCAGGCTTGTAATTCTGTCAAAAAATGAGATCAGGTTAGTCTGACATGACTTATTTTTCAGAAATCCATGCTGACTATTGGTGATCACAGCATTCCTTTCTAGGTGCTCACAGATTGTTTGCTTAATGATCTGCTCCAGAATCTTCCCTGGTATTGATGTTAGACTGACTGGGCGGTAATTATTTGGGTCCTCTCTTTTCCCCTTTTTGAAAATAGGGACAACATTTGCCCTCCTCCAGTCTGCCGGGACTTCGCCTGTTCTCCAGGAATTCTCAAAGATGACTGCCAGTGGTTCTGAGATCACATCTGCCAGTTCTTTTAATACTCTTGGATGCAGTTCATCTGGCCCTGGAGACTTGAATACATCTAAACTAGCCAAGTATTCTTGTACTATCTCCTTAGTTATTCTGGGCTGTGTTTCCTCTGCTGAATCATTTCCTCCAAATTCTTCAGGTCGGGCATTGTTTTCTTTATCGGAGAAGACTGAGGCAAAGAAGGCATTGAGGAGTTCAGCCCTTTCTGTGTCCCCTGTTTGCATTTCACCATCTTCTCCTCTGAGTGACCCCACTGTTTCTTTGTTCTTCCTTTTGCTACGAACATACCCATAGAAGCCTTTTTTGTTGCTTTTAACCTCTCTAGCAAGCCTGAGTTCATTCTGTGCTTTAGCTTTTCTGACTTTGTGTCTACACGTGCTGGCTATTTGTTTGAATTCCTCTTTGGTGGTTTCCCCCCTTTTCCATTTTTTGTACACATCCTTTTTTAATCTTAACTCAGTTAAAAGTTCTTTAGATAGCCACCCTGGCTTCTTTAGGCACCTTCCATGTTTCCGTCTCATTGGTATTGCCTGAAGTTGTGCTTTTACTATCTCCCTCTTAACAAACTCCCAGCCATCATGAACTCCCTTTCCTTTTAGTATTACTGTCCATGGGATCTCACCTAGCACTTCCCTAAGTTTTATGAAGTCGGCTTTCTTAAAGTCAAGAAATTGAGTCCTAGTATGCTTGGCTGCTCCTTTCCGTTGTATAGTAAACTTCAGAAGAGCATGATCACTTGCGCCTAATGATCCTTCCACTTCTACCCCATTAACCAGGTCATCGACATTGGTTAGGACCAGATCTAAAATGGCTGTTCCTCTTGTTGCTTCTTCCACTTTCTGGACAATGAAGTTGTCTGCAAGGCCAGTGAGGAATCTGTTTGACCTTATGCTCTTGGCTGAGTTTGACCTCCAACAAATATCTGGGTAATTGAAGTCCCCCATTACTACTATCTCCCTTCCTTTTGCATGCTTGGCCATCTGTTCCAGGAAGGCATCATCTATGTCCTCCGTTTGGCTTGGGGATCTATAGTAAACTCCCACAATGAGGTCACTATTATTCTTCTCTCCCTTAATTTTGACCCAAATGCTCTCACTTTGGCTTTGAGGTTCTAGATCTTGGATCTCTTCACAGGTATACACATCCCTGACATATAACGCCACTCCTCCTCCTTTCTTGTCTGGTCTGTTTCTCTGAAATAGATTGTATCCCTCCATTTTTACATTCCAATCGTGGGACTTATCCCACCAGGTTTCAGTGATGCCTATTATGTCATATTTAGTTTGCTGTACCAAGAGCTCAAGCTCATCTTGTTTATTTCCCATGCTTTGTGCATTAGTGTACAGACATTGAAGTCCATTAGTCATTCCCCCGTGTCTCTTATTTAAGGATTTTTTCCTCCCACCACTAGGTCTGCTTGCTGTTTGCTCCATTTGGTCTATGACATTTGGATGATCATCTTCATCAATTAATAGACTCCTACCTTCAGGAGCACTGTCTCCCTCCCCCACATTAGTCAGTTTAAAGCCCTCCTGATGAGGTTTCTTAGTTTTTTGGCAAAAACATTCCTCCCAACCGTTGTGAGGTGCAGCCCATCGCTTCCCAGAAGTCCATCCTCAAGAAACTGCAGTCCGTGATCTAAGAATCCAAACCGTTCCTGTTTACACCATTTGCGAAGCCAGCTGTTTACTTCCACTATTTTCCTCTCTCTCCCTGGGCCACGTCGTTCAACTGGGAGGACAGATGAGATGACGATTTGTGCATTTAATTGCTTCAATTTCCTGCCCAGAGCCTCGTAGTCTTTTTTGATCTTCTGGAGGCTATTGCTTGCAGTGTCATTGGTTCCCACATGAACCAAGAGGAAGGGGTATTTGTCAGTGGGTTTTATGATTCCTTGCAGTCGTTCAGTTACATCTTGGATCTTAGCCCCGGGGAGACAGCACACTTCCCGAGACATCTTGTCAGGCCCACAGATCACTGCTTCTGTTCCCCTCAGTAGGGAATCCCCTATCACCACTACACGCCTTCTCTTAGGTTTGGTCAGGGTTCTTCCGTGAGCGGTCCGTTCCAAGGTCGCCTGCACATTCCCTGAGGACTGACTTTGCTGCTCATCTTCATATACGTGATCGACTGTAATGAGGGAGAGATCCTCAAATGGAGTCTGCTCTTCGTCTTCCATGCTAGGGGAGAGGACCTCAAAGCGATTGTGTATTTCTAGACAATCAGAGCGAACCCTGGGCCTCCTACTTCTTTGAGTCACGTTTCTCCACATATCGGGCTCCTGTGTTGGTGAACTAGCCTCCTTCTCAGGGGAGTCCCCTGTCTCCTCCTTGGTGGAGACGGTGTGCTCTGTTGCTTCCAAGAAGAGCTCCAGCTCTCTAATTCTTTGGAGCGTAGCTACACGTTCCTCCAGTTGCTGGACTTTGTCTTTTAGGAGGGCAATCAACATGCAATTGCTGCACGTAAAGCTGCCTGAGAGCCTCCAGGTGTTGTTTGACTCTGACTCCCATCATCCTCAACCATGAGCCCTATTGACTGGAAGTGAAGGGAGACAGAGTCCAACAACACCTGGAGGTTCACGGGTTCTCCACTCTTTATGTAAGAGTTTAGTTCCACAGACTATAAACCTGCCTGAAATGCATGTAAACAGCTGAGAATGTAAGGTGGGGAAAAGAGAGCAATCCAGGCTGAGTGTCTTTGAAAACCAGGATATAATTTTTAAAAGCAGTTTAAAAATATAACAAAAGTTTCAATATTTAGGGTTAACCCACTGAAAAAAAATGTGGTATGGGCAAAAACACATGGGAATTTTCCAGGATGTACTGCCTTATATTGAGATAAAATGAGAAATGCGTTCAATTAATTTTCTTCAAGTCGTTTAAAACTTATTTTTATAGACATGCAGACTGGTTTTACAATGCCAAAGCTGGAAGCTACACATCCCTTAATAAATTCTGGATTCCAACAAGATCAACTGGAACCAGAAACATCAGAGGTTTTCCTCTGTATCAGAGCACTGCTATCTCTTACCAGGTGCTGTGTCATTTCGACAGCAATTGTTGCTACTTCCTGACTGTATTCACAAATCAGCTTCTGGATTACATTGGTGAGATCATCGTTCTCAGTCTCCCGAACAACAAGCAGCAGCTCCTGCATAACTGGCCTGATGTAGGGCTTAATGTATTCCTTTGCTAAAAAGGCACACAGAAAAAGATAGAAGGGGTCATTTGCTAAATGAAGATACATGGAGCTCTGGATTAGGATTAAACCCCCTAGATAGATAAGATAAAATGATAGAAAGATAAAATATAGATATCTATCTGTCTATCTACTTATCTATCATTTTATCTATCTATTTATCAGTGCTTCTTAGGTACACATATCTGTCTGCTTTCTATTCCTGAACTATTTCACTGGTGCAAGAAAAAGTGGTATTTTGGAAAGCTGAAAAAGGGAGAAAACTAAACAGACCATTTGGGGAATTTGCATCTTTTTCCTTGAAGATACACTCAGGTCCACCCTGCTCCCTTTCTCAAAAAAAATTGCAGAAGATATGATGACTTGCTAAAGCCGGGTTCTGTAACGTCTGCAGCTATTACACCAATCCTAACCTTCATCTCAGACCTATTTGCATAATTAGCAGTCAAAAAACACTTAAATGAAGGTTCAAAGAATGGGAAATGAATGGCCAATATTCATTCTGTCAGTAACAACCACATAGTAGGATGCTTGATAGAGTAGCAACAGATGCATTGATGTTATTGGAGCATAGATACTCAATACATGGGTGCACCTTTACAGCAACAATACACAGTAGGGTGAGAGCAAGAATGCACCCTTCCTGGCTGGTACATATTCTATATTCTAGTGCCTGTCATTACAGAGAGGAGAATTATCATAATATTCATTTATTTTGACAGAAGGAATCTGAAGTTTAGCAACTAGGCATTGGAATTGAACTGGGGATGTTCATGCAGAGGAAAGAAAGAAAGAAAGAAAGAAAGAAAGAAAGAAAGAAAGAAAGAAAGAAAGAAAATCAAAATCAAACCTCGTTCCTGATGGCTTATTAAGGATTGAAGTGCTATGGCAGCTTCCACTTTGACAGGCATCTCCTTGTCGTCAATCAGGCTCTTCTTTGTTAGCTCAACAGCATTCCTTAGGTTGAGTTCATTGTGGAATTCCAAAGTACTGAACGAATGAAGAGTCCAACAGGACTGCAGCATAAGAGGGAGAAAGCAAAACAGACACTACTGAGTTCTGTTGTTCTCTAAGGAATCTAGTTTTGTGCTGGTAGTTCTCAGCTGATTAGACTTGTACCCCATACAGTGGTACCTCAGGTTAAGTACTTAATTCGTTCCAGGGGTCTGTACCTAACCTGAACCTGTTCTTAACCTGAAGCACCACTTTAGCTAATGGGGCCTCCAGCTGCTGCCGTGCCGCTGGAGCCCAATTTCTGTTCTCATCCTGAAGCAAAGTTCTTAACCTGAAGCACTATTTCTGGGTTAGCAGAGTCTGTAACCTGAAGCATACGTAACCTCAGGTACCACTGTATTATGGTTTGAAGAGGCTTACATTAGACAAGTGTGTGTGTGTGTGTGTGTGTGTGCGCGTGCATACATCCACCCCTGATTAAAGCCACCACCACTACCAACAACAACCATTAAAATTCTAGGCCAAGTTCCAAAGAGACACTTGTGTATAACTAAGGCAGTTTTGCACAGGCAACAGTCCTTTGACAGCCACATGAAAATGTTGCTCCAGACGGTTACCCGACCTTCAGGAGAGAGGCAGCAAGCAAGAATGTCAGCAATAAAAGAGCAAACAAAAAAAGAGCAACAATGTGCAAAACAACATCCCCAATGCCATCTCGCCCCATTGCCCCTTGAGAAAGCAAACAAATTTAAATCAGCCTCCCAGAAGCTGTAAGAGGGAGCACGCTCTCTAAATGATGCTAAGAAGAGCAAGTTACTGCAGAACGATACACTTGCTGTAGTCACTTACTCTTGCTCTCAAATACCCCAGGTTCGACATGAACAGTGGAAAGATGTGATTCTGTAGCATCAGCTCCATTTGATCCTTGAAGACACTCTTCTGATGGAATTAACAGTAGCCACAAAAAAGGTTAGTCTCCATTTTGATATGTGACAACATTCAATTATGTCCCAAAATTTAACTCCCCTAGAGTAATTGCACAAATATAAACCAAAATCAGCTTCTAGCTTCAAGTTCACTCTCAGAAAATATTCTGGCATTATATAAGTCTAATAAAATGCAGAAATGCCAAACTGTTAAATATGTTATGCTGTCCAGGCCAATTACAGCCACAGGTGGGAATGTGTCCCTATGAAGGTACATGTATCCAGAATTAAGAGTTTTACAGGAATATCCAACCTCTTACATGGGAACCTGCCAAAGAGAGTTCCCTATGGCATATGCCTGTATCAAAAATGTGCATTTCAAAGTACTGCAAGCTATAGCTCAGTATGTGCAATGCAGATATAAGCTAAAGTTGTAACATACAAAGCAGCCCCTAAGTGTCTGCAAGAGGCCTTCACTGTTGGGCTGGCTCCTGCTCAGTAGGTGGGATGAGATAGAGATGAAGGAGGCTATAAGAAGCAGCATGCCTATGTATTTCAATTGCTGGGAGTCACATGCACAGTTGAACTCAAAGTCATCTGGTTGGCCACTATGAGAACAGGATACTGGACCAGATGGGCCTTTTGTCTGATCCAGCAAGGCTCTTCTTGTGTGCTTAAGTAAGACTGCAGAAAGGACCAGAATATCTTTCTAAGACCAGGTGAAAAACAAAACCTGGGAGTTTTGATATAGACCAGAGATATTGCCTTGTTTGTTAAGAGGCTTCCTTGTAGCTCTCTCCTTTGGTTAGACCTGGCTGTTGATGCACAGGCTAAATCCCTGTCTAGCTTGACTGTCCTCGTCTTCAAGTGCTACTACTGGTTTACGGGCCAATAGCATACCATGGGAATTATTTCAAGTTGTTTTGAGGACCAAAGTGCCCTCTGATGCACACCTGCTTTTCAAGATGGTATTTAAATTGAACAGAACAACTAGGATACGTCTGTTTTAATGAACATTCTAGAGCTACTTACCATGCCTTACTGTCCACAGATCAATTTCATTTCCATGCATGTCTCTGATGAAATACATGTATACAACAGGACTTGCCAGGTAGTCCCAGAATACTAATTAAAATATACTGTATGAATCTTGGTTCATTCCATTTTCATTCATCTCTCTTAGAACCCCTTATCAACTCCTGCTCTACACAGACCTTCTGTCAGAGATATACATGTGCATTCTGATCCCTGCATTAAGGTTTTCATGAATCACATTGAAGACTACATATTTGGTGGCAAAACTACATGTATCTTACAAGTCTTCATCCGCTTACCTTCAGCAAAATCTCTGCTAGAGATCCTATCACATGTAATGCCCCATCTTTTTTCCTAGGGTCAACATTGGGCCCAGTAAGTATCTGATAGCAAAATGCCATCATTTTGGGTAACACCTAAACAGATGGAACAAAATGCAGAAAATTAAGAACTAGAAAGTAAAAAATGCTGGAGTCATTCTGTTTAAACCAAGAAGACACTGGTGGTGCTGTTGATGAATGCCAGATGACCCATGGGGAGAGTGACCCATGGGGGGGGGGAGTGAGTGCAGCATCAGTCCAGACTGGAGGAATGGGAGGGGTCACTGTAGCCTGAACCAGCTCAGATGGTCATGGCAAGGATAACATTGGATTTTCAGGTAGGGACATACCTTGTACACAGCTCCTGAGCAACTTGGCTAACAAAGAGGATTAAAATGTAATAAAGATTTTTATTTTTTTAAGGGAGACAAATAGCAGGGATAGGAAATCTTGGCCCTCCAGGTGTTGCTGGATTCCAGTTCCCATCCCCAACAACATCTGGAGGGCCACAGGCTTCCCATCACAGCCAATGAAGAATGGAGGAAGCGGTACAAGCCTTTATAATGTCATAGTGTTTGTATTATAAGTACCTCTTTTCGCTTTTTTGCTGCAGTGTACAGAAGTATCTGAGCAGCTGTTGTAGGGGATGCATAATCTTCAAAGACATCTTTCAAGTTTTCAACAACAACAAAAAGAACAAGAAAAGAAAACCACATCAAGTGTTACTGCACAATCTTTAACAAGAACATTTTGACAAATCATTCTGAAATTGACAGAACAAGGACAACCCAACAAGGCTCTTTTTTTTTCTTAAATGAGCAATCACTAATGGAAGTAAACATCTTTCAGCCAATATCCTACTGTCTCTCCCTTATTTTGTGTTTTTAACAGACACCTCACCACAATCATAGTTTATGGAGGCTTAAACAAACTGTTATTTAGGGATGGAGTGCAATGGACAGGTTAAACAGGGGCATGTCCTACTTTGCAATCTTTTTTGTTTTATCTCCTTTTGTTATATTGCCTAAATACTAACAAAATTACAGGTGCAAACAAACAAAACTTCTCACTGTAGGCTGATCTGAATGTATAGTAATCTGTTCAAACGTTGGGTGCTACTGGGAAATAATATCAGTGATAGCAAGGAAATCATCTAGCTGATGCATAATACATATTTACCATATTTACCAAATTTCATGCGGATGTACTCATAGGGGTCCTCTTGCCAGAGCTCTTCATCCTCATCTTTATAACACATCAGGGAAAAGATCACTTCTTCACACACAGTCTAATAGGAAAAAAGGCAAAGAGAATGTTCAACAGAGCAAAATCGCATTATTAATCATTCAAACACAAGTCCTCACCCCAAGAAATCATCATTATGAATCCTGCAGCAGTACAGTGTGCTGCATACTGGACCCACCAAATCCAGGAGCTAATGCAATGATGTCACATCACATGCTTTACATTACTAAATGTTATCAGGCAGGGGTGGGAGATAGCTACAGAGAGAGAGAGAGAGAGAGAGAGAGAGAGAGAGAGAGACCCCTCTAAATCCTACAGATGGTGTGGAATAAAATACTGATAAATGAAATAAATATGCTATTGACAGGTTATTTCTATCCAAGTGACTGCATTCCCATTATAGTAACTGCAATGTTATAGTAATTGCAATGTTAATTATTGTAATTAATTTTTCAAGCTCCAACACTACATGAAAAGCTCTAGCTCAAATCCTCAGTATTTGTGCAGGGACACCAATCACTATTTTTTTATTGACCTGCATATGTGGTTTCATCTGCTTCCAGGTTATACAGTGATTGACCCCTTGGTTCAGATAGTTTAATGTTTGCTGAAGGACACGTGGTGCAACATACTCTTTCCTCCTATATTGGTCCAAGATTTTTAGGAGCACCTAAAGGAAAAACAACATATATCAGGTTGCATTTGAAAATCTGTCCTTAAAATTAGAACATTGTGATTGTTTCCATTACCACCATCATCCCTGAACATGGTAGCCATGGGAAAGATTTGCTGTAACAACATACAGCAGGGACCAGCAACTTGAAGCCCAATGGTCAAATTTGATCATCTGAGAAGGACCTACTGACCAAAATGGAGGCAAGAGAGGTGCAAGTGGCAGCTACAATAAAAATAATAATCAGCAGTTCACTTTGAAAAGAGGGGCACCCTGGAAAACTAAGGGCTATAGCTCAGTGATAGAGCTGACTTTTTGTGTGCAGAAGGTCCCAAGCTCAGGTGTGGCCTTCCAGATGCTGTTGGACTCCATCTTTCATCACCCCCAGACAGCAAGGCCAATGATTAGAGATAATGGGATTTGCAGCCCAACAACATCTTAAAGGCCACAAGTTCCCTATCCCTGCATTAAAGAAATGATACAAGGACAAGTAAAAAAATCCTGCTGTGGAACTATCATACTAATAAAATAAATGGCAGATGTTTACCTGTTGGATTCCCACAGCGTAGGTTTTCAAGAAGAACTCAGAAAACTCAAAATATTCTTTTGTTACATTCCCAGGACTGCCATACCTTGAAGAAAGAATCCAAAGCGAGTACGTAAACTGAAGGTTAATGCGTACACATGCTGCTAAAGTTGATCATATATAAAAGTGTGCTCAGAATAACCCTGGACATCAGCCTACTAGAGAAGGCCTTCATATCTTGTGACTTGCACTTGTGTACGAAGCCAAACACAGTGCCAAACACAGTCCACCCACCATGCATTGTGGCTTGCCTGACTTCCTGACTCCCAGGCAAGCAGTAAGATGGCTAATGGGGCATGGCTTGATTTTGCACGCTCTAGATATATTCAAAATAGCTCTAGTTTGTTTTTGGGTTTCTGTTATGTAATTTATGTTCTCATTTATACCT
Organism: Podarcis tiliguerta; assembly: GCF_965153285.1. NCBI lineage: Eukaryota > Metazoa > Chordata > Lepidosauria > Squamata > Lacertidae > Podarcis > Podarcis tiliguerta. The sequence goes on along the minus strand of NC_139543.1, from coordinate 55,058,953 downwards.
TGTGATCTTTGGATGAAGGACGATATACAAATTCAACAAATAGTTGCAAGATGAGAAACAGAAAATGAGCAAAAGAAAATATTCAATTGAGACCTTCAGTAAAACTGGTAAAACTTTTTCAAAAGATGTGAACAAAAGTGTGAAAGAACATACAGAGCTTGTTCAGACACAATGCTAAACCTTGGTTTACCATTACAGGCACAAGTGACTATGACTCTCTCATACACACACCCCTCTGGTGCAGCCATAAGAAGTTTGGAAGTTTCTGCTCCTGTTTTAGATTTGTAAGGATACTTTTTTGCAATAAATCAGAGCTTTCCAAACTTTTAATGTTGATGACACACTTTTTAGACATGCCTCACTTCGCAACACAGTAATTCAGTTTTACTAGCAAACCGGAGGTTAAACTAACCCCTTTCCAGCCCCTGGAGGGGTGCAGGGAGTATTCATGCAACACACAAACGTGTCATGACACAGAGTTTGGAAAGCTCTACATTAAATATATAGAAAAATGACTGAAGTATAGTGCTGAGAAAAACAGAGTTCAGAAAATCTGCTCTAGTTAGCATTTTACCTTTCAAAAAGGCGAGCAACAATCCGCAAAGCCCATTTCTTACATTTCCACCATACTAGTTCTGGCCTATCATCTTCATCAATCTGCAGAGTCTCCTAATGAAAGGAAATAACTATCAGCCAATGTGTACACAAATTAACGCTGAGCATTAAGAAAACTTATATACATATAAGTTACACACTATCTACCGGAAAAAAACACACACCAACCGCTACTTACATGCACAATCACACCACCACCCTGCACAAATAAACTCCGTAGCCAAGACTCTCATCTCCAGAACCAAACGCCTGGCTGACGAAGACCACTTGACAACTGAGTTACAGAATCTCTCAAATGTGTTAATTGCCAATGGATACCAGCAAAACAGGGTTACGAAGCTAATCCAAAAAGAAACACCCCCCAAAAACCAAGACACAGAAGAAAACAATGGCATAGCCCTCCTTCCTTATATCAAGGGCACTACAGATAAAATTAGCAAAATCCTCCATAAACACAATATCAAAACAGCCTTTTGCACCAACCAAAAAATAGCCAATATCCTCAGAAACCCCAAGGATAAAATTCAGTTGGAAAACCAAGGGGTCTATGAAATACCCTGCAAAGTCTGCCCAGCCACGTACATTGGACAAACAAACAGACGAATAAATGCACGGATCGCAGAACACAAGAATGCCGTCAAAAAAGAAGAAAAAACTTCCTCTCTTTTCCAACACATGAAAGAAACAGGACACGAAATTAATTTTGCAGATTCCAAATTGCTCTTTAACATGGAACATCACCACAAGAGAATAATCATGGAAGCCATCGAGATAGAGAAACACCCTCACAACATGAACAAGCGTGACGACACATCCCGCTTGCCAGACATCTGGAAATTAGCCCTCCCCACAAAATCTGACACCAGATCCAGAGGCACACAGAACGCCATCACCAATCAACCACACCAGACCCAAACCCAGACCCTCTCCACAGATAAATTACAGACACCATCCAGTAGCCAAACCAGGGTGGCACCTCCGGATGCTGCACCCCCCTGCAATCCCTACACAGATCTGGCTGGCACAGGCCACAAAACCACAGCTCGCCCCTATACACGAAGCCAAGCCAGAGCACAACCAAGTGCAGTACAGCCATCTTCTCAGAAAAACTCTTCACAAAGTTCAAGAGTTCAAGACACGAAGGCTTTAGCAACTAATCCACACCTAATGACCCACCTAAGTGGGATTCAGGAAATCACTCAAGAAATCACTCAAGATATCCCTCAAGTAATTAAGGAACAAAAGAAGAAAAGGCACACCAGCCTGGGAACCTCCTCTCTGCCCAGAACATTGGAGGCTATACACCACACCTCCTCAACAGTATTTATAGGAACTCAAACACTGAGATCCTGCTCTGTTCCAGTAACAAGAAGCCGAAAGCACCAGCCTGAAGATGACGAGTGAGACCTCGTCGAAACGTCGCCTAGACACCCCAACTTTTACACGGGAAGACACCCGAGGACACCAAAACCTGCATTCCTGTACCCGTGAAAATCTACGAAAGCAAATATATATATATATATATACACATACACACACACACCCCCCACCTAGCACCAAAATTGGCTTTGAAGTGGTTTACATTGTATAAAGACCAGTTAACACAAACATTAAAATATAAAGATTCATAATCAAAAGAGCCCCACTGAACACAGTGATATTTACTTCTGAACAAACATGCTTAGGACAGCACTGTAAAAAGACTGAAAATTACTTCTTTTGAGACTGTTCTCTGAAACCAGCAATACAAAACCCTCAGAATTTGTTACTGAGGCAAATTCCACATGGTTCACACTCTGCAGACTACACAGATTATGCAGGCTGTAGTGTCCACCCCATACCTTTCAATACGTTATGAATTATATCCTGCTTATTTTCTATTCATGGTAAAACTCAATGCAAAATACATAGGATGCGTAAGCATCTGCCATCCTGGCACTGACTAGATTCAGACCTGCTTGGCTTCAGCAAAGATGCAGCATCAGGTGCCTTCAGACCCAGCCCTGGCATGTCATAGCATGCACAGAACATCAAGCCAAAACTGTGCATCTTTAAAGCTTGTATAATATATCGTGCAAAACTAACTTGCATATGTCACAAACTCCACAGCTTGAGTCTCAATCCTCATGGACTAAGGTTAGGTTCTGGCTAAGCTACATCACTGTACATACTTAGGACTTGGAGCAATCTTCAAGCATGTAAGGGAACGGGCAATATCAGCTTCTACAACTGAGTCAACTGAGCAGTACCTTCTGCCTGCTCCACTCCAGCGCAAGCTTGTTTCCTTCTCCCCATGTCAAGGCAGCCAATGGCCCCAAGCCCAGCCTGGTCAAAAGGAATCTGGCTAAGCTTTCCATGAAAACCTTCAAAGAGGGAGATTCCATAACCACACTTGGCAGCACACTCCTGTGCTGATCTGCTTTTATAGAACACAGCCCACACAGAGATGCACAGGCAATGGGTCCCTTGCAAGTCCTGGGCATACATGGGCACTGAAACCCAACAGGGCCCAGAGACCGTGCAACAGACAGAGGCACTACTGTAGTTGGGAGGCTGCAACAGTGCTCAGTTTGTAACAGGGTACCATGAGCAAGGCAGCCAATGGTCACATGTTGTGATGACATCACTCGGTGCTTGCAGAGGCCAAGAGGGCTGGGGGGGGCAGCATGTTTGTGGAAGGCACCTGAAGTCAGATTTTCCTACGTATCTTCTTCCTTGTATTTCAGAAACACTATATTCTTGCCAAGCTAGTGGAAAGTGTGAGCAATTGCTCCTGTCCTTCTTTCTGCCTCCTTTTTTAAAATACTGGAACACAACTAGAGGATAAGCCTCTAATAACACTGCAAACTGGGGGGGGGGGGGGTGTTAAGTTAATATGCCCCTTAAGCTACACTTCCCCCTTTCCTATTCCCCAAAGGCATTAGTGTTGCCCAGTAATATAATCCTTACAGGAGGCACACTTCTGTCGATGATAGTCCGGAAAATCTCCATCCACTGAGTCATGGTTTGGTTATTCACCAGCTGAAGTGGCAGTGCATACTGAAATTAAAGAAAGGAAGAAAAAGATGGGGTGGGGCAGGGTATCACACACAAAGAGTAAAGGTATTGCTGTGTTTCCAGACTATATTATTTGCACTAGAATCCAGAGATTACACCTTGTTTTTATTAAAGAAAACAATTTATTATACTACTGATACAACACCACAACGCAGCTGGATTATTTACTTATTTTTGCTCCAAGAGACAGGGTAGGGCTACCTTTCTTAATGCCCTGGGAGTGTATGTTATGTGATGGTCACCTGGTCATCCATGGGCAGCAATGGCTTTCAGCGATTTATTTAAGAGGAGTACATCAGGAGCTTCACAGGGGAATACAGAAGAAGCATGGGGGGAAGTGTGGAGGTATTGTGATACACAGAAGTAACAGAAAGGGAATGCAGAAAGGGTGTTCTAAAAAAGGTGTCAGGGCTGCAAAATGCCTTTCCTCATCAGTTTCCCTCCCTGCACAGCAATTAGACTTAGAAAATAAGGCCCCCATTCATTTGAAGGGAAATCTTGGTTTCTACAATGTCCAAGAAGCCTTCTTAAGTACAAAGAGCTCCCCACTTTACACAGTCAAACTTACATAGTTAAGGACTTTCTAAAGAGGACTAAATATGTCCATTCCAGGGGCACTTATAAACACACAGTAAGCCTGCAACTTGCACACACTTAACTTGTGCTCATTCAGCTTTACGCACTTGGCAAAAAAATTTCAAAAGGGGGAGGACATTCAGGAAAAAAGACTTTGGCAATTCCAACTGCCATTACTGTACACCCAATGTGTTTTGACTCTACATGATTTTGGCTTTAAGCACAATCCTCAGAACGTAACCCGCATGCAAGTTGCAGGCTTATTGTAAGGCGTTACAATCTCTCATTAGCATTTTTTCTTTTCTGAAATACTGTGAAGTCCAGGCCTAAGTCTGTAATCTTAAACATCCAAATTTGTAAGTAAGCAAGCTTGAAGTGAATGAAACACTCTGAAGTATGCCTCTTAAGGGAAATGATGCAGAGGGTCCCCCACACCCACCCCAGAACTCTCTATAATCTGATTGCTTTACGTGCAGAGGCTCATACCTGAACAAGTGCATAGAAAATCTTTAAGATCTGTTTCTGAAGGAGCACAGAGTAATGGGAGTTGTCAGGAAGGAGCTGGATTGTCTGCTGCTGAATCCGAGGCAAGAATATCTGCATTGCAGCGATGAGGGGCTCTCTCTCCTCGGCCTTCTTGTATCTGTAGAAGGAGCCAGACCCGGAAACAATTAGGGAGCAAACTTTTACACTTGTCCTAATTCTTCTACATTTTAAGGAAAAGATTCAGTATTGCTTGCCATCCTTCCACCCCTGCATGACCATTTTTATCTATTTTTCAGCACAGCAAATCAGAGACATATTGGCAAATATGCTATAACTTACACAGCTGTACAGCATTATCAAGTAATCTGATAATTACTTGAACCTTCATGTTGACTCACATATTGCACACAGCAATCAAGCTCTATCTACTTTCATCTGGAAAAAAGCATGAGTCTCTCTTCTCATGTTACTCACTCTGCCCTAACCTTGATGAATGCAAGGACTGCTTCCCATTTGCTAGAGCTGCCTTCTCCTGAGCACATGGGTGGACTCCTGTCTTTCTCCCTCCCCACACATACATTCTACTTTGAGAATTGAGAAGCTATTTCTCCAAGGAACCAATCAAGGCAAAAGGAGGGGCACATGCATGTACTTGGAGGTGCTCTCCAGACACTGCCATCTGTATGAGCAAGGCTACTGGGCAACGGGCTTTCCCAGAAGAAGATCCACTTACTCATAGGTCTTCACGAGTTGGTACAGGCACAGCAGACTTCCAAGCCAGCTCCCACTATTGGGAGACTGCAAGTAATAGCCTATTTTGTCCACCACTGCAGTCCAGTGACCTGGAAAGTCATGCTTGATAATAGTGCGGAGGCACATTGTCAGCTGGGCCCTGAAAGGTTGGGGAAGAAGAAGAGAGTGTCAGCAAGTAACACATTCTGGTAAACAGTTTGAGAAGCAAATTCTTTAAGCATGTCAGAAACCCAGAGCAAATAAATAAATGCTATCAGACAATCCTCCGCAAAAGGAGAATATCAGAAACCTTTCAAAAGACAAAGACGGGATGAGGGGATAAATGTGAAATCACATTCAGTGTAACTATGGGCAGTATGCAACCACAAAGTTCCACTAGTGCAAGGCATTTTAGCTATGGATTGGAACTTCCCTGCACATGCCCAGCTTGCCCTATAAATCTGCTCTGAAGGGTTGGGGGAAACCCAAGAACAGATTTAGGGGTCATACAGGGAGAGGAGAGGGCAGGGCAGGACAATTCCATAAAACACCTAGAAGTCACTGCACTAGTGGAAGAAGAAGAGGAATTGTTTAGTTGGATACTGTGTAATGAAACCATATTACTGGTATCTTCTCCTTCCTCCTCGAGTTATCAGAGAGCAATGGACTAACAAAATAAACAACATACACACAAATTAATGACTACTAGAAACTAAAGCACACAAGATTTGCAAACTTGCAGACCATCAGTCTCTATGATTAACCCAGGGTCAATCCTGGGTGACCTAGAGGCTATATGCAGTGGGACAGTGAGATGGTATCATCCACTGGGCCACCCGATATCCATGACTAGACCTAATGTCTGCAGAGGGTCCATGTGCATATATCCGCACACTCAGACCAAATCGCACAGCCCATTTCTGGATTCTGTGTTGGTATCAATCAGGCCTGCACATGTGCACAGGAGGCTGTCTTATATCAAGCCATGCCATTGGTCCATCTAACTCAGTAGTGTCCACACTGAATGGCAGCGGCTTTCCAGTGCTGCAGGCGGGAGTCTTTCCCAGCCTATCTGGAAACATCAGAGATTGAACCTGGATCCTTCTGCATGCAAAGCATGCGCTCTACCAAGGAACTACAGCCTTTCCCCATTACACACTCATGTGGAACAGCTGGTGGTCAGGGTGAGAACAGATCTTTCTTTATCATCTGGACTGGGTCAAAAAAGGATTATAAAGAGTTTTCTTTATCTTCATCTGGGAAACAAAACTTCCTTGGTGTGACAAGAGGATATAATATTTTAGCTTTAATTGCCCTTTGTTCATTAGCCTGCCTCTCTACAACTCTCATTTAGACCTTAACATGAAATATCCAAATCATCTTCTTTAGAAATAGCTCTCTGGGAAGCCTCCACTTAAGAATTATTACAGAAGTGATTCCAAGTCCTTTAGCTTACTTTCCATTACCCTTCCTAACCCATCACCTCCTGGAAAACCACAATTTTCAAAAAGAAAAATACAGAGTAAAAACTGACGTAAAGTAGCATGATCTGCATAATTCATACCTAATGGAAGCATTAGTTCTCCCTGGAACACAATTCAGGGAATTCTGATGCATGTCCCCAAGCCTGACATACCTCACTAAGTCTGGAGAACGAATAATTCCTTCCACAATGTTATCCCGAATCTGTTGCCGATCATTTTCATGAATGTTGAATGGAAATATCACTTCTCCAGGTGGTGGCTCTCGGTCTGGCCAGTACTGCGTCACCATGTTCTTCAAGTAAATAGCAGCTGAAGTGAAAGAAGAAAAACATCCCTAAGTCCTAGTGTCCTAGCACATGGAAGACTGCTGAATATATATATATATATATATATGCTTTCGTAGAAATCAAGAAATCACTCAAGATATCCCTCAAGTAATTAAGGAACAAAAGAAGAAAAGGCACACTAGCCTGGGAACCTCCTCTCTGCCCAGAACATTGGAGGCTATACACCACACCTCCTCAACAGTATTTATAGGAACTCAAACACTGAGATCCTGCTCTGTTCCAGTAACAAGAAGCCGAAAGCACCAGCCTGAAGATGACGAGTGAGACCTCGTCGAAACGTCGCCTAGACACCCCAACTTTTACACGGGAAGACACCCGAGGACACCAAAATATATATATATATATATATATATATATATATATATATATATATATATAAACCCAAGGTCCAAATGCAGCCCTTATAGAGCCCTTGGGACTCTCCTCACAGGCTCTTTATTGCACCCTCCTTGTTTTGCTGGAACATGTTCTGAACTTTTGGTCTCAGTAACCAAGACAAGCAAACCATCAAAGTAAGAAACAATAGCTGAATTTGGATATGTATGACTATCAAACCAAATTCTAAACATAACACATAGAAATAATTTCTGCTCACCTGCCTGTCGGACTGGGAATTCCACTTGATCAGAAACTATTATTTGTAGTAGGCTGGGAGCAAAGTTGATGATCTTGTAGGACTGAAATGCATAGAAAGTCAATCAGAAAAGCACCATATATTATAAAACAAGTTAACCTGTAGTATTCTCCTTTCCTTGGAGGGGTTTTTTTAGCAGAGGTTGGATAGCCATCTGTCATGTATGATCTAGTTGAGATTTCTGCATTGCAGGGGCTTGGACTAGATTACGCTTGGAGTCCCTTCCAACTATACAATTCTATGATTCTTTATTGCCATGAATAAGAAAAAGATTATTTCGTTCCAAATCAGATGTTCTCCTGCAAAGTTAAGCAGTTTGAAGGGTTGAGCATGCGGTGGACACACTCCAAATGAACAGCTGGCTTAGACACAACAGGTTTTGTTCTGCTCTTGAATCCAGTTGTGGTTTTGACCATTTATTTCTCTAATAAAATTGGAAAATAATAATACTATTTCCACCTCCAAACTATAAGCAACAGCAAAGCTGCTGTTGCTGCTTCTTGCAACAACACTATTACCTTCATAAACAGTTGAGAAGTGCAAAGTACATTCAAAGTACAGTATTACTTTCCTATATTAATTTTATGCAACATATTTTTAAGGTAATTTTCTGTGCTGACCCTTACATACTTTTTTGTGGATCAGTGAATAAGTTAAAATAACTGGAAGAAGGAAAAAAGGTGTCAGCCTGGTCACAGTCATTCTGATGGAAGTTTCCAGTTATCACTGGAAAAGGCATTTTCCGATATCACAAAAAATCAACTCAACAAGAGCACTCAGGAAAATTATTCTGAGTGATTGAGCTTCTAAGTGAAAAAAGACTGCTGGATATGAAATCACACAACATTAAAACCCTCTAACAATTTCCAAAGTTCTTTAAATGGTTTCTCTCCCATCGCTCATATTTTATTTGAACTTTAGCCACTGGGGCAGGAGAGTAGCTGTAAACTGTACTGCCCATATCACTCCTGCATTCACCTAACCCCACCAACTTCCACACTTGAAATATCTTTTTTTTGTAGTAGGTGGATGGCCTTTGACTTGATATGGCTGACTGGGTTGCCTTCACATCCCCTCTTGGTTCAACCAAGAACCCTCTAGTTTCCCAGACCCTCTATTTTCTGCCAGATTCCACTGCACCAGGCACACTGCAATAGCACAAGCACAAAAGAAATGCAAGACCAGGTACTGATGGATCAGCACCAGTCACTAATGGAGTACATCCTAAGAAGTCTGTAGCTGTTGCATTCTTTTGACGACAGTTCACTATACTTAACTCTCCCAAATGGGAACTGCATTAGCATCACTGTGGCATTGATTTACTAAAATCTGCTAGAAGGTTTCGAAGACCTCATTCAGCAGTTGGCAGCTAAATGTGTCAGCATGTCAAGGACAAAAGTAAAACTGTAACCGATCTGATCCTCTTTAAAAATGAATACCTCCTTTGCTGTTCATCCAGGATGAATGCCACAATATACGCTGGATACTTTTTTAAGAAAGAAAGCCTAAATCAGGGTATCAGAAATTAAAGCAAGAGAGAATTCTGGATAAAGGGCAGAATTCCATCTGGGTCATTAAGGCTCTCCTTTGGCTTCTTTCAAAACAAGCAGTGAAAATAAGAAGCTGCCTTATATCAGACCATTGGTCCATCCATCTCAATATTGTCTATACTGACTGGCAGCAGCTTTCCAGAGCTTCAGATGAGAGACTTTCCCAATCCTACCTGCAGATGCCAGGGACTGAACCTGAGACCTTCTGTATGCAAAGCAATTGCTCTACCACAGAGCTATGGCCCCATAACATTAAACATAGATGATGCATAACAATAGAAATAATAACTCAGATAGCCCCTCCCCAATTTAGAAACTTGATATTTGAAGCTTCTGAATCATGCAAATGTGTCCACCTTCCCTGGAACCTCTCCCTCTGCTGAAATTAGGCTAAAAAGAAGCATTCTATTGTAGCAACTAGAATAGGGCATGTGTGGGATGCCCACAACTGTTGTCCAGATTGCAAATGTACCCATCAGGTTGGCGACTCCTGACTTAGGAGCTGTTAGTTGCTGGCAGTTCTTTCATGACCCTTCTGCAATGAAGGCCAAAGGAAACATATACTTCAAACAACATAATGTAGAAAATCACATTCTGCTCTTCTTCTTTTTTTCGAAAAAGTATGGAACCAAACAAGAGCTAGGAAATTAAGCTTTCAATGACACCACCCCCATCCGACCATTTTTACCTTCATTTCCATTGTCAGAATCACAACCAAATGAACATGTTATGTGTATTTATATGCAGCAACTAAAAACTTTTACGACTAGTTTGGATGTAAAGATGTGCCGGGGGGTTGCAGTCTGTATGCCCTGTCAAAGTTGACTTGAGTAATATACTGCTTTGTGTTGATATCTTTTACATTATGAAAATTACAAAAAAAGCTTTGTACAAATAAAGCTACAAATTGGCATTCTGACGAGTTCCTGGATCTTTTTTATCTAAAGCAGATATGTATACAAGCTAAGAATTCTTGGATTACGGGAAGCATGTTGATTCCAAGCTGAAATTCAACAACCTTCTGCTCTCTCTCAGGTATCATAGCTTTGATGTTTTTTGACATGACTCTTTTTGAACAATCCAGTTACCACAGAATCTTGCCATTGACTTGTGAATGATTTGGGATCTTCTATCCTAATCTAATACAACTGTCACTCATGTGGTTGCTTAGCAGAAGTTTTGATCATTAAGGGACTGTGAACTAACCTTCAATGTACACGTATAATGATTCCATAAAGTGAGGCATTTTACTTTGACATATAAAGCAATCCTATACATGCCTACTCAGAAGGAAGTCCCACTGAGTTCAGTGGGGCTTGCAGCAGAAGTTTACTGCTTGCTGATTTGTAATTAATTTGGCAACCTTTAAAAAAGTTGGAAAAGTTCACAATCTAATTTCAAAGTATCAAAATTCTGGAGGAATGGTGATGAAGAAGTCGACTTGTCAAAAAATAACTATGCTGAAGAATCATAGGAACTACCATAGGTTGTAGCATGAAGGAATTTCACCACCAAAAAATGATTAGGATGGTTTAAAAAAGTTGCGAAATTAAAAGCCACAAGTCTAAGACCTGTAGAGTACCTATAATACCAGCCAGAGAGCCCAAAATTCCAAAACCTGTTGTCAACCTTCAAAACTTGAGATATCTGCTTAAAAGCCAAACAAAAGTGAACAGAATTTTCAGTGAGGTTGCCATGTCAGCCTGTTACAGCAAACACACACATACTTTTCTCTTAAAACAGCAGCGTCTTCTGGCCCCCTGTAGACTGACATATCTTTAAGGTCCAAACTAGTCTTGTATGTTAGAACTAGCCTAATAGCTATAGGTGACATGCAGGCAAGTGAAAGGCTAGCTGAAGACAGATGAAGTATCTTGTCCCTTCTTTTCTTTTTCTTTTCTTTTTAGATGTATTTTTTTTCCAAAGGAACAAATAAACACCACCATAGTATTTACAGGTCTCACATCTGGTGTTCTATTGGAAAACCATTTTGGATACAGGTGGTCACAGACTATGCCCAGCACAGAAATCAAGTGCGTTGCCTGAGGGAAGCCCCCTTGTACAAACCCAGCATAGCATCTTGGGCTGCGTACACCCCATTTAAAACACATGCAAAGCACAATGCTTTCCCCTGGAGAATCCTTGGAACTGGAGTTTATCCCTCACACAGCTATAATTCCCAGCACAATTAAACTACAGTTTACAGGGGAGGATGTGCTTTAAATGTATGGCTTGTACACGGTCATAGTATAGAGCTGCTGTAGCAGGGACAGAGCTCTCCCTCCCTCCTCTGCCAGCCCCCAGCAAGCAAGTAAACATCTTTTGCAGGCAAGCAAACTCTGCGGGATTATTTACAAGGCCGGTGGTAAGCTTCTCAAGGTTAGAGATCTCTCATTAGATTTGTGTGGGCTCCAGTCCATGAAAACATGCACAGTAGTAAATATGGAAGTCTGCAAAGTGCCTCTTCCCGCTCCCACGGGCGAACTTCTGGACAGAGTCCTCTGGTGCTGAAAAGACCGAAGGGTGCTTCACAGGGAGGAGGGGTCAGCTTTTGTGGCTGAGAGACCACCCAAGGTCCTGGCTGGGTGAAACCTGGGTTCAAATCCCGCACTCAACCCATGAAAGCTGGCTGCGTGATCCCAGAGCCAGCCACCCTCCCTTTGCCTAAACCACCTCACAGGATGGCTGCGAGGTAGGAGCGCCAGCTTGGATGCCTGGGGCCATGGGTGCCGTGCATCGTGCATGGCCCTGGCGCCGGGATTTGTGGCTGCCCGGCCCCTTCATGGGAATTTTTGTGGGTGCCTGGGGGCCCCCGGGATCCGGCACCTATACTGTGCGGGATAAAACACGGGAAGAGCGCACCTCGGGAGGAGGAGAGGCGGGACAGGAATGTAGGCGAATAGCCGTGTAAATCCGTTAAGGAAACCGCTAGGCTGTTTTCGGGTGGGGAGGTGAGCGCTGCGCGCCTGAGGTGCAGTGACAGGATTCTCCTCAGAGATGGAAAGAGCGCGCCCACCATGGCGAGGCAAGAGGGGGAGGCGAGGAGGGAGGCCACCCCCTGAGGGGAAAACAAAGCCCCGTCCTCCGCCGAGGCCTGGCAGGAGGGGAAGCAGCTGATCCCAGAAGTGCCTCCGCCGCGATCCCCTGGGCGGGGCGGGGGCGGCGAAGGGGGCCGGAGGCTGCGCTCTCACCTGGTTCAGCTCGCTCTCGGCCGCGAGGCGCAGCTTAGGGTCGATGGTGCCCTTGAGCGCCTGGATGATCCGGTTGGGATCCATGTCTCTCCGATGGCGGTGGGGGGAGAAGGACAGGCGCCTCAGAGAGAAGGGCCGCCGCCGCCGCACACAATCCCCAGCTCGCCTCTCCCCCTTCGCCACACGGGAGCCATTCACCGGTTTACGACAGCGCGGCTGTCGCGAAGGAGAAGATGCTTTGCGCCCCGGGCGCTTTCCTTCGCGTCTCTCCTCCTCCCCGACTCTCTCGCGGTGCCCGAATGGCAGGCGCCATGTTGTTGTACGGAAACGAAGCACACATTGCCGAGCCGAGAGAGGGGGGGGGCAGTCTAGAGCAGCCGCTCCCGCCCTCCCCCGGCTGTGGACTTTTTAAAGATGGGGGCGGCCATGGTTGGTTACGGAGAGCATCCGCTGTAGTTGGAGCAAACGGGGGCTTCTTCCTTTCCCTCGTTGACTTCCAGCTGATATGGGAAAGCAGGGAGGCCGATGCTACGAGAACCTGTTGCTGGGACTTCGCTGGAGGATCCATTGGCCCGGCAGGTTGTGGCGCTTCAGCTCTCCGAAAGTGTCTCACCTGCTGGACATGGAAGTGGCGCGCAGCCCTCCAGCTGCTTTGGGCTGCGATTCCCTCAGTCCCAGGCTAAAATCGGCAGAGACCCTTCCTTACTTTTGGGTACTAGCTAGAGGGAGCAAGCTGGTCCTCACAGGTTGAACTTGACGTGAGTTTTAAAGTGGTGTGACAAGAGACCACATGCGCAAAGTGGATGCTCAAAAAGGCGAAGGCTCTTACGTGAGTGCTTAGGGATTCCTCCCAGCCTTTCGCCTTTCTGCCGCCCCGCTGGGGTTTGGGCAGTGCCCGCCCAGCCACCCTCCCAAAAATAAAAGCTGCAACTTGCAGCTTATAATATGTCATACTCCATTCTATGATCTTCAGTTGTGAGCAGCTTTGAGGGGGAAACCGCCCTGAGACCTCCAGGTATAGGGCGGTATATAAATTCAATTAATAATAATAATAGGGGGAGCTTAGAAATACTGAGGGTGGGGGAGGTAATCAGTCCATGTTATCTTACAAAGTAATATAGGTGCATTAGGCTCATATTTAAAAAGTTATAAATAGCACCTTAATTTGTTGGTTTCCAAGGTGGTACAAGCCTGCTTTTTACCCAGAATATTTCTTTTTTGCTACAGACTGTGGGGGGAAACGTGATGTTACTGCTTGTTTGGTCTGACCCACCAAACATTTAAAGGGGTGTGTACACAGCCACATCCATTGTCGTCATCCCCCTCCAAAAAAAATAATGGGAACTGTAATTTCCCCCTCATGTATCTACAGGATTCTTTGTGATAAAAATGTACTTCAAAAGATATTGTGTGTATGCAGAGTACTACAACATTGGTCCAGAAGAAGTCCACCTAGAAATCTTGTACTCATCACTACAATATCGACACACATTTAGATAAAATTTATGCTGGCAAGAGCAGCACTCTGCTTGTTGTATGTATGAATAAGGGGCATATACACTTTGAGTGGCAGGTAAGGATTTCTTAACTGTATATGAAGCAGTCTCCAGCGGCTTTGGTGACAGTGCAAGCATAGCATAGTCCATTTCAGATCCAGGAGTTCACATAGTGCTGTTATGTGTGAGCCAATTAATCATAGAATTGTAGAGTTGGAATCTCAAGGGACATCTAGTATTCCAACCCCTTGCAATGCAAGAATCTCAACAATGAAAGTGTGGCAGAGGATATGAATATTGGGTATAGTGTTTGATCTTCAACACAGCAACTACTTAAAAAAAAAGGCAAATGCACACTAGCTTTTTTAAAATATATATATTATTAGAGATAGATAATTTATTACGGTCGGAGACCAGCTTATAAAACACACTTGGGGGAATGGTCCCAGAAGGAAAACAATGTACAACAATAAATTTATAAATGCACCCAGACACCGAGGTCCAGCTCCGAGGGCCTTATGGGGGTTCCCTCAGTTTATTGAATATTTACAGATAAATTGTTAACAGATAAAAGCACTGGCAGGATTACTGTAATAACCTGCAGCTACGCAAGAGTATATATTAAAAGAAGATAAATAAATGTGTAATATGCAGAAGATATTAAAAATAAATTTAAGGAACTGCAGAGAAGGGGAAGGAAGTCGAGTTTTAAAATGTCAAAATGATTGTAAAATCAGTGAAATGCATATATCTGAAAAGTATAAATAAAATTTAACTGGGGGTGAAAGAACTAACCATCAATGTCCATTCTCTTTGGGAGAGAATGGAGTGAATCTGAGTGTGGGTTACTGTAAGCAAAGCTGTGTAAATGAGTTTCAGATGCACTGCCTGTTTTTTGGCTTTGCATAGCTCCAAAATGTCTACGCTCCTCAGCTGTGCTGCAGCAATGGGTGATAGGCATTATAGTCCACCATCTGTAAGGCCACAGGATCCCTCTCCCTGCCTTAGGGAGAGGGAGCTCATTAGCTGTCAAGTAAAAGGCAACATTCCCAGAACAACTTGGGAGCTGCGGTCCCCTTTTTGCAGCTGAGACTGCCCAGGTTTCTCCCCCCTCCAAGTTGTCCCTGTATAAGGAAGCTCTCTTAAATCAGAAGTGGTGTTGTGAGGGTAAAATTGCAGTAATTGTACAGGTCGAAAGCAGATTCCCTCCACCTCCCTTTGGGAAAGTAAGGGAGGGAAGTAGCAAACTGCCCCATCTGAATCTGAAGAGCAAGTAAACACACAGGGTCACTGTAGAAGACTTACAGCAAGCAGGAGTGGAACCTGAAATGTATTTGAATAACCCTGCCTATGGAGAGTGGAAATAGCTCAATTCAGGGTGTGCCTCCACATGATAAACAGGTTAAGAAACCATATACAAAAAATCTGCAGCTAATGTGGCATGGCAGTGCAACACACACATACTTCAAGACAAATATGCAGATATAAGTCTAAAATCGATTTCATTTTACACCCTGGGACAATAAAATTGCTTATGGCCCTGTTAATCCTTGATAAAGGTAAAGGACCCCTGACAGTTAAGTCCAGTCGTGAGCAACTCTGGGCTTTACTGGCTGAGGGAGCCGATGTTTGTCCGCAGACAGTTTTTCCGGGTCATGTGGCCAGCATGACTAAGCCGCTTCTGGCGAAACCAGAGCAGCACACAGAAATGCAGTTTACTTTCCCGCCGGAGCAGTACCTATTTATCTACTTGCACTTTGACATGCTTTCAAACAGCTAGGGCAGGAGCTGGGACCAAGCAACGAGAGCTCACCCTGTTGCGGGGATTCAAACCGCCAACCTTCCAATTGGCAAGTCCTAGGCTCAGTGGTTTAGACCACAGCGCCACCTGCGTCCCTTGATACCCACCCACAAAGCAGACTGAAGTACAAGGTTCCATATGCTTACTTGCAAACTATCCAAGCGGAGCTCCAGCTGCACTAAAGCTTCCATCCCATTGGCCAGTTTTAATATTCCACTCTGACATCTGAAAAACCTTTTAGTTTATACAAAGCAATCCTTCGATTCACTTTTTACTTTAGTTACAAATCCAATTCTATGTACTTTGAGCACTTTGAATGTAGAACAGGCATTCCTGTAGAACATCTGCAGCCCTCCAGATGTTTTGGCCTAGAACTCCCATGATCTCTAGCTAACAGGACCAGTGGTCAGGGATGATGGGAATTGTAGTCCAAAACATCTGGAGGGCTGAAGGTTGGGGGTGCCTGATTTTCGGGGGGTTTCTAACAGTCTAGTCCAGTGTGCGGCTTAAGGGCTACATGCCGCTACCAAGGCCTTTTCTGAGAGTCCTCAGCAACATTTGATGCTGCCCTCACCTGCAGCCCTTGCATACCCTTCCCAAAGCTTAATTAGTGCTTTCCCAGCTTTAGGAAGGAGGTGGAGGGCTCTAGAACCCTGCCAGAGCCTTGCACCTCCTTCCCAAAGCCAAGTAGCTGTGATGTGTGTCCCATATTTTGGCATTGCTTCCTTGTGCACACACACAAGGCAGTGTGTGGCTTGTGGGCTCCATGCTGAAGTACTCTTGTGGACCACTTGGTATGGAAAGTTGAGCTGCCCTGATCTAGAATGTACCCGAAGGTATTAGCAATGTAATCTGCCTAATTTGCATACTGCTTCAAGAAATGTGGTTGAAAAATAGTCTAAACAACAAATACTATTTGATTAGTTTGAACACTTCCCCTCTCTTGCCCAATATTAGGGCAAGAAGCCTAACCACATGTGTGTGATGCTTACTTCAGATAGTTTGAACTCAAGAGAAGTTAAAGAGTTCATCACCTGAAACAGCTGATAGGAAACAATTTGTTTTAGGATGCATTAAAAGCTATAGCAACTTTGGTGATTGATGAAAACATTAAGGGTGTTTTAAGGCTCAGCTTAGCTCTTTGTACCAATATTCACATATGCAGCATTGGAAAGCTTGCAAGATTTAAGCCTTATAGATGAAAACCTTGCCTTTTATGCTATGAAACGAGTGGCTGGGACAATCGCCAGTATACAGCCACACAATCAGCTCCAGAAAAATGAATGTAGGGCCTCCTACACCAAAAGTCTTAAAAGGGCAGGACGTCGTTTCAAGTGAGCAAAGGAAGACACCACCATAAGTGTCACTTAATTAAACCTATTTAAAAAGCTATGCATGAGCTAGTTTTTGTGTTAGAGAGAAGCTGAACACTGATACAACAGAGCAGTTCTGAAGACTGCTTCATGGGCGGCAGAATTAGCAGGAAAAGGTTTTATCCTTTAAGATGAAAGTCAGATTCAATGGGGGGGCCCACACACATGTGCGCACTGTGGGCAGCTATACTGGCATATCTAGCTCTTGCTGTTGAAAACAGTATTCTTGCTAACATTCAGCTGCAACTAAGTGCTAACAGCAGCTCTTAATTTTAACAAGTGTTTCAGCAAAGGACTAAAGACAACTACCCCATACTACAAAGGCCCATACATCCATGTGTGCAAAAACTAGTCAATGTAGACATTAACCTGAGGAACTTTCAATTAGTTAAATAGCAGCAAGAAAAAATGAGAACTGGTTTAGAGTGTTGCCCCAGATATAGAAGGACTTCTTTCCAAGTAGCAGCACTGGTAGGTATCAAGGAGGCAGCATTATCAATAGGACAAGGAGCTGCCAGAAAACAATTCGGACTAGTAAAATATCACTTGAAATATTTTTGGGATTACATTTACTGTTGCATTTCCCAGTAGATGTGGAGTTCTCGTTCTCTCTCTCTCTCTCTCTCTCTCTCACACACACACACACACACTGCAAGAAAGAATGACAATAACTTTGAAGCTTACCCATGTCTTACATTCACATCAGCACAAGCTGACTACAGCTGTATAAACTCAAAGTAATGTGGAAAGGTAACTTTGAAAGTCATCTCCCAACTTCTTGCTTTGGATTGTATCCAACCAATTTCTACTTAGAGCTGACCCTTTTAAATTAATGGACCCAATTCAGTCAAGGGCATTCATTTCAGTGGGCCTACTCCAAGTCTTAGATTATAAGGGAAAGTAAGAACATATGAAGCTGCCTTATACTGAGTTGGACCCTTGACTGGTCATCTAGTTTTATAAGTCTACTTTGACAAGCAGCCGCCGCATCCTTTTAGGTGGGAATTATGAGGACTGAGTCTGGGATCTCCTGCATGCAACGCATATACTCTACCATAGAATGTGGCCCCTTATAAAGGAGATCATGTGCACCCAGCAGTACAGACATTGATACTAAGGCATATTTTTTATTGAGGCACAAGGCATTGTGAATAGCCTAGACTTGAGGCAAATTTTGAGCAGTGTAGTAAGCTGATAATTACAGTTCATGGAGAAAAGCAAACATACATTCACAGCTTTACTATCAAGACTACATCAAAACTGATAAAGTGCCACATTTGTGCTGACCCAACTCCATCTCATAGCAAGACAGTTCACCATATCCCATTTCAGAATTATGTGGGTGTGTTTTAAGCAGTTAATGTGCAGTGCAAAACGAGTCTTCCCAGTTTTCACCTTCCTTCACCAAATTGTTTAGAGCAGATCTATTGTAAACATTAGTATTCAGTCTTGATACAGCACAAATCCTGAGAATGTAGAGTACTTCCAACTACTTCCATAAATAGCTCCTCTATGGAGGCGTAACCAAATCTGGTCTCCCTGAAAAAGCTGGAGGACTGCATGATTACTAGCAGTCTCATGATCTGGAGCACCATCATTGGCATATGCAGATACTAGAATCTCTTCATTTTTCATCAGGTTTACATATAGCGGAACATTCACAGCCAACTTCAGCATATTGAAGAGGAACACATAAGTACCATTCACAGGACAACTAAACCTACCAAGATGGATATTAAAGGCTTCACCAAGATTGTGTAACAGGGAGTCAAATGTAATAGGTTGGTCTAGAGTTCCAGGAGTAAAGTTAGAAGTTCTACTAGCCGAAAAGGCAGCTCTGATGTGCTGTGGGAAGGCATAGATGTGCACAGGTACAAAGGTGGTTGCTTGGCTCGTCACTGGCATATCAACAGGAGTAATGCTGCGCGAGTCACCCTGCCCAGAGTCCCCACTGTCAAAAGTCTCACTGTCACGTTCTGGGCTGCTCACCTGAGAAGAATCGCTCCATCCTGTTGTTGAAGATTATGAGCAATGGTTAGTTCTGACGTAACCTTAAATTCAGTATTTCTAGCACTCGTTTGTTCAAGCTTGCATGTTTCAAGCAGTCGTTAAAAAAGACCTTGTGTATTAGTGACTAGACAGATCCCAGTTAGACTTGTACCTAGTTCTTACAAGTTTTTAATCATTTTTCTTCAAAGTGAGTGTGGAGATGGATACAATGTTAGAGAGGCTTGGGTTTGGGTTTCTCGGCTGCAAAGCAACTCCAGCTTCACTCAACCAACAAATATGCAGCCTCTGGATTGAGCGTGTTTCTCATGCTGCTGCAAGCCAGCTATGCTTTGGTTGCTGTGCTTTATTCATTCTCCCCACCCCATGCTTATCTGCTCCAGTATTTGTTCAGTATTTTTAAAATCTTCTCCACTAATGGCAAGATAACCTCCAAAACACACAGTGGCTCCCTGACTGACAGCAGTTGGTGCTGTGCTCTGAAAAAAGCAGAGCTGCTTCATGGCAAACACAAGGGCCAGTCTATCAGCACGCTGCAAGTCCAGATTTCCTCTTAACTCAAACAGCGTTCCTACCTCCTTACTCTGAAAACAATGTGTGTGTCAGATATGTAACAAGTCCACTTCCACAGCAAGCTTAGCGTTGAAATGATTCAAGCTTCTCTTCACCCAGAAAGAGTAGCAGAGGTTAAGATGACAATGCAATAGTTCTACTATTATGTTTATGGTGAATAAGCAGTGGCTACATGCTCACCTTGGAAATCAAGACAAATACTTAAATATCTAGTTAACAGAAAACACATTTTGGAGGGTGCAATATTCTTACTACCAAGAAAGGACATATCTTATAAATGGGTGTTTATTTAGTATAGAAAACCAAGTTACCAATATCAACTGAACTGTTAATCAACACTAACTGAACTGATGCATCCTCGTGGTCACAAGACTGCTTTCAGACTCTGCTTCCTTCCCATTTCTCTCAGTTTTCCTCAATTCCCTTCTTCTGAAGTATTCTCTAACACGAGTTCTACCTCGAGCTCTAACTGATGAGCAATTCTCTTCCTGTCTGTTTTCTTGTCTGTAACCTAAAATACAGAAGCTTTAAGGATTTTATAAACTCTGCACCAAGCTGCTAATATGGCTAGACTGGAGCAACTTCAGTACTTCTCCTTGATAATCTGAACAAACCATTAGGCCTACTTTAAATCACCTGTGTATAAAGTGGGCTTACTACTGGCTTGAGAAATAGTTACAGTGAAATGGTTGCTCTGAACTGTTTATTTAAGCTAGTCTTGGATTCTCTCAAGCAGAGGTTGACAACCTGGTCCTGAATGCCAACTAGTGTGCATGTCAGGATTCTAGGTGGGTGATAGGGGATTCTACGGCACAAACTGAATCCTCCTTCCATCAAGCACTGGTGGGCGGTAAGGAAATTTTACCATCAAGAAAGATGCATTAGTGGGCGGTAGGTATAAAAAGGCTGACTACCCTGCTCTAGAGAATATTTTCTAGTTCTTTTTGCTCATATGACTCTGAGGTATGGAGAAGGCAGAGAGGGAACACTGCCTTTCCATAAAGTTTCCTTTACAGATGGAACAGGACACCCAGTGATGGGCAACTCCCCATCCACCAGAGAAGGCAGAGGGAGAAAGTACCACAGCTGAGAAAACCTTTCACAGTTAAAAGCCAAGTATTAAATAAAAATAAGACAAGAACAAATCCCAGCATCTGCTAGAAAGCCAGGATATTTGACCGATCGTCCTTGCTTTGGCAAATGATTGAAGAGATGAGACATGATCATCTCTCCTCCATCAAGGAGAGCAGACTAAGAACTCAACTGAAATGACAACTCTCCCCTTCCCCATCATCAATTTTTAATAGCTCTACAAATCATGTTCCTGGGCCAGAAAGAATTAGATTCATCTTGTGAGCAGAAATGGAGCCCATATGTTGCATAAGACAGTTGATTCCAGCCAAAAAACATATGCAGTGAAAGCACATCCGATTATCCAATCATTATTGTATGCAGCCCTATGTTGTTTATTTCAGGTATTACATAATATCTAGGACAGAACTGCATTTTAAGCAATGTTTGAAGTAAACTTACCTCTTGAGGTTGCCCGGCCACTACTAATACCGCCTCGCTTATAGTTCTGCTGGTAATTCATATCCTAGGAGAACACAAATATTTGTTCTTGTTTAGTCAAGCACCTCCAGACAATATTTACAGCCATATAACATCTACTTCATGGGGAAGGGGAGGGAAAAAAGAAAATTGCTACACAGTGGTACCTCGGTTTCGAATGTAATCCATTCCAGAAGACCGTTCGAGTTCCGAAATGTTCAAAAACTAAAGCATTTACTTCAGGAAAACTCAACATGGCAGCTGTGTGGCATGTTCGACTTCCAAAAAGCATTTGAAAACCAAAGCAATTACTTTCGGGTTTTCGGCATTCGAAAACCGAAACATTCGACTTCTGAGACATTCGAAAACCGAGGTACCACTGTACCAGCATTGAAGTTTATTGCTGCTTAGTAGACATCAGAAGTAGTTAGTCCAACATACTAAACTTCTACCAGCATCAACAGGATGCATATTAGGCATCTATATTTTAAATTAGAATGTTGGTGCAGTACACGCCATGAATGTTACTTCTTATTGGGTGTGGGAGATGTCCAAGTGGGTTACGATTCCTTCTATTGCTCAGAAGGAAGGAAACATGATCAGATTTTCCCCCTTTCTCTACTGGTGTGGCTCTGTTCCAAGGCAGAGGTGATGCCGAAACAACTTAGTAATGTGAGACAGTGTGAGAGACAGAGCGTGCACTGAAGAACGAAGAGGAGGAGGAAAGAATAAAGCAGTGTGGCCTGGACCTACTGGTTTCCAAAGCTGAACTTTCAAGAAAAAAAGGATAGCTAGAAGGTAAAAAAAAAAATATTCTGAAGCATGTATGTCCAACTTGCAATGGTGTATGAAATGTGGCCTAGTTAACATGGCAGATCTGGTGCATTTATAGACAAGGCTGCCAATGTTTAGTGTGTCATGGTGTTGGCAGGTGTAATGACTCATAGAATACAGAATGCAAGTCCTTATCCACTAGGATTGAATTAAAGCCTTTCCCCTACTGTAGTTAGGCAGGACATAAGATACTGTTTTGTGTAAAGGCAATTGTGTGGGAATGTTGATCTTGAGGCCCACTCAGAGAGGTGAGATGGTTTAAGGGTTGGATGAGGAGAACCGGTTACTGTGCTCCATGGAAAGACAAGCTGCCCTTACGAATGAAGCTCGTCAGTCCAGAATATTGCATATTGGAACACACACCGGTGGTAATTGGTGGCAACAGCACTGAGTTCCAAGATTCTCCACACTGTTGTGATGGCCATGAGATAAAGCACACTAACTGACTGACCAGGGGAGCTCAAAAGGCAGGTTTTATAGTGCATTGATGCCCTTGTGGATACCTCCAGGTGGGGAAACCAGTGGCCTCAGGTATATGCTTTAGGGTGGTATGACTGCATGGCACTTTAATGCACACCTCAACTATGCATCTCCATCCTTTGGGAGGATAGCTCCAGTCAGGAGCAGTGCTCCAGGGGCACCCACTCCTGAGTAGTATTGGGAGAGGACTCCTGGAGAAAGAATGTGGTCAAATCTTTCCTGCCTTCAAAGCAGTAGGAGGGGTCATAATCCACTTGGACACCTCTCATGGCCAACCCTTGCTCCAGTATCACTGCAGCTGACTGAATGTGCTTTATTAAACTGATATGAGTGTATATTCCTTGAAAGTGGAGCAAGTTGTAATACCGTTGTAGCTATCCATCAGCACACTAGGAACTCAGATAGCTCCATCACACACACATTAACTCAGGCATAGCCAAACTTGGCCCTCCAGCTGTTTTGGGACTACAATTCCCATCATCCCCGACACTGGTCCTGTTAGCCAGGGATTTTGTGAGTTGTAGTCCTAAAACATCTGGAGGGCCAAGTTTGGCAATGCCTGCATTAACCCAATAGACTTGAGAGATATAAACGTAAGTCATGTTCTCAGAGTTAGGATGGGAAGCATGAACACTGAATATATTCAGCCCTTTCTAGATGGCATTTCAATTAAAATTAGTCCCTACTAAATGATACATTACAATACTCCTCTCAATCTGGTAAGTCAAATTTGCAAAGCACCATTAACCCGACTATGTGCAAATAAGTACTGTACTTGTTCTTTATTCCCGAGCAGGATCCAGGACACCACCACCAAGGGTCATATATACTTTTGCAAAGCCAAAAGTCTTCCAAAATAATTACCCTGTGAGAATACTGCACTGAAGGATAATCTCTGCCAGGAAGATGCATTTGGCTATAAAGGCCATTAGGAACAGAAGGTGATCCTCTGTAAACTTCAAAACCTGCTAAACAAAACATGAAATCATTTGCTTTAAGAACTAGAATGATTTGACAGATTGATCTCCATGTCACCCAGTAACGCACTGGAGAACTCTGGTAGTTCCCTCCTAGGGGCAGGTCAAATACCCAATACGTTGCTGAGTACTGAGAGGTTCTGACTCTTATGACATAACTTTGTTTTATGGGTAAAGAGTAACTAGGAAGTTTATCCAGTAATTACAGTATTAGAGAACTCTTCCTGTGTTAGAAAATTGAGGAGTTTATGACTCACTTTGGCAGCCAGCATTTTCAGGCAAAGGAGCAATGCTCAGTAACTATGTATCTGACTTCAGTTTGAGCACATGCTTACAACCAAAGATATTTAGGGCCATTAACACTTAAATTCATATTCACCTAGTTTGCAATACCAAATAGCATCCCGGAATTACCACCAACCAAATACATGAGTGTTTCTTGTTGAGGTCAAAATCCAACTAGATATGGACAGCAAATGCTGCATTTGATTTTTGGCTCAAGTTTCTTCCTTTTCACATACTACTACTATTTGGTGAAAGTTACTTAAAAAAACAAGACTAACATTGTGGTTGATATGTACAGAGTTATATTGTTGCATATGCAATAAACAATTCTTCTCAAAGAAATAAAATTCTTTAAAAAAACAGCTTAAAAAACAACCCCCTGCTATCAAGCAGCTTACAACAGAGCACCACAAAAGGGTCTGATGCACAGGATGATGTCTGCTCATGAAATGGGACTTCCCTCCTTCTATTTGTGCATAGTGCACTTACCAATTTTAGCATTTGACTCCATTCTAACCTCAGCCTCTGTGCTGCAGCCACACTTTAATGAAAGGTCCCAACTGAGAGACTTCAGGGAACACAGCGTTACAGCAGAGGAGAGACTGGGAAACCCTGTTTTTCAAGCAACCAACTGCTGACACAGCTTTGATCCAACCCAATATGTCTTACTATTAAAAAACAACAACCATGAGCAAATAAGGTTTTAAAGTTCAGCAGTTTGAATGTTGCCCTTTACTATGTGGGTTTTTTTGTATTGGCCAACTATATTCTACTTGTACAATGTTAAGATATATCCATTGGTAAGTATTTCCACAGAAACCATACATACCTTTATAGCCACCAGGAGAGCGATATGAATTGGCTGCTGACCTTCCACCTCGAACGGTGCCTCTGACCGATCCACGGCTTGTGACAAAAGGTTGAGGTGGTCTAGAGAAAGTGGGCGTCTGTGCTGCATAAAAGGCGAGAATACCGTTGCTTACAGGAACAGCTCCCTCAACCAGGTACTTTAAAAATAGCCTTACAATTTTCTGCCTAAAAGCAGAAGGAGTTTCCCTTATTGCTTCACCCAACCTTTAGCAGCTAAAGACTTTCAAGATAGTTTGCAAGTCTTTATTTTGAACAGCTAGAATCATCTCCCCTATTACTGGCAGTTACAATTAACCAAACCACTTCTAGAGCTTTAACAAAGTAAAGTTTTACAGATAAGTTATCCACCCGCCTCCTTGAAAATCTAATCATGTTTATCATAACAAGTAGTTAATGCAGTTATTTCCAACAATACTTCATCAAAGGCTGTCACATCAATAATTAGGACTTATTTTTAGAATTTAAATCTATACTCCACCCCTCAAATATAGGACAGTTTGCAGTAGAAAACATAAGTAGCCAAAGTTAAAAAAAAGAGCAACAAAAGTTGAAAGCCTAAGAAAATCTTCACCTGGCCCAGGAAGATTTAAGGATGTAAGACTGCAGCTGAATCAGGCCAAAGGCCCTTTTGGTTCAACATTCTGTTCTCACAGTGGCCAACTAGATGTCTACCTATTGTCCTAGCAGGGCATGTGAATAATAGGCCTCTCTCCACCTGAGATTTCCAGCAACTACTCTGGTATTCAGAGGCATGCTATGACAGCGGGGGCAGGACACAACCATTGTGGCTATCGACTATTGATAGGTTTATCCTCCATAGGGTATTGTTAAAGAAACAGTCCCAGCCAGCACAGTACAATTTTTTCACTATGTGTCAGATAAGATCATGTTTCCTTGGAGATGGGCAGTTGGATACTGCCAAGTCATCACTCTTCAGTCCTTTTCTACTTCTGCTTTCATAGCCACTAGCAGAGTGCCTTGAAATCATTTGGGTTAAATATTGTAAGGCACCCCCCATTGCTGAGGAATCAATCAAGTTGTACTCTGATGTCCCCATTACCATTCTTGCACTGAGGTTTTCCTTACCATTTGGCAAAGCATCTTGAGAAAAAGCAGTTTGTTCAACATTTTGAGCAGACTGTGGTTTACACTGGGGTGGAGTCTGTGTACTTGCTGTACAAAAATTCTGATTATATCCTGTAGGATGCAAAGAGTTCTCTTTTATATCCCGCTCCCTGCGAGGTGGTAAAGGCGCGTTCACTTTGAACACCTGCAACACAACACACAATTATGCAAAAAAGGGCTATTTTTACAGTGTTTCTATAGCCCACATGCATTAGCAAGTCTGCCCCATCTTATGCTGTGTAATCTACACAGAGTAGAAATTTAAGTATTTTCCATTTACGCTGGGGGGGGGGGGGGTTCCGGTGCCATGGCCATATCACATTCTACCAGGAATTTGCAATTAATTTCAACTAAGTATTAAGATTGGTACCCCTTATTCACAGGGGTTCTACTCAAAGCTGCAGAACTTCAAGTAGGAACTGTAAAACAACAATTTATTATTAGGTCTAAATGCAGCTGTAATCATGCAAAAAAAGGGATCCCTTCAGGGAATGATTCTCTTGTAAACGTGTAGTAAATACATCTGCATCTGCTTAAAAATAATAGTTCCTACTAAACACATATCCTCTGTTATACAGGGTGCTCTGCTGTTTCTGAGGAGACCCTGGATTTAGCTCCTCCTCGTTTATGTCTAGCTTTTGCCCTCCCATCTAATTGCATTCACCTATACAACCAATGTACTTACAATCTGCACAGCCTGAAAGGGAGGTGCTTTCATGCTAACGCTACTACTTGAGGAAGGAGACTGGAAACCCTTCTCTTGGGGTACTGGTGACATGGTAGTTCTTGATGGAGTCAATGATGTCTGTGATTCACTTGAAAGAGGAATAGGAACCTTGAAGGAAAAAATAGTAATATTCTATTGTCATGCCAATGGGAAAGCCATTTACACTGTTAAACCCTATGCTGTCAAAACACCAGCAGTTTCTGCAAGCCAAGGTTGGGCATATCAAAGAACAGAATAGCTTCTACTTCATTTGCTCTTGCTGTGCATTTGGAATTTCCATTAGTCTCTGCTGGCTATGTCAAACATGTTTGAACTAGATGTGTTACCACTTCGAACATTTACATACAGAAGTTTAACATGATGGAGATCCTTATGGCAAAGAACTCTCATTTTAAAACTTACTAGTTTTCATTTTCAGAGATCAACATTATATAGCAAAGGGATAGCAAACATGATCCCCTCTAGTTGTTGTTGGACTACAACTCTCATCATCCTTGACCAGCCATGCCAGCTGGGGCCAACATATCAAGGGAACAATATTTACCACCCCTGCAATAACGGCACACTTTTTTATCAGTCAAATTCTTACAATATGTGTCAAACTCACCTGAGAAATTTCAGATTTTTTAGGCTTTAATACTTCAGCGATCTGTTTGCTTATCTGATAAAAGGACTGAGGTGGACTGAAGTTCTCAGACTCTTGAGAATTTGTAACAGATGTCTAGAGACATAACCAGATAGTTATTAGTTACTTAAAATGGAAAAAAAATGCTTGCAATAAAGTGTGCCCAGATTACACATGGTATTTCGGAAGATGCTGGGACTCAGTTATTACAGAAAGTATATCCTCTTATTACATGCCTAGATATCAATACTGAAGTTAGGTAAACTCTGAAATGAATCCAAGGCTGCAACCTTTACATCATTCCACCAACTGGCAAAAATACATATCCTTCTCAGTCAATACTGCATGCATCAAATAACTGTTGTATTTCACTTAATTTCCTTCCCCACCAAATATCACTTAAGAGGAATGAATTTAGTGCAAATTCACTAGAAGTGAATTCCCTGTTGTTTCAACTACAAGCAAGCTGTTAAGTATTCATATCGTGTGCAAAAAATGATAATAGTCACTTTCTTATTCAATAGCTATCAGTAGCTTTAGCACTGTAAATTGACATATTCTAGTTTTCAGTTTCCCTTGTATAACACAACTAGAGCTGTATCTTAATTGACAAAGTACCAATTGCAAGATCAAGCTACATCTTCAGCTACTACAATCATTTAACTTCCAAGCAATAGTGGTACCTCGGGTTAAGTACTTAATTCGTTCCGGAGGTCCATTCTTAACCTGAAACTGTTCTTAATCTGAAGCACCAATTTAGCTAATGGGGCCTCCTGCTGCCGCCGGAGCACGATTTCTGTTCTCATCCTGAAGCAAAGTTCTTAACCCGAGGTACTATTTCTGGGTTAGTGGAGTCTGTAACCTGAAGCGTATGTAACCTGAAGCGTATGTAACCCGAGGTACCACTGTATATCTAACTATATTATAATTAAAGCAAATATATTTATTTGGGAAGAATGCTTCAAAGAGTCCCAGGGCCAACCCACCTATTTTTTGATAGACAGAGTGGTCAGCTCAGTTTCATTGAGTAATTTGCCTTAACTGAAAACTGTTCAAGTTTATATTATCAGAATTTCAATTTACTGAAGTGTTATCTTGTAAATGTAAAAACTCTGTTATAGGGATACATATGGGTAAATTCCAAGCCTGGTTCACACATCACATAAAACCGCTGTTAACTTTAAACTATGCCTTAATGTGAACAAACAGCATGTTGGTTCATACTACTCAAGACCCTGCTTTGCTCCTCCTTAACAGTACAACAGCCGGGGGGGGGGGGGGGGAGTTGACTTCGTTTTATATGCCTTCCCCCAGTAGGGGCTTTTCTCAAAGGCACACCAGCATTTGCTCCACACCAACCTGTCACATTCAGTATCACCTGGCATAAGCTGCTCCCAATGTGTGCCTGCCCCATTTCTCATAAATACCATACGAAGGAAGGTCAGAAATAGGCACCCCCTCATTAGAGGGCAACATGTTAATCAGGATCAAGGGCAAACTCTAAAGAACAATCAGTAACCTGTGGTGTCGCAAGTTCAGTTTCTGATCCAGACAGTGTATTGTCAGAAGTTAAGGAGGTGATTGAGCCGTGCAAGGCTATGGGAGAAGCAGCAACCTGTCAATAGAGAGATACACAATGTAATATATAATGTAACGTATGGTAGACTTCATATATAGTTTGAAAAAAATTCTTGAAAATATTATTTAGGACTTCTGGTTTTTGCTGCCATGGTAAACAGCGGTTCAGCACATCATTGGTTGTTAAAATAAAGGATCAACAATGGAACTTTATTATTTGGATTAAATAAGTGGATTGGAGCAGGAACAAGGAATCAATATCTCCTAAAGATCTCCTAAAATCAGAACATGGGAAGTGAACCAAAATGTTTAATTTGGAATCTTATAATTGGCTTTTTTAATTGAATTATGATTTAGTATTGTATTAATATGGTCTATACTGGGTTGTTATTAATGAAAAATTAATTATTAAAAGAACTTATTTCAGTATCATGAAAATTGTCTATGCCAAATAAAATTTTTGCTGCTAAGTGCCCCTTCATATTATGTAGGCGTACCTAAGACAGACTAATTTTGAAGAGTATTGCTGCACCTTACATTGAACTGACTTGAATTAAGATTACTTACATTCCACAATGAGGCAAGAGCCTTTGCTCCAGGTAGTCCAGCAACATTTTATTCCTTTAATACCAAAAGGGAATGCAAGCTAGAATACTTGAATAGAACCATTCAAAAGTGGACTGGCTACTGTTTCCTGATGTTAGTCTCAGCCCCAGTTCTGATGCAACAGCCAAATGCTGTTGAGAACTGGCTTTGAACTTATATGTCATGATGCCCAAATCAGGCAAATTGTAATAAGAAGGCAGCATACTCCAAACCACTGTTTAGACTTCATGCCAAATTATGGTTAATGTAAAATTGAGACAGAATGCGAGTATGTGGCAAGGGTTTGAAAGCCTGTTTGACAGCCATGTTACAATTTGTCTGTGATGTCTGTATTAGGCCTCACTGTTGGAACAACCACAACATGTACATAGAGCCACAAAGGCTGTGGAATGATGCTTAACACATGGACTTAGCAGCTTTTCCCCACAACACTGATATGTAAAGAAAAGAACATATTGATTGACTCAACATTTGTAGAGGATCTAGGAGTGATACAAAACAAAATGTACTGAATTAACAGTGACCAGACTCTGAAGAACTAGAAAGCGCTATGTTAGGAAAGCCCTACTATCTGAGCCCTCATCCAATAAGACTTTGATATGGCATTGAGCTGAAATAAAAACTGCATGCGTGAATCCCTTAAGTTTGAGAAGTTTTTTCTCTAGAAGCAGCTCCATCCAAGTTGCATGGCACACACATCAAAAGCCCCATACTCTCTTGGAACAAGTTGCATGGTTCTTTAGGTCCCAGCCACTGTGCCTCCTAAAAACTGTTTAAGCCAAAATGGCAATCCACATTTATACCCCTATCTTTTTAGAAGGTTACTCAAGGCCAGGCATCCCCAACCTGCAGCCCTCCAGATGTTTTGGCCTACAACTCCCATGATCCCTAGCTAACAGGACCAGTGGCCAGGGATGATGGGAATTGTAGTCCAAAACATCTGGAGGGCCTCCAAATGGGGATGCCTGCTCAAGGCAGTTTATGCAGTCAAATACAAAAATACATTCCAAATAATCAATGCATGTTTGACATGCATTGTGACAAATGGCTTATCACTCTTACCTGATCCGGTTCCTCAGGGAAATCATTTTGGCTTGAAAGTTGTTCATTAGGTGCTACAAAATATGGGAACATTTGGTTATGCCCTTTCTACACATGAAACTGCTCTTCAAATATCAGAGTTGAACTACCACCATAACAATGTATGCCTGATGCTAGATAATCTATTAAGACAATGCTAACATATAAGGTTTTATTTAAATATATATGTATGTTTACTGATACTTGAAAATGGAGTTGTAAAAAGTCAGCAAGATGTACAAATCAAAATAAAATAAAAACCATAATAACTGTGACTGAGTGGAGTACAGAGGTTCTTTACATTATGTTCATCTTTATATTAAGTAATAAATATGGAGCGACTGTCCAGAGTTGACATCTGAATGAAATCAAATCACAAGCCATCAACAACAACAAAACATCAGCTGAGAAAGGGGACAGTCCGAGACATGTCTAGACCAACCAAAGAGTCTGCTGGGAGGAAGGGAGGTAAATACTCCCTCTATAGTGATGTATGAGTCATTGGAGTTTTGTACTATACATTATTGTTGGTTGTTAAAGTTGTAAATAGAAACTATACTATTTCAAAATATCTGCAGTGGTAAGTTCAGACAATACAATTTCCAACCATCCAGTATGTGTAGGACCAACAGAAAATCTCACTTGAGGTTTTACATTTAAGAGAATTAGTTCTCATTTAGTGACTATTTATGTCAAGATAAAGGACCAAGTTTCAAAGTTTTAAAAATTGAAATTCAAAGATAAAACTTTTGAAGAAATTTCTAACAGGAAGAATTAAGTTCTGCTCCAGTATCAAGCAAAATTTTGGATGCAATGTAATTTAAGAAAATGTGTTTCACAATTTACTGCTTAACAGAAAGAGAGGCTTTAAGAAAATAATGAACTCAATTAAAGTTTATCTCTTTTTTAACAGTATATCTCTGCACAATCTGTATAGTGTGTCTATTTATTTCTGGTGGTGGTTGAAGTGACCATAATGGTTGTAACAACAACAAAAAATGAATTTAAATTAAAGTTTGCATACAATACTTCTAAGATATACCATGAAGTATTAATCTCACCTATCAAACATCTTTGTCACATAGATTTAATAATTTGTTGCTATGCCAGTCTTTTCTGCTTTATGAAAGTGATAAGAGATTCCTAGAACATGAAACAAAATAGGGTCTTCCTTGTTCACCATTAACCACAATTATGATTACCTGTGGAATCAACTGAAGGTGCTTGTGATGAACAAATGGCACGTTGTGAAGGTTTATCAAAATCCAGTAAAGACTCCTTAAAAACAAAAAAGTTACAAGTCTTGCACTCTTGAAAAAAACAAGAATCTATTCAGAGATGAATAAAAGTTTACATGTTTTGTGGTGCATTTTAACCTCTGAAAATTGCCTTCAGCAATTGCAAACATGTGCCATTAAAATATCTGAGACCTTAACACCAACTGATGCCCTCCTTTTCATTTTTTCCTTGCGCTCACCATCCGTTAGGTACGTATCATACTCCCCCAAACTCCATGTTATCCAGGACAACTTACTTGCATGAAATTATAGGTCCCTTGTATTTGAGTCATCAGGTCTTGTAGTCTTTCCCTTCTTAATACTGGATCCTTTGGAAGACTAGTAGAGCAAAACTCTGCAACTGGTTGATGAACAGGTTTAGGTGCCTAATAAAATAATAATAATAAAAATTGCTGAGGAAAATCTTAGTTGAACTATTCAGAGTAGCCAAGATCCCCCAGAGTGCTTTTTCCGGTATGCTACTGTATGGGTTAAAGCATGGATAGGCAAACTAAGGTCCGGGGGCCGGATCCAGCCCAATAGCCTTCTAAATCCAGCCCACGGACGGTCCGGGAATCAGCGTGTTTTTACACAAGTAGAAAGTGTGCTTTTATTTAAAATGCATCTCTGGGTTATTTGTGGGGCATAGGAATTCGTTCATTTCCCCCCCCCCAAAAAAAATATAGTCCAGCCCCCCACAAGGTCTGAGGGACAGTGGACCGTGTTAGTTTATTCAGCTCTGGCCCTCGAGCTGATACGGCTCATCTTGCCTTGAGCCCAGCAGAGCATAATCCCATAGTCCGCAAACGAAAGGATGAAGCAGGTATGGTGCTACATTGCTAAGCTTTATTTCTAAGCTATGCTGAGAGCATACAAATACACATCTTGCCTCTGTGAGAGCAGAGAGCAACTGCCAACAAAGAAACGACAGAACAAAGAAACAGGAAACCAGTGAACGTCACATCCAGTCTTCCTTTCCCATGGGAACCCAACAGTAACTGAACTGTGGAATGAAAACATAGTCCCATGACTTGCAGCTGCTGCTCAGTGAGGGAAACAGAAACCAACATCCTCCTGCTGAAAAAGTTTGCTGACCCCTGGATTAAAGGCTTTGTTGTTGCTGAAGTCAACTTGCAAAACACGAGTAGCCAACATGGTACCCTCTAGATGTTGGAATCCAACTCCCATCAGCCAACAGGGCCAGAGGTCAAGAGCAATGCAAACTGTAGTCTACAACATCTGGAGAGCACCATGGTGGTTACCCCTCCAATCAATAATATTCTCCCAATGTACATCTTACATTTTACTTCTGGCTTAAATTCTAAACATTGTTACAATGGAGAAAGCCCTCAGTGAACAAAGTAGGGTCTGTGCTGCAGGTACACAATTTCAAGTCAAAAGGGAGGATCCTAGAACCAAGTCCTGAAAGTGGCATTTTCAAAATATGAGCTCCTTTTCCAATTACTATTTTAACAGGAGGTCCATTCATACCTTTCCTGATATAGACCTCTTCCTGATATTAAAATTAAAAACTTCCGGATTTTTAAACATTGATCTACTACTAAGGTTATGAATTGATTCCTGAGACACTCAACTTAGGAAGCTGCCTTACAGAGGGCAGGCCACTGGTCTGTCTAGCTCAGTACTGTCTGCTACTGACTGGCAGCAGCTCACCAGGAATTCAGACGAGGGTCTTTTCCCAGTCCAACCTGGAGGTGCCAGGAATTGAACCTGTGGCCTCTTGCATGCAAAGCAGATGCTCTACCACTCAGCCATGGCCCTATGTAACAAATTGAACAGTTTTTCTTTGGTTTTAAATTCTCCTTTCCCTGGAAAGATTCAAAGTGGATACTTCACACAGGAAGTATTCCAGCTGTTCTCAGGATTCTAAGTTTAAGCATTTTGAAGCATTTCCTATGATCAGTATGACCAAGAAAGCAAACCTGAAGGCTGTTTTCAAAGCTCCTAGGTAGTTTACAAGGTTCTCCAACAGACGTAGCATCAATGCCTCCTTCGTTCACTCCATCTGTCTTTTCATCCTATGTAAAATAAGAATTCCATGTATTAGATTTATTATAATATGACTTAACAATGTACACCTTTTACATAAATACACCACAGACTCAGTATCAGATTAGCTAACTTTTGAAAGCCCCATTACCTAATGGCATTTTACTGTAACCACTTGTTTCATGTCAGAATCAAACTTCAGTCTGAGCTCTCATTTCTATATTAAAAAGCATTTAGAAATATGTTTTGACAAATTGATTGTTTAAGTAGAGATCAGTCATACAGAAGGATCTAATCTCAGCTGATTGATAAGGTTGATGAGCCCTATCTGCCACTCACTTCCCTCTACAGCACAAGCAGAAACCACTTTGACTGTTGGACCCACTATGAGTCTTGTTTGTTCAATCTGCAGAGAGTGTCTTCACATGCAGGCAAGTCCCTAACTCACCAAGGGGTTGAGACCCATTGGCTACCCTCACCTTCTTTAATCCTAACAACCCTGTCATGTAGGTTAAAAAAAGCCTTCCAGATTCATTATCCTTCCCTCATTTTTTTTACTATAGAAATCCAAAACTGATCCAAACTTGGAGGTCTATGTCTATATTCATCCCTCTCTATTCCTCTATTATATATTACTCCCCATTTTTGAACATCTAGAATCTTCAAGGTTTGTGATCAGCAATGCTAAGTTCTCTCCCGCTTGCCATTCCAAATATGAACCTGGCAAAAATTCACTGAACAGCAAACTATTTACACCCCTTTAGGTTTAGTTTATTTCCATGTCCAAATATTTGCTGAGAACACTGTTTCATGTAGAGTTAGACTAATGTGGCAAAAAATAAGCTGTTCATTGACAAAGCCCAAACTTTGAACTTTTAGATACATCACCACCCTAAACTGCATTTTTAGTATAAAAATATTGTACAGGCAATACTATTGTTTATACCAACTCACTTCACTGGGTCCCAAATCAGGCTTCTTTGGCCCAGATTGTTCCTTTGAGGTAAGGTTTCCAGCTCCCCATATCTTTGGAGGGTTCTGTAATGGCTTCTGAAGTGCTTGCCGTGGTCCCTCAGATGTTTCCCAAACCTTTGGGGGTTGGGTTTTTTGTTCCCTCTCTTGCTTGATGTGTGCTACCCATTGCTTTGCAGGTTCGTGTTTCTTTTGCTCCTCCTCTCCAACACATGCACTCCAAAGCTTCGCAGGTTCTGGTTTTTCCACCCTTATTTGAGCAACCCATGTTTTTGGACATTGTGGCTTTTGTTCCTGCTCTTCCTCAGCTTTGTTCATCCAGTGTTTAGGGGAGGCCCGCTGTTCTCTAACCTGAGTTACCCATGGCTTCAGAAGTTCCTCCTTGTGATCATCATCACCACCTTCCTTAAGATGAGCTTCCCAAGGCTTTGAAAGTTCCAGTTTCTTTCCCTGCTGCCTTACAGATTCCAGAGTTTTAACATAATCTTGTTTCTGCTTCTGCTCCTGCTCTTCCATGTCAACAAGCATTTCCCAGGACTTTGGAGGCTCATTTGTTTTAACATGTTCCACTTCCCAAGGTTTGGATTCCTCAGGCTTCTTCATAGGGGAGTCAGCTTCAGGCAAATAGTGCCTATTAAGAAACTATACAAACCAAAGAAACGTAGCATTTAACCAGTATTGCTAGCACAATTAAGGCTCATGTGAAATCATTCCAGAAAGTTGTACAAGAGTCACCCAACTGGACTGAATTGTACATTTTCCAAAAATGTTTGTAAAGCTGTGTGATAGTGAACCATCCTAAGATTTTATGATGAATGGCAGTATATAAATTTAATAAATAAATGTCGAAATCTTCAGACATAAAGACAAAACACTCTCTTTCAGATTTACAAAATGCTACTGCGCCATCCTGAATACTCATTATATGGTTCTCTTATTTAAGAACATCTGCTGCAGCTTCCTAGCTAGTTTATATCCAGGATTCTTGAAAGAGAGAAATATGCCTGGTTTAAGACCACAGCAAGGTAGATGGCTTGGTTCAAAAAACCACAGTGATAGCACAGAAAATCCACATTGTGCTAGAGACTATGCCCATAAACCCTCAAAGCTAAACAGGCAGCTGATTGTTAATTCTACCTCACTGCACCCTGTCTCAAAGTCAAAGGATTTATGGACTCCCATTTGGCAATTGCCTTGCTACAAATTTCTTCAAGTGGAGCTTTCTGAGAGATTCCTGTATTATCTCCAGTTTTTAGTTCTAGCATCACTGCACTGATATAGCAAGCTATTCTGCAGTTTAACACTAATTTCTTCTACTGTAGCATATCATTTAATAACTTACCTCTTGAGGCTGTATCTCAGACTGAATGGGCTCCATTTGAGGTGCTAGGAAGAAGGATTGCATAATTTAGATTCAAGTTCTCACAAAGCCAAATGATAGAAAACAGTTGGCTTCTCTAAGCATCCATAGCACATTCACTTTTGCCGGGGGGGCAGGGGGGAGACCAAACAAAATGACTTACATTTCAGGCTAGTCTAGCAACCACCTCTGAGAATTTGCTAATGTCCAGTATTATAGTACGAAGTCACACAACTTCTTCTGTATTTCTTACTAAATACATTTAGTAGGAAAGTTTAAAATTAATCCCAAACAGCTAGGATTGTTTTATTATTCTGGTACAATTGATTTTAACCACCTATAAAGCCTAAAGAAGGTGAAGAGCAGAATATACATAACTTATTTAGCTAAAAATTTAAGCTATATAAATTGACATGTAAATTTAAGACATACATCTGTACTGTATCAGCAGTTAAGAATTTAAGATTTCTACAAATATATTACCTGATTCACTGACATGCTCTGAATTTGAGGGTTGTCTTGTTCTTTCAGGTCTTTGCATTTCTTCACACAACTCAGGTCTTGTAGACAGTTCTGTTGATTCCTCTTTTACTGGTATGTTGGAAGGAGCAGGAGTTTTTTCAAAATAACCAGAATTTAACAGTTTAGATATCAAATCCTTCAGGTATTTATCTAGAGGACAGAGAGTTGAATGTTAAGCAGATTAAAAGATCACAAAATGAGTTTTCAGTTTTGGGATATGACACCCTCTCATCTTAACAAATAAAGATCAAACGTTTTTTCTTGGCACAATATATTCTTGGAAATGTTTTTAAGTAAATACTTAAGAGGATGTTTGAAAGGGCAATGTAATTCAGGCATTTAAGTTAACCAAAAGACCCAAAAAAATTACAGTTGTGAACACTGAGAACATCCACAGAACACCCTTGATTTCAAGAACTAATTTGCTTATTGGTAAAAGACTGTCATATCCTCAAAGATTAAAATAATAATAATGCAGCCTTGGGAAGTTATCCTGAGATATACTCTGAAGAATATATGCCTTAAGCACAGGGATGCTGAACTCACAACTGGTTAAAAGACCAATTTCCCTATCTAGCAAATCTCCTGGAGTCACACCCATAAATGTGCTGGTCTACCTTAATTATATACCAAGATAAAACATGGTTCCTACAGCTGTGGGAACTCACCTGTTATTAAACACTTAACACATAAATGCAATCCCATGTACAGTACATCTACATAATATTGTGGCTTGCTTATTAAGTAAAATGACTTCCCATCCATGATAACAGACTGAGCACAATGCATCTAGCAGTACTTCCTCTTTGCATTCCTTGCACACACTCAAGGTCTGTTCTGGAGAGTTGGGAGTCTTCTGGAGCAGATTGTGGGTGCAGGGAGAGGAAAGGAAGAGGAGGTTCTGTCATGTTTGTTCATGCCATATTGGATATTGCCCTAACTGTGCAGTGAGGAACTACAGGCCATACTGGGGATCTCTAAACAGTTATAAACAATCTGCATTTATGTTGCCCTAACCAGGCAACAGCAGTTACTGGCCTAGAAAATAATTCTTTCAAGCAATGAAAGGAACAATATAAGTATGTTTCTGAACTGGAATAAATGTTCTAATCCCAATCTTGCTATGAAGTATTTTGCCTGAAGATGGTAGACGTTAGATGCAAAAATATCTAAAGGCTACTCACAAGTTGTCCCAGCTACTGTTTTTTCACTGCCTTCTAGCAGATCCCAGAAGTAGCGTGATGATTGCTCCATTTGGTCTTCAACACTTCATGTCAGAGGGGAAAAATAAGTGTCAGTGCTAGATCAAGAAAGTAATGAACTTTTACTTAAGATGGCTGTTTGATATAATAGGGATGGTAGAGTACCTTGTACCCTATAAGCAGCAACTAGTTTTTTTATAAGGGAGCTTTCCCCAACCTGGTGCCCTTGCTAGACTACAACTCACATCATCAATTATGTTGACTGGGGCTGATGAGAACTGTAGACTACCACCACCTGGTAGATTACAACTACTCCAGGTTTAAAAAGGCTACCCAAAGGAATAATATATATATTACTAAACACAAAGTTCTGTAAAACAAACTATGCCAAGCACTGAGCACCAGGATGGCTGGGCACTTGTTGACATGCTGTGACTTAGAAGGGATCCACAACCAGGAGTTGATTGGCTCCTGCCATTCTTGCTCCATCATACGTAAAGGAACAATGAAGCAACAGCAGCAAAAAGAAGAAACTGCCTGTCACTGATAGATCCAATTCCCACCACTATCTTAAGTGACAAACAACTGCTCCCTTAACAGTGGGTGCAGGCAAAAACCTGCTCACCTCGCTCTCTCTGCAGTGAGAGAAAGTCTGTGGCAAGGAGGAAACAAGGCACCAGCAGCAAGGAGGCTGGAGGCAGCTCATCCTGAAGAGCTACCCTGAAGGGGCCTCCTATGCGGAAAACCCGTAAGGTTTGAAAACTACACTTCTAATAAAGCTAATGCTAGCACAGATTCAGTTTGCAATTTAAGTAAGGACACATTTACTTACCTCACGCCTTCATTTCTTCCTGAGCAGGTCAATTTTGCAAAATTAATGAGGTAGTCTAGTTCTTTAGAAGACAAAAATATTGCGCCATTCAAGCCACATCTGAAGTCTTTCTGCACGTGCTCTTGAGTGAAACTCTGCAACACATACTGGACCTGCAGTACTGTGCGGAGTTTCTTCTTCTCTGCTTCAAGCTTCATTATACTCTCCCTTCTCTGTGCTTTCCTCTGTGCTTTCAGAAGCTGTATTAATATAAAAACAAAACAAGCATATTACACAAGTTCCTGACAGATCTGACCAGCAGCTGGACTGTAGCTCAGAGAAGTCAATCCAAAGTCTTACCTAAGTCATCTTCCTAAATGAATGTGCTAAAGATTTTTCCTCAAGTCTCTAACACCACCTTTCAACTTCTACAATCATTCCACTTATCATACAACAAATGTTCAAAGCTTAAGTTTCTGGGTAGTGCTTCATATCAGGGTAGGATAGAATGACAGGGGTGGGGTAGAACAGGAGTACTCCATATCAACAATTTTGGTGCTGGTATGCAAGAAGGCACTGGACATACAAGAGCAGAGACCCAAATCCAGATTCTCAGACAAGTGGGGATGGGGGAAGGATAAAGAGAACCTGAACAAAGCCCGCCTCCCCTCACAAAGTGGATCCTAAGCCACACCGACCCATTTCTAGTCAATAATTCAGTCTACTTACATCTTGACTAAGCCCAGAAAATGTCTTCTGAAGGTCTTTAGCAAACTCCAAGTTATGGATCACTTCATCATATTTTTCAACAGCTTCCTGTAATCAGCCACACATTATTATTATTCATCAGGTATAAAGTGCCTAAAATTATGAAGGACAGATGTTTTAAGAAGACTGTCCTTTAATGTACACAAAGCTTCCAGTAACATCTCAACTTCTGATAGTCATAAGGTGCCAAGACCTGAGGAGCAGTGTGAGCAACAGCCACTACGACTAAATTATAAGGTGACTTAAACAGAATTTTAATTATGGAGTTTTCTGCCATGTACAGGTTATACAGTTAAAACTAATGATGGATTTTTTTAGAAGATACATACAATGAAGGCTGCTATAGATCTGTCATTATTATATTATTTTACTACTTACAAAAGCAGCTATAGTTTACAGAATGCTACATTATTATTATTATTATTATTATTTACCCGTCTCACACCATGAGGCCCCAAGGCAGGTCACAACAATGTAAAATACAACATTAAAAATAGTTATGCCTCTCTTCTTACATACTCTTCTATCTCTTCTTATATAAAGGACTAGTTGCTCTTCCAGATGATGTTGCAGCAACTCCCATCAACCCCAGCTAGCATGGCTAATAGTCAGGGATGAGATTCC
This sequence comes from Podarcis tiliguerta, assembly GCF_965153285.1. Classification (NCBI taxonomy): domain Eukaryota; kingdom Metazoa; phylum Chordata; class Lepidosauria; order Squamata; family Lacertidae; genus Podarcis; species Podarcis tiliguerta. Next base: position 55,018,747 of record NC_139543.1, on the reverse strand, counting down.
CCATCTCTGATCTTGAGCAAACTGAGTAGTGCTATGCTAACAATTATCATGCTTACATGTGAAGGACTCGGCTCACTAAGCCAGGAGGAAATCACCATCATAAAGCTCGCAAATTTCTTGCTCAACAACTATGGCTGGAGTGTTTAAGTAGCTATACTTCCCTTCAGCAGTTATTCATCATTCAGGGTTACACCATGGAAAATGGGTTAACAAAGGCCACATCTCCAACCCAAGATGCTCAGTGCTTACCTTGACCACAGATCCGGCAGTTATTTGACCTCTAACAAGCTGTGGCCCAAACTGCATCTATACAATTTGGTAAATGGCAATTAGACAGCACTTCATCTGCCAAAGCAGTAATATCAGATATCACATGCCATAAGCAGAACTATCTTCTATCTCCATTAAAATGATGGAACCAATCTGAACTCTTGGTGTACCAATAGCCCCTTCGTAGCATCAATTTCCCAACCAATTCATCCACTATGGTGTCATGAAGATCATGACATTTAATAACATTTGCTCATATACCTTAGAATTCTAATCCAAAAAGTCTACTTGCTGTCAACCAATAAACTGTATCTTGCTGTATCAGAATAATCTGGAAATGGCAGTGGGGGGAGAGGAGGGGCCGGCAAAGAGAACTATTGAAGAGATTTTGTGTGTAAAGCCCAAGCCATCCTCCATAAAATAAAAGTTATTGTTTTTCTGTGCAGTATTATAATATTTTTGTTAATGCTCACACACAATACTCAAACATGTAAAATTCAAAGTTCATGGCTTTCCTGCTGCCTCAATTCATAACCAATCCTGTATAAGAATGGGATAATGCAGCATCACAGTTACTATTACTGGAACTTAAAATACATTTTCTATCCAAACACTGTAAAAAGAGCCAAGAGCCTGAGTCAAAAGGAGCCAACAGCATGAGTCAGGATGAAGATAGATATGCTATTCTCAGCAAAAAGTTAATTATGTTTGATCATTCCGGAGCAGCTTACAGACCTTAGCTGAGAACTATTTTAAGATTTTAGTAGTTTGCTTTCCTATCTATTTTCTACATACTTTCCCAGCCATGTTTGGCCCAAAGGACTCCTCTATTCCCATAGCTTCAATAGGGCCTAAACACAACACAAGACCTCAGTTTGACTGGCACCACTGAAATCAATGTGCAATAACTATTTGTTAAGATTTGTTGTTGTTTATTCATTTAGTCATGTCCGACTCTTCATGACCCCATGCACCAGAGCACGCCAGGCACTCCTTTCTTCCACTGCCTCCCGCAGTTTGGTCAAATTGTTAAGATTTAGGCCAGTGTATTTTGCCTAGACATGAAGGAGCATCTCAGAAGTCTGTCATGAGCTGCTGAATTCATTGCTGCAAATGTTTGCAGCAATCAGAAGAACAGAAAGCTTACCAACTGATCCTGATTGAGGGGTTCCCCCTTTTTCAGACGATCTCTGTAGTCTTCTAGTTTCAGCTGAAAACATGTATTGAGCAAGTGCAGGATTAGACCATGTATAACCAACTTCTTAAGACTTTAAGCATAGACCAGACTTGAATAACATGGATGCCTACACATGCTACCATGCATTTATAGCCTTAAATACAATAAAATCCACATCAAAACAACAATAAATTAGACCTCTTTGGCAGACATTTAACATTATATTTTGGCAGTTAGTTTAAGCAAGAGATACACAATATAGTCATATGAATGGCAAAGGTTGCTGCAGCTCAGCGTCAAGTTCTATAAAGGTGGTGGCAATACAAGAATTTCATAATACTGGAACCACTGTCAAGATATTACCACTGGCAATATATCAAGTTACAGTTGCATAAGGTGAATGTTAGGTTCATAACAGCCTTTCTATGACATTCAAGCTCTGGTAACTACTGCAGCTGGATGGCAAAGCCACCTTCCTGCTGGATTAAGACTGGCTAATTAAGCATGAAGCTACTTCTAGTCATGTAGGTTTCTTTATATACTTCCAGTAGCACCTTAGAGACCAGCTAAGTTTGTTATTGGTATGAGCTTTCGTGTGCATGCACACTCTGAAGAAGTGTGCATGCACATGAAAGATCATACCAATAACAAACCTAGTTGGTCTCCAAGGTGCTACTGGAAGGAATTTTTTTTTATTTTGTTTCAACTACGGCAGACAAACATGGCTACCTACCTGTAACTATCTTTATATACTGACAGACTGCATCAAAATTCAGTAGACAGCTTAATATTGGCATGCACTCTACACTACACACACAGCAGCATCCACCCTTTAGGACTTAGTGGGCCAATTTGGAAGCCAGAATACCATACTGGCAAAATTGTAATTGAAAAATGGAAGTAAAAGATGTGGGATTTTGCCATTGTAGCCACACAGGGAACACATGAACCTAAAGCTTGTTCTCATCACAGTAACAATAGTTTTTCATGACACCTGAACCAACCCAATACTGACGGCTCATGCAAATTACAGGCCAAAGCATAAACTTCTTATTTCTCTCTAGTCATAAACTCTAGCCATTATGTTTTATTAATCTAATTTTGAAGGCTGGCAGGTATCTTAAGTGAAATCAGTTTATAGTTACACAGCATTTCACACTTTCATAAGCAATAAATACAGGCCTTTCACCTCAAAGAGCTTTCAATCCAATAGACAACGGCAAGAAAGAGTGAATGAACAACCACAGTAGTTTGGGCAGTTTCCTTTGGTACCATTTCTCTAATCTAGGAGAGATACATACCTTCTTTTTCTCAATGTTCCTGATCTTGTGTTTCATGCAGATAAGTCCATTATCAATGTAAGTCTCATACGCCTGGGAAGCCGTTGCAGCAGAACTCAAAGCTGCCTGCAGGGGGCTCAAGGGAGGCTGATTGTCCCCATGAGGGCCCTGAGTCACCTGCTGCTTGGCGGGTTTCATGCTCTTCTCCTCTGCTTCCTCAGAGTGGCATGAAGGCGAAGTGTGGCAAAGCGGGGACTGTGAAAGCTGCACCATTGAAACAGCTAGGGCTGCAAAGAAACTGGTACTGTTTAGCTTTTCCCTCACACCTGCAACTTCAGCATCCAGTTACTATTAAGTTTGTCATCTATGCAATGAGCATCAAATGTGCCTTTTGTGGAACATGTACCATTACGGAGCAGGAGAAGCATCCAGAAACCACTATTTCTCTGTTCAGATAACTTTACAATTGAGAGCACTTTAACATCCTCATCCATAATCTATTCTAGATGGGGGCGGGGACTGTTTTAAACAGCTGCAGACCTACCAGCATTTGGATCAATAAGATTCCTGAAGAAGGGGAGTCTCTCCCTTCTTTCCCTTATTCCCTATTCCAGTAAGATGCCAGCTAATACTAATCACTATCCTAAACAGGCAAACAAACAAACAAACCTACTGGAGGCTTTAGCCCTCCCCACCTGCACTAGAAACAGGGTCACAAATGAGGCATCAGCAATTCCTCACGCTGGAGACAGAAGCTAGCAGAGGAGTGCCTAAATGTCTTTTCAGGAAGAACACAAGACTTTCATTAGGTATTTCTAATTGGTTAATTTACCTATGTACAGGCAGGAAAAAAAAATTACTTCCAGAGGGGAAGACCTGTGGGCCAGTTGCAATATGTGTGTGTGTGTGTGTGTGTGTGTGTGTGTGTGGAGTTAACACCAGCTTCAAACACAATTTGAGAAAGATGCTAGGTTACTCATTACGAACAAATTGGCAGTTGGGAAGCGAGTGACCAAGACATTTCGTCATTCCTTACTGAAAATGCAAGGGCAGTTGAGCGCTTAAGGCAAATAAAACCCCAGCCATGTCGAGGCACTCTGCTTAAGTCGTCCTTCGTCAGAAGATTCGAGGGCATCACACAGAGCAGCGAATGAAACAATTTGGCGGCACGTCGCCGTTCTGTTCGAAGCCCGTCTCGCTACTTTCAGTGAGGGGCGAATGATATTGCAGCCGCCGCCCCCCCCCCCCCAGCACGCTCACTAGGGCAATTAATACCACATTCACACGTGCGCTTATTCCCAGGCAAGTAAGTGCGCGCAGGACCGAGGCCTCAAAGCTCCCTCCCCTGAAAGGGCGTCCAGAGAGCAAGCCGCAGCTTGCCTGGCAGGGAAGGGGAGCAAGCAGGGCGGCGACACAACCTGCACCACTGGAGAGGTTTTGTGCGGCGTTTTGTTCCACGAGAGGAAAAACACAGGGGAATTCTGTCCGCTGTCGGGAAGGGAAGGTGGGAAAAGAGGAGGCTGTAATTATGGGCTACATCCAACTATGGATAAAAGGAGGGGGGTAATAAGTGGCGTCGAGTTATCTTCTCCGCTCACGGAGGCGCGAGTCGCTCCTTCCCTTCCCCACGGCGTTCCCGACCACAAACGCCACCAGCCCCCGGGATACGCCGTCCCATGTACTGCCTTCCTTTCCCTCACACACGCGGAGGAGGCGGCATCTGTTTCCGTGCCGCACGAGCAACCGCTGCCTCCCACCCGCCGCCGCACCCCGCCCTTCGCCAACTCACCTCAGCAGCCTAAACTCGCTCAAGCCCACCCGCCGGCCGGCTGGCCTCCCGGCTTATAAACCCGCCCCGGCAGCGGGGAGATAAGGGGGCGGAGCCTCCGCGGAAAAGTCACACGCCGGCTTCCCAATCGCCAGCCGGCCACAAGCCGCCCAATCAGCCGCCGCGGCAACCGCGTGGCCTACTGCCGCTCGCGCGTTCGGCCCCGCCCCCGCGTGACATGCCGGACCGTTAACTGGTGAGGAGAAAAGAAGGTTGTGAGGTGTCCGGGCGTCCTCAAGGAAGGTGGTGTGTTTGTATGTCTCGGTCAAAGGTTCTAGTCCTGACCAGGATGATCTACACGTTCAGACACACACACTCACATACAGTCCCCTCCCATACGGTGTTTTAAAAGCATCAAGCAGCACTCCAGGCCACTTTAAGATGCACTAAGATCACTGAAACCATATGTTTATTACGGTTCCTTTAAAAAAAACAAACCCCAAACCAGATCAAAGTGATTTGGTGTCTGGGTTGGTTGGTTGGTTGGTTCCACCCCGGCCCAGTCGATCAGACATTTTTGCAATGTGTGCACTATATAGCACACGCATTCATGTATACACAAACACTACAGATAAATATGCACAGAGAGAGAGACAGAGACATAAATGCACAGATAAAGATGAAAGCAGCAGGCAAAAATTCTAAACAGAGATGCACACCTGCTGGGGAGGTGCTGCCTAAGGGGGGGGGGGGGGACTCCAGTCTGCAATTTGGAAGATGGAGCGGAGGTGTTATGCAAACTCAGGGTGTTTGTCTACTCAGAAGGAGGTTCAGCTGAGATGCTCTTAGGTAGGTAGATGCTGGGCTGCAGGGAAGATAGCATTTTAAAAACAAAGCATAACACATAGCATTTTAAAAACAAAGCATAACAGTAGTAGCATAATAATAATACAGTAATAATAATAATAATAATAATAATAATAATAATAATAATTAATAACTCTGGGCGGCTTCCAAAAGAATATTAAAATACTGTGATACATCAAACATTAAAAGCTTCCCTAAACAGGGCTGCCTTCAGATGTCTTCTAAAAGTCTGGTAGTTGTTGTTCTCTTTGACATCTGGTGGGAGGGCGTTCCACAGGGAGGGCGTCACTACCGAGAAGGCCCTCTGCCTGGTTCCCTGTAACTTGGCTTCTTGCAGTGAGGGAACCGCCAGAAGGCCCACGGTGCTGGACCTCAGTGTCCGGGTAGAACAATGGGGGTGGAGACACTCCTTCAGGTATACTGTTGCACAAAGCAACAGATGTTGAGGTTGAGTGGCCAGCTGTCATGTAAGTTTTAGTTGAGATTTCTGCCTTCCAACTCTACTATTCTATTATTCTATGTAGCACATTTCTGGGACTAAGTCCCAGTTAGGTTACAGAACTTGCTTCTGAGTAGACAGGCACAATAAATTGGATTAGAACATGCTGCACTTCTTTTTAAAAACAGTTGACAGTTTTAAAGGCTGAGGCTTTTCCAATGCATTCAGTAGGAACTTCCCCCTCCTGTCCCCCCCCCCGGTTTTATTTCATTGATGTTATTGTAGGTAAGATATAATGCTGCTAATGCTTTTTTTTAGTATTAGCCTTGGCACTGCACGTAGTTTATTGACAGCTCCCATAATTCTTTGGGAGAAGCCATGAATGGTTAAAGTGGTATCATAATGCTTTAAATGTATTGTGTGAATGTGCCCTAAGTCTTTTTATGAACAGCAAACATTTTATTGTTTTGGATAAGAGCGGCAAGCTTGAATGCAATACCAATGACATTGATCAGGTTAAAATGATTGTACATTTATTTTCTGTATCATACATGAATAAAGTTATAACTGTTGTTTTCAAAGCTTTATATTATAGAGAACCCTCTGCTGACTTGCATGCATACCATCCTTAATAAGCGGTAGACAAATTGCTAATTTGTATGGACGGTCACTTTTAATACTGGCAGCTTTTAGGAACAGTTTGACCTCTGAATAGTTATCACCATTATGTTGAATATTCAGGTCTAAAATAATGTAAGAAGTCGGTGTCATTTAAATATGAAGATCCACACATTAACGAACAGGTAACCCTGTTCCAACAAATGGACTACCCTTGGAAAACGGTGATGGATCCATTGTTGCAACTGCAGAAGCACACAGTGGTGCCATTAGGGCAGGGCTTTGTGGGCAGATGTCCAGGGTCCCATTCAGCTGTAAGAGCAGAACAGCACTTCAGTGCAACTGGGCTGGCCTACAACGTTTTGAAGTAGAATCACAGAATCATAAAGTACCTCAAAGGTCATCTAGTCCAACCCTCTGCTGAGGCAAGTAAAACATTTCTATCTAAAGTAGGCTTTGCCAAACTGGTGCTCTCGAGATGTTGCTAAATTATGTCTCCCATCAGCAAAGCTCACTGGTGACTTTGAGCCAGTTACTCTCTCTCAGCCAACCTACCTCACAGAGTTGTTGTGAGGATAAAATGGAGAGGTGATGAAGTGTGTATGCCACCTTGAGCTCTTTGGAGAAAAGCTGGGATACAAATGTAATAATAATAAAAAGGATGGGGGGTGCCAACTTAATGCCCATGGGTGCTATGACACTCATGAAACACTTGAGGGGCCTCAAATTCTAAGGTTTCATTAGAAAAAAGTAAACCAATATCTCTCCTAGAAAGTAAGTTATGAAGCAAAATGTACTGGTACTCTCCTGAGTGATTTCTGTGAAATCAGCTAGGCTGACTGCTCTCACCTGTCAGGGTTTTTAGCCAATGAGCAAAGCCAGCTGAGATTGATACATGAGTTGTGAGAACACCAGGCAATAGGAATCCCTGGGCGTGGCTGCAGTCCTTTCCACTTTAGAGCACTTTTCCTTTTTCTGCCTTATTTTATAGTAATCAAGGTTCATTGGATATCAGGTAGTTCCTAGAAGTTTTGTTCTGCAAATACTACTGCTCAATAAACATGGGTGGATGTTAAGGAATTGCCCCCAACTCCCATGAGGCAAATGTGAAAACTTTCCAGAGGCTTAGCCATGTAAATTTCTGTGTAGGAGCTAAAGACCAGGCACTCAGTAAAAATTTACTGTATAGTTAATTTACAGTACAATGGTATGCATGTATACTGATGCAAATTAGATTTTGGATTAGGACTGGCTTTGGTGAAAATCAGGGTTCTTGTACCTTTAACAGCTGTATGGCTTGCAGAAATTCAACAGGTTAAGACTTTTTTAAGTATAGGAGCATAGTATGGGAAAAGCTTAACCATGACTGTGCTGTCTCTAATTTTTTGTTATGCCATGCCCCCCATGGCACTCCCTAAAAAATCAAAATGTGTGCACTCGGTCCCAAAAGCCTAGTGACCCCTGATATAGGATCATCAGCTTTGCCCGCTGCCTGACATGGTACACCACCACTTTAGCATTCTGTAGCTTCATTCAGCTACATGCGTAAATCAGACTTAAGCAAAAGTGCAGGTTTTTACCACCCTCCCAAGCTGAAGCCTTAATAAAGCCTTAAAAAAGCCATATATTTTTGTTCTCTAGGGTTCAAATAAATTTTGAAAGGTTTTTGTATTACATAACCTGAGAAGGGGAATTCTGATGTATTCTACACTGATATATTCCTGGGGTAAATGTTAGGAAACTGTCATGTGACCAATACATACCAGCTTTATGGAATTGGCAATATAGAGTTTGAGGCTTATGACATCTATTGCTAAACTAAGGCTTTGAACTGAATTTGGTGGCTGAAGATTCTCTGAAAGATTCTTCTTTAAAGGAATGTTCTGTATGAACTGTGTCATATTTGTTTTAAAGCAGTGGTAGCCAAACTTGGCCCTCCAGATGTTTTGGGACTACAATTCCCATAATCCTTGACCACTGGTTCTGTTAGCTAGGGATGATGAGAGTTGTACTCTCAAAACATCTGGAGGGCCAAGTTTGGCCACCACTGTTTTAGAGGAATGAAAGGACCTGGATGAAATTTCAGAGATATTGCCTACTTTACATTTCAGGGATCTGCTAAAACTACAAGTAATTTAGCTTCCAGAGTATTTGTATCACAGATCCCTAATATTTTATTTATGTACACAATAGCTGTGCTCTTATTGCTAGTTAGACTCAGTTATCCCTTAGATCAGGCATGTCCAACAGGTAGATCATGATCTACCAGTAGATCACTGGACGTCTGTGGTAGATCACCGGTAGATCAGTGGCTCCCCCCAAAGAAGCTAAAAAACTTTGGCTGCCCTAAAAAACCCCTCAACATCTTTGCCCTGCAGCCCTAAAATGACCTAAACCACAAAACAGGGCTTTCCTTCCTAAAAAAAAGCTCATCAACTTTGACCTGAACCCCCCAAAAGGGGGTAGATCACTGCCAGTTTTTAACTCTGTGAGTATATCACAGTCTCTTGGGAGTTGGCCACCCCTGCCTTAGATCATTGGGAAAGCTCTTTACTTGATTCCTTTCAATTTCAGCACAAAGTCAAATGTCACCTTTGAGCATTTCATTGCAAAGAATAAACTCATAAATTAAATTTAGTTCAGCCCTTCCTGGGCTTATGTTTAACACTCCTTGGTTTCATCAAAGAATTGTATTTCCAGTTTTAAGTTCTACAGTCCCAATACAAATAGAAATAAATACTACATGTTGCTTTATGAATGAAATATCAGAGGGCAGAGTTGGCAGCAGGAATGAGGGTATGACGTGGATGTGCCAACATAGTAAGAAAGTTGTCCTGCATGCACAATGTTTGTAGGCGCTTTTGTGACCATTTCCTATTTTGCTCTATAATGGAGGCCTGCCAAAATGGAACGCTGCTGTGTTCGCAAAACTGTCCGGCAGCCACTTACTTGGAACAAAAGTGACAGAGGCCTGTATTGTCAGGAGCACAAAGAACAGCTCTTACATCATTGCAGAGCTTTCCAAGAGGAATTAGAAAATGCAACCATGAGTGTCCCCTTGCTAATCTTTGCCTTTGCCTTACAAAAGTTCCTGCTGCCAATCATGTCCATGCCAGCATCTCCAACTGGGCGCATGAGGCCAAGCCCTTGGTTCTCAGTTGGCATCTCATTACGTGGAAAGATCTTTTAGATGCCATTTCTGTTTGCACCAATAAGAGAATTAGCTCAGTACTGTGGTATCAAAAATGATTCCACTTAATATTGCTCTAGTAGGGTGGCCACCCATCAATGGATAGATTCTCTGAGAGATGGTTGGAGCACTTCAGCAGCCCTGGTTCAACTCAGACACTCCTATAAAAGAACAGAGAGAAAGGGAGTTATTACCCCTCCCCTGCCTCACACTACTGCTGCTCTTACTAAACAATGATTTACCATTTGCTTTGTGCAGGTTTTATTGCCGTACTTTTATTTAGATGTGACACCTAATGTTTGTTCCACACTTATAAGATATCGACCTTCCAGTGTGGTAGCACCTGTACCGTGGAACTCACTGCCTATTGATGTTACACAGGTGCACAGCTTTGGGTGCTTACTTAGAAAGAAATACCTACCCAAATACCCATTTGTATACAGTATTTGCTTTTAAAGCTTGATCTTATCTATATTTTGAGAATTTCATGGCTATCATTTTAATTTTTTTTATTGCAGTTTTTAATGAATATTGTATACTAGTGGTTCCCAAACCTTCTCCCCTAAATACTGTATTGGCCCAAATATAAGCCACACCCACAAATAAGCCACACTTTTAAGGGGAGGGAGGGAAGAAAGAAAGACAATACCTGAATATAACCCGCTCCCTTAAAATTGGAGAGAAAAAGAAAAGTCACAGCGGTTGGCCTGAACTGATGCTTTTCTGGCGCCCTAATCGCCCTGACGCTCAAACCAGCCAATGGGTTGGGGGGGGGGGCAGTGCCGGCACTTGGCCTCCTGCTCCCCAGCCTGGCACTTGGTTCCAAGCATGGTGAACGCCCACCTCCCAGCACTACCACCCTGAACAGGGGATGGGGGGCAGTTGGCGTTCAGTGCCCCGCTCCACAAGCAGGCGCTGGTGCTGGACCCCCAAGTGTGCCACGCGCCAGCCTCCCCAATGCTTCTGCAATGAACACCATTGCTGGTGTTTAGCACCCCATGACCCCCCAACAACGGTCAACAGCCTCCCAGCAAACCACCTGGGGGAGAGTAAGCCAATTTTTGTAAGGTTGCGAATTTAAGCCGCACTTTAACTTTTCATGGTTGGAATGGGGGGGGGGGGGGGAGAGGAGTGCAGCTTATATTCAGGCCAAAATGGTAATAAAAACACTTTAAAACTGTTTAAAATAATGAAAATGAACAGAAAAAGGATTAGGTCCTATCAGCATCTACATATCTGGATAGGCTTGCCTGAACAAAAATATTTTAAGCAGGTGCCGAAGAGTACAGTGAAGGCACCTGCCAGATGTCAACGGGGAATTCCCAAGTGTAGATGCCGCTATACTAAAGGATTGATTTCTTACTCATCCAGTTGCAATTGTGAAAGTTTGAGGGCTATCAAAAGTAGGACCTTTCCTGTGGGTGGTGCTCCAGCGCTATAATTTCATCTGTTGGCATGTTTGCCTTGTACCTTCATTGGTACTTTTCAGGTGGCAGAGAAATCTGCCCTATTCTTGTGGTCTTTTACTGAGTTAAGCTGCTGTTATTGCTCATTTATTGTTTCATCTATTGTAGAGTTCAATGTGTTTATTATACTTTTTTAATGGATTTTCTTTTATAACCCTTATTGAGGTTATTTGTCAAAAGACAGGTTATGACTGCTATAAATAAGCAAGCAAGCAGTCCTACCTGGGGAACAGGGAGGGAGTTAGCAACTGCACAGCGCAATGAGATTTCTGTAACTATTTCAAAACTGATCCAAATTACCAAAGAGCTGTTGCACTTGGTTCTCTGAGAGCAGAATCAAGCCCTAATAAAAGGTAAAGGACCCCTGACAGTTAAGTCCATTCGTGGATGACTCTGGGATTGTGGCGCTCATCCCGCTTTACTGGCTGAGGGAGCCGACGTTTGTCCGCAGTTTTTCCGGGTCATGTGGCCAGCATGACTAAGCCGCTTCTGGCAAACCAGAGCAGGGCACGGAAACGCCATTTACCTTCCCACCGGAGTGGTACCTATTTATCTACTTGGACTTTGACATGCTTTCGAACTGCTAGGTTGGCAGGAGCTGGGACCGAGCAACAGGAGCTCACCACGTCACAGGGATTCGAACCGCCAATTTAGACCACAGCGCCACCCATGTCCTAATGGACGCGTCATAAACTTTCCTCTACCTGAAGCTAGCATTTGGGAGGGTTTTTTGAGGACTCTGAAATTCAGCTTATTTCGTCTATACAACTGCCTTTCTGCAAGTTCAATATAACTGTTAGGTAACTAGAATCCACTCTTTATATTTCAAAAAGCCCCCAGCATTTTCTTGGTTCAGTATGTGTGTCATTCACCTGTGATCTCTGAGGTTTCACATAATAATTATTCAATGTGTCAAGCTTTTTCTGTGTGCTGTGTAGGATCAAGGAAAGATGGAGAGACATAGGCATGTTTTATTTCCTCTTGGCTCAAATGAAGAAGGATCTACTGAAAGCAGAATCCAGGACACTTGACTATACCGTCAGGGGGAGGAGGAGCTTTTTTCCTAGAACCTTAGGAGCAAATGGATCATAGAAAGGATAAACGTGCACTCACAGGTCATTACATTCCCTACCCGTAAACAATTTGCGCTAAATATAGCAGCATGCAACTTTTTATTAGAGTATATTTTCAGCCCTTAATTTTTCTGATGTCTGTTTACTGTTACATAAGGAGAATCCATGAACCTCAATGAAGCCATAGCATTTTATTCTGAACGAGTCTTTAAAAATAATATCTAGGCCTAGGGTCATTGTCCATGGAAGCCCGTGAGCTGCCCTAGGCCCCAAAATTAGTTGGGGTCAAAGATGGGCCTTAAAATGGATTTTATTATTTGGGAACCCCTTAAAGCCTAAATAAATACAGCTTGGCTAGCTGAGAGTAAACACATACGTATTTGGGTGCATCTGCTCACAGAGACCAGTCCTGTTAACATCCAAACTCACACAAGAACGTAGTGCTGGCCCAAGCCTTGAGATCGGCAGCAAAGGCCCTTCTCAAGGTCTCACTCATCAGTAAAGTCCATCATGTGGTGATTTGAGACAATCTTCTCTATAGTAACACCTTGTTTGCGGGTACCCCTCCCCCAAACGTGGCAAATCAAACTTACTGATTTTTTTGTTGGAAAGGTTTGGAGGAGAGATTTCTCTCGTAGGAGTTAGCACAATGGCAATTGCTCCAAACACATTAAAACTTGGTTAGATTTACTTAAATCTGCCCTCATCCACTTTAAACAAATGTTCTCCACAAAAATACCTAGGCTAGACTTAGTCAGAGTTAGCTTTGCAAACAAGTGAAATTTTTACTCAGTTTCAAGAGTTACAGCAAACAGGGCTGTGGCTTTGAGCCTCACATTGAGCAAAAAAAATAAATAAATCCTGCATTGCAGGGGTTTGGACTAGATGGCCCTCAAAGTCCCTTCTAACTCTATGATTCTAAGTTGGCAGTAAAAATAACAAAGAAAAGGGTTCCACACAACATAAAAATAACTTTTGTTTCCTTACAAAAGAATCATGCAGTCTTTGCATTAGCAAAGGTATAGGCTATAAAAATCTCCTTTTAGAGATACTTTTCTTTCACGTGCAGCATTTGCTGACCTGGGAGCCAAGCCCATGGATCCTTTCTTCCAGATAGGCAGAGATAAGGGGGGAAAACAGAGACTGCTGGTAGCCTGCCAAGCCCCATCCACTGGCAACTTGACTTCAGCACTCAGGTCAACCCTTTCATGCATGCAAGTAGCTTTTATTTATTGCGTGTTTCTTGCTTTATTATTGCATTGTGAGCAGCTCTAGCTCTGTGATCGTAACTGGGTGAAGGATGGTATGTAAATGAATCAAGGCTTTTTTGTTATTGTAGTTAACTTTGAAACCTATGTCTCACTTCGCAAAATTTCAAAGAGAACATTATTTTTGTCTCTGAATAAACTTTGGGTAGAAGTCTTGTTCAAGCATTTGACTCAAAGCACTTTTGTGTGTAGAAGCCACCCATACCGACCTCACCCCACAGCATCCCAGTTGGCTACAGACTTCAGACTTTGCTGTGCAGAGCAGAACAGCAGAACATGCAAAGACCCCCCACCATGGGAACTAATGGCCGGTTTAGCATGAGCTGCCTGCTTCTTTGAATGCATGGAGGCAAATGCCTGCACAGGTCTAGAGTGAGACTGGAATCCTATATAAACTTGCCTGGATCAGAGTTCAGTGGGTGTTATTACCAAATAAGATATAGATGGCATTGTGCTGTGTGACTGACCCCCAGACATACCGTATTTTTCGCCCTATAGGACACACCGGCCCATAGGACGCACCTAGTTTTTTTTTTGGGGGGGGGGAAATAAAGAAAAAAAATTATCCCCCCCAGCCGTGGCTTCAGCGCGCCCCGCGCTCCGGGCAGCAGGCTGCTATGTGCAGCCTAGGGAGTCCTGCGGGAACTCCCGCAGGCTCCCCAGGCTTGCTGATAGCTTCCTGAAGCCTGGAGAGCGAGAGGGGTCGGTGCGCACCGACCCCTCTCACTCTCCAAGTTTCAGTGAAAGCCTGTATTCGCCCCATAGGACGCACACAGATTTCCCCTTCATTTTTGGAGGGGGAAAAGTGCATCCTATAGGGCGAAAAATACGGTACTTGATACCTTGAGGATTTCTTAAGCAAACAACTCCATCTTGTGGCTCACAGCAATCATGTACAGATACAGTGGTAAATTAGTTCTCGAACTTAATCCATTCTGGGAGTCAAAAGCCAAGGCGTGGCTTCTGATTGGCTGCAGGAGCTTCCTGCACTCAGTCAGAAGCCGTGGAAGCCACATCAGACATTTGGCTTCTAAAAAACGTTTGCAAATCAGAACACTCACTTCTAGGTTTACAGTGTTCGGGAGCTGATTTGTTCGGGAGCCAAGCCGTTCGACTACCAAGGTACCACTGTACTAAGAGATCATACTTGTACAGTTTGCACTATTAAGTCCAAGTCTACTCAAAAGTAAGCCCCATTACTTGGAACATCACAGTTATCAGTAGATTTGTAAAGACGGACAAATTTCAGGCAGTCTGGTGAGTGTTTCATTTCTTATATCAAATCTGCTTCTTTATCTGTATTGAATTCGTAAATACCACTATTAACCCACCAATGGTGTACTGTTTCATCGTATATATGATTTTCCTTGGGTGATGAAAGCTCAGTTAAACTTCTGTGACATGCATTTTGTTCTTGAACTTCAGCACCTTTCATTTGTTGCGGCATTTCTTTTTTTGTTCGTATTGTTGATCTTTTCTTATATGCAAAAATCAATACAAACATTTTAAAGAGAAATGTAAGCCCACTGTGTTTGATGTGGCTTACTCTTAGATAAGAGTGAATAAATGTGCATAGTAACATTGTCAAAATATAACGTGGGGTCAGGGGAGTAATAATAATTAATGCTTAATGCTTTCCCCAATTACAGTACTCAAGAACACTTCACATACATTACCCTGTTCATCTTTGCACCAACCTTGTAAAGTAGATCTGCATTATCCCTTCCCCAGATGGAGGGGAGAGAGAGTAGCTTTCCTAAAGGTCACCAATAGAGGTCATGACTGAGATCCCCATGGGAGGCATACTGGTTGTTGCTTAGAACAACTGTTGTGCCAAAGTCAATATATCAATATAGCCATCTGGTTTTTGGATGCAGAACTTGATTTATATCACATAAAAATTTCACCTCTATTTAGACTCAAGAAACACTTCTGGGTACATTAAACAACACCCCACACAGACCAATGACAAGATCTGCTCTGAACTGTTTTAGATGTACATGAAGTACAAAATACTATTGAAAGCACTTCTAAGAAGCAGCAACAATACTGAGACATGAGGGGATTTCAAGTCTCATAGGCTTTGCAGAAATTCTTGCCAGCAGCTAAGTATTGGGATCAACAATTTTTTCCTGTGACACTTTGAACTTGTTTAATTCTCACACAAATCGTAATTGGAAATTATAGAAATCATTATTATTCTGCTTAGGGAGTTACTTGCTCACTATGGTCACAAAGAAAACACATCAAAGATGCTAATTGGCTGGCAGCAAATATATTCATACATGTGAAATTAATTCCACAATAACTCAAGCTGTGGCACAGAGAATTCTCAGTGCAACTTCTAGCAACCAATTAATGCCAGAGTAACTCTGTCTTACACTATTCTGGTAAAGCCGTGGTTAGGGTGCAGAATGAATACAGTCATATCTTGGTTTTTGAACAGCTTAGTTCTTGAATGTTTTGCGAACTATTTTTGGAAGCCGAACGTCTGACAGGGCTTCCGATTGGCTGCAAGAGCTTCCTGCAGCCAATCAGAAGCCATGCTTTGGTTTCTAAATGTTTTGGAAGTTGAACAGACTTCCGGAACGGATTCCGTTCAACTTCCAAGGTATGACTGTATTGGGCTATTTTACTGCGGAGATAAAAATTCAAGGAAGTGTTTCTCTGTGAAATACCTCATCCTCATTTCTGCAGAAATATGAGAGAAAGATCCCTGCAAAAAAAAAAAAGGGGGGGGGATTCTCCTTATTCAGCCCATGACATCATCACACATCCAAATCTGATTGACATCATGGTGTCATGCAGCCATCAAACTAGCTACTTGATTTGATTAGCTGAATCACAAAACAAACTCTTTAAAAATGTAAAAGTAGCTGTCAAGTGTGACAGTGAACAGGAGGGACACTGCATTTAAAAAAAAACAAAAAAACATTCTGAGATTTATAAATCTTTTTCATACCAGGAATATTCACCCATAAAGGTTTATGATGTTACATAGTAAGTTCTCTCTTAACTTCCCATGGCTACCAATGAAGAATTGGGATGTTCTTCCTTATTCCATCCATCCTTGAAAATGAACAACTTCTTAAAGCAGCATTAGTATTTGATCTGCCCCTGAATCTATACAGCCCCTATTCTCCTGCAATTCCTACCCACTTTAATGGTGAAATCAATAAATCAAAGTGTGTGTTTTTTAAGTCAGGAAGAAAAATGCTTATTTTTCTAAATAAAGTCTATTTTTTTATTAATTACCCTAGTGTAAAAAAAAAGTTTGGATTACAAGTGTATGAACAATATAAAAAGTATAAAAACAGGTTCCATAGATTTCTACTACATTAATACAAAGTGCATAACTACATACAATTCATATTGCATTACTACATAGGAAGGAGGAGTAAGGAGGCTGAGGGAAAAGCAGTCCGCTGTTGTAGTAATAAATAAATAAATACAGAAGGAGACGAGATGATCCATATCATAGTACATTGTTTCATACTGTAGCTGTAAATGCACAGAACCATTGACACTTACTAAAAACAACAACCCAGAAAAGAACAAAAAAATAAAACCTTAAACGTGTAAATTGATGAGGGAAAAAATATCTGGGACTCCTACATGAATCCTTCAGAGATTACCAACCCAGCAAAACTGCCAAGTAGCTAGTCAGTTACAAATAAAGACCTATCTTATCCTCCCTTTAGAATATTTCTCCTATTTACAAATGGGGGGGGGGGGACACAATTAAGGGAACCCTATAAATGCATCAGCTTAGGATTTTTTTGTTTAATAAAAAGTATAAAAGGACAAAGTTATGTTTGTAGTAGTGCACTGCACAAAACAAGTCAAAATTCTCATGCTATTCAAATAAATGGAGAAATCCGTATGAGCTAAATACAGCAGCATACTTACTGCGGAAGCCATTATTTGCCAAAGCTGATAGAACTCTTTCCTTGGTCAACTGGCGTATTTTATCAGAATCTTGGGAATCTCATCTTAAAACAAAGCAAACAATATTCTAATTCTTATGCTGGCTGAGATCTCAGGGGAAAACTGAATTCAGCCAAGTGCCTTGTCCTACGGCTAATATACTACAGTGACAATGCTTAAGAAACTCCCTTTTCCCCTCTCACAGTACAGACTGAGATGGGGGGAAACATGGGAGTCCTAGGAGACGCCCGCTTGCCCATAGGTGCTAGGGCAGAATTTAGGAAGAAGCAAATCCAAAATAGGGGACAAGCAGGCAGTGGGGGGAATTAACTGTGCAGTTCTGTGTTGAAGGCTGGGGACAAGAGGAGTAGGAACAAGGACCGAAGGCACTTCTGGGAGATTAGGAGGGAAGGAGGGTTAACAGGAAGGAGACTTGCAGCCGGGACCAGAAGATCATAGACAAGGACTGACACTGACTACAGCTTGTGACGGCTCTTCATACATGAAGGCTATTATACGCATTTAGTGTCGTGAACTTGGGAAATAGCTCTAACTAGACAATACTAGGTGGTGGTTGTTGTTTTAAAAAAGAGAAGTCACAGTAATTTACGCACACATTTACAGAGTATATATCTGAAATAAAAACGCTTTCTCTTATTTGCCAACAAATGCCGGGCATACCTAGAACTCTCTCTCTTTAGATAATACTTTACAATAAGGATGTGGGTGGGTTTGTTATTATTGCAATTTTCCTTCCTTGGGTGCGTAACCAAGCTAATCAAACAGTGCAGAAACACAGAAGAGGAATCTTAAACCTGAGCTTGTGCTAGAATGGGCTTGCTTTTGTGACTGGCCTTCAAAATTATTATTATTAATAATAATAAAATTTGTATAAAATGAAGAGTGATTACCGCGTTGTTTGCATTCTGCTGTTGGATTGGGATTATAAAACCTCCTCTTACCTTGCCAGGCACAAACTGACTGCTGTTCCCAGTTGCAATTTACTAGTTTTTGACAGATTTTTACTCAGTCCTTATCAAGGTGTGGAACTAGACAGGTAAAGATAGCAATCACAAATTATAATATACACTTAATTGGTCCCATACCAAGGTACTGAAAAGAAGGACTTAGTATATATACTGTGTTATCATCACAGCCCTACACAACTGGCCAACATTTGTAAAGGGTGTCCCTTCAATACCATGAAGGAGCCCCTCATCTCCCTGAACGTTGTCTGTAATATTAATGCATAAATCATACATGGACTGCACACTGGAACAGGCAGGGGAGAGAAAAAAGTTAACTTGTTCCAGTACCAAGGTAATGAATGGGCCAGTCTCAAAACTTTATTGTTTGCCAAAGACTGATTGCATGCTCAGTCCCTTCACATACAGACTTTTACTAGGCCAGAAAGATGAGCCCTTGGCCTCGGGGTTCAGGACAGGCAAAACTTTTTATCCCTGTTAAAGCATCAGTAGTAAAAATTAAGAGCTCCCCACCTTTACAACATATACAGAGCAGGGAAGTCTTGTACAAACTTCAGCAAACCCAGGTCCATGCCTAAGAAAAATAAGTAATTTTCCTCACAGGGAGAAAAGGTTACTGGCTAAAAGTTTTAGCATGCCAAAATGTAAGCACTACTTCTCTTTCAGAAAAACACACTACATATTTTAATTCTCTTTTATGGCCTTTCATCTGAAGAAGAGTTGTGTGGGGAAAGAGGCTGAACCAAGATGACTTGCAGCAGCATTCAGCTCAATTATGGATTTTAGAGCCTTTTAAATATTATTTACAGTCATTTGGGGGTGGGGGGGGGGGAGAGATATGAACAGGTTTCTGAATTAGTGGAACTGAGGCAGTAAAAAAATGGAATCCTCAAACCGTTCAAGGTCGCGGGGGGGGGGGGAGTCTTTTGGCAGCATAGCAGGCTTCTAAAGTGAAGAGAAAGTCACTTTCAAGCCTTTCCAGAGAGAAAAAGAGGTTCTTTTTTACACCAACTGCTGTGGAAGTCACCACTCTTCCTGGTTGGAGATGGTTGGAGACTGGGGACCTTGTGGCTCTGGCTTCTCAGTTGTGGACTTCTTATTGCTACAGCAAGGTTTGAAGAGGTGAGCATCTATAACAACTTCTCCAAAGCGGCCTGTGTAAATAATTCCACAGCAAATTTTTTGCCTTCAAGAGAAAAGAAGATAAATTTGGATTTCATTTCATACATGTCTCAATTTTGACAAAAGATGGACTTGATGTGGCATACAAAAATATAAGTAATAATAATCAAAATCAGCTAACAGATTAGAATGAAACCATCACAGCAAGGTAAAGCAGCATTAAATCTAAGTGGTGTTGAATGAGATTACAAAGGCTCAAAGCAGTTTAACCAGAAAACCAGAAAAAAAAGTTACTCCTAAAATTCTTGTCTGAACAATGAAAGGTTTCACAGCTGACCATCACTGCCTCCAGTGGAAGTGAGTTCCATATGCACTGCATGAAGAAGTACATTCTTCCAATTCAGATTCAATGGATGTCAACAAGTTTTTGTGTTACACAAGCTAGCAAGCATGCCTGATAGCCACGAATAGCCTTGCCCTCTGTGAATCTGTCTAATCCCCCTTCAAAGCCATCCAAGTTAATGGCTATCACCACACCCTGCAGCAGCAAAAGCCATAAATCAATGGTGCACTCCCAGACTTCTCGATCACAGATTGTTATACATATCTTTGCTAGGCAATACAAGCCTACACCATATATGCAGCAAATAGCTAATCCTAAAGCAAGAGGGATACTTGGAGATCAATACAACTGCTGGCTACTGTCACAGGATCCATCATTTCCCTCTAAGAGAGGATTAATGGGGGGGGGAGTGGGGGGGGGGACAGCCCCAGGACTCTGGCTTTGCTTTCAAGAGAACAACAAGATGCCTTGTGACCCACTTCATGCTCTGCATGCTATCCAGTTACTTTATTTACATCCCTAAACACCATGTTGAGTCATCAGCTGTCTGCAAGTGCTCCCTAATTGCTAAACCGAACGGAAGCAAAAGAGCCTTGTAATTAAGATTACATTTATTGCAATTATGTGCATTTTTAACCTCTGCCTCTTCCTGTGTTTTCCTCCCGCTGTCTACTTTCCCCTTTGTCTAAAACTAAGACTGTGAGCCGCCTTCAAGCAGGGTCTTGCTGTTATCATTGTTTTAAAAAGTTTTTATAAAGAGTCATGTTTGTGTAGCTAGTTGTGCTTCGGAAATAGTGCAGATTTCTACCATCAATTAAAGGAGTGTGCTGATTCTGTTTCATGCTTCCTTATGTTTTTACCTTTTCCAGTAAATGGGATCTAAGAAGGAGAAGACATGAGGGCGGCTGGAGCCAGCAGTCATCTCAGTGTCTGAGCCATCATCAGACTGATTGCTATAGCAGGGAGACTGGGCTGGAGAGGCACTTGAAGTAGTGCTGTGGGCATCAGAGTCTGTAAGGAAGAGGGAAAACAGTGTACTTAAACTAGTTTTGCATACGTCTTTTATTTCTTTAGAATCTCAGCTTTCAAAATCTCAAAGTTTCTGGTCCATATGATGAAGAAAACGTACAGAACATTTCCACGGACTACTGAGACTACCCAAGTGTCCACCTATTCTCAGTGTCCGGAGTGGGGAAACTTTTGCTTACAGGCCACATGTGGCACACCAGGTGTCCCAATTTGGCTCCCAAGGCTGTTTCCCCCAAACCACCCCCATCCACCCGGCCCATGACACGATATGTGACCTCAGATGTGCAGCAGGCACTGACATGGCTCCAAAGAAACATTTGGGAGCTTAAAGTTGAGCTCCCGATTCTCCCTTTGTTTAAACAAGACAGAGAGGGCACATCTTGTTTTCGGAGGGGGGAGTGGTTTCCATTGACATCTTCCCCTCCATTTTAACAGCCGTTTCAATGGAAACCACTTCCCCCTCCTGCAGCAAGGTTCAAAGAGCTGCATAGAGCTGTTTGAATGCCCCCCCCCCCCGTAAACAGCCCTGTGGTGCTCTTTGTATCTCTGAAAATGTACCCCATTAGGGTTCAGAGTGAGAAAGATCTGGCCCGGCAGCCAGAAAAGGTTTTCCACCCCTGAGTCGTGCTTACACTTCTCCTAGGTTCTCTTCAGGGTTGTTAGTATTTAATCCCCCATGTACTTATTACCCCAAATCTTGCAGAGAACCATTTGATAATACTTTTAGAAGTTTGGAACGTGCCATTTACCTATTGTGGGTGAGGAAGGTCCCGGATCCACCCTCGTCACTTCGGTGGCTAAGAGTGCTTTTTACCAGCTACAACTAGTGCACTAACTACCAGCACTCTCAGACAAGGACAGCTGGCCAAAGGTAACTCGGGACTTGATTGCAGCAACGAGTTCTATGTAGGGCTACCCTTGGGCCTGGCCTCAAAGCTCTGGCTGGTGCAAAATGCTGCTGCTAGACAGACTACTGCCAGCACTTAACACCTGCCCACAAAAGGTTGGCTGTTCAAATTCAGGGTTTTTTATTTATTTATAATGCCCTTAACTTGGGTTCAGGACCTCTTATAGACCTGTCTGGATCACTGAGATCTTAGGGGGAATCCCTGCCAGTGGTCCCCATTGACTGAAGATGCATGGCTCAGATCCACCACAAGCCCTGCAATTCAGTGCTTTGCGGGCAATTTGGTGGAACTCCCTCCTGGCTGAGATTAAACGGCTCCTGCCCACTTCCTGTTGAATGTCAGATGCTTGACAAAGACTTTCCCAGTTCAGCAGGGATTTTAAAATGTGTCTGATTATTAATTTAAACTTATGCATTGTATGCTTTTAGTTTGTATGTACACCACCTAGAAAAGCCTTTGCTAAGCTGGTGTCCAAAACACCTTGAGTGCACCAGGCTGGCTTAGAAACTTTGGTAATTAAGTGATATATAAATAACTTAAATAAGTAAGGATGTTGCTGCTATTTTTTAAAATAATGTATTGCTCTTCTCTGGATTGCTAAGGGTGGTGTCATCCCATTTCCATCCCCAAAACAACTGCAATATGAATTATTCCTTTGGGATAAGACTGTGTACATACACAAAGGGTGGGAGATAGTGACCAGCCAAATGGGAGTCACATGTTTTGACCCATTTATGATAAAAATGGTTTGAAATAGATATATGTCTATCCCTGAAGTCTCAAATTCAGCCAGGTTTGGGAGGGATTTTCAGCTTGACTGAATTTCCAATTTTACGCTGCAACTAAGCCACTGGAACTGCAGAAACGATACTTTCGAAGTCCTCCAGTAAGGTCCAAGAATAAGCAAGACACATACTGTAAAAAAATACAGTAAGGCTGTGAAACTAGCAAGATTTAAAGCCAGCCACTTAGAGAGATTTAGGAGGGAGTATTCCAGGGTAGCCAACATGGTGGATTTTTTGAATTTCATACTGCCTCTATACACCAAAGGCCCTCTCCTGTGATATACAGTACAGCCATTCAGAGTCAAGGCCCGCTGCACCAAATCAAGCCCATTAATGGAAAAAGCGGATAGGATTAACATACTGTGTCTCTTCAACTCTTTCTGCAGCTTGCTTATCTGATTGCTCTTCATCCTGCTGCCAGAAAGGGTTTTCATCTTCTTTGGCTTCAATGTCGTCTTAAGACTCGGTCCAGCTCTTGCATCCACCACCTGGAAAAGGACAGCAAGGAAAAAGTTTGTTTCATCGACTCTCACCTGATGTAGCAATAAGCAATGGTGCAAAAACTGCAAAACCTTTTTTAATGGGGAAAGCAGCTATGTGCTGATTTGCACGCAAGAGTTTGCTTTACATTGCTCAGGCTCTACTGTGCTTTAAAATAAATAATAAAAGAATAATAATTGAAGCTCAGCACCCAAGACCTTTCAGGTTCAGTGCCAAGTAAAGCTGGATGTTCTGAACTGTATATATTACACAAATGGAGCAAAATTTGACTAAATTGCAACCCAGAAATCTGCACCCGCCCTTTGAATTGTTCCAGTGCACTGGGAGATGATGCTTCTGCCCCTTGCTTCTTATCTACCCGCTCCTACACCTAATGTGCAGCATACCTCTAGTAAGAAGGAATAGCTAACCAGTGTCCTTCAACCTGCTGCCCTCCAGATGTTGCTGGACTACAACTCCCATCAATTCCTGATCAGCGGCTAAGCTCACTGGGGATCAGAGAAGTTGTAGTCCAACAGTATCTGGGCCTGTTGTGGCTTATGCAACTCTCCCTTCCAGTCTAATTTATTGAGAATATTAATGCCTTGTGAGTCATAACATACATTAAGGCAGGTAACGGCAGAACCATAATACCAGCTGTTATACACACATTGTACACACAATGGCTATTAAGAAGGAAATGCTCCGGACAACAACTTCCATCAACCCAAGCCATTGTGATCAGTGATCATGGAAGGTGAAGTCCAGCAAGATTTTGAGGGCACCAGGCTGTCTATTCCTACCACGATGCAGGATGAGAGATGGCAAACTCACATGATTCCAGTTCTTTTTTGATCCTGCTGGCAGTTTTTTCCATCTTTTCACCAGAAGCACACAGGCGTTGCAAATATCTCCCGAGCGGGCCTCGTGCAGACTGTGAGAAGAACACAATACAGTTCAATTGCTTGGTTAAACTGGAACTTGGGGAAGCAAACTAAGGCCCAGGGGCCAGATCCGGCCCAATTGCCTTCTAAATCCAGCTTGCAGATGGTCAGGGAATCAGCATGTTTTTACACGAGTAGAATGTGTCCTTTTATTTAAAATGCATCTCAGGGTTATTTGTGGGGCATAGTAATTCATTCCCCCCCCCCCAAAATAAATATAGTCTGGCCCCCCACAAGGTTTGAGGGACAGTGGACCGGCCCCCTGCTGAAAAAGTTTGCTTACCCCTATACTAGAAGGAGATCAACAAAGAGCAAGGCACACAAGATGGTACACCTTTGGTTTTCAGGCTTCACTGAATTTTGTAACAGCCTTTGGCTCAGAAAACCCAACCCAGTACTGGAACGGCACCAACTCTTACCCAAAGCAGTTCTGGAAGTCCTTTTCATAACGCTTGCTGTCAGTGAAGCGAGAACTGGAAGACTTCGCTCTGCAAATGCAGCAACCTTCTAAACTCCGGTACATCTTCGGTTTGTGGAAGCCAAACATCTTCTCTTCCCTTCTTTAGCCTGTTGGGATGAGGGAGGTTGGGAAGGAAAAGAAAGGAGGTGATCAAGCTTCAAAAAGGAACAAGGGTAGGCAACGTTTAAAAGGCAGCTGCGGTCTCTACCCCCCGCATCTGCCATGTACAACTCTGCAAACCGACACCGCATCGCAGCCAGAAATGCCCAGTGGGAGATGATCCATTATTCATGATCCCTGTCCCACACCATTTCCCATAAGGACAGGTGTCTCAGACACATTTCCGTTTCTCTCGATCGCCAGCAGCACGTGCGTTTGTGTCGCCCCCTCGTTCAACGCAGAGGACACCACAGGAAATTCAGCCGGGCATGTAACAAGGTGACCCAAGCGGCTGCAGTTAATGCAGGAAAAAAGGGGGAAGTTGCTCCATAAAAAGGTGCATTCTAAGTCACAAAGTTTGTCTCAAAAGTTATTTCAGGTAGATTCATTGGCTTTAATGTGGAAGAGAGAAAACAGGCATACGCCACTCAAAAGAAAACCAATCAAAATGGGAATCTATGCCCATCAATAGCGTTCCTGGTTTTTTAAGAAAAAAACCCCAAAAACTACATTTCCGTGCTATTATTGCTACTGTGCTATAAAAGTACAGGGTGGCCCCAAATAAGTATACTTCCCTCAGGACCTGCACCAGTGCCCATCACTGATGACCCTTTGGGGCCTCCGAAGATCAGGACTGTATCCAAACCATACTTATATCTCCCCTGGCCTTGGCTGGTGCTTACATGGGTCTTTAATTCTTGGCCCATTTCAGCTGTGCATGTTTTATAGCCATAATAATACAATGCAAAGTAGTGGATTTTAATTTTTGTGCACTGCCTCGAGACTGAAGTGGGAAGCAGTATAAAAATGATTCAATAAAATAAATATAAAACAGTAAGTCTTTTCAGGCTCTACTACCTCCAACCCTTTTCTGTCACAAACAGTAAATCCAACCTCTTAGCCGCTACGTATCTCCTGCCAAACATGTTGGGCAGTATCACCCTCCTTGCCACTGCACGGCAGATTTCACAGAAGTACAATATTAAATAAGAATACAGAAGCACAGTTATTTGCCAGGGGCACATTCCTTAACATGTACCATCTCAACTGAAGGGATGCTGACCTCACAGTTCCATCAACTGGGAAGCCCAGCCATCGCCTCTTGTGCTTGAACATTCAAGAGATGTGCCTCACGACTAAGCTATACTAACGACTGGGCCTGGTCACACAGAGGACTGGCAAGAGGGTGGGGGCCACCGAGGAAGAGACACAGATGCCAAGGACAAAGTTGGCAAGGCTTTCTGTTGTTGACAGGTGTAATTTCTGCGCACCTGTAAGAAAAGCTTCCATCCAGTTTCACGAGGCTGGGTTTTCATCTGGCCAGGAATGAGCCTGCAGCTCACACCAGAATCTAAACCAGAAAGCGGCCTGTGGGTGTGGCCTTTATTTACTTCTTTAATTTATATACCCCCTTTTCTTCCAAGGAGCTATCTCGCTTTCACCAGCAACTACTCCACAGGCAAAGAATCCCTTTTGTGCCAAGGGTGCCGCGTGTCAACTGTTGGAGCAGGGGCAAAGCCAGTGGTGGGTGGTGCCACCCCTTTTCCTCTCCTGGAGCCCCATTCTCTCTTTCACTTCTTCCCCACCCAGCAGGCTACTAGGAAGGGACAGAAGTCCACCCTGATCACTTGCAAGGGGGCTCTTATCCTACCTTCCCTCTGGAGCCCGGACTCCCCCTCCTTGCATGCAATTAAGCCCTATGTGATGGCTGACTCCTCCTGGAATTTATGGCCAGCTCTATCAGAGATGTGGAATTTCAGGGCCAGGGGCTGAATGTGGTCCAGGTCTCTGCCTGGCCCTTGTAGCTCTCCCCATCCCACACCCCCTCCCAAGTCACAGCCCTTGGCAGCCCTGCTTTACCTCCCCCTTTCCAGTGTTTTTGCCCAGCTGCGATGTGACCCTGAACTGCCTCTTGCTTATCTGGGAGGAGGAGGATAGAGAGGAACACAGGAGAGCAAAGAAAGCAGCCTTCTGTGCAAAAATAAACACTCGCATTTCTTGCTCAGCTCATGTTTACCTCTGGTCCCATCCACTCCCAATTTGTGAAGGAGGCAAAGCAGCCACCTGGCCTGGGGAAAAAGTCCCCACTTCATTTTATACCTACCCTCTTCGCTTTGTTTTTGGAGGGGATGGTTTGGCAAAGACTGGGAGCTGCATCAGGCGCTGCTGTCCACAGTGAATCTGCACAGCTGCTGCCCCCTGGCAGCAATTCCAAGCATGCTTTGATCAAGAAGCAAGTCCCATTGAAGACTTGTTTCCAACTAAGTGTATTTAGGAACCGGAAGCTGCAGATACAGCAGAATGCTGCGGCACAATCGCTGCCAGGACTGAGACCCTGTCAGCATGTAAGCCCTTTACTCAGAGGTCTGCCCTGCTTGCCGACTTGCTACTGGGCCAAGTTCAAGTATATAAAGCCCTTAACAGCTTGGAACCAGTTTACCTGCAAGACTGCCTGGGAACTGCAGCCCTGTGACAGGTAAACTATAGTTCCCAGGATTCTTTGGGGCGTAGGCAGCCATAGGCTTGCTTTGTTGCACAGGAGCTGGACTAGACAGAACAGGTTGGAGCAGAGCAAGAAATAGGAGTGTAAGTATCAAATGTTAAAATCATTTTTTAAAAACCTTATTAGCTTCTCACAAAAGAAATCAGCCCTTTCGCTCAGAAAGGGATCTCAAACCACGTTTGATGCCCTGTGCTGCTTCAGACAAGAGGAAGCTACAATTATCCAGCTGCACAGAACAAAACAAACACACTTAAGAGTGCAAGTGTCAGAAATTGGGGGGGGGGGTGCAAAATGCCACACCACATCACTTGTTTTCTAATAATCTCACTGCCAGGCAGTTCTGTTCCTACTATTCTTATTAATAAAACAGAGGCATCAATGTACACAGCTTTTTACAGGAGTTTAAAAGGCAAAAGAAAAAGCCGTACCAGCACTTGAAGACCTTGCACTTTAAATTAATAGCTAATACTGAAGGCTGAAATTGATTTAAGATACCATGCCTCAGTTGCTAAGACTTCTACTGAGTGTTGCTCTACTGAGCTCCCGGCACACTTTTGCTAGGGAATTTAACTCATACGTTTTAATGACAGGACTACTAGAGGGCAAATGGGAGTCCCGGAGGGATCTCTGCAGCCACCAGTACTTTTCTGCGGTTCCTTGACGAAACAATTACTTCCAAAATCCTTAAACTCTCTTGTCCACCCAGTTATGCAGAAGGGTTGTAGTTGAAGCACAGGCTCTGCCTGCAGACAGACCCAAAATCAGGCTGTAGCATCTTCACGAAGGGCTGGGAAAGACTACTGTCCAAAATCCCGGAGTACTGCTGCCAGTCAGTGTAGAAAATACTGAACTGGATGGGCTAAGCATTTGTCTCAGTACAAGGCAAGCTTCTTAAGCTCCCCAATGCCTGGAATCATCCTACAACCTTTTGCAGAGACGCAGCTATTTGGCAGAGTGACCATGCAAATGGTCAGAACATATTCTCAGGCTTCTTTCAGCCTGAAACAAGAGGTTGTGGACTCTCCTTCCTTGGAGGTTTTTAAGCAGAGGCTGGATGGTCATCTGTCAGGGATGCTTTAGCTGAGATTCCTGCACCACAGGGGGTTGGACTAGATGACCCTTGGGACCCTTCCAACTCCACAATTCTATTATTTTCCCCCACACACCTGTGTGTACCACAAAGGACAAGAAACAAATATGCCGATGTACATTAAGGGCATTTATCTCTGGAAAGTAAGGGTGGATCATCTTGGGAAGCTATTAAGCATTGCAACTAAAAGCCAATGGACTTCAAAACAGAAAAGGTAGTAAAAGAAATATTTGGTTTCTATGGTGGTTTTACGGTGGAATGATTATGTCTCCCAAAGTGCTTTATAATCCTTCTCTCATTCATAACAGCCCAGTCGTGGCCCATTCTATTTTTTTATGATTGCACACACGAGTAATGCCAAGTTTAGATTTCAAAGTGATCTGCAGGCAACAAAAACAAACCATAGCTAGGAATTTGGGTTGAATGCTGGTGCTTATTTCCGAATCCGGATCCAGCCGTTTAGGGGCAATTCCAAAACTTACTATTGCTCTCAAGTCTGCAAGAGTCACGCTTACATGAAAAAGCCTTATATACCACCCCCTTCTGATAATCTGCTTTCTCACAAGGCCAATTCATCTGCCAAAAACCTTCTGCAATGCAACCTTGGGAGATGATAAGCTTTGATACAGTTTGCCTGGGAGAAAAACACCCATGTGTGGAAACACCTGGAGCCTTTATTTTGAGAACGATGGGTAACAATGAACAAACTGAGCCACAACTGGAGGCCACGGAAACAGAATCTGCTGCTTCCCACTGGCAAGTGATGGCCCTTCTTCCTTTGGCAGATGACTATTTTTAACTTAAGCCTACACTATGCAAGGCCAAACTCCACCAAACTTCAAATCATACTAGGCAGGACATAGAGCTGCCTGTCATTTATCTACCTGCACTTTTATTCCCATTTATCCCTCAAAACTGGATACCACCAAGCACAGCCCCAACTGCTGGACGTAAGATCTGCAAGTGGATAAAAGGAACAGAGCGCTTGCAGCTAATATCATGGACAGCCTTGGGCTCAGGAATTTCCTTCCCTCCCACCAACCTTTTACTGATCTTCAAGCCACAGAACAAACCTCCCATTTGACAGAGAATTCCTTGGCTCCAGGCACGGAAATTATTTACTTCGTTATCTTCCAACAGAAGGAAGTTTACAAAAGATATGCATCTGTACAGGCTTATATATTCTTTTAAACCAGTATTTCCAACCTGTTTTTAAAAAGTAGTAAATGGGGGGGGGGGGGGGAATTATCACAAATTAAGTTTGCTCCAGAAGTGTAAGACCCATCTTTTTGTAAACTTATCTTCTTTGAAGTTAATCATTTCTCATCTTTGATAATTCAGTTGTGTCACATACTTTCTTTAGCTATTTCTTTACAGGTGTTTTCTGCTTTTTCCAGTTCTGACTATTCTTGCATAAATTAGTAGCCTTGTAATAGTAGAATGTCAAGGGTTTTTTTTGTTTTGTTTTACTTCTGTCTGAATAGCACAAAGGAAGGTATTTGCAGGAATTCCTAGTTAAATTGCACCCTGCAATTTCTTACATAATGTACATTATACAAGAATGCATAATTCATTCGGCTTCTCTATCCATAATTTTCTTTTCTTTGCTTTCCTTTAAACTACAAAGTCTCAGATGCTGCAACCTTTCTCGGCAGGGGAATTGCTCCATCCCCATAACCATCTGGGTTGGATACATGCAATCCGATTCAGTGACTGTCCAATAAAACAACATTTTACTATGCCTGATGCAAATCTAAATGCTCTCTATGCAATACTTGTAAAACTATGTTAAGCAATGCTTCTTAAACACACACAGTCCATCTCAATATGGGATTGTGATTCTCCCAATTCCACCAATGACTATTAAAAGGTAAAGGGACCCCTGACCATTAGGTCCAGTTGCGAACGACTCTGGGGTTGCGGCGCTCATCTTGCTTTATTGGCCAAGGGAGCCGGCGTACAGCTTCCGGGTCATGTGGCCAGCATGACAAAGCCGCTTCTAGCGAACCAAAGCAGCACACGGAAACGCCATTTACCTTCCCGCCAGAGCTGTACCTATTTATCTACTTGCACTTTGATGTGCTTTCGAACTGCTAGGTTGGCAGGAGCAGGGACTGAGCAACAGGAGCTCACCCTGTTGCGGGGATTCAAACCGCAACCTTCTGATCGGCAAGTCCTAGGCTCTGTGGTTTAACCCACAGCACCACCCGTGTCCCCTTATCAATGACTATTACTGTATTGTTTTTTCCCATTCCTCAAACAACTTAGCAATGTCAGCATACTAGTGGGTGGGGTAAAATCTTGTAATATATTGAAGGCTTACTATTCTAGGACTAAGATAGGTTGCATACCCAGCTCTGCCTTCCCTTCAAGTCACTTCTATTTCAGCAGGATTCTGATCCTATGCTGTGGGTTTGCTGCTTAAGAGTCCACACCAACCGGCAAAGGCTTTCTAGGATTTCAGACAAGAGGCCTTCCCAGACCATCACAGATGGGAGATACCAGGGCTCAAATAATGGGGCCCTGCCCATGCTCTGCCACTAGCTGGATCATGGCCTGATCCAGCAAGACTCTTACATCCTTCACCAAGAGTGTACACTCCGGACCATGCAACACAGCCGTGTTTAAACTTCAAGATAGCTCCAAGGTGGATCAATGGGGTTCTAGTAGAAAAAATAAATTATCAATTCAGACTAGCCCTGCTTTAAAAGGAGCATCCCAAGGAGAGAATGCGCCATTGCAGATCAAGAAACCCATGTGCTGCTAAAACTCTCACCAGGTTCTTCACTGGCCCAAGTTTGCTCTCTCTGTTGCGAAAGATCACCAGATTACCAAGCTTCATTATCGAAAACTCCCTGGGTGGTCACAGGAAAGCCTCTCCCTCTCTCTCTCAGCCTTTCAATCAACAGCAAGTTACTTCACAAGGTTGATCCTGTGGGAATTAAGCATGGACTGCACGGCTAGGTAATGCTATTAGTAGCAAGAACAATTTCTTAAAACTCTGGACTCACACAGTTTGTTAAAGATAACCGCCTCTCTCTCGCTTATTCAACGAAGTTTAAATGGGTGTAGAATGATTATCTGTGATTGCTTGAGCAACACTTCCTTGCAATGTATTGGTGTGGCCTCTAAAACACAGGGTGGGCCACTTTTCTCCTGCATTCCTTTGGGAGTAATCTGCGAGGGGTGGGGCAGGAGCTCAAAGGGACAAAAGTGGAAAAAAATGGGTGGGTCCACTCCCTGTTTCTCTCCCTCTCCTCATTCCAGTGCCCCCTTCTCTTCCCTCCTTCCCTGGTGGGCCATCAGGAGACAGGTTGCTCTTGTCAGAGGTCTGAACTGCTTGCCTGCATAAGGCTGTTGAAATGAGGTGCAGGTTACCCACACTTTATCTCCATGGAGTAACAGAAATGCAAAGCAAGCCAGGTCCCTCTGCTGAGATGTTGACAATTTAATTTCTGATGCTAGAGAACGGAAAGGGTTGCATCCAATGACAATGACCTCCTGGAGCAAGGTCTTCTGTCTGCATAATGGGGCTTCTTCTCCCTCTCAGTGGTGCCTCCCCACACACCCTCCAGAGCAAATTCTGGGAGCCTGCCGGGCAAGGAAGTCCCACCGCACTGGTGGAAGTCTTTGCACTAATGGGACAATTTTGTTGGATGCAATCCAAAGATTATAAAAGGGATGAACCTAAGCAAACACAGTTCCAAGTACTTGGAGATGAGGAGATACATAGAGCGTGTTTACTTGTGATGAAACTCCAGTGAGCTCAAAGAGCCTAAACCCCAAACTTAGAAGAGCCTATTGGACCACATAGCCCTGCATCTTGTTCTCACAGTTTCCAACAAGATGCCTGTAGGAAACCCTCAAGCAGGATCTGAGTGCAAGAGCATCTTGCCCATCTGCAAATCCCAGCAACTGGTATCGAGAGGCCTACTGCCTCTGACAGCATAGCATTATCCCCCATGAACTTGCCCAATCCTACTTTAAAGCCATCCAAGTTGGTGAGAATCACTACCCCCTTCGGGAGTTCCATAGTTTTAACTACACACTGTATGAATAAATACAGTAGATGCTCAGGTTGCGAACGTGATCCGTGCGAGAGGCACGTTCACAACCCACAGCACCGTGTCTGCGCATGTGCAAAGCACGATTTAGCGCTTCTGCACATGTGCAAACGCCGAAACCCAGAAGTAACCCGTTCCAGTACTTCCAGGTTCGGCGCGGTGCGCAACCCAAAAACACACATCCTGAAGCATCTGTAACCTGAGGTATGACTGTACTTTCTTTTACCAAAGAGGTCCTTTAATTTTTTCCCATGATGCCTACCTCGCTGCTAATACCTGAATAAGAATAATAGCATTTTCCACACAACACGCAAAATGACCTTTAAGTTTCTGTTGTAGTATAGAAAGTTGTATGTGAATGTTCCTCTCTGTGCGAGGGAGAAAACTAGATGAGAGCTTCTTAAGGACCCCTCTATACATCTTCAGGGACGCGGGTGGCGCTGTGGGTAAAACCTCAGTGCCTAAGGACTTGCTGATCGTAAGGTCGGCGGTTCGAATCCCCGCGGCAGGGTGAGCTCCCGCCGTTCAGTCCCAGCTCCTGCCCACCTAGCAGTTCGAAAGCACCCCTAAGTGCAAGTAGATAAATAGCGGGAAGGTAAACGGCAAGTAGATAAATTAGCGGGAAGGTAAACGGCGTTTCCGTGCGCGGCGCTGGTGCTGGCTCGCCAGTGCAGCTTAGTCACGCTGGCCACGTGACCCGGAAGTGTCTTTGGACAGCGCCGGCTCCCGGCCTATAGAGCGAGATGAGCGCGCAAACCCTAGAGTCGGTCACGACTGGCCCGTACAGGTAGGGGTACCTTTACCTTTTTATACATTTTCAAATACTGTATTGTAAATGAACACCAAAAGAGGTGGGAAAATACAAAGGGACTTTGAACATCATGTTTTAAAAGACCCTCAACTGTCTCCGTCCATACACTGAAAGCTGTGTGCGTACATATATAAAGTGATTAAAGTAGGAAAGAGTTTCCAAGCATTTAACCCATTTTTAAACGAAACCCTGTGTAAAAGAAGATCGCCACGGCACTCACCGCGGAGAGGCAAGGCCTGCCTCCAGGAAAGACCACCCACCCACATCCACCTCAGCCAAGGACGACCTACTTTTCAAAACAGGCCGTAATGATCAGAGAGACACCAAGCTCTGAGGTCTCTCTTAGGCACAGGTGCAAGGAACTCTGCTTGGCCGGGAACAAAATATATATATACCCACTCCCTAGAAGCAGCAAAGAAGAAGAAGAAGCAACACAGCTATGCTTATGCAAGAGGAGAATGTGTCAATCTACCTCTGCCAAGCTCAGCCACTGCCATGAGGTCTCTCCATGTAATGCCCAAACGTGCAACTGGACAAGAGAGAGGATATTGTTGTTGTTTACTGGTAGGATCTGATGGTTAAAAGAAGCCAACAATGGAGGGAGGTGGGAGAAGGGACTCACTCATGCATAGGCATTGCAAATCATTACACACACACACAAAACAAATAAAAGGCAATCAAAAGCTGTTCACGTTTCCTGTTCCGCTTTCGGCAAGCTTTGGGGTAAGGGGCTGCCATGGAAGGAAGCGTCATAACATTCCCCCCTCCAGAGGCCGCCTAATCTCCGAGTGCTACTGGTGGTGGTCTCTGCGCAAGCCGGGGGGGGGGGGAGGGCTGGAAGAGAGCGAGCGAGAGATCGGGGTCATCATAGCTACTGGCACGGATTTTCCACACACACACACACACACACACACACACACACAAATATATATAAATTAAAAATCGCGAGAGCACAGCCTGCCCACCTTTCCCCCCTCCCACGATCACGCCTCCCACGCAGAAAGAGGGAAAGTGGCATCCCAGGCGAAGTGACTTGAGTTTCGAACGCTTTTTTATTAAAAGTATAATGAGAAACAGCAGGTTGCGCTGGGGCTCTCACTAAATATGTGTGTGTGTGTGTGTGTCTGCACACACACACACACGGTGGGAGATGGAAAGCAAAGGAATGGACCCTCATTAAGTAACCAGGGAAAGTTTTACTCCTCCGCATTCTCTCAGAACAAAAGAGACGATAAAGGTTCCCACCCGCCCCCTCCATCCCATCGCCGCCGCGACCAGCAGCACTTCCTGCTCACTAATGCCGCCCGCCCCCCACCGGCGCCCCGCTAAGCTCCTGCGCGCACATCGGGTGGGTGTGAGCGCGCGATCTGCCCGCGATGGTAGGAACTGGTTCCTCCTCATGGCTTTGCCCTGACGTAATTCAAACATGGCAACAGTTCCGACTTCAAAGCGGGATCGGCGAGACCTCCCATAAACACGCGCCACGAGGGGAGAGCGAAACGCGCTTGAACCCCGCACAGATGCACAAAAGCGTGTGCCGATAAGGCAAACGTGACATTTATTCCTTCCAGCTCTCTCACTTTCCCAGTTAATTAATGACCGAGCGACATTACAGCCCGGGACAGGCAGCAGCAACAGAGCGTGTGTTTGCTCCAACACTCCGCTGGCTCCCTCGAAGGCGCTTCCTGCCTCTGAGCCACCTAAACACGCCTCCTCCGCCGCCTCCTCCCTGCACGCGGCTTGGTACCTTGCACTGGGGGCGCGCGCAGTATCTGAAGTTTAACATCAAAATAAAATTTTTAAAAGTCCTCAAGAAGCGGCTGCGACCTCGTGCGTATTTCTCTGCTCCGATTTCGGATGCAACACGGTTTGTGCGTGTTTCTGTGTCGAAGGGATAGAAAGCAGCGCTGCTGCCGCCGCGCCGCCTCCCCCCCCCGCCCCGCCTCTCGCGCGCCGCGCCGTTTGCAAAGCCCAGCAGCCACATGCTCTATATAAGCCCTTTGTTTTGCCTACATGCGGCAAACAAGATAGTAGCCGGGGCTGTTTGCTTCCGCGGAGTGGAATTCGAAAACAAAAGATTACACTTATGAGACGCGCGGGAAAGGGAGGAAAGGTTCCAGGTCGACTTTAAAGGAAAACAAAACTCGTATTGCACGGCGGCGCGGGCGCGGAGGGGCAGCGAGGCGACTGTTAAAAAAATAAAAGTTCCGATCAAAGTTGAATACAGTACTTTTAAGAGTGTTTGCTTTGAAAGTGGCAAGATACCACCCCGCTTTCCAGGCCGCATTACCACCCACCCAACTCAGATGGTTAATGACATGGTAGTCTGATAAACAGCTTTTTAATTTCTTTATATTAAAAAAACCCGAGATTAACACCACAATCCTAACCATGTCAACTCAGAAGGAAGTCCAGTTTTGTTCAATAAGGATTACCCACTGGTAAGTAGCTTTAGGATTGCAATTTTAAAGGACTTGCGTAGCTTAGAGCACGTGTCATGACAGATTGCACAAAAACAAAAGATCCCTTCGTTTCAAGCAACTCAGTTGCGGCTGAAACTGTAGTCACCTCTAAAAGGCATGGGCAAACCACCCCAAGGGTAACCCGCCCCGCTTCTGTCCTGTCGTCTTTCCCATTCCTCCGAGGAAACATACCCCGACACCGCCATGGCTGTTACCCGCTTGCCATGCAACGCGGTGCAACTTTCCCCTCGCGGAATCGATCTACAGGTGTATCACTCGCAGAAAGGAACGCGGACCCCGGGGAACGTTCGGAAATGGAACGCCCGCGTCGCCAACATTCCAAACCTCGCCTCGAATCCTAAGCCGGTTTAGCCGACCTCGAGGGATTTGTTGCAAACCTTATTCCCCCTCCCCCTCCCTTTTGCTTCCCATTGTCGCCGGTCCCGCGTCCATAGCTGTAACGGACAACACAAATCTGACCGCCGCCAACACGCCGTGCACAGCAAATTGCTGCCCCAAATCCAACATTTTATTACTCGGAAGTAGAAACCCATTAACTTTCATTCCACTGTGAAGGGTAGCCGGGATTGCAGCAATCACCTCGCTTCCTTTCTGTTACGAGAGAGGAGCGAACAAACAACTTTTTTAAACTGGGAACTCCCCGCTCCGGGGCCCGACCGCGGTCCAAAGCACTAACGGCATTAAAAACACCCAGCGATTTCCAAGTTCTCTTGACGATGGGGTCGAACAAACCGGAATCAATTGAGAGGGATAGTGAAACAGATAGAGAAACTCATCCTACAACTGTTTTCCATCATGGGGGGCTGGAGTCCTCACTCCGCCACATGCTCGACCTACAACAATACAAGCAGCGTTCCGCTGCCCCCGTTTCTTCCGCCACAGGATACCCCTCCAAAATGCAAAGCATTCCAGAGAATAACGCCAGCTACACACCGTCTCACCTACAAGCAACCCCCTTGCATGTATATACGACATCCTCTTGATAACTAGTTTGCTTGCAGAAAGGCAGGTTAATTAAAAAATTTAAAACGCACAAATAAAGAGCACAAAACTTGTCCGACCCCGCTCCCCGTCTTTCAGACTATTTTAAATCTATATTTTCCCAACTGGAAGCGACGAACATTTAAAAGGATTTACCTCCAACGAATCAATAGCGTGCTGGGTTGTGCGGAGCGATCTTCCTCCCCCCTCCTCCTCTGCACGGTCTCGTTGTCTCGCTCCTGCGTCTGGAGAGATGCAAGCTCTGGAGTCATTGGCTTAACTTCCAGGCGGT
This sequence comes from Podarcis tiliguerta, assembly GCF_965153285.1. NCBI lineage: Eukaryota > Metazoa > Chordata > Lepidosauria > Squamata > Lacertidae > Podarcis > Podarcis tiliguerta. The sequence goes on along the minus strand of NC_139543.1, from coordinate 54,981,964 downwards.
GTGCGCATGCGCGGTTCCCACGACTCCGTACTCCTCAATCGAGCTCTTTTGCATGCGCGTACTATTGTCCTTTTAAGGGAGAAAAGGGCCGAGCGAAAAGCATGGGAAGGAAAAGCACGGGGGAGGTCCCGGTCATTGTGACGCCAGAAGTGACGTTGCACGCACGCGGGACTAGATTTGCGGGAGGGAGATTCTAAGCGAAGCTAAAGAAGGAACGTCTCTTGCCGCAGTTGCTCATGCTCTCGCTGCCCATTCAGGATTTTCTTCGGTTAAAAGGACATAAATCTATGAATAAAGGGCAATGAATGAATGAGCTCGCTTCCCTTTCTCAGCCCATTTTCTACTCTTCATGCACAGATGAGAGGCTTCAAGGTTTGGTTTGGAATGTGAGAGCACCAACGCTTCCTGTGTAGGATTTCCTCCCAGATACACACCGGCCATCACTGATTCTCCTGTAGCCTCCCATTCATTCGATGATGAGGTCCATTTTGCCCTAGTTTCATAACAGTCACAAGCTCCCAGCCTTCTCACTTAGGTGTGGCGTGGCGGCTAAAGTGTTGGGACCTGGGATTTCAGGTTCGGATCCCGGCTCAGCCGGCTCACCTCACTGGCTGACCTTGGGACAAGTCAATCCCTCGGACCAGCCTACTGCATAGGGGACAAGGGACAGACCATGTGTCACCTTGAGCTCCTTGGAGGAAAAACAGGATGCAAATGTAATAAAATACATAACTGTGCATGTAGGCAAGTAGTGTTGGAGCACAGACTTTGGATATCTAATTAATAGCTGCCAGGCTGTGACATCGGTCACCCAGTCCTGATTCACTGTCTCTTAAATACCAAGGAGAAACCATTTCTAAATGTAGATCTAGCTATTTCAAGTCTCCTGTCTACTAGCATCATACAGTCGCTTCACCTGTTCTGCAGCAGGTACATTTGTGAAACACGTTTGCCAAACAGTTTAAAAGCCCCTTGGGGCACAAAGAACTACCTGCCCAGTCTGGCCATCAAAAGCGTTACATATGGACTTCTAATTCTACCAAAACTACCTAGGGCTGAAGTCATACCAAATAAACTGAGATGGTTGATGCTTTATTACCACTTGTGCTTCTAATGTGTGCATTTCCTTTAACAACTCAGTTGGTTAAGAGCATGGTGCTGATAATGCCAATGGATTGGGTTCGATCCTTGTATGGGCCACCTGCATACTTCTGCATTGCAGGGGGTTGGACTGGATGATCCTCAGGCGTCCATTTCCAACTCAACAATTAAATCTTTCCAACAAGTATTTCCATGTCCACTACCAAGAATTGTTGTGTTTCGCTGGTGGGAGAAGTCAACCTGGTTAGTTTATCACAGCCATCATGTTAAGTACGTGGGTGGGGAAAGTGTGCTTACTTTGGAAGGCAAGGACAAGGAGACTTGTGGGCAAGAGGTATGGAGTAAATCCCAATGCATGCAGTGGAGTATACTTCTGAGTAGACGTAAAGGATTGCAGTCTCTCAAATTTCCAAACGTGCCCACTGGTCCAAAAAGGTTGGCAGTCCCTGACAGACAGGTTTGGAATGCATGCTAGTTACAGAAAACTATAGTATTATTGTAACTATAACATGGATAGGTAGGGTTTACATAAATTGTGAACAATTAACTGCAGAGACTTTCCTGTTGGCTTTTGTTCTGGAACATGGAGTTCAGCCTAGTTAACATTATGTTAAAAAAATTAAATTCGAGCAGAAAAAGCAAATTTAATGTAACCATTAAAATCTAAACACCACTTTTTAAAGGCAATTGCACTTAGTAGGTAGCAGACCAATTCTACAAGCATCATCAGCTTAATGGAAAATTTGACAATAGTAAGACTGTGTTTAAATATTAGGCAGTCTTTTGGTCAACCAACCAGTCAAATATTACAAGAGTGCCAACCCTAAAGACTTGCAAATAAAATTCAAAGTGAGAAGTAATAGCAAAGTACAAGACGCCTTTTGTTCAGCTGGTATCACTTCTGCAATATTTTCCACTTTGGTCTGGTGCAGACTACTTCACAAAAGTAGTAACTGGTAACAACACAACCAAACTTGCACTATGTCAATTAACAACTGTAATGGGAAGGAAATTACTGTCTCTATTCATGCCCAAATGGATTGTCTGCATTTGCCATTTTAACCCCTCCACCCTCTAAATATACCTGCCTATTGTTTTATATGCTGGCATCTTCCATTTTGTGTACATGACATAGCCAGCGTAGATGTCGCTGTGACAGGAGTGCAAAGATGCTAGGCATATAGACTTGGGAGAACACATCCTTGAGACTCTGGACAGTAGAAAATGAACTTAATGGGCCTAAATGAGAAAAATAAATATTGACAGCATACCCCAATCCCTAAAAATAGTGTTGATGCTATACCTCCACAGTTCAGCCTATTAAATTCTACAAAGTATTTTTATTTTATTGGCCTTAATTAAAATAAAATAAAATATAATATAATAATAATAATTTCCATACCATCCTATACCCGCAGGTCTCAAGGTGATTCACAAGATAAAATTACAATATAAAAACACAAAATACATAATCAAAATATAAACGGAAACAGCCAAATAACCCCCCCAATGAAGCATCACATGACACATTGTTGTTCTCAGTTTTATTTGTAAATACCATTGCATGAAAAGCTGCATTTAATAGTAATCCAAACCCTGGAAAAAAACACCCACGTCAGTTTGTGATATGTATGCTAAAGTGCTTGAAATAACAATACTTTTACTGATATTCACTTCCTGAACATTATCCAGTCCTGATTAATTTATGAATAACGTGAAGATAAAACAGCAACATATTCTGAAGATATTTAAGGGTGGGGGGCAGAAGAAGTTCTTTAATAAACTCTGTCAGGTATATTTATACATTTCAAGTGTAACATACGACGTTTCCTTATGAGAAATGCACCTTCACTTGATTGGGAAGAGGAAAATCAATGTTAATTATGACACTGCACCACCTCTTAAAACTTGCTCTAAACAAAAAAGCAGCTAACAGCCCCATCCCAAACGTTTTTACTCAGAGATCAATCCCAGTTAAAAAATAATGGCATTTACCTCCAAGTAAATGGGCTGCTAAACTGTTAATCAGAAAGATGAAGTGGTGGGGTTTCCTCTGCTCTGAGACAACCACATTCTGGTTTGCCTCAAAGACCCATAAACTGTGTTACATTATTGATCTACTTTGCAATTCTACTTCATAGCTTCAAATGTTCTTACTATGTTAGCTTAGCAATGCTATAAAGAACGCACAGTGCTTTGAGAGCCAGTGTTCTTCAACACAGAATTTTTACTTGGTAAGTTACCAGAAAGCCTTAGTTGCCTTAAAAAGTTGGGTTTCTCAAAATCAACAAAAGCTCATTAATACTGATGTTCAAAAGGTACATTAATTTCCAGAGAACCACGACCACTGCAGTCTTCCTCACTCTTTTAAAGAAACTGGAACAGTTTCTGAAAACCGCAACAGGGGTGGGGAACCTGTTTCAAGTGATCAAAACTGTTTCTTAAACAAAAAAGTTGCACACAACAGGAATAAAACAAATGTAACGGAAGAACTGCACTCCTGAAGATGTCAAATAGAATTAATCTACCAGAGATCAATCTCATGCTTCAGAAATACCTTAAGGTTGTTATAATACTACACATTTATACAGTGCATTATTGCCTAAAAGGAAACTTGACACCCAGAGTGTCCCTTTCACACCAGTTCCCATGAAATGCTTTACAGAAAGAAATTATATCGTGAAGCAAGACGTCCAGAGCCACATGCTAGAGGTGGATAGAGACCCGCTGTGAATTTCAGGCAAAAAACCTTTTATCGGGTGTCTCTCCTTATCTGCATCAATGGTTATTTTCCCCATGTCATGAAATAAATGCCAAAGCAGAAAGGGGATAGTACATAAAACCAGTAGATGGAAGGGGAGATGGTAGTCAGGAATCCAGGTCCAAGTAACATAGTAACATATTGCTTTTTATTTACTGTCATTTAGTAAAACAAGACGTGGGACTTCTTCCACGACTGGGGCCAGTTTTGAGACATGTAAAAGCAAAGCACATTGATATCTGGACAATTCCTTTATTCTCCTGTTCGGTTCTGTACCAGATCCTCATTTTTCTTAGCTCAGTCTTCTTAGCTCTAAGTACAAAGGAATTTTTCAGAAATATCAACAGGCAAAATATAGATAAAACTACAAACAATCCACCATTTGTTTCTTGAGAAAAACAGCAGTGAAGGCCAAATTGTATTGGCTATCTGGAAATTACAGGAAAACGAGGAAGGATCAAATATATCTAGTAACTGTACATACTTGGATTTTCAATGCAATAACCATTTCTCTTCTAACTAGGGCAGAGTAAATGAAAAGGAATGAAAGATCAAATAACTTCTCCAGTTTTTAATGGGGTTGCATGTTACTCCACAAAACAGTTAGCTCTGGAAATATTTAAAATCATGTCCGAGATTGCAGGAACGTGTCTTCCATCAACATCGGACTGGGATTACTTGGTGAGGTAAATACATGGTTAGGGTAAAAAGGAAGCTGGTTTTGCTTGAGAAGGATTATCTGGAAATTTCTCCCCACCCCCAAATATGTGCTCTGAAATTTTGGTGAATATTTTCAAATGCATTCATGTTTCATAGTCATGTTGCCAGGGCAAATTTCATGCATTGGGATTCATGTGCTATTTCAGCAAAAGTTGTGGCCAAAGGTGCCACCTAATTTTTCAAAAGAGCAGAGGTATTGGTGAAATATCTTGATGCGTGCAAGCCACTTGTTGGCTCAGAATCTTCTTACGGTTTATGGTTAACATTCCCAGCTTTCTGCTCTTTTTTTGGATAACAAATTCACAGGTGAAGGGCCTTTGGAGGTCCCAGGTATCATTACGAGAAAAAGGGTGGAAAGACACATTGCACATCAAAATACAGGGTTCTCAAAGTCAGGGCTGCTGCTGAAGTACAAATTGGCAGCAGTTCTTCCATCCACCATGTTCTCCCACAAATCCCTTCCCTGCCATTTTTCCTCGACTTGTGTGCAGGGTGCAAGTTTCTAATAGAAGCAACTCTCTGCCATTTCTCCCTTGCAAATGCCCCTCTCCCCCTGCCACTTTGCACACTGATGGCAAACCCCAGCGTTGGGAGCCCTGTGTTTGTCACTGAAGATACTGTCTCACCCTTAATATCACGCCCTAAGAGAATTCCCTGTCAGCGTACTACTTAGGAAGATAATATGTTAAATGAAATAAATAGAGGCTTTGCGCACTATTCTCTTGGCTGGTTTCTTTCCCAAATACAGTGTATTTTGCTTTCTGGGTTTTCCACCTGCTTCAGCCTTAAGGGGCCCTCTCTCTTGGACTCTCTCAGTTGAGGGTGGGGGAATAGAATATTATACGATGCATCTGTGCTACCTCACTATCCAGTACTAACTTTTGCAGAATATTACTTAAATTGGTCTGCTTAAAGCAACTTGTTTTGCTTCTCAAAATACTGCATCTATCCACTTGTCAGGATAGCCTCTAGATTTGGGTATCTGTTGCCTCTGCACAAAACCAAGGGATGCCTTACATGACGAGGTGCACAAACCGCTGTTCCAGTGGGATGCTTTCACATGCCACTGTGGCATCATAGCAATGCTGAGTTCACACAGGAGGAGCCGACATGCAGCTACTTCCCTGTGCCACCATTGCTCCCAGGTAGGGCTACGCTGGTACCATCGCCAAGCCCTCCCGTGCACCTACTGGCTTCCTCTGTTACCCGAGTGCCATGGAAAGGAGAAATGCTGAAGTAGCTACCGGACCACTAAGGCAATGTAAGCATCATCCCTTAGGGGAGCCTTTACCTAACTGCATGGGAGGTTATTTCTACATGGCTACTCCACACACCCTGGTCGTCTTGCCTAGAGCACCTTGCTATATACGGACCCTTTCTGTTTACATGGGAAGAGTTGTCGCATTAAAAGGTTATAAGCAGCCTCCCATTGGAGTAAGACAGTTGCAGGGCAGGGAGGCTGCTGACATTTTAAACCTTCCAAAACAATCATGCAGAAAATGTTTGTGATAAGAGATTGCCTTCAAATATGTCTCCTGAAGCAGGCGTTGCAACAGAACTCCAAACTCCAAATGGGGAGTGAGGGGAAAGGAGAGAGAGAGAGAGAGAGTAATCCAGTGGATCCCTGTTCAAAGCTCAAGAACTTCTCATGTCCAGTGTGAAGACTTTCCTTTGCACCACTTGCACTGACTGACGAAAATCAGGGAGGGGATCCAGAATCCTATGATTCACAGCTTATTGGATGCACACAAACAAAGGTTTGGATCTAAACAGAATAACGAGACCCCCCGACACATACAGGGAACAGAGCAAACAATATACATTCACAAGAAGAATACAGCAGTGGCTACCCCAGAGAGTCTTCAGTTGTTCCTCTGCAATATGCAAAAAAGCCCCCCGCGCTACGTTTGTACAATATTTACAGATGGAGTGGCTTTTTCCCATACTTGCAAGAAATGCTTCCCTCCTTCACCCAACCCTATAAAGTTGTTTTAGGCTACATTTCCTTCCCTCCCCCAACCCCAAAAACACTGATTCTAAGAAAAGTTCCATATTGGTAATATTTCTGAAGTAAGGTAGCCTATTTACACACATTGAACACACGAAAATACTCTATTTTATACTAAACCTCTGGTTTGAAAACTACAATACTGCAGCGTAGCTTGTTTGCGGCTTTGGGGCAGACCAGTAAGGAAACTACACAAGCAAAGAATCTGCCCACAACCCCTACTCTCACCTATCAACAAGCTGTTTTTTGAAACACACAGTGGGGCAATACCAGCAGCATTTGCATTTTAACAGATCCATCCTCTCCCAAATTCAACATTTGCCTGGGAGAAGAGAGAGGCAGAGCGGGTCTGCAAAGCCATACACTACACATCCACCCCTTTGACGAGTGACCCTTCCAAGACAATGCTGAAGTCCTGCAATGTCTGTAGGACTCTGATGAGAGAATTCACCATCATGCGGTCACGCAGGAGAGCGTTCTCTTCGTACATCCGAGTGATGGCTGGGCACTCCGCCAGTAACGGAATCCACTGCGGGATGAAGTGATCCCTGCAGAAGAAATTGTATCATCAACCAATTTACGGTACATCCATATACTTTATGCAGACATAACATTTAAATAAGGGTTTCCTTCCTTTCTTCCACTGCAAATCCCTCAACCATTATTACAGATGGGCAGCCAAACAGGGCCCAAAGCCATGGTTTGATGCAGTGCTTCCAACAACCGTTTTCATTAACCATGGTAAGCTTACATCTCCATTGCAAACCACTGTTCAGGCACTTTCCCCAACCTCTCGAGTCTTTGGGCAAGGTGAAAAGCAAGCCTTGTTGGTATCTCCCAAAAAGTTTGAGACGCCAAATGATGCTTTCACAGCACACTGGCATATTAAACCAGGGTTACAGCAACCAACACAGATGAGAGCAGCGGTACTTTTAAAGATGCTTTGCTAGGTAATTACTTGCAGAATGTTGGTTTTGTTGGAAGCTACAGGGTAATATCAGTGAATCACAGAATCATGGAATTGTAGAGTTGGAAGGAACCACGAGGGTTATCTAGTTCAATTCCTTACAATGCAGGAATCTTTTTGAAGAAGCATTTAAAATCATTGTATCCTATCCCACTAAGACCGGAATGGCGAAGCTGTGGCCTTTCAGTTGTTGGATTGCAGCTCCCATCAGTCTCAGAACAGCCACGAATACAGGATTATGGGAGCTGGAGTCCAGAAGCATCTGAAAGGCCACAGGTTCCCCAAACTTGCGCTAAGAGTTCCCAAAAGTAGCACCTGAAAACATCGGGCTAGAAAAGAGATCATGAGGAAAGAACAGCAGAAAAGCGAAACTGAAAGTAATCATGCAGCAGCTGCTGTTAAGAGCACTTGCACATTTTTCCAAATCAGAGGATAATATTTGATGTTTGATTCAGCCTCTGAAAATTATGTTGAATGTGGCCAAACAATGGACGGGATCTGAAGGGCTCAATTGTTGAGTTGCAGACCCATTTCACTTGCATTATTGTTGCCTCAAAACAGATGGCCTGTTTCAAAAAGAAATCAAATGCCACGGAGAAGCAAGGAACAAGTTATTTGTGTCAGTGTCAGAAAGACTCATCTCCAAGAAATCAGAGTGTTTAACTGCTGATTCTCCCAGTGTAATGAAACTGTTTGTTGAGGACTCTATCTTGCTCATGCAAAGTGGCTGAAGCTGGCAACAAGAGAGATCAGCATCTTTTGTGACCTGGGTGGGTACCTTTGGATGAATCAGAAGCCCCTGAGACATAGACTGTAAACTGGTCTGTGATTCTTGGATGATAGGCAGTATAAATTTAATAAATAAAATAAAATAATGTATCTGTTGTATGGACTGAGAGAGATGGTTGTCAATTAACATACATTTCCTAATAATCTGTGCACATCATATAAAAGGCAAAATTGCTGAAGAGGACAAGCTATTTTACAGCTAGTTTACAGTAAGTGCTATAGGAGCTTCCGGTAGCTGCCAGAAATCTGCTCAAATATCCAGACTAAAGAACTCAAAAGAGATCTAACAAATGTATACAGAGGAGGAGCTTAAAAATAGATTCCAGTCAAAAATATTAGAGGTATTACTGGGAAAATCCTGGCTCCAAAAGCTAGCTTTTAATGATGCCACCGTGATTTTGGGCAAGCCACTCGCAGTCTCAGTTGCCCATTTTGAGGGGCTGGAAATGGTCTACATGACCTCAGAGTGTTGCTAAGGAAGAGAACAGCTTTGGAGACTTTTGCATCTTAGAAGACATTTGTGAGCAAACGACATACGTACCGAGTTCCAAGGCAAACAAGAATTTGGAATTTGCCGTCCTTCCCTATGTTCCGTGGTGCCGTATTGATGGCATTTACATAGTGGCAAAATGTTTTGCAGGAGGATTTTTGAAGAAGAACATCCTCTTCATTGTCCCCAAGCTGGTCAGTAGTCTCAAAGTAGGCAACTGCCTTTTCTGAAGGTGGATGGTGGGGTAGGAGGGGAGAGAGGGAGAGAGGGAGAGAGAACAAAAGCTCACTGAATGTAGAATGCAAATAATCTCTCAGCCCTTTCAACCTGCCATTCTGTTGAGTGACACCCTTCAGAAACTAGGATTCACAAGTGCAAATAACACATAGCACTGAAACTATGTAACTAGAGGCAGGGCTGTATTTGTGCTAAAAAAAAGTATTAAACTTTTAAGCAAAACCTGCACCATGAAAAACAATTCTGAATCAGTTGTGCAAGTTGAGTGTGATTGCACAACTTCTTCAGTAACTAAACGTTTAGAAGCCACAGATTCATGGCAATTAGGACTTTGAAATTACTATTATATGAGGAACAGTTAAAGTTAAAAAACATTTTGTCATTATGTCTGAAGTGATTTCCTGAGTGACAATTTGGCCTAGGCAGTTCCAGAATCACAGCTAATTTATTGCCTCAGAGTGCATTCCTAACACGTTAACACACAGTATCCATGAATTCAGAGGTAATGACTGCCTTGAAGGCATTTTGCACATTCTGTTGCTTTACACTGTCTTGCAAGTTAAGGGTCACTTGGCAAATACAGGCCTGTTCAAACAAAGGAGGATATGGACCTGCCTAGAAAAATCCAATTTTCATTGCATATGGAATGTCTTTGTGAATTTCAGGGAGTGGCAGCTGTGGTGTGGGAAGTAGCCAAGTCAACAATGTGTGCCATTTCCCTTCCCCATTTAAAATCTTACCAGTGTGGCAAGATACCTGTCCATCAAGAAGCATGACCCACACTATGAAAGCAATGTGAGAATAAGGCAAGAGGTGGTATAAGACTTTCCCCCTCTTTCTGAGCTGTTTATTACTTTAAAAGCAAAACAAAGTAATTGCCAGTTTGCTAGTCTGTAAGTAGCTCCCCCACTTGTTGACCAAGGTGGACGACTCCACATTGTCCAATGGTCTAACAGTAGGGCTGGCCAAATGGTTCTCTCAGCAAGTAGCCGCCAGTTAGAGATGGGCGGCATTCAATTTCACCAGAATGACATGAAGTCCAAACTTGTGGACTTCAGGAAATTGGGCCCATAAACCCCAATTGAACTGAATGTGCCAATTACCTATGAAGTCCCAGATGAAGACATTCTTATGGAAGATGCGAGCAGACTTGAAACCATGGTGGAAGACCTGCTCCAGTGCCGCAACCAGACCATTTTCTCCACATAAGAGAACAGTGAGGCTTCCCCTCTACAGAAAGAGAAATAATGGTTGTGAACACTGGCATACCAACACAAGCTACTTCTGATTCCCCCCCCCCCTTAGCTATGGATGCTTTTTAATCAGCTTTCAAGACTTGTTATGATGAGTGCAACTTGGTTTTCCATGTCTGCACCTTAGGCGGAAATGTGATCTGGGTTCAGAGATGGGGAACTTGTGAACTGCAAAAGCTGCATTTCATGAGTCAGTTTTGGAGCCAGTAGATATCAGGGTGAGGGAGAGTGTTGTTGCTGATGCAGCTCCCTTTCCGGATACTTGCAAGATTTACTCTGGTGCGCAAGGGCTAAGTAGTTAATGGCAGCCAAGAACAACTGGCATTGCCCCAGATTCTTTATTCCTCATATATACTAATAACAACCTCGGTATTCTGAGTACTGGTCCCTATTTAGCCAAAAATACACCACCCAATCACAGGAGAGAGATGTCAGTGGACTTGGGGGAACCTTGAGTTCGCAGAAGTACACAAAAAAACACCCCTCTTTACAAAGCATCAGAGGAGGGGTGCTGGGATATCAAATAGCCCAGTAAGGACTGAGTGTGCTCAGTGACCACAAGATGCTAACTGGGTGGGTTTGCTGGGGGCAGATAGAGGGGATGGAATACAGGACTGATCTACACCAAACATTTAAAGTGAATTCAGTACCCATTTAAAGCCCACAACTTCTCCCAAAAAGTGGGGTAAGCTGTAGCCCCCCCCCCAATACTCTACAAACTACAGTTCCCAGGATTCCTTGGGGGAAGTCATGGGGTTTTAAAGTGCACTGGATGTGTTTTAAACATGTGGTGTTGATCTGCCCAGAGATATGGAGGAAGGCATGAATGAAAACAGTGAGCAGATGCAATCCACACTTCCAACGTTTTGTTGCAGGAGCTACTTGCATGTTCTTCTAATTGAGAAAGAAGGATCTAGAGTTGGGTAGAGATTTGCTACAGCAGTGAGCTATGGCCAAGTCACTGCCTGTTCATCTCTGTGCTGCAAAAGTTGCTTTATGAAGTCTACATCCCACTTGCTCACATGGGAACAAATATCTGAACATCATGTCAAATGCTGGGGTTGTTAAATTCTGCTTTTCCTTTTCTGTAAGCTAGTTGCCCTGTTTTTTAAACTTTGAATGGATTCAGAAACCCTTTGCATCCACTGCAAATATTGTGGGCAAAAACAATGTGGTCCTGAACTGCTTGAAAGACAGATACCATCTTAATTTCATGCTTTCCACCAGGAAACTCTGAACACATTTATAAAAAAGAGTGGGGTGGTAATGGCAGTTGCTGAATGTCTGCTTCAAGAGCAGGATCACATAACAAACAAGGAGCAGTTAGGTGATGAACTGCAAAGCTTGCCACAATGATGAATCTGAATCCAGAAATTTCGTAACGTTATAATTTGATCAAGATTCTGCTCCTCTTCCACATAACCCTCTTGTCACCCCAGCAGCCAGTGGAAGAGGTTTGCTAACATCCCCTTTGCAAACGCTAATATAATTGCAATTGTTTGAGAAGGTACCTCTTTTTCAGGTTTGTGGAAATGCTTCACAATATTGTTCACAGCCTCCCCGATCCCCTCCTGAATCTGTCCTGCATTGGGTTCTGCAGAAAAAAGGAGCGGGGGGGAAGAAAGGAGGGCAGAATTCAGTCTCAAGAGATTCGAAGGTTCAAATGATAAAAGGGAATTGTTAAAAATGTCATCATTGATGGTGTTACCGCAAGAAGTTATGTCTTACTTGTATTTTTCCCGGTGAGAGAAGTGATACTCAATCTCCGGGCTGTCGTTGGGGATTTCTGTTGAGGTGGGGTTCGGCACTGCTTCCCGAGATCTTCATCCGATGCTGTTGAAAGCAACTCTCCTATGAGAATCCTCTCCAGGCTACCATCATCAACACCCTTCCCCAACCATCTTCCACATGGGAACCTAAGGGGTCACAAAATGGCGTTGGAACTGGCTTCAGTGTTCTAGTCAGAAAGGTATAACCACACAAGCTCTAACGTACAGTTAAACCACAAGTTTTGGGATTTCTTGTTGCATCAGTTCATATGAATGGGGTCACTGTAGGGCTAGGGTAATCCCACATTAAAAAAACTTGTGAACTAATTTGCAAGTATGATTAAGACTGCAGTCTTGTACCCACTTACCTGGGAGTAAGCCCCATAGAATTCAATGGGACTTACTGTACTTTTGAGTAGACATGTATCCGCAAAGCAGTAAGTGAAAGTGATCGTATTCATATATTTAGCATCTCAACTTTAAATAAGATAGAGGAGTTTAGCCTTGCTTGCCTTTAATATAATGTTTTCCTTCACTCTTCTAGACTTACTTGTAAGTGTGCCCTGTGATTTCATTCCTGACCATGACACAATCCACCAGCCATTTGGCTAACAGTCCTGAGTTGTCATGACCTAACTGAACAGTAGTTAGCTTCCCCAAGTTCTGACACTGAAAAGAGAAAAGGACAAGCTTAATTACTTTTAGTATAAACACAACCAAAATCACCCCATTTTATTTCATTTCTCAAATCAGGCAGCAAAATATGGCAGCCTTTGCTCCCTCAGAGCGGTCTCTATATTTCAAAGCCCCTGGATGTATATTGCAGATGATCCAAGCATGACTAAATGTTATAATCAGACCAAGTGCGATCTGGTCCACATATGAATCCTCTTAACTTAAAAGACTGCAATGTCAAGCAATGACCTATAAGTGTGTGAATGAACCACTGCTGATCTAACAGCACAGATACAATGCTCATTTCAGCCTTATGTATGTCAAACACTATGCTTTGCAATGGAGTCTGTTTATTTATCAAGCATATAAACCCAAAGACTCTAAAGCAACATACATAATTCTGTCCCCCACTCATTTTATCCTCATAACAACCTTTGTGAGCTGGGTTAGGCTGAGAGATAGTGACTTGGCACAAGATCAAACAGTGTGTTTCATAGCCAAGTAATCATCATCTAATTTGGGGGCCCTACACACCTCTGGTAAACAAGGACATACCAAAATGAGTGTGATAAATGTGGGCTGAGTCAAAAGGCAACTCGCCACATGAGCCATAGCTGCTCTGCTAGATTTCTAGAAGACAGATTGCTGTTGCTTCTCAGGAGGGAGAGGGGAGGCCAGCATGGGACAAATGTACCTGGTGAGGCACTTCTGACCATGGCCAAATGCCATGCGCCAAGCAGGGATCACGCACTGTCAGTTGTGATGGGGGGAAAACTCCTTGTACTCTCAGGGAACTCAGCCTCTTTTATTATGAAAATTGGTGCCGCAATACAATACCAGCCACCATCACAAAACGAAGCTCCATGTGAGCCCTTAATCATTTCCAGTGTTTATAACTCTCAATGAAAACATAATGGGTCCCCAAAGAATCACGAGAGAGTGCCATCTTATGAGCAATGCCGAGAAACGGCAGATCTCTTCGCCAGCATTATCCTTACCGAGCTTTTAAAAAGGAAAGTGACAAGGAGCTATAAAGCTTCCCTGTTCCCCGAGAGACCAGAATATATTGTGGTTGTCTATCAGAGAGCAAAGCAGGCTCCGTTTTGCAGCAAAAAGCTTCATGCTTTTGCTGGTCATCAAGTTATTTCTGCAGGTTTTTAAAAAGCACCACTGGGAAATGCTTAAAATTCTACCCGTGTCACAATTTTAAACAAGGGTTTCCTGACAGCAGCAGCAACCAACATCTGAAAACAGGGCGGAAGTGCAGTGCACTAAACCAGGGGTCAGCAACCTTTTTCAGCCATGGGCTGGTCCACCGTCCCTCAGACCATGTGGTGGGCCGGATTATATTTTTTTTTGGGGGGGGGGGAATGAACCAGTTCCTATGCCCCACAAATAACCCAGAGGTGCATTTTAAATAAAAGCACACATTCTACTCATGTAAAAACACCAAGCAGGTCCCACAAATAATCCAGAGATGCATTTTAAATAAAAGCACACATTCTACTCATGTAAAAACAGGCTGATTCCCGGAGCATCCGCGGGCCGGATTGAGAAGGCGATTGGGCTGCATCCGGCCCCCGGGCCTTAGGTTGCCTACCCCTGCACGAAACTCACCTCAAATGTCATTTCTAAAAGGTTCTTTGGGATCTGCATTATTCCAGTATCTCCCAGTTCTCCCGAAACACAAATCCATGGGTTTGACGTGGTGATTGCATTGCTGAGTTTTTTAATGGGGATTATCACCGTCCTATATGGAATCACTGCAAATAGCAAAGAAAGAACATTTAAAAGGGTGGCTTCATATTATAAATTCAGTACTGCAGGCCCACTAGGAACAACACGGTTGCTACTAAATATGTAGCAGGATGCATACATCAAGGTTATTGTTTTTTTTAAGAGAACAGTGTCATTTGCAGAGATAGGCTGACTGGGATCTCCAGGTAAATCTCTGGGATTTGCAGTAGATCAGCATGGATTTCCAACTCCCTGTTGTTAAGCAACAACCTTTTAAATGAAAACACATTCCTGGGTTCAGAAGCACTTGGAAGCACCCTGTATCTCTGCTCTTCTTTGTAAGCCAACACTTTGCCCTTGGCTCCTGCAGGTTTAATCCTCTTCCCTTGCTTCTCTCTCTGCAGCTGCTTTTTGCATTTTAAAGGGAAGCCTCCACTGGCAACAATGGAGCCTCCTTTGAAATGCAAACTTTGGCAGGGAGGTGGGGAAGGAGAGAGAAGGAGAAACTTCCACTCCTGGAGGCTGCTCAGGCTTCCCTGCAGCTGCTCTTTACATAACAAAGAAACATGCATGTTAATTGCATTCTTGCATTCTTGCAATCAGCATCAGTTCTGATTTGAGCTTTCCTTACTGTTCTATTTGGGGGATGGGGTTTAAAATGCAGGGGTCTTCTTTTACAGTATTTTGGGAAAGTGCCAAGTTTTTGTAATAAATAAATAAAAATGTGACAAAGTTTTCTGCATGGTTATTTCCCCCTCCCATGGACAGTCAATAGGTTGTGCTTCTTATCTTGCTGATTTCAGCATAGAACTAGCTATGTATATGTTCAGCTTTTATCATGCAATAATGCAAGTAGCCGCTAGGTGTTGCTATTACTGCACAACCAAAATTAAAGAGCAAGCAAATTTAGGAATTAGCTGCTATTTTTAGAAGGTAGGGTGGATGTCAGGAGGCAAAAAATCATACTTGCTGTTCTATTTCCATGGAGCTTTGCTGTACACATTGCCATTATTGTAAAGATGCAAGTTTGGTGCCTCCGCCTCTCCGGCAAAATTGAACGAACTGTCATAAAACTGGTGCGGTTTTGAGATGTATATGGCACCTGCCCCCCCCCCCATGTGCCTATCAATCTATCCCGCTATCAAACCTGAACTGCCTTTCAGTACATTTTTTTCCTGATGCTCCAATTAGGCAGATGGGTCAAGGGACTGCCATTTAAATTTCTCACAATGCCTCAAATATAGCATCTTTCATGGGCAGGGGTTGCTAATAATACTGTCCTCCAGATAACTGTTTGAATACAAATTCCATCATCCCTGTCCACTGGCCATGCCATTGGGCCTGAAGGGAGATGTGGTCTAAAAACATCTGGAGTGTCACAAGTTCTCTGCCCCTGATATAAGCCATAATTACAGAATTGATCACTATTATTATTATTATTAATAATAATAATAATAATAATTCAACTTCTACACCGCCCTATACCCAGAAGTGTCAGGGCAGTTCACTATGTCAAAGGCAACCAATGCCTCTTTCACTTATATATTGTGTAAACATGCAGGAAAGGCAAACAATATGGGTCAAAACTTTTCATATATTTCCACGAATAATGTGGGAACAACAGTGGAAGAGGACCTTGAATGGGGATGCAAAACCTGGCTCGCTCCAGATGTTGCTGGACCACAACTCCCATCTTTCCTGACCTTTGGCCACACTGGCTGTGCTGATCGGAGTTGAATTCTATCATGATCTGGAGGGGTGTGCATGCAAAGGAGGTGTACGCCTACAGTTTGTGCAAAGAGATAGCAACTTGACACCAGATGGGGATCAGTGCTGATTGCAACAGCCATGACTTCAGGCTTTGTTAGACGACCACAGTTATTCCTTTATCACACAGCAGCAGCTCAAGCTGAGGATGAGATTCCACCCTACTCACCGATGGTGGTGAAGACACTTGTGAAGCAGAAGTAATTCACAGCGTTGAGCGAGAGGAGGTGATAGAGGAACTGTTCCCGCTCTTCTTCGCAGCGCAGAAAGGCATAACGCTTGTACAATTTCCTGCAAGTAACAGGGGAGATGTTTAGACACTTTAGATGTTAAAGACAGAACTTTATTAGGGAAGTGCTGGATGAGAGAAAAAAACTAAAGGCAAAAGTATATTAATTGTCCTTGCACCATCTAAACAAAACCACCTGTCTATGTTTTTTCCTTCTTCTGTTAATTCTTAGACATAATGAAAAAATACAATAGTTCCGGTTTTTATTTCATTTCTTTAATATGCAAGTATAGGAAGCATGCAATAATTTAGGTAAGCTTTGTGAGCTTGTTAGGAAAAAAGCAAATGTTTGCACAGCCAGGGCTAAAATGGCCTTATACCAAGCTGGGCTACTGACCACTCTAAACAAAGTACTTTGAAGGATGATTCAGTTCTTGATATATGGTTTTCTCTGTCTTTCTGTTGATACTAGGTAGTCTTCCTCCTTGTAGCCACCTAACTTGTTTCCAAAAGGGCATTAAAGTGGTAGAGTGGGGGGTTTGAATTATGTTACAACGCACAGCAGATTGTATGGGAGAAATGGTTTGTCTTTATGCTTCATTAAGTGATTGTATTGATTAAACTGCATGTCGTCTAGAGAACTATTAAGGACAATAACGACAACGACAACAACAAGAGGTTTTTAAGGTACCCTGATCCAAAGCCATACAGTGGTACCCTCAGGTTAAGTACTTAATTCGTTCCAGAGGTCCATACTTAACCTGAAACTGTTCTTAACCTGAAGCACCACTTTAGCTAATGGGGCCTCCTGCTGCCGCCACGCCGCCGGAGCACGATTTCTGTTCTCATCCTGAAGCAAAGTTCTTAACGCGGGATAATATTTCTGGGTTAGCGGAGTCTGTAACCTGAAGTGTCTGTAACCTGAAGCGTATGTAACCTGAGGTACCACTGTATGTGGCATATACTATATATATATATATATATATATATATATATATATATATATATATATATAGTAAAGCAGCCATTTGTTAGCCTTGTACCCACTTCTGTTAAAATGCAGAGTTCATTGTCTCCCCATAATTGGTTGCTATCCATGTCCAATGGTTCAGGGTGGTGGAGTGACCAAAACATGTTTTGTCACCTTAGTGCCCTCCAGATTTTTCAGACTACAACTCCTACTATGGCTGTGGAACTGAAGACTTGAAAACATATGGAAGACAGCGGGTTGGTCAGTGTTGGGCTAGCATTAAGCATCTAGAGCAGGTATGAATAACTTTTGGCCCTCTGGGTATTGCTGAACTACAAGTCCCATTGTCATTGGGTATGCTTGCTGGAGCTGATGATCTAGAACAGGGACGTCTAACTCCCATGAAACCATGTTACCCCAAGCACCAAAACTGATGCTTTCAACCCAGGAGAAACCAAAGAGCTCTGGAACACATTCCAAAGTGTGTTTATCCAGAAGCAAGTCTATATATTGAGTTTAATGTACCCAGAATTTTTTGCCTCAGATGAGGGCCCTAAAAAGGGCTGATCCGTGACAACCACATCGCTTACTTTGCCAGGCCTTGGTTGGAAAGCAGCTGCTTGAGATGCTGAGACAAAAGTTTCTTTTCAAGGGACAGCCGTATCCAGGCTCGAGCTCGGCCAACATCAGTCTTAATTTCACTCATGTTCTGAATGTGCCTGAAGGAAAATAAAGAAACCCATAAGTTAAAAAGAAAGAAAGAAAGAAAGAAAGAAAGAAAGAAAGAAAGAAAGAAAGAAACGCACTTCTTATATGTTGCAAGATTTTCAGCTAAGTAACTGAGACTGGTGTGAGAAGACTTCAAGCTTGAGAGAGATATTTTCCTTCTATTTTTGGAACCAAATTTGGTCAGTCAGAGACACATGCAAAATGATAGTTCAGAGACTGAGCCAATTACCTTCTCCATCCCATAAACCCGTGCTAGAATGACCTGCATGTACACTTACATATTTTCATCTATGTTACTATGGATCAGGTGTTACATGCTTCCTCCCAGTTCTTAGAAAGACTTAATAGGGTAGCAGATAGCAAACCTCTGAATGAGACTCCTTAGTTGCTGTGCAGGTACCAGGCTGCACCAAGGCCTGCTGGGAATAACGTAACTATGTGAGAAGCTTTAGGTCACACTGAAGAAGAAGAAGAGTTTGGATTTGATATCCCACTTTATCACTACCCGAAGGAGTCTCAAAGCGGCTAACATTCTCCTTTCCCTTCCTCCCCCACAACAAACACTCTGTGAGGTGAGTGAGGCTGAGAGACTTCAGAGAAGTGTGACTAGCCCAAGGTCACCCAGCAGCTGCATGTGGAGGAGCGGAGACGCGAGCCCGGTTCACCAGATTACGAATCTACCACTCTTAACCACTACACCACACTGGCTACACACCAGGAGCCTACACACCATGGCTGCTCCCTCTGCCATCACTACCCCAGTTCCAGAAGGGATAAATGCTGGCATGGATAGGAGCTGTGTTGTTGCTGCAGCAGCAGCTGAGCTGCAACAGTTAAGAAGAGAAGGCTGCTTATATCACATGCCAGAACTGCAATACGCTACAATATATTTGCACAGCCCCAAACACTGCATTGCTTCCTGCAGCTTTTCAAAAACAAAGTGCCTGCCAGGATTTGCTCCGCATACATCCCTGACCTCAGTTAATAGTTTTGCCTGAGATGACACAAATTTATTGTGGTTCCCAACTCCTCACACAATTAAGACCTAAAGGGAGCCCTTGAAACTCCGGCAGGCTGTTTCAAAGCAGTGAGATAATCCCCTACAGCTCCCTTTGTCCTTTGTTAACAACTCCCACAGCCTCCCCTTCCTTGAGCAGTGACTCACTGCAACCATCCAAATAACTACAAAAGAGCCTTGCTTCTGGCGCTCCCAACACTTGCTGCAAAGCAGCCCCCTCATTTTTTGGCTCAGTCTCTGACAGGCAGCTCTTAGGCTTCCCAGCACAACACAACTGGGCATGTGATCAGAAGTCCTTGAGAAATGCGATGCACACACATTATTCACCCGCATCGTGCTGAAACATTCAGCTTAGCTATTTAAAGCCTTCTGATAGGGGACTATATCAAAGCAGTTGCCTCCCTGTTCCCATCTTTGATCATGAGCTCCTTTTAAAAGCACCAAAACACTAAAGGCAGATAAATAATTTCCCTAACCTTGCCAAAGAAAATGGAGGTGGACATTGATGGCTGTTTCCACTCAGACCCAAAGGGTGGAAACTTTGTCCGCAGTATGCTCTCCTCTGCATGCAAAGATATGCTCAGGGAAGCAAATTAGACACAACAGATGATAACACAAAACTGAAATGTATTAGAGCTACCTTACGCTCTGGGGCTGATGGTAACATTCAGACTCTTGGCAAGGATGCTTTAAATATTCAGGATGAAGCCACAATGGGTTAGCCCAGCAAAGTCATTCTGTTAGCTCAAGGACTTCTGTTTTCAAAGAGGGTGTTTCTTTTTCTGAAAGACTGAGTAGTTCTGGTGTGGGAGGGAGACTATTTATCTGGAATGGACTGAGGTGAGGAGAATGAGATGGGGCTCTCCTTTTAAGCCCTAGGAGTAGACTAGGTTGAGCAATGTCTTCTGTCACTCCCAGGCACTGCCCACAGAAGCCCAAGAATGGATTCTGGATGGCTCCCTAGAGACCAGTCCTACCCTTGCTCTCCTGCCCAGCTGGCCGTAGGACTCGGGTGGCGCTGTGGTCTAAACAACTGAGCCTCTTGGGCTTGCCGATCAGAAGGTCAGTGGTTCGAATGCCCATGATGGGTTCAGCTCCCGTTGCTCTGTCCCAGCTCCTGCCAACCTAGCAGTTCAAAGGCACACCAGTGCAAGTAGATAAATAGGTACTGCTGTGGCAGGAAGGTAAACAGTGTTTCCGTGCGCTCTGGTTTCTGTCACGGTGTTCCGTTGCGCCAGAAGCGGTTCAGTCATCCTGGCCACATGACCCGGAAAGCTGTCTGTGGACAAATGCTGGCTCCCTCGGCCTGAAAGCTAGATGAGCGCCGCAACCCCATAGGCGCCTTTGACCGGACTTCACCATCCAGGGGTACCTTTTTTTTTACCTAGCATGCACAAATACCCCACAATCACAGAAAAGGGTGCCTGTTACCCCCACCTCACATGGAACCACAGACTGGCTTCCCCAGTAAGTGAGGGAATTGTGACTTGCTGAGTGAGCTTCATGGATGAGTGGGGATCAGAACCTATATCCCCTGGGCCTAATCTAACACTACACCATACTGACATATCACATCACATCCCTGAAGCTGTGCGGGAAAAGATTCCTCTCCCTGACTCATTCTTTCCATGCTCTCAAGTATTGCAAAAAAACAACAACCCCAAGGCAAAATATATTTGATGGCCATAGAGCTGTAATATGCATCAGGATTCAGTTTTAGGCTGTGGTATCAACATTTTAAGCCAACATTTTACATATTGAATCTCATACCTCATATCACTGATAAGCGAGACTCTCAGAGTAGGTAGCATAAGCCCTGTGTCAGACTTCCTTCGTTCTGGCCCTACGGCAACTGTGGAGTTGGGGGGGGGGGGGAGGGAAAGCTGCATTAATTTGTTAGCAACACATTATCAGGAAGCTGCAGAAATAATCCTAAGCCTCTTTCAGAACTCCACCAGGAGCAGAAGGATGTCATGCAAAGACATTTCTACTTGTCTGCCACAGTTTTACATCATGGCAGCTTACTGGTTACTTTTCCCTTTAGTTAATCCAGAGCTGGACTCTGTAGATTTAAGAAGAATCAGAAAAAAATGCTTCCACTTTTACAATTGTAAAAGCTACACAAGCCTGTTCCGTGCAAACGTCGTTGTGTGTTTTTTTTACACACGAAAAAAATCCTTATGCCAATTCCTGCAACCGAAATGCAAATGA
The DNA here is from genome assembly GCF_965153285.1 of Podarcis tiliguerta. NCBI lineage: Eukaryota > Metazoa > Chordata > Lepidosauria > Squamata > Lacertidae > Podarcis > Podarcis tiliguerta. The sequence continues at coordinate 54,960,533 of NC_139543.1, read as the reverse complement.
TAAAGTGTTTGGAATTATGCAAGTTATTACCCTCATGTAAAAGGCATGTTATGCCCAATTGCGTAGTCTAATTTCAGTGCCTACTGTTCAGCCTTTTCATTACCATGAATAACACACAGATCCCTCCCTATCAGTCTGGCTAGCTCCAAGCATTAAATAGCTACACATCACAAAACTTTATATATTAGAAGCAGAAATATGTCATTGAAGTTTTACAGGCTAGAGCTGCAGTAAAGGGAACACTCTACTTTTCATTCCAATCCTTCCTCCTTAGGTCTTCTTTTTTTTTATCATCGCCCCCCATCCCGCAACCCCTTGTCTCCTCCACTCTTATCCTCCTCCAATTTGCCATCTTTCCATGCCATTGTCCATCTCCCAGCCAATATGGAACAAATCCTTCCCATCTTCCTGGTGGGGGAGAGAGGAAGAGCATCAAGGATGGAAGAGACTAGAGAAGGAATGTGTGGCCTTCCAAGAGGTTGTTAGGACTCCCAACTTTCATCAGCACCAGCCAGTGTGGACAGTCTGTGTTTGTCAACTGATTCCAGCTGTACCAGAAGCAAACACTCATCTTCAAAATTGTGGGAATAAACAGCCTATTTAAATGCCATTAAATACTTCAGAACAAGTTAACATTCTCATATAAGCTTGCTGTGGGTACCCACAAACAATAATGCAACTGCTTCTGTAATATTTTACTGATAAGGGCAACTCAGCAGTTTTTGATCCAAAGGATCAAGTCCTAGGAGAAATTACTGCAAAACACACCAAGACAAAAACTGAGTCACTCTGCAAAACAGTGTGCCCGCCAACTATTTGGATCTCTGCAGGTGTTAGCAAATTTTAAGAGTACTTTTATTTCTCTTCCTTCTTTGGCCATCACCCGTAGTTGAGTTAAAATTTCTTTTATAAGGTACAGCTATTGATGCTGCACAAAACCACTTGACCAAAGTATTCTGTACTCACTTGGGGATTCTGCAAGCCGCTCCTGTTTCTCTTCCCTCTCCTGGTATTGAATTAAATGGGACCACAATGCAGATTTCCCCTTAAAAACAAAACAGATTTTTAGAAACCATTTGCAGCTTTTCCTGCTGCACAGTGCAGATATACCTAAATCAGTTTTATGATGTCACTTTTATATTTCCCTGCAGAGCAAAACACTGCATTTTAGCCTGTGAGGCAGGTTAGGTTTAAAGAGAGTGGTTTCCCCCGGGGCCACCTGATAAGCTTCACAGGAGAAGTTTGAACCTGAGAGTCTTGTATCAGAGTCCAACAGTTTTACTGCTACACCACAATGGCTCTTGCCACGCAGCACATGAAACTATGAATGGAAGAACTATGCAAGCCACACTCTGATTTGCACCTTTCTATCCTGTAGATTTACATGGGGCTTGGAGCCCTGCATATCTGGACTCCAGAATCAGAACCAATCACCACCATGGCATTCAGCTAACCTATAACTCTTTGACTGATTGACTTGACTGATTATGATTCTATATGTATAATCTAATTGAGATTCCTGCATTGTAGGGGGTTGGACTAGATGACTCTCAGGGAGCCTTCCAACTCTACAGTTCTATGGTTCCAGGTACTTCAACCCGTTCATCCAATCCAACAAGTTAGAGCTGCATGTGTAAGTACTTATATTCCTTATATTGCATCACAAACTCACCGATACCCATGCTACAAAGGTGCAAGGGCTGCTTTGCGCATGATGCTTTTCCTAAAGAGTGCACTCCCATGTAGGAAAAAGCCCCAAACCCATACCAATTAAGAAACATAGCTAGATGGACCAGTGGTCTGACTCAGGATTCAAGACTCCTTTGCTGAGATGGTTCCATGCAACAACATGCATGATTTCATCCAGTCACGAGGTATCAGGGCTAAAGCAGGTAACTGCTTGAGGTACCGGCAACCCACTGACAGAGCAGACAAGAGTCCTGGGCTAGGTGAATCAATTGTCTAGCAGTGTAAGGCGAACATCATACGTTCCCAGAAGCACTCAAAGATGAGTGACAGCTTAGTCCTAAAAGGGGGCATGAAATATTATAGCGGCTGAGGCTCTTTGTGTCTTCCAAGTCACTGACCTGTTTGACCAGTAGTCCATGACTCCAAATTCTTTCCAGCAAGTCACAAAGGCTAGCGATGAGTGTATTCTCTTCTAGACCCGTAATGTTGGCCTCTCCATGTCCAAGCTCAACAGCTTCATGGCCCATCTTCTCTACCAGCATACGTTTAGTCTGCAAACAAGCAACGGATTTAAAACCATCATTACGCAAAGCATGGAAACGCAATACAGTAGCCCAAGGAATCCACTGAGCTGATTTTTATGCTGATTTTAATTGCTGTCTCTGTTGCTTTATTGCCTTTCTTCTGTGATGCACTTCTATTTTCAAGTTTTGCAAGTGGCCCAAATTTGGCAAAAGGTGCTTTAGAATCGTCTTAGTAAACAAAAAGCAGCCAAACAGCAACTGGATAATCTATCATGCTTTGCTTTAATTTCTAGTGATGTGAACCTCACTGAGGCTGGTTGAAATGTTATGTGAAATAAGCTACAAAGCAGGACTCCCTCTTAGTATGCGCAGAACCAGTGAGATGATCATATATGTAGACTCTCCCAAGGGACAATCCTCTGCAGTCTAACACAAGAGGGGGGAAATACTAGTCTTCTACATACAAACCACTTCCTATCCCATTCATAATAAGTAAACCATAAAAAACAGCCATATTCCCACACATTTTGACAGGAAACTATAGTACACCCGCAAGAATTTGGGCATTCTTTTAGGGCAAAGCTGCCACTCCACAGTGAAGGGTTTGAATGAGGGGACTGGAACCACGCCTCCCAACACAGATGTCTTTTTTTCAGCAAACCACAGTTTACCACACAAACACGCTCAAAATACTTACCTTCATTCGACATTCTTTGAGTAAACCTTCTACGAATTTCCAGTTTGTTTGAGCAATGACAGCAGGAGAAAGATCGGAGAGTTTGGGCTGCCTCAGATTTTTCCCCAAGGTCCTTGCTTCTTGCATGTACTTCTAATCCAATGATAATTAAAAAACAACAAGTAGAATGAACACAAAAAAAACACAGCACGAACACCTCTGCCCTCCTTAATCGACAAAGTAATTCTGCACTAAAAAATAAAACAAAAAATAATAATATGTGGGGCCAAGGTCATCCCCCCCCCCCAAACGTCAAGAAGGTGGAAGTGAGAGGTCAGAGAGGTGGAAATAATACCTGCACAAACAGTAAGTTTTGTGTAGATGGTTTTCAGCAGGGATCAGCCTCATAAATACACAGGTAGGGAGAGAAGGATAGCCTGCAGTTGAACTGCATGGGCTGTCAAACTGGCTACACAGCTCACATCTGTTTTCTGCCTGTTAGTGGAGTCGAATGCAACAGACTACCAAATATATTTTGGTGCCTGAGGCAGAAAGCCCACATCTTCACACACACAAGATATTACAAGATATCCTAGATATTACTGCTGTTCAACTGTACCCCCAGATCTGCTAAAATGCACTGCTTCAGCCTGATGAAATGCAGGGCTGGCAATACTGGGGGGTGGGAGAGATGCATCCTCATATTCTTGGGACACATCTGCCACCCCTGATCATTGGAGGATGAAAGGGGGAGCACAGTAAAGCTTCTGCATGAATCCTTTTGCGGGAAAGGGCTTTGCGATCCTCTCCATACTTCTACCTTGCACCTATGACATTGGAGCAGGCATCCCCAAACTCAGCCCTGCAGCTGTTTTGGGACTACAATTCCCATCATCCCTGACCACTGTGAAGCTAGGGGTGATGGGAGTTGTAGTCCCAAAACATATGGAGGGCCGAGTTTGGGGGTGCCTGCGTTGGAGGCACAAAGAAGAAGAGCAAGGTGGCTTTGAAAAAGCTCTTGATGATCCTCCGCCCCTCTTCCTTTGCACCCCTGATGGCAGAGATGCAAAGGAGAAACGCAAAGGGGGAGGACCAGAATGCTCACAACCCTGAGCAAGGTTCTGCAACAACCATTTTAAGTATTTATTTTTTTCAAAATAAAGTGACTGTGCAAGGATCAAACAGCAACTGCTTTGGAAAAATAACAGTGGAGAGAATGTAGCGACAAGCTAGAGAAAAAGGTGAGGATTAGGACAAGGAAAGGTGGTAGTCATCTTTTAAAGTGTGGTTCCAGTCAGATAAGTAGCAGAAAAAGACCACCTATATGGCCTTGGTCTTTACAAGCCACCTCGACAGTATTAATATGGGAATCAGGAGTTTAGATGTAACAAAAAGCTCTGCATTTGCCGGGACCTGACTGGCCACGCATCTCAATTTTTTTGCCTGCCCAACAAACTATTCTGGAAAATGAGAGGCGGAACTTGAACATCTTTCTTAGTCCTCCTGTTGTAAAACCAACACAAGGCAGGGCCCTGTAACACTGCGAGAATCATCTGCCTGATCAGAACCACACTTTATGGACTGCTATAGAGGGGTGCATAGAATTCTACCCAAAAAAGCAGCGGTTAGCGTGAGAAGGAAAGCAGCTCTGGGCAAAATTAAATAAAACATACCAGACAACATTCAGAGAATGATTTTTTAGGTGGTCGTGCAGGAGGAGGTGGGCCCTGATCCCACTCCCAGAATGCCAGTGAGTTCTGACGGATCAAGAACTCCTCCAATGGCTAAGAGGAAGGTGGATGTAACGAATGGCAGAAGCAGCAGATGGAGAAAAAGGAGGCGGCAGAACATGCATGCATAAGAGTCAAAGCAAAAACAGAAAGAAAGAGTAAATACAGTAAAGGGATGAAGAAATCAAAAAGCATGGAAGCAATTCATATAAAACGTCACAAGGAAATGCTTCTGAGCCGTCACATTCGATAGCATCAGCGCTTACAAATAACACATTCCTTTTGTTTCAGCAGAATAAGCTTTCATATTTGGGTATGTATAAAATGCAGGGCTTCTCGCCCTCCCTAAAACTGCACTCACTGTATTGGATGCAGAATTCAGCAATGTCACAAGGACCAAATGGCATTAAGAATAAAAAGGTAACAAAAAAGAAAGAAGCACAGTGACTTTGGTCCTCGCGAAAACCCTGTGTTGTTCTTGCTTGTTTCAAATGGGCCAAAAAAGATAAATAGGAATAAGACAAAGACGTATAGTGTTTTAACAAGCCACACAGGAATCCCTAACCTTCAGGTGCAGCTATAAATCTAGCACGCCCCCATTTAAAAGGCTAAGCAGCATGCCACTCGCACACAAGTTGCTGGGATGAAACCAAAGCAAAACGTGCTTGTTTTGCTCAAGCACTTAATCTCCAGGAAAGACTTATTTTTGTAAGTCAACTGCTAAGTATAAGGCAGAAAAGAACTGCAATCTGGGGCTCTGAGGGCAGAGCCACTCATTACGGGCAACCTAGGCCTGCTACGTCTCACCTACAAATTGCAGGAAGATTTCTCCTACACTGTCATGTTACCAGGCTGTGTGTTTCCACACCACCAGCAGCCAATGATGTGGAACATGGTTGGGGAAAAACACACACAGCTGCAATATCACAATTAGTACATATAATGCAGTTTGACACTTTTGATGGTACCCCCACTTTGCCCATAACTTACTTCCACCCTGATATAGAGTTCTACGTGTTTATAACTCTGCACAGGAAGGGAGTGCCCTTTTCATGTCAAGCATTCCTCCTGTCTACAGAATTGGATGTGGAATCAGAAGCTCATTGTGCACAGCTCAAAAGGAGAGACCCCTCAAAGTCCAGTAAGACCACCTTGCATGCCCAAGGACAACTTACCCAAGGACTGTTATGGATGGGAAGAAGACTTCCATGCGCTTATGGGGCTCTGCCAACTAGAGGCAGCTTGAGGAGCCTTATATGCACACGGGGCCCTCAGTACAACTAGAAGCCATAATTAAGTTGATGGAAGCTTAGCTTAGCATTCATTTAAATGCATAATTCAGGAGTTGCTTTGATGTTCAGCACACTGGACAAGCGGATCAGCGGGGGTCTGTAATCCTTTCTGAAAACTGAGCCTTTTGTTAAATTGAATGGATTTAGCGATCTTATGGGATAAGGGAGGACATTAAAGCAAGTTCCTCCTGGGAATTAAATCCCTATCATCTCCCATTCCCAGAAGCATTCCTTCTTCTTCCCTGAAGCCATACTGATGCATTTTGGAAGAGCAAGTGAGTGCAACCATAGGAAGAGGCTAACAATAATCTCAAAATACAACCGGCTGAGAGCAATGATTTCTGATTTGAGAGAACAGACCTTTGGGGAAGGAAGAAAGGAAGCCAGTCTACATGTTAGCCTTGCAGGGACAGTGTGCGGGGAGAGGACAATTCTTTCTAGACAGAGATGCACCCTGTTATCTGCTCCTGTCCCAGATTTTTTCCTTGGTGTGGGGAGACGTACATGCTATATGCGGAGGTCTTGCTCTTAAGTTTTGACAAAGCTAATGCAGCCAAACCCTAAATGGATAACAGGTATTGGGTGTCTCTGCTATTAACCACAGCGCTTACCTCTCGTAAGTCATTGTCCAAGCCAATGTGCTCTGAATGTTGCCGGAGGCGATCTTTCCTGCGCTGTGCTGTAGCGCTTCGACTCACCCACCGACTGAGGTTATTTGAAAGAAAGAAAGAAAGAGAGAGAGAGAGAGATGTAAGAAACAATTACATGCCAACTCCGGAGGGGGAAAAGGTTAGCACCGGTACTAGCTCAAGAGAAGACTCATTGAATGTAATGGACATAATTAACTTAGACCCACTTCTTTTAATATTCCAATACAAGCCTCATGACTCCAAAAGGGCCCATTGCAAACTAGAGCAGGGGTCAGCAAACTTTTTCAGCAGGGGGCCGGTCCACTGTCCCTCAGACCTTGTGGGGAGCCAGACTATATTTTGGAGGGGGGGAAATGAACGAATTCCTATGCCCCACAAATAACCCAGTGATGCATTTTAAATAAAAGGACACATTCTACTCATGTAAAAACACGCTGATTCCCGGACCGTCCGCAGGCCGGATTTAGAAGGCGACAGGGCCGGATCTGGCCCCCAGGCCTTAGTTTGCCAACCCATGAACTAGACAGATAGTGACAGAAAGAAAATGAGGAGAAGAGAGGATGCCATGGAGACATTCCAAGTTACTCTTCACTGGCTAGGTCAGAGGTTGCCAATGTGGCATTTACAAATGATAGTGTGCCCAACTAGAGTCTCCTATGATGCCCGTGGAAAGTCTCATTAAATATCCTCTCAAAAATCCACAGCACATGGGAGACTCTTTGGTCTTCCTGCTCAGTTTCTCTTTGCACTGACTCAGCCTCTCCTACCCTGAACACGCCCACTTGTTCATGCCCACATTTTGCTGGATGCCAGCATTGGACGCCCCCTCTCTCATCTGTTTCTGAACAATTAAATGAATTCCAACTGGAAGAGACTTCCACAGGCCAACTAGGTGGGAAAGGGTTTGCCTTAGGTATTCCCCTGTCCAGCTGCAGGAGAATACCTACCGTAAGCTCACAGACCCACCAGGCCACACTGGATCTCAGCTCTTCTAAGGGCCTTCTTAGAGAATGTCTACATTTAAACACATTTACAAAAGCCAAATTCAGCTGAGATCATAAGTGTTACAAATACTAGTGCTCTGATGTTGTTATAGATGCCTGGTAAGGAGAAACAAATTTTCTTCCAGGGCAGCAAGTCAATACTACCAAATCTTCATACTGGAATATGCCCCTTCCTGGTTTCCTTAAAAGAAAAAAAGAGGGCAGGAACTTCTCCCTGCATTAGCTCCCCCTTCCCCACACTGGAATGAACACACCCCAAACACCACACTCTTCATTAAATCCAAGTCCAAGGCAGGATACAATATAATAAACAAAAGGCATAAAACATAATGGGTGGAATTCAATTAGGTTTTTTTCAGAGCAGACCACTGAAATTAATGAACATGACTAAGTTAGGCCCATTAGCTTCAATGGGTCTACTCAACATAAAACCTGGTTGAATACCACCCAATAAAATGCTGTTATATAAAAATACTAATATAACCTTAATACAACAAATCAGTCAGGGGATCTTCATCAGTAATAATTTAGCAAAAGGCCTGGGCAAACAAGCACGTTTTTAACTGGTGCTGAGGCCCGACAGGATCAGTGCCCATTAAACCTGCAAGGGAAGGGTGCTCCACAATTGGGGTGCCAGTATCAAAATCATTCTCCCTCATGTACAGTATAGAGGACACTGCTAAAGATAAAAATCCAGGGTTTCTTACTCCATTTGCAAAAACGTTCAGAGATGTAAACGGCTCTTGTGCTCATTTTGCTGGTTGCTCTACCAAACCAATACATGTGACGCATTATGCTCCTTTGTAAGTAATTACAAAGAATTACAGGATAATCAGTGGAGATTAGTGTATTAGAGAGCTTATTTAATTACTTTGATTTCACAGCATACGTGTTCTGATTCCCTCCAAGTTAACCTGCAGTTTAAAATCAATCAAAGAAAACCCAATGAAGATGTCTGCTCCTGCTTGATTATAACTCCTTTTGTTACCAGAAAAAGAGAATCTGGAGACTCTGATTGGAACTCGAAAAATCAACATTTCGTAACAGGTTAAATGCTTATAGTTCAGCTCCAAATACAAAGCTTGTAACTGGCAAGAACAAAATACAATGTCCAGGGGATAACAGGAAGCGTCAGTGCAGATGATAAAGTACTGGAATAATATAGCCTTGTAAATAAGCCCATAGCAACTAGCATGTAAATTGTAATTTTTTTTCTAGTGTGCTAAGATGCTATAAAAGCTTGTGTTTCCACAGAGGAAGAGAAGCCCCATACCTGAACTTTGTCCCCTCTCTGCTAACCTACTTGGTTAAAAGGTGGTTTTTACAGCTATCCTGCATTTCCATTCAGGCTGAGGCTGGAGGAGTTTCTCTTCCACTGCAGCCAGTCTACTCACTTACCCACAAAGAACTTAGCTACATGAAATCTCTGGTCACCTATAGCTAACTAGGCTTCTGCAATATATCCTCAAAGTGATTTGGCACAGGCTGCAGCACCTGAAGCTACTGGATACTCTTCACGGGAAAGCCTCATAGAAGGTACGCTACGCAGTGATGGCCAAACTTGGCCCTCCAGCTGTTTTGGCACTACAACTCCCACCATCCCTAGGTAACAGGACCGGTGATCAGGGATGATGGGAACTGTAGTCCCAAAACAGCTGGAGGGCTACAGTAATGCTGCCAAGGGCAAAGTACAAGCTCATATCTAGGTATCGCTGGGGTTTTTTTCAGTGACTGAGGGAACGGAATCCTAAATCGGCAAAGCAGCCTAGAGACTACACTGAAAGAACTATTCCCATGCATTCCAAGGGGTTATTACAGTTGCAAAAGCTTACTTGTTGTTGGTAGGCCCAGCTGCCAGCACGTCTGACTGAAGCTTAGGGAAGAAGCCCTGTTCATATTTGCCTTGGCCTATCTTCATATCAAGCAAATGAGGATGGATTGCAGTGTGATCAATCTTCGTCAGCCGCTGTTCAATGGCCTGAGCTGAAAATAGCAATTAACACACAAACAATTTCTTTTTTAGTTAAATGAAACCAAGGAGCTTTTCTTCCACAGGCAGGATCTATCTCTGGAGCCAGCACACCTGAGTTAAGTTGTGGTCAGTCTATATAGGTGAGGCAAGACCCATAGCTGTCAACTTTTCACTTTTTTAAGGGAAATTCCCTTATTCCGAATAGGATTCCTCGCAAGTAAAGGGAAAAGTTGACAGCTATGGCAAGAACAGAGGCCATTAGTAGACAGGACCATGCTTACTATTAGGGACTCCTAAAAAAATTGTTCACCAACAGCATATCGCTTGAGTCATCATTGCTAAATGGGAATGAGGGAAGCTGCTTCTCAAAACGCGGGCTGAAATATCGGTATGTCCATATTCAAAACCAACTCTGTTCCTTGGTGAACAATTGGAGCAAAATGCTGGAGGTGAAGGAACACAAGATTCCATGCCTGTGTGTTAGTCAAACAAACATTGGGTGCTGGATTCAGATCTGTGGGGTTAAGAGATCAGAAGGAAACTTGATACTACTATCAACTTGAAGCGCATGAGGTTCTGGTGCCACCATATCAACCGAAACTAGCCTCCGAAGAAAAAGCAGACCTGAAAATTTAAAATGGTTTCAAACACAAATTAAACTTTTTTGTTTGGCTATTTAAATCCCAGTGTTTCATTTCTAAACATAAAAGAAAATGGAAAAACAACACATTTTGACAGATCATATCTAGCCAGCTGCAATAAATACCTTCAGTGACAGTAGAATAGCTTTCACAGGTAAAAAGGAATTGCGCAGCTAAATCCCTCCACAGGGACTTTTACATTCTAAATGGATCCAGTCAACATTTTTTATTGTAGAAGGTTTTAGGGGGTGGGCTGGCAAGTTAGATTTTTAATTCCGATTCTCCTGCTGGTTTCCATGAACTCTCAGATTGTACTAACCCAATTTAATGCTTTGTTTTTCTTGAGGTGTTTTGCATTGCTCCTTTTTGTTTTACTGCACTGTAAGGTGCCTCAAAGGTGGTGAAGGGGACTCAAAGGAGGGATATAAATTAAAGCAAATGAATTAACTAAATCAAATAGGGTAAAATACAACTTCTGAGTAGCTAGTATCTTTCTTTCTTTCTTTCTTTCTTTCTTTCTTTCTTTCTTTCTTTCTTTCTTTTTCTTTCTTTCTTTCTCCCTCTCTCTCTCTCTCTCTCTCCCTCTCTTTTGAAGCTTGTACACTGACAACTGATAGACCTGTACATACCTGCTTCTTTCAATGTGTTGCACTTCTGATATGTAGACGTTCTTAGTGAAGGAACCCGGACATTATACAGCCTTATCTTCTCGATTCGGGAATCAAACACTCGCAAAAATGGGTCTTTTTCCTCCCAATGGGACATAATTTTATTGTCGATGAATGTTGCAAACATTTGAGTTTCAATGAAGTGTGAGAGGAATGGGAGGTAAGGCTCAGGTTGGTCAGAGAGAAACGAAGCCTAGAGTTGAGGGAACCCAAAAGAAAGTTACACCTTGCAGTATACTTGTTTTCCATTTCAGTAATTGTCCAATTACCGTATTTTTTGCTCTATAAGACTCACTTTTCCCCTCCTAAAAAGTAAGGGGAAATGTGTGTGCGTCTTATGGAGCAAATGCAGGCTGCGCAGCTATCCCAGACGCCAGAACAGCAAGAGGGATCGCTGCTTTCACTGTGCAGCGATCCCTCTTGTTGTTCTGGCTTCTTAGATTCAGAATATTTTTTTCTTGTTTTCCTCCTCCAAAAACTAGGTGCGTCTTATGGTCTGGTGCATCTTATAGAGCGAAAAATATGGTATGTCCCAAGCATACTTTCACAGGGAGCATGCATAGCCCAATAGCAAACAGTGACCTAGTTGGCACGTCACACTAAACCAAATTGAAAAGAAACTATGGTTTCATGCCAATGAGCTCAGGCAGTTCTGTAGCACTCCTTCCCTGCTCAAGCTGCACTATGAATGAAACAGCCTGCAGTCTGGCGTACAACGTCATCCAAACCCAGACTTGTGGTTTGTTTCCTCCCATAAAGCTACAAGCAGTAACCAAGATCTGTTCTCGTCTTAATACTCAAGATTCTTTGGAGGAAACAATTCATAAGACCAAGTTCAGAGGACACAAGCCAGACCATGGTCTATTCGTCTGCAGTGCAGCAGCCTGAACGAGAGAGAGAGGAGCATCATGAGAACTTGTTCACATATAACCATAGTTAGTTTTAAACTATGGTTTAATGTGACACGACAGTGTCAGAGATAAGAAAATAAAAAACATGATTGCACCAAGATCTCCAATCCAAAATTTCTCACCAGTTCTAGTTTGTCTCACTCTAGTTCCTATTTGCTACTTTTTACTCTTATTACACAGAATGGTTACCATTGTTGGCCGAGAGGCACTTTTTTCAAGGCAGATATCCAGGGCCAAATATCTCACCCAAGGAAATGATAGCCTTGACTTGGTCACAAAGACTACTCCATAAATATGTGTGTATATATATATATATGTATGTATGTATATATATATATATATATATATATATATATATATATATGAACAAAGGAAGGACAACTTTGCCATTACTGGCAATAAAGAAATCCCACAAGATTCTGATAAATTTTCCATACCAAATCTATGGTTCAAAAAAGAGAAAAACCCATGTCAGCATCATTTTGGATCAATTTGAGAAGTTATTTCATCAGCTGCCTCCTCAAGTATTCCTCCTCTTACTCAACATGCAACTGAAGTATTTTCTAGTAAGAAAAATAAACCAGTCACCTAACAAGGCCTAGACAAAACCAGGCTGCATCTAAATCATGGGTGAGGGGACCTGCTTTACCACAGCTCCCATGAGCCCCGACAACTGGCCATGTGGGAGTGGGTGGGAGTGTGGATGTTAACAGAGCCCAACAACATCTGGAAAGCCATAGGTTTCCCACCCCTGACCTAAATAACAGCCGTCCCCATTTACACTTGCTAAGCAATTTCGGGTGCCAAAATTTGAAAAGAGCTTTTGCTATTTGAATGGGAAAAGAGAATCTAAATATATACCGTATTTTTCGCCCTATAGAACACACTTTTCCCCCTCAAAAAATGAAGGGGAAATGTGTGTGCATCCTATGGGGCGAATGCAGGCTTCAGGAAGCTATCTGCAAGCCTTGCAAGCCCGGTGGGAGTTCCCGCGGGCTTGCAAGGCTTGCGGGCAGCAGCCTGCAGCCCGAAGCATGGGGCGCCCTCCGGAGGACGACCCGTGCTTCGCGCAGGTGTATGCAAGCCTTGCGAGCCCGGCAGGAGTAGCCGCCGGGCTTGCAAGGCTTGTGGATAGCAGCCTGTTCTGGGGGGGAAATAATTTTTTAAAATTCATTCCCCCCCCCAAAAAAAATAAGAGGTGCGCCCTATGGGCCAGTGCTATCGACATGAAGCTGCCTTAATGCCAAACCGTTTAGCTGATGTAACTCAGTATTCTCTAACTCAAAAGTATTTGGGGATCCTTTAAACCAGAGATAGGGGACTGAACTTAGGACGCTGCAAATGAGATCATGTGCTCTACCACTGAGGCAAGGCAACCGAATTGATTGTTACAAGGAAAATATTTGGTTGCTTTTACTTTGTCAAAATTTTGCATCTGTTCCCTGTTGGTCAGCCACGATTCCCTGTCTTGTGCCGCTTGAATGACGAAAGCATCATAGTCAGAAAACATCTGCGTGAAGCGGTTGGCGAAGACCTCTCGTAGCTGAACGTTCAGTTTGTAGTCCCTCAGCTCCCCGTCTTCACACTGGAGCTTAACATTCCTTTCCTTCTCTTCCAGAGGAATGCTGATGCTCATTTTATCCACTGTCACCCCTGTTCTCTTTGCCAAAGCGTGGAGGCGGGCAATAGTCTCATTGCCCTTGAGCAACTCATACATGTTGATGGTGTTGCTTGGTACGTTCCCATTTTTTTTGTCATTGGCCAAGTCATTGAGGACTAGGTTCTTAAACTTGGTGGCACTCTCGCTACAATGGAGGGTGCCCTCAAGGGGAATTCCAAACTGAAGCAGAACTTCGGAGATTTCCTGGATGAAATCCGGCTTGTTGGGAAACTGAGGAAGTTCCTCTGGTAACTCAATAAAGTGGTTATCGATATCCACGAAGCAGAGGTTAGCCTGGAGGGGGGGAAAGCCAAATATTATTATTAAATGTATTAGTTGCCTAATACAGAAATAGTCTCTTTTGGGGGGGGGTGAAATAGTCTCTTGGAGACAAAGTGAAATATACTAATCAACACACTAAAAAATGCAACACATCACATCAACAACGGCAACATAAGAAATACATAGGTAATGATAACCCATCAGCTCACATAAAATATTCAGAAGTCATTTTGAACAGGCAGGGATGCCTTTACAGGGAAATCCTTGGGAAGACTTTAAACAAACAGACAAAACAAAACAAACCTTTCCAACTGATTGGGGTATGGGCAAAATATTCATGCCAGAGGCAGCTTAATCCAAATATTCTCTCCTACTAAAGTACTATTATAGAAAACCCAAGAATGAGCCATTGGCTCCCCTCTAGTAGTGCCCAAATGTTTGTCGCCTGTCCAACAGTGAGGCTGGCTTCAAAAATATACACAACGGTTTCACCACATACAGGGGATCTTTTGTTTGGAAATATAAAGTAATCCAACTTTTACATAAACCAGTAAACCCTCAAAATAAAGAGTGGTGCCTTGGAAGAGATTACTATTCCCCACCCCCACGACTCAGCTAGAGTCTGAAATTCATTGCTCATGAATTTGCTGTGCTGAATCCAGTTTGTTTCCCCGCAAGGGAGCCGAGGCCTCAGATGTACCAACCATGACAAAGTAGCATAACAGGAGACCTAGATATTCACAAGGGCAATGGCAACTCATTCTAGTCAGTCTTTGAACTGATATTTAATTGGTACCAGCACTCGGTTGTTTTCTCTAGGGTGTGTTGAAGAAGTCCACTTGCAATGCGCTTCTCACAGGAAGGAAAAGGCAGGAATCTGAACTAAATCCCCAAATTACATTAATTAGCTGCCTCATATGCTTAGAGATATATTTTAAAAACAGGACATGAAGCAGGGAAGGACTGCAAGGTTCAGAAGTTCAACGGGGCATCTACGGTGTTATCTTTTCGGTGTCAGCTTAATTACTTTCCCAAGCATTAGGTGTTGAGATTTTATAAAACTACATTCTAGTTTATTTGAGCATTAGCTTTATCTGTTCTTTCTACATATTATATTGTGAGGATGAGGACCTGCATTTATTATTTTATAGACGACCCTTGTGTCAATAATAACATGGGTGAGATAAAATGCCAAAATAAATTGAGTGTAGGAGGAGGATCTACAAGATAAGCTCAACTCCATGCTGCACATTCCCATACACTAGGGAGGTGAGATCGTCTTTTATGCAAGGCAGACTGAAACTGTTAATGGTATCTGATTTTTAGTCTTTTCTTTCTACTCCTACATCCACTGAAAAATGACTCTAGGTAATAGAGAAGGGGAGGAGCTGAGGGGCTGCATTTAATGGTGGCATTTTGAAACAGCGCTTTCTACAAGATGGTAAAGCCATTCGGTCTTCTGGCACACGAATACTAGTGAACAAAGGTTCATTTCTGTGTTCCTTTCATTGTTCAGGCCAAGCTCCACACTCTTGGGGCTAAAAATAAAACCTTTGTGCACTTGAGATAAAATCCTAACAAGTGGCATGTATATATATTTGAACCACCTTGCTAGAAACAGGAAAAGATGCAGGGAAACAGCTGTCAACAGTAATAAACTAAATTAAATGACTGGTGATGGCCAGCAGCCCTAATAAATGGGATACACACATAAACTGGAAAAAGGCAATTCAATGCTACTGGGGCTTGGCTGGGTAGACGGAGCTCTTCCGTACAACAAATGGTACAAAGCTGGTCAGGGAATATGCTTCTTCATAGCCCAATAGTCAGAAAGACCATTAAAAAAAAAACTTCTGAAGTGCCAGGACACGTAAACAATGACGGTGTAAAAATGTTTTTGTGCCACAACTGCACCTAAAGAGATCTTGTAAAATTAGCAAAAAAAATTATAAAAAGCATCCAAATCTCTGCTGGAAGTGCAATAAAGAAGTGGGGACATTATACCATATGTGGTGGGGGTGTAAGGTGGTAAGACAATTTTGGAATGAGATACATGAGGAGATCAAAAAGATCCTCAGGAGCTCTATTTCAAAAAAACCAGAGTCATACTTACTGAGTTTATTGACAAACGACATACCCAAGGACAAAAGTGCAAAATATCGGAAAACAGAAAAAGTACCACAAATGACAGAATGGCTAGTTAAGATTTGTGAGTTTGCCGAGATGGAAAAAATGACTGCAAGAATCAGGGGCTGCTCCAATCAAAAATTCTATACAGAATGGGAATGCATGGGAGAATACATGAAGAAATATGGTGTTAAAGCAGAACTCTTAATAGGCAATTGTTAAGCGTGTAAGGACACAAGAAGTAATTATAATTTAACAGTTTTCAAGTTACTCTATTTTATCAAAGCAACTAGAAAAAAGTATATATTATGATGGGAAGATCTCACACAGGTGAGGGGAAGCAGTGGGGTGGCGGGGAGGGTTAGGTTGAATTTGGGAAATAAAATAATACAGTGGTGCCCCGCAAGACGAATGCCTCGCAAGACGGAAAACCCGCTAGACGAAAGGGTTTTCCGTTTTGGAGGTGCTTCGCAAAACGAATTTCCTATGGGCTTGCTTCGCAAGACGAAAATGTCTTGCGAGTTCCTGCGATTTTTTTCCGCTCCCCACCCCCTTTTTCTAGGCACTAAGCTGCTAATAGCCTTTTAGCAGCTAATCCGCTAATCCCTTAAGCCTTTAATAGCTGCTAATAGCCGCTAAACCACTAATCCACTAATAGGGTTGCTTCGCAAGACGAAAAGACCGCTAGACGAAGAGACTCGCGGAACGGATTCTTTTCGTCTTGCGAGGCACCACTGTATATGGAACAGCAAAGGATATAATAGATTCTTATAGAATAGTAATATATTGTAACCAGAATAGAAGTTAAAAAGGGGAAGTAAATGTACTTTTAGCATTTTCATTATTGTAATAGTCATTATTATTTCTTATCAGTAGAAGGCAATGTTAATTTAGACTTCTTTGTTTTGCTGTTTGTATAATTTTTTTTTAAGCCGATAAAAAAAGAGGGGGGGGGTCTTCTTCTTGGACTGAGTAAAAAGAGAAACAGCTACAGTATTTAGACTGCGTTCCTTACTCTGATGTTCCTATCCAGAGAGGATCCATGTCCAAATACAGAGCCCATGGTTTTGCTACAAATGCACAGAAAAACCAGGAATACCCATGTGGAATTATATACAGTGGTGCCCCGCAAGACGAATGCCTCGCAAGACGGAAAACCCGCAAGACGAAAGGGTTTTCCGTCTGCAGAGGTGCTTCGCAGGACGAATTTCCCTATGGGCTTGCTTCGCAAGACGAAAATTGACGAAAAATTTTGAATTTTTCGCCCGCTCCAAAACCCCTTTTTCTGAAGCGCTAAGCTGCTAAAAGCATTTTAGCAGCGAAACCACTAATCCCTTAAGCCTTAAAAAGCCGTTTTTAGCCCTTAAACTGTCAATAGCGCTAATAGCGCTAATCTGCTAATGGGCTTGCTTCGCAAGACAAAAAAACCGCAAGACGAAAAGACTCGCGGAACGGATTCTTTTCGTCTTGCGAGGCACCACTGTAGCTCACGGCAAGTTTTAAGAACAGAACAAGGCATCCTGAACTCAGGTAGCCAATATTCAGCACTACATACAGCACTAAGGTTCAGCCGTGTGCAATAGTCACCTCTTGGGGAAGCTCCAGTTTGGAACGGTCTGTTCCCTCCTTCGACTGCAGGCCCATCAAGTAAGGTACAGGAGCATCGAGGAAATGCAGGAGAGAGGCTGGGAGGATGGGGACATAGACATGTTGCCACTGAAATGGGAACAGCAGCGTGGTGATCCCTTCTGCAACCGTCATCAGTCTCTGGTAGTCTAAACAGAGAAAACCAAGACAGAATTACTATATCGCTCCTCTTAAAAAGCCATCAACACATCAGCATTAGACAGACGGCAAGTGCAGAGCAATTCTTAAACCCACAGAGCACGTTTTGCAGCTATTCGTCAGCTTGATTTAAGTGTGCGGCACGAGCTCGCTGCTTGTTTAAAACGGATTGAAATATTAACTCCAGAACTATTACACAAAGAAAGCTATGAAATTTTAATAGACACATCCAGCTATGATACAAAATTTAAAAAGTGAATTTAAGATGAACACCAGGAGAACGGCAAAGCGGAATTATGTACATTGCTCTGCTGAATTGCCAGAGGAACAGCAATATGCAGATGGGACAAGAAAGGAACCAACAGCAAGGGGAGCAACGGCTGTCATGCCCGTTTTTGCTCATAATTGTTCATTAGGCTGAATTTTCAGCTCACGTGTTAGCAGGCTCCAGGAAGTGAGGCAGCCTGCAAATCCACCTTGACGGAAAATCAGAACTAACTACACAAACGTGAAATGCACCCTAGGACTTATTTTTAAAACAAGATTTCAAGCCAGTACTCTCAAACTCACCAGTACCCTGTCAGCATTTTATTCCTGTGTATTCTATTAAGTTTCTAGCCAGAAAGGATGTTTGTACAATAACTGATATAAAGTGTTCTTCTTTTGATGCTGCCCGATACTGTTCCAACAATTCCAACCTGATCTTCGACTACTTCTTCCATATTAGAAAGTGCAAATGATTCTGTAGGGGAGGGGGCTCTAAGTGAAGGTTTCACATGAATGTAAAATATATCCCAACTGAAAATCGTCAAGTGGCTCACCAGCATTTAACAGTGATTTAATTTCTCTTCTTGAGTCGGAACAGTTGTATTCATATTAACTCTAGTTGGTTAATTAAGAATGGATTCCCACAGTTTAGACTCCTTCACATTTATTAATTTTGTGTGTGTGCATGCGCGTGTGTGTGTGCGAGCACACACACACAAAACACACAGTCAGATTAACAAGGACAGGTCTTATGCCTTTTCCCACAACAGAAAAAGTCCTATGACTTACAAGCACATGGTCCAAAGAGGTCAAAAGAAATACTGAAATGTTTACTATGAGCACTCCACCAGGGTGCCATATGGAAGGAAATGCACCCTCTTCTTAAGTATTCCGTTCCCAAACTTTCAGGTAAAGGTAAAGGGATCCCTGACCATTAGGTCCAGTCGCAGACGTCTCTGGGGTTGCAGCGCTCATCTCGCTTTATTGGCCGAGGGAGCTGGCGTACAGCTTCCGGGTCATGTGGCCAGCATGTCTAAGCCGTTTCTGGCAAACTAGAGCAGCACACGGAAACGCCGTTTACCTTCCCACCAGAGCGGTACCTATTTATCTACTTGGACTTTGACGTGCTTTCGAACTGCTAGGTTGGCCGGAGCAGGGACCGAGCAACGGGAGCTCACCCTGTCACGGGGATTCGAACCGCCGACCTTCTGATCGGCAAGCCCTAGGCTCTGTGGTTTAACCCACAGCTCCACCCACATCCAAACTTTACACAGCTTTAAATATGGCTTTAGAAGAGGGAGGCTACCATTGTAAACTAAATTTAGAAGTATTAGCTTGGAAACACAGGTCAAATCCATTCTAAATGCATGTGCGCCATGTCTACACTTTTATACTGCCTCCCATTAGCTGAATAGCTTCCTATTTATTACCTCTCTGCTGGAGGAGCGTTAATGAGCAAAATAAAAACCACTGCCTCTCAAGTATATTATCTCTTTTTATGCCTTATCTACATCAGAGTATATTGCCAGGCTTTCAGCACAGAAAAACAATTTGATCAGTATTCACCCAGGAATTTAAAATTGCTAGGGGGCGGCACTGGCAGCCCAAACTCCCTCTTTATCTCTAGCACAATGAAGCCTTCTCAAGAGGGCGGAAGCTTAGGAAAATGTACTTTTTGAAAGGGAACAGCAAATAAACAATTTAATTATTTGTTGAAAATAAATCCAGCTATACAGGTTACAAAAGAACCAAATAATACAAATAACATATAATAAAATTCAACATCAGAACAAATACAGTCGCCTAAAAATAGTCGAGCAGGCTGAACTACTAATCAGCTAAACATTAATCAAGAGACAAGGTGGTGTAGTGGTTAAGAGCGCTGAACCAGGACCTGGGAGACCAGGGTTCAAATCGCCACTCAGCCCCGAAGCTCACTGGGTAACTTTGGGCCCAGCACTGTCTCTCAGCCTGATCTACCTCACAGGGTGGTTGTGAGGTCTGCATATGCCATCTTGAGCTCCTTGGAGGAAAGGCAGGATCTAAATGTATTAATACATACCAAAACCTCGAAAGCCTCAGAAAATTAAAAAAGAATTAGCCAGGCACCAGAAGGATGACAATACTGGCCTTCCAAAGACAGGGTGCCACCTGTTACAAAACCACAAAGTGAGTTTCCCCCAGTGGCGGAATGTGAAAATGTGGCTCCTCCCATAAGCAATGATCATGCACACTCTTCCACACATATCCTGAACACATATCATCAATTTCATAAAACAAAAATGTTCCAGTATGTACGATGGAAAAAGTTTTGGAGAGTTCTTTAATTTTTTAAAAAATGTATATATTACCTTATTCGTTTAAAAAACTGTTTCAGATGTCTTTCTTCTTAAATGTTATTTAAAAACATAGTTATTTTGTTGTTCTTGTTTTATTTTTAATTCTACCTTCTTAACTTTCTGGTGGTTGCAGTTCTGGGCTCCTTCGGGAGGAAGAATGGGCTACACATTTAATACACAAAATAAATAAATTAGGGGGTAGCCAATGTAGTTTCCCCAGACCACATGGCCAATAGTCAGGGATGATGGGGGCTGTAGCCCCACATCTGGAGGGCAGCCTCACATCTGGAGGGATAAACCTACTTGAATTCATCTATCTGGCACCAACATTGCTGTCCTTTCAGTGCAGGCAAGGATATGTTTATTCTTCCACTTTTTTTCAATTTTAAAACTTTCCCCTCTATAATTAAAAAATCCTCTCCCCTCCCCCCTAGTTCTTAGTTATGTTTTAATTTTATGTAGTATCTTGTTTTTGTAAACTGCCCTGGAAGAATATGAATCTTTAAATTAAATAACAACAAATAAATGCCTATGAACAGAAAAAGGCTTAAATTGCAAGGCCAGGGGAATTTAAACTCTTCTTTAAATTGCTTGCAGGCACACATCCGAAACAGATTTCCTCCTTTCTGCAGAGTTAACAATTTAATTCACCCCTCTCTGGTAGCAATCTTGTGCTGGTAGCATTTGTCACTTATCTTCAGGAAGCTGTATTAACAGCCTCAGAATAGGATAAGTTTTAAAATGTTGGACCGCACACTTTCCCACAATATTCATGACACACACATGATATATAAGCAAATAAAATACATGTGTGCACACACACGCCTTCAAAGGGGCAGCACAGAAATTCAGATACAGAAGAAAAATTAAAAAGTGAGGTAATTGCTTTTAAAAGTCAGTCCAGAAGACCCTGCAAACTATTTTAAATATGTTAAGAAAAATATTGGTGTGAAATGCTCTGAGCTAAGCAGTCAAAAGGGTTAACACCCAAAAATAAGCAACGTCTTTCCACAGAAACTGCCGTACTCCTGAAGGTTATAATTTTCTTGGAAGGCAGTCACAGCCTTTGCAACGATGGTGAATCTTCAGTTGGTGCTTAGACTAAATTTGTAGGAGAATGCAGAGCACACTGTTAAGATATATGCATTTGGCTTTAAAAGATATTGTTTGGCTGTTTCAGGTCAGTTCTTTTAAAAACATTGTTTCTGAAAAAACCACCACCCGCTATTACCATTCATGTGGGCAAGTTAGACGAAAACTCAGCAACCTGATTGAACTAAAAGTTAAGTCAGCTTACCTTGAGAATAAAGAAGGATCTGCATTTCTAGGAGAACACACGTAAAAACCTGGATGAGGTTCTCCAAACCCAATAACTCAAAGGCCTCCCGGAGAGGGTAGTCGGATAGCGGGAGTTCATTAGGCCCGGGTCTCTGGCAAAAGATAGGCTCATAGACCCCGTAGAATTTGAGAGACCTTCCTGGAGGCGGAAGGGGCACTTCATAAAGAATGTTATGGATGTAGCTCTCCAGGGGTAAAGGTGGAGGTTGCTGGGAGGTGACTGCCTTGTAAAGCTGGATGAGGAATTTCTTGCAGGCTTGCATGAAAGGAAGGGGAGCAATGAGGCAAATGCACTTGGAGACGTAGAGAGTGTCCCTGTTGATATCGTAGGAGTTGTAGCGTTGCATCTTGGCCAGCGACGTGGAGTCACCTTCGTCGAGGCTGCTTGCCAGGGAGTCCATGCTGCACGACGACGAGGCGCAGACGCTGTTGCATTGCTCTGCGTTGTGCATTTGATAAAGCGTCTGCATAGCTGTGCAAATCTGCTTGCTCGTGACCTCCTCGTAAAAGGTGAGTACGAACCCGTAAGTGCGGGAACCGTCTTCCCGGGTAATGATGAACGAGTGGAACTGGGGGTCTCTGTTATCGGTCTGAGTCCTGAAGGATAGCCCTTTGGGCATACATAACTGCAAGAAGAGTGGGGAGGGGGAACACAACACATCAGTAGCTCATCTAATTTTACCTGGTATAATCCACAAGGATGTTTCTCTTGTGCAGGCCCCAATGCAATGTCCAGGAGCTCACACCATTTGTATAATTCCTGTTTGGTTCAAGAGGGTTTGCACAGGAGATGCTTATGGCAGAAGAAGATGGAGAAAGCTATCTTGTTAAACCAGTTAATTAAAAAAAAAATCTGCACTCTTGAAAATAAGATTCCCAGCCTCAAGCACAAAAGGACATAGCCTTTAATTTGTATTTTTTATGAAGCAAATGGAATGACTTTGCACAATTATACTGCAACAGCCATTTGGCACCGTTCATAAATTCATTTACAGCCTCATGAGTTAAATGTGAGTATCTCAATAATGCAGCGAACAAGAGCTCCTCTATTTCCTTTGTCAGTAATGTGGAGTACACATAATTCTTAAAAGGGAGCAAAATTTACTGGTAAAAAAAAATAAGCAAGCAAAAGCTGAATTGTTCAAGGAAACCGCAATCAGAAAAAAGGAAGAAAGGAAAACCCAACCAGGATTCCCCATGGAACAAATAGCTGCAGCAACTTTATACAAGTTACAAAGAAATATATGTTCTTATTAATTTTGGTAGTGGAAGCATAGGTGTAAAGCAGGCATGTCCAAAATCCGTTTCGGGGGCCGAATACGGCCTGCCAGTTGGTTTAATCCAGCCTCTGTGGCAGTTTATTTCCTGGGGTAAAATCCTAAAAAACCTCAACAACTTCAATCCTAAAAAAAGCCCTTCACTTCATCAAATCTGGCCCTCTTTGAAAAAAGTTTGGACACCACTGACTGTAAAGGTAAAGGCAAAGCATAACCGTATTTAGCATCCAACAAGGTAAAATCCCATTATTCTCACTCAATGCCGCTAGCTACAGAGAACACTAAAATTACTGATTTACCAGACGTGAAATGCAACTCAACCATTGGCACTGGAAGCAGAACAGTGAGACGGGCAAGTGTAGATCTAGTATTGTCATCACTGTGAGTCATTCAGACTGGGTCCTCAAAATCCCTTTTACAGTTAATGCATGGATATGACTCAGTAGCAGGGTTTAATTTCATCTAACTGATAGCCTGTGTTACAATTTTATGGTTCATGTCAACAAAGGCTATTTCTGGATGGCAGCCATGCATTCATTCAAAATGTTTCCAGATTGTTAATGCTCACAGGGCAGCATTTCTACCACCACATCCTGCAATCAGAGATTTTCCAGGCTAGATTTAAAACTGAGATTGATTCAACAACAACAAAATACATTTGGGGTATACTGGACAACATCTATGGAAGGAAGCATAAATTTGGAAATGCCTCACTGAGGTATGTGATGTGGGCTTGTCTGCCACTTAACAGAAGATTCAAAATATTTATCTATAATTTGCGTGTGCCTGGGCGTTTGCACGTGAGAGAGAGATCATGTGTAACACAAGCCCCTGTGGGATGTGTACGTCCACAGTAAACACACACTCAAAATCACAGAACTGTAGAGTTTGGAGGGACTACGAGGATCATCTAGTCCAACCCCCTGCAATGCAGTAATCTTTTGCCCAACGTGGGGCTTGAACCCACAACCCAGAGACTGAGTCTTGTTGGGCATTTAGTAACTGCAAAGCAAGGACTGCCTGTAAGCTAGTGGCCACAACTCAAGGTATTGACAATCATTTATAAAGCCCTAAACAGCTGAGGGCACAAGGTGTTGCATGTGCACCTCCTCTAGTGCCAGACAACACAATCCTAATGATGGGGAAGGAATTCTGTTTGTGGTCCTCCTGAGGTATTGTGGTGAGAGGGACTTGCAGAAGGGTCTTGTCACTGTCCAGAGTGAGGAATCAACTCTTTCTTGTCAAAAGTACACTTACAAGTTAGGAAAATGCATGTCTATTCATAAACACACGTTTTCATTGATGTTTTTTTCCTGTGAAAATGCTTTGAGATATTATATGGGATGTGATTCACAAATGGAATCAAACCAAGAAATAATACATTAAATGAACATATATTCATTAGACTGTTTGGCAGCTGCAATTCTAGCCAATAATATTCTGCCAGTAGGGAGTAGATCAAGCAAGGGTAGTGATTGCGGCAGGATCTACCATTTTTCAGGGCTATGACTTACTCAACCTTACGTTTCCAGGCTCATAGATCCTAAAATAGGTGTGGAGGATTCCCTGGTCCTGAATGGGGTAACTGTGCCCCTGAAGGACCAGGTGCGCAGCCTGGGAGTCATTTTGGACTCACAGCTGTCCATGGAGGCACAAGTTAAATCCGTGTCCAGGGCAGCTGTGTACCAGCTCCATCTGGTACGTAGGCTGAGACCCTATCTGCCCGCGGACTGCCTTGCCAGAGTGGTGCATGCTCTGGTTATCTCCCGCTTGGACTACTGCAATGCGCTCTACGTGGGGCTACCTTTGAAGGTGACCCGGAAACTACAACTAATCCAGAATGCAGCGGCCAGACTGGTGACTGGGAGCAGCCGCCGAGACCATATAACACCGGTCTTGAAAGACCTACACTGGCTCCCAGTACGTTTCCGAGCACAATTCAAAGTGTTGGTGCTGACCTTTAAAGCCCTAAACGGCCTCGGTCCAGTATACCTGAAGGAGCGTCTCCACCCCCATCGCTCTACCCGGACACTGAGGTCCAGCACCGAGGGCCTTCTGGCGGTTCCCTCACTGCGAGAAGCCAAGTTACAGGGAACCAGGCAGAGGGCCTTCTCGGTGGTGGCGCCCTCCCTGTGGAACGCCCTCCCACCAGATGTCAAAGAGAACAACAACTACCAGACTTTTAGAAGACATCTGAAGGCAGCCCTGTTTAGGGAAGCTTTTAATGTTTGATGTATCACAGTATTTTAATATTCTTTTGGAAGCCGCCCAGAGTGGCTGGGGAAACCCAGCCAGATGGGCGGGGTATAAATAATAAATTATTATTATTATTATTATTATTATTATTATTATTATTATTATTATTATTATAAAATAGTCACGTAGAAAGGACTTAATACTAATTCCCAGGGTGGGGGTGGGGAATAAGCAAGAAAGGATAAGAAGCAACAGCTTGGGAAAATTTACATTTGCCAATGGATAAGGACATGAGTCACCTGGGATATCCCCCATAATTTAAGTGCAGGATGAAAAGCAGCCATTGCTGTCTGTGAGAAAACAGAGGTTTCAATGTTTGTTACATCCTGCAAGGTTCAGTACAAATGGAGAGCTGCAGTTTAGAAAAGGATTCTCCCTTCCTATCTCCTTTTCCATGAACTAGATTTCTCAGAAGCCATTTGCAATCCATTTAACATCCAGCAGTCCCAGAAAGCTCCCCCATGGGCTAACTTTCAAAAAAGCTCATGCATTCGCCTCCAAGGAAGACCACCAATTGCTATTTATATAAAAGGCAGGCAGAAATGCAAGGCAATGACAAAACTAATACTAAAAGAAAAAGAGCAACGAAAGCCAGCAACCGCCTATGGTTATTGTTAGCGGGGGAGAGAGAAATGCTCTCTAAAGTGAGGCTTTTATTCCCCAGCCCTTAAAATGACAACAAACAAGATTTCGGGCAGAAGCAGCTCCATAAGGATTATTTATCTTAGCACATTGTTTTCACCCCATCAACATATAGAATGGTGTCATTAATAGGTCAGGAAGTGAAGAAGGCCTAAAGTAGCCTGTTCTGTTTTCGTCTTGGTTCTGATGAGGACTGTAGACCGGGGTAGGCAACCTAAGGCCCGGGGGCCGGATGCAGCCCAATCGCCTTCTAAATCCAGCCCGCGGACGGTCTGAGAATCAGAATGTTTTTACATGAGTAGAATGTGTCCTTTTATTTAAAATGCACCTCTGGGTTATTTGTGGGGCCTGCCTGGCATTTTTAGACGAGTAGAATGTGTGCTTTTATTTAAAATGCATCTCTGGGTTATTTGTGGGGCATAGGAATTCGTTCTTTCTTTCTTTTTTAAAATATAGTCCGGCCCCCCACAAGCTCTGAGGGACAGTGGACTGGCCTGCCCAGAAGGGAAACAGGAGCAAAACAAGTGATGAATGAATGAATGAAAGCCTGTGAGAGAAGAGAGTGAATGTGTGAGTGAGCATGAAAAGGAGGAGAAGGACAAGCAAGATACTGATTGAAGCAAGAATAGGGGAAATGAGCATGAATGTGGTGAACTGAGAGCTTACAGAAGGGGACAACGGGAGGGAGAGAAAACAGGTAAGAGAGGGAAGGAGGCTTGTAAGTCTGGGACAATAGACTGCTTAAGAGTCAGGAACATAAATAAACAAACCCTGGAGGTTTTTAAGCAGAGGTTGGGTGGTCATCTGTCATGGATGCTTTCCTGCACTGCAGGGGGTTGGACTAGATAACCCTTGAGTTCCTCCTAACTCTGCAATTCTATGATTCTATGGCTGTGCTTGCTGATAAGACAAGCCTTAACCTTTGAAATGTAGATGGGATCACCAGGTGGCTCTGAACAGAAGAGGCATGCTGAATTTCTGAACGCATTTGGGACCACAAAGAAGTAAGGGAGGAAACTTCACAGACAGATTGCTCTGTAATTCCAATAATAAATCCCTTGCCACTATTTTGTACCTAGCTCTAAATTTGGGATCTAGTAAACAAAGCAAAACAGTAGGTTCTGCCAAGCCTGAATTCTGCCCAATACTGCTTTATACAAGAGTAATATTCACTGGCAAAACTAGCGTTCCACCAATAACAGTTGACGAAGGATAATCTGAAAATCGTACTCCTTTTGAAAGGAATACTTTCAAGCAGAAAACTGGTTCAGTGTGACAGCCTAAAAGCCAACAAGGAAACAGAAGGGGAAACTAACCCAAAGCTTCTCTGCTTAAATTTAGGGGGCAAGCCTACGTTTACTTGGAAATTAAGCTTCATGGAACTCAGTGGGTCTCAGCGCATTAAAAAAAAAAAAGGGGGGGGGGACTTCAAGTTGATATGCAGCCTTAAGCAATCACTACACCAAAATCCTACACTGCTACTTTCCCCAGCCTCCCCAGCCTACTTTTCACCCTGTGGCTGAAGGAGATAGGAAGAGAGGAAGGCTGAAGCATGCAAGAGAAACCAGCCTTCCTATAGAGATGGGGAAAATAATGGAAGGAGGAGCCCTCTCTTTGGAAGGAGTTTTCTCTACATACCATGTTGACTGCATCTTGATCAAAGGGGTTCCACTCTATGTTCTGGGGATAGTGAGCCAAGACTTTGGACTTGAAAGTTCTTCTTAAGGGGCTCTGGTCAAAGTTTTCTCCTGCAACAAATAAACACAATAGTCACAACAACTGGTTTGCAAGACATCTGGCCTGCTCAACATCTGATCAAAGAAGAAAATGCAGAGGGAAAGGACATGTACATTTTTACTTCATCGGCTTTTAGAAAAGGAAGGTCTAAAGGACGTGCACAAGATGCATTCAGCCGTTCCTTCCTTCAGTTAACTTGGTTCTGTAATTTGAACTGATGTGGGTGCATTTTAAAGCTACTAAAAGCAGTGCTGAAAACTCACAATCGTCATTAGGGGCTGCTGTAGAATGGCTGTGAGCCAAACTGGCAACTTAATACTCTTGCCCAAGTTTAATGTATTCAGTCTAATCTCCGGCATACTTGCATGGTATACAACAGTGTCTGCAATAAGAAACAAATGTGAAAAAATGTGATCCAGGGATCAGCTCCCCATCACCAAGGGAGGAATGCTCATGTTTGTCTACTTAAGAAAAAGCTGGTAGAAAGGTCCACTGAGGCACTCCAAAAAACTCCTGCTCAATGAGACCTAGAAGTTTCAGCATCTCTACAAAGGGCCAAGCCACCATGTTAACTGCATCTATGCACTGGTCATGCAGCCCTGTTGTTTTTAATGCAGAAAAGCATCAGGGAAAGGGGCTGAAAAGTATGAGGATCCTAGCAAGCAGCCAAGGTGTTTTAAACCCAGGAAATGCCCCATTGGCACCATTAGGGAGGAAAGCATTGAATTCTCTCTAGCCACTTGGTAGGATAGTGATAATTATCAGCCCACCACAAGCAGATGCTATTTGCACTTCTGAAAACCTCCATGTTGAACACTGTAATGCCTAACAGGTATGGCGTCACCAGAGTTCTCTAGCAAAAGCGCAACTGAATATAAGTTGCATAAGGAGACCACAGTTCATTTCAACTGGGCTTGCACGGGAGACTTGCCTATGGTGGTGTGCTTTATGCCACCTGCTTCACGTGGCAAAACATCTCAGGCTGGCCCTAGACAGTGATAGCACCAAACTTCAGGAGATGGGAACTTCAGAAAGGAAAAGTGAACCCACAACATTCTTCTTGGTTGAGAAACAAGGCGAAGGGCATTCAATTTAGCACCATCAGTTTCAGTGCTGGCCCCTCGTTCCCCACCCACCCCAAAAGTATAGCACTATATCTAGCAGTAGTAAGCATTAGTAGTAGTAGTAGTAGTAGTAATAATAATAATAATAATATTTATACCTTGCCCATCTGGCTTGGTTTCCCCAGCCACTCTAGAGGCTTATAGCATATATTAAAACACAGCATAACATCAAACATTAAAAACTTCCTGATGCTGGGCTGCCTTCAGATGTCTTCTAAAAGTTGTGTAATTCTTTATCTCCTTGACATCTGAAGTGAGGGTGTTCCACAGGTAGGGTGCCACTACCAAGAAGGCCCTCTGCCCGATTCCCTGTAACTTCGCTTCTCTCAGTGAGGGAACCAGCAGAAGACCCTCGGAGGAGGACCTCCATGTCTGGGCTGAGTGACGGCGGTGGAGATGCTCCTTCAGGTATACTGGACAGAGGCCATTGAGGGCTTTAAAGGTCAGCACCAACACTTTGAATTGTGCTCAGAAACGTCCTGGGAGCCAATGTAGGTCTTTCAGGACCAGTGTTATAAGGCCCTGGTGGATCCCCCCTCTCTGCTAGTGGAACAGATTTCTACTGTGCAACGGAGCTTACCCTTCCTCTGCTTTAAAGGGTTGGGTTGATGGCAAGACCCTAAATTAACTTCTGTGCCCAGTCCCAGCTGCCTGGAGCTGATGGGAATTGGGAGTCCCACAAAATCTGGAGATAAAATCCTAGATAGAAAACAATCAATACTTGTTATCACCTACAAGAAAGATACTAGGTTCTGTTGAGGTAGTTCCACATTTCTTCAGGAACGCCTAAGTCTTATCTCAGAATCCTTGTGCATCATAAAAACTACATAAAAATGCACCTTAGACATAAGGCACCCTCAAGCCCCATAGCTCATGTGGCTAAACTTCAGCTCCCCAGAAGCTGTTATCACTCCCATCAGCCCCAGCCAATATGGCCAATGGGAAGGGAAGATGGGAACTGTAGTCTAGCAACTTCTAGTAAACCATAGTCTATTAAACTGTAGTCTAGCAACTTCTAGTAAACTATACCTGCCCTTAGAGAATGGCCTGTCCGTTAACTGCTGAACTTCTCACTCAACTCAGCAAGGTACAATCTGCTGGTTAGGATCATTTTGAAACTTTACACAGAAGCAAGCCAATGTTTATCTTGTAATACACTTGTGCCAGGGGAAGGCTGTAATATAATATATAATAATAATTTATTATTCATACCCCGCCCATCCGTCTGGGTTTCCCCAGCCACTCTGGGCAGCTCCCAACAGAATATTAAACACTCGATAAAACAGCTTCCCATCAAGCAAAGATGTACAATAAACACATCTCCAGCTATGAGTCTCATCAAATTCACCACTTTTGTTTTTTCAGCAATATATCTGTTTAGAATATACACCTAAAAGTAAACATAAAAGCCATTCTCAGTTTGTTATTTTCCTGGAACATATACACCTCCACACATTTACATACATTTTCCTGTCTCTGCTTTAAATTGGAGAAAAATGTCCTGCTCATTTTTTGCTTTTTAGAAAAAAATAATAGCTACTAACACAAAAAGATGCAATGTGTAGTAAGGCCCAGTTTAGAAAAGCAATTGCAAAAGAGGACTAAATACAACACAACACAGAGAAATACACATGTGTATACAGGCTGCCAATCAAAGGGCTGAAAACACTGCAACGAATGGTGCAGATTACTGCTTGTTGTAGAGCAACATTGTATAGTTATGTAGACTTATCTGCTTGGTGCGTATGTTGTGGTGTACTGCAGCCAGTGCTTTGAAGTTTGGAAAACTCATATGAGAACTGGAGCAAGCATCGCTCCACCACCCTCACAGCAATAAATATGGATCTTGGCATCTAATATATAATTGTAGGTTTTTCTAGGTATTTGAGACTTGCATATTTTGAAATTTTAAAGTTGAACAAAAATCATTTTGCTGAATAACTGTATCACTAGAATTACTTTCTCAGCTGAAAAAAATATAATCCACAAAGCCAAACACTGAGAAGAGTTCCAGTAGTTCTACTTTTGCTTACTTTGTACTGCAAAAATAAAGATGTTTTCAAGCACCTGCAAAGGTGAGGAATGCATGTCTTGGGGGTGTCATAAGTTAGTAATTATAATATTAACTTACAAATTGCACTGGCTCAGTAACTTATTTTAATTCGCATATGGCAAGATGCGGGAAATCAAAACTATTCATCAAAAGTAAGTCTGAATGCACTTATTGGGACTACCTAGCTAGATAAATGTGCACAGGATTGCAGTCATGCACTCAAACATGTTCTGAAATACAGAAAATGGTGCAATTTATTTGCTTTCTAAGCCTTTGTAAATATTGCTGTGTCCCACTCACACTCATTCTAAAATCCCATAATAGGCAGTATTATGGCAGTAAGCCTTTACGTCCTAATCCAAGAGAAAACTACTATAATAAATTACCATTGCAGTGGCACTCTATGACTGATATGCAAACTAATGGGAACTGCAGAGCATAAAATAATAAGAGGATTTCACCCAACGCAGACCTGCAACAGGGCTAGAAATTATTGAAGAAATAATAATGTGTGTGATGCAATAAAGTTGTATTTTATTAATCTGTTGCCATTTTTTCCTCTAGTGAATATATGAAGATACAGCCGAAGGGAAAACTCTACTAAAAATGAGTCTCCAGAAAAGAGAACTGTGAATGTCTGACAATATATATAAAACAGTATGTTTTATTACAAGCTCTCAGTGTTGTGGAGTCTCCGAGTTAGAA
The DNA here is from genome assembly GCF_965153285.1 of Podarcis tiliguerta. Taxonomy (NCBI): domain Eukaryota; kingdom Metazoa; phylum Chordata; class Lepidosauria; order Squamata; family Lacertidae; genus Podarcis; species Podarcis tiliguerta. The sequence goes on along the minus strand of NC_139543.1, from coordinate 54,929,184 downwards.
GTTTCAAATGTTGCAAAATTAGACTAACAATAAGGGTAAATACTGGCTTACTAGTGTAACGTTTCATTTTTTGAGCATCCTTTAAAATTTCATCAAGGATGAATGGAGATTTGCACACATTTCTATGGTCCAAGTCCAACACTTTTAGGCACTGTGCTACACTGGTTTTCAAGTCAGATTTCATTGTTAAAGTAAGACTTTCTTAAATGCAACATACTGTGGTACCTTGGGTTAAATACTTAATTCGTTCTGGAGGTCCGTTCTTAACCTGAAACTGTTCTTAACCTGAAGCACCACTTTAGCTAATGGGGCCTCCCGCTGCCGCTGCACCGCAGGAGCCCGACTTCTGTTCTTATCCTGAAGCAAAGTTCTTAACCTGAAGCACTATTTCTGGGTTAGCAGAGTCTGTAACTTGAAGCGTATGTAACCCGAGGTACCACTGTACTTGTTACTGTTAGTCAGTATGCACCTTCTGAAGTTATTCTTCCATGCATTAAGGACACATGGGGGGGGGGTCATGCCCTGGCTCCAGTGTCCTTGTGGGACCCACCCTGACCTTCACCTGCTAAGCAAAAGGTCTGAAGGGGAAACCAAACCATGTTTGCCTTAGCACCCAAACATAGTCTTCTCTATGTGCTCAGGAACCAATGTGGAAGAACCTCCTTGCATTCAGCTGAATGTGTATATATTGTATTCATCCTTCTGAAGGGGGCCGGTGGGCAGCAACTTTGTGCAGCCATAAGTCATTCCCTCTGCAAAATACTGCAAGATCATCATTTATTTAGAGACTCTGATGCCAATATGAAAGTTTTGTATGTGCAGGGGGTATGAAAAGAACAATATGTCCTATGTGCACATCGGGCTCCTCTTTTTGTGCATAGTGAGCATTCCCCAAGACCCTGTTTTTTGGCCAGCCATTGTCTTCTAGCCTAACCTACCTCGCAGGGTTGTTTTGAGGATAAAATGAGAAGGGAGAAAACCAGGTATACTACCTCAAGCTCCTTGGAGTAAAGACAGGATGTAAATGCAAGAATGAACAAAATAAACAGTTATAATTAGCTAACTCCTTTCTCTTGTCTGCCTGCAAAATCTAGGGCAATTTAGGCTTACAAATGTGTAACTAAATGTTATGGATGCTGCTGTTAAATTAGCACCTCTCTGTTTTATATGGGGAGCTAAGTGGTCTCCATTAAGCTGTAAATTAAAGTTGCATCATATAGTGTTCTTAGATAAGTAGCCAACAGTGCTTCAAGAATATTGCAGACAATATATTAATCAGGATTAAAATATGCTTAACATTAAAATATTTCACTTTTCCCAAAAACAAATGGGTTTGAAAATCTACTGGGAACCTGGACATTGGGAGTATCTGAAATGTGTAATCAATGCAGGAATAGGATGCCGATTAAAAGCAGCAAGGAACAAGGAAACAAGGAAGAAGAAAAGGAAGTCTAAAGTTATTACTACAGACCATTCCTTAGGAACTGTTAGAATGTGAGAGCAATTTCCTTCTCCCACAGTTTCCCCCCAGTAGCTCTTGTTCCAGAAGATAAAACATTACTTTATGCATCTTACATCCTCCCACAAGAACTTGCCTATAAACTCAGATGCTTGCCTAAAGGGCAATTTTCCAGGTTCCACTACTGTCAGCGAGGCAGGTGGCAACTGGAGATGTGACCTTTCCTTTGATGGTGGCCAAAGTTTTGCAACTCTTCGCCTGGAGAGGTACACCTGGTATCAAAATCTGTAATCTTTTTGGTACCAGAATTTTGGGGGGTGGGGAATCTTGATTCAATTTCTATCTAGTCAGGCTACTGATGTTTTGCTAGAACTGATGCTGCTCTTAATTCAATGCCGTTTTCAGGGGGGTTTTTTTGCACTGAGAGCTGCTCTGGGAACTTGTGTTGAAGGCAGGAGGACAGGATTAAAGCAAAACAAACTTGTTATGACCTTTCACAGGAAATCCTAAAAAGTATTCAGGGTAGCTGTAGGGGACATTTCCAGACCGAAGAAAAAGATTGTCTTCTTCTGGCATATAACCACATCTGCCATGGAGAACCGGGAAATAATAGATTTATTGATTATTGATTACAAGGAATTAATCAAGATTGAACCAATCAAAGGAAGAGTGTTCAATTGAATTTAAAGTGCAAGATGGGTGTGATTACAGGAAATCTGGAGATTAAATTTGTAAGTATCCGCCATCTTTTTTTTTTTTACCTGATGTTCTGTTTGCAGTATCTGAGCTCCTGCCATGACGATCGGCTTCTAGCCACTGGTATAAGACTACATAACACAACAGAAACAAAAAGCACGTATGAACAAAATGAACAGAAAGTGCAGACACACACAAAAACATGGTTAAGAAAAGGAGACATGCACCATGAAGTAGCAATATTTCCTTCCACTGCTTCTGACAGAAAGCAAAAGAATGGAACAATGCATGTTAAGATGGACACACACACACACATATCCACACAGAGCTCAGCCCACCAGGAAAGTCTCCTGCAGGAACCCAATTGAGACAAACACTAGGTGTTTTTTTAATGTGCTCAATCATTTCAAATTTGTGCTGCTTTTCCAAATGGGCTGTGCATTGTCTGTGATAGTAAACAGCAATGGAACACACTAGGGGGTAGTTCAGATATCGCTGCCTCCACACGAGCATCAATGAAGGGGAAGCATTCTATAAAGTTTAAGCAAGTGATCCTTAATCTGTGTTCTAAGAGGTTACAGTGCAGTACAATACAGTTTAGAAGTTAATGCTTGAAGTATGCCAGAAGCCACCCATGAGGCACTGATTCTCCGTCCCTACCAATGTACGGAACAGTGACATCATCTACAGCAGGGATAGGAAGCCTGCGGTCCTCCAAATGTTGCCGGACTACAATTCCCATCACCACTGGCCCTGCTGGCTGAGGATGATGGGAGATGTAGTCCAACAACACGTGGCAGGCTGCACGCTCTCTATGCCTGGACTAAAGGAACACCTACTATGAGAAAAGTACTATGGCAATCAAACTACCATGTAGTGGCCAAAAATACTCTGGGAATATATACTTACGTACAGCATTTGGCCAGCACATGGGAAAGCCATTTCAGGACTGAGTGTCCAGGTGTTGTTGGAGCACAACTCTAATCACCCATGAATATTTCCCATGCTGGCTAGACCTGGTGGGAGTCTGGAAATCTAAAGGCAGCATTCCCTGCAGCCCCAAATGTGTGGAGGGTGGGATACGGTTCTCCATTCCCTGGGCCCTGAATGACAGGGTTAAACAGAAGGGCTGGATACCAGGAGGCAGCATTAACTGGGCAATCTCAAAATTGCAAGGAGGATGCCTGCCCATTGTTCTGGAAGCTGGCGATTGGATGGTGCTTGGAAGTAAGTATTAAAAGCAACACTCTCAACATGTGTGGGCTGCCGCCATGGGCAATGCCAACACCTGAACTGCCCCATCTACAAACAAAATATGAGATGTTAAAATCAGCAATGAAAAGGAATTAGTATTTTAGAACAAGGAAAGCTTCTACACGTAGAATAGAATCATAGAATCATAGAATCATAGAATCATAGAGTTGGAAGAGACCACAAGGGTCATCGAGTCCAACCCCCTGCCAAGCAGGAAACACCATCAGAGCACTCCTGACATATGGTTGTCAAGCCTCTGCTTAAAGACCTCCAAAGAAGGAGACTCCACCACACTCCTTGGCAGCAAATTCCACTGTCGAACAGCTCTTACTGTCAGGAAGTTCTTCCTAATGTTTAGGTGGAATCTTCTTTCTTGTAGTTTGTATCCATTGCTCCGTGTCCGCTTCTCTGGAGCAGCAGAAAACAACCTTTCTCCCTCCTCTATGTGACATCCTTTTATATATTTGAACATGGCTATCATATCACCCCTTAACCTCCTCTTCTCCAGGCTAAACATGCCCAGCTCCCTTAGCCGATCCTCATAAGGCATTGTTTCCAGGCCTTTGACCATTTTGGTTGCCCTCCTCTGTACACGTTCTAGTTTGTCAGTGTCCTTCTTGAACTGTGGTGCCCAGAACTGGACACAGTACTCCAGGTGAGGTCTGACCAGAGCAGAATACAGTGGCACTATAACTTCCCTTGATCTAGATGCTATACTCCTATTGATGCAGCCCAGAATTGCATTGGCTTTTTTAGCTGCCGCGTCGCACTGTTGGCTCATGTCAAGTTTGTGGTCAACCAAGACTCCTAGATCCTTTTCACATGTACTGCTCTCAAGCCAGGTGTCACCCATCTTGTATTTGTGCCTCTCATTTTTTTTGCCCAAGTGCAATACTTTACATTTCTCCCTGTTAAAATTCATCTTGTTTGTTTTGGCCCAGTTCTCTAATCTGTCAAGGTCGTTTTGAAGTGTGATCCTGTCTTCTGGGGTGTTAGCCACCCCTCCCAGTTTGGTGTCATCTGCAAATTTGATCAGGATGCCCTTGAGTCCATCATCCAAGTCGTTGATAAAGATGTTGAATAAGACCGGGCCCAAGACAGAACCCTGTGGCACCCCACTAGTCACTCTTCTCCAGGATGAAGAGGAACCATTGATGAGCACCCTTTGGGTCCGGTCAGTCAGCCAGTTACAAATCCACTGAGTGGTAGCATAGTCAAGACCGCATTTTACCAGCTTCTTTACAAGAATATCATGGGGCACCTTGTCAAATGCCTTGCTGAAATCAAGGTAGACTACATCCACTGCGTTCCCTTCATCTACCAGGCTTGTAATTCTGTCAAAAAATGAGATCAGGTTAGTCTGACATGACTTATTTTTCAGAAATCCATGCTGACTATTGGTGATCACAGCATTCCTTTCTAGGTGCTCACAGATTGTTTGCTTAATGATCTGCTCCAGAATCTTCCCTGGTATTGATGTTAGACTGACTGGGCGGTAATTATTTGGGTCCTCTCTTTTCCCCTTTTTGAAAATAGGGACAACATTTGCCCTCCTCCAGTCTGCCGGGACTTCGCCTGTTCTCCAGGAATTCTCAAAGATGACTGCCAGTGGTTCTGAGATCACATCTGCCAGTTCTTTTAATACTCTTGGATGCAGTTCATCTGGCCCTGGAGACTTGAATACATCTAAACTAGCCAAGTATTCTTGTACTATCTCCTTAGTTATTCTGGGCTGTGTTTCCTCTGCTGAATCATTTCCTCCAAATTCTTCAGGTCGGGCATTGTTTTCTTTATCGGAGAAGACTGAGGCAAAGAAGGCATTGAGGAGTTCAGCCCTTTCTGTGTCCCCTGTTTGCATTTCACCATCTTCTCCTCTGAGTGACCCCACTGTTTCTTTGTTCTTCCTTTTGCTACGAACATACCCATAGAAGCCTTTTTTGTTGTTTTTAACCTCTCTAGCAAGCCTGAGTTCATTCTGTGCTTTAGCTTTTCTGACTTTGTGTCTACACGTGCTGGCTATTTGTTTGAATTCCTCTTTGGTGGTTTCCCCCCTTTTCCATTTTTTGTACACATCCTTTTTTAATCTTAACTCAGTTAAAAGTTCTTTAGATAGCCACCCTGGCTTCTTTAGGCACCTTCCATGTTTCCGTCTCATTGGTATTGCCTGAAGTTGTGCTTTTACTATCTCCCTCTTAACAAACTCCCAGCCATCATGAACTCCCTTTCCTTTTAGTATTACTGTCCATGGGATCTCACCCAGCACTTCCCTAAGTTTTATGAAGTCGGCTTTCTTAAAGTCAAGAAATTGAGTCCTAGTATGCTTGGCTGCTCCTTTCCGTTGTATAGTAAACTTCAGAAGAGCATGATCACTTGCGCCTAATGATCCTTCCACTTCTACCCCATTAACCAGGTCATCGACATTGGTTAGGACCAGATCTAAAATGGCTGTTCCTCTTGTTGCTTCTCCCACTTTCTGGACAATGAAGTTGTCTGCAAGGCCAGTGAGGAATCTGTTTGACCTTATGCTCTTGGCTGAGTTTGACATCCAACAAATATCTGGGTAATTGAAGTCCCCCATTACTACTATCTCCCTTCCTTTTGCATGCTTGGCCATCTGTTCCAGGAAGGCATCATCTATGTCCTCCGTTTGGCTTGGGGATCTATAGTAAACTCCCATAATGAGGTCACTATTATTCTTCTCTCCCTTAATTTTGACCCAAATGCTCTCACTTTGGCTTTGAGGTTCTAAATCTTGGATCTCTTCACAGGTATACACATCCCTGACATATAACGCCACTCCTCCTCCTTTCTTGTCTGGTCTGTTTCTCTGAAATAGATTGTATCCCTCCATTTTTACATTCCAATCGTGGGACTTATCCCACCAGGTTTCAGTGATGCCTATTATGTCATATTTAGTTTGCTGTACCAAGAGCTCAAGCTCATCTTGTTTATTTCCCATGCTTTGTGCATTAGTGTACAGACATTGAAGTCCATTAGTCATTCCCCCGTGTCTCTTATTTAAGGATTTTTTCCTCCCACCACTAGGTCTGCTTGCTGTTTGCTCCATTTGGTCTATGACATTTGGATGATCATCTTCATCAATTAATAGACTCCTTCCTTCAGGAGCACTGTCTCCCTCCCCCACATTAGTCAGTTTAAAGCCCTCCTGATGAGGTTTCTTAGTTTTTTGGCAAAAACATTCCTCCCAACCGTTGTGAGGTGCAGCCCATCGCTTGCCAGAAGTCCATCCTCAAGAAACTGCAGTCCGTGATCTAAGAATCCAAACCGTTCCTGTTTACACCATTTGCGAAGCCAGCTGTTTACTTCCACTATTTTCCTCTCTCTCCCTGGGCCACGTCGTTCAACTGGGAGGACAGATGAGATGACGATTTGTGCATTTAATTGCTTCAATTTCCTGCCCAGAGCCTCGTAGTCTCTTTTGATCTTCTGGAGGCTATTGCTTGCAGTGTCATTGGTTCCCACATGAACCAAGAGGAAGGGGTATTTGTCAGTGGGTTTTATGATTCCTTGCAGTCGTTCAGTTACATCTTGGATCTTAGCCCCGGGGAGACAGCACACTTCCCGAGACATCTTGTCAGGCCCACAGATCACTGCTTCTGTTCCCCTCAGTAGGGAATCCCCTATCACCACTACACGCCTTCTCTTAGGTTTGGTCAGGGTTCTTCCGTGAGCGGTCCGTTCCAAGGTCGCCTGCACATTCCCTGAGGACTGACTTTGCTGCTCATCTTCATATACGTGATCGACTGTAATGAGGGAGAGATCCTCAAATGGAGTCTGCTCTTCGTCTTCCATGCTAGGGGAGAGGACCTCAAAGCGATTGTGTATTTCTAGACAATCAGAGCGAACCCTGGGCCTCCTGCTTCTTTGAGTCACGTTTCTCCACATATCGGGCTCCTGTGTTGGTGAACTAGCCTCCTTCTCAGGGGAGTCCCCTGTCTCCTCCTTGGTGGAGACGGTGTGCTCTGTTGCTTCCAAGAAGAGCTCCAGCTCTCTAATTCTTTGGAGCGTAGCTACACGTTCCTCCAGTTGCTGGATTTTGTCTTTTAGGAGGGCAATCAACATGCAATTGCTGCACGTAAAGCTGCCTGCAACCTTTGGCAAGATGGCAAACATTGCGCAGGAACCGCAGGCGACTGCAGCTGTTCCCTCCCCCTCCATCTTGAGAATGTGTCGTTGGGCTTGAGACTAGCTCCCCTAAATCTAAAAGATGGTTCAAACTTTTGGCTCCTTCTTCAGCCGCTGCCCTGCAAACACGTAATGCCATTGTCTCTCTCCCTTTTTGGTATTTATTCAATTTTTCAATAACAAGAAGCCAAAGAAAACATAATCACATGGCTGACAGGCAGGGATTATGGGAGTTGGGCTCCTGATTTCTCAACCCCACCATATACAGTGTTAGGCTAGTTGGACCAATTGCACGATTCCATACAGGCCATCTTTACATGAAAATTGAGTAATCTGAGAACCTGAGGCTTCCATTTGAGGAAAAAAGTTACTAGTTCGCAACAGCAGCAAAAAGACGTAGACATGAAAATTTGAGGGCAAAGCCTAGTAAAACCTGAGAAAACAGAGCATTATATTTTCCGTGGTCAGGGACAGAGCTTCAGCACCTACTGCAGCATTTTGCTCCTCGCCACAACTGGCAGAAATGGAATGCACTACCTGTACTAAAGATGTGGGTTAAGCTAGGAGATATATGCATAATTTTAGACACATTGCAAACTCCACCTCTCTTTGCTATACGATTTGGGTTTACTATGGTGCTAAGTTCTGACAGAAATTTATGCAGCCCATGAGATTTGCACATCTTTGCAGCAACCTGAAATCACCTGCTTAGAATGGATGGCAGGGTGGGTGTCTGATTCTCGCATCCAATGAAATGTGGGCTTGTTGAAGGGGGCACATTCAGTGTAGGAGAGGCTGAGCCAATGTAAACAGTCTCTTGTGCATTCCAGATTTTTTGAGATGATGCTTACAGAGACCTTTTGTTTCAGTGGTACTTAGTGGGCAAATAGGCACCCCCTTTTAAAAGAAATTGTCCCTTTCCTTCAGAATTATAAAAAAATAATCATTGATTTGATTTTGTAATATGAACACTTAAAATTTAAAGGTCAAATTTATTGGCTAAAGCCAGACTAATCATTTGGGCAGCCCTCTTTAATTCATTTCATGTTTTTAAAACTAGAGATCATCTGCTCTGCAAAAAAGACAGAAAAGTGAGAGAGAGACAGAACAGGTTGAACACTTAGAAGTGTCAACCTGCACTGCTGATGGAAATGAATACACGAGCAGTATACTAATGGTGCTATAACGACAGACAAAAATGGTTGTGTTTATATGGCCTCCGAGATCTCATTACCGCAAGCCATTCCTCTTTGATTAGCTTCTACACAGAACTGAGGTATGCACAGGCAAGACCTACAAATACACTTAGGAACAAGACACCCAAATATTTTCAAATAAAGCTCCTCCATTCATTCCCCAAGAGCTCAGTTATATCAAATGTTGGTCTACTGGGCTTATAAATAAGGGGCTGCCCCATTTTGCTATGAAGTATTCATGCACTTAACACAAGGAGTTCGCTGTGATTGCTTGAGTCTACAAGTTATGCAAATCCCTGAAGTAAACTGATCAGCAAGACCCATTAAAATGAATATTAATTCACAGAGTACAATAAAACTCTTCATATTTTGATTCGCTGGGTCTATAACACAATTCACAGAGCACATGAAATCCTTTTCAAATTACTCTCTATGTGTGTGTTTTGTCTCCAGCAGAGGATAATTTGACTGCTTTAAACAACAGCTTTTCAAAAATACAATCTGAGAAAGGGTGTTTTATTCTAGACTTCCTTCCCATCCTCCACCTTCTGACCTCAATTGAAGGATCTCCACTGTCTGCCTGGAGAGTAACGTTATACCAACCAACAGCTTTGGTTTCTTAATATAGCTACACATCCAAATGCCAGCAGAATAACAAAGACATTCCGGGGGGGGGGGGCAGTGTTGCAATCTGAAAGGTAGACCAAACCTTAAGATTCCGGCTGAGCAATATTCAAGTGAAAGCCACACACAAGCACAAACAACACGGCTGCTTGCAGAATAGAGACCCAACATACATAAACTGTGCTTTGCCTTGAGGAACTAAAAGCTCAATTACAGTTCGTATCATATGCATAATTTTCAGAGATATGATCACTTCCACTTCATGCATATATCGGCTTCGACGCCCCACCCCCCACTGCATTTCGACTGCTAGCTGCAAGCTATTTTATAATACTCTTGGCACACGCAAGGCTTATACCAAAAGGCACCAGTAAGCAGGTGCAGAACTGGCATTTTCAGAATTCTAAGCATGGGAGAGAGCAATTTTCTTTTCGCCCCAAGCCTCTCTTTTCTCCACGCCAAACACGCATGGAATTGAGACATTTCCTTTCTGTTGCCTCCTTGTCCTAGCATTCTAAGCATAGGATTGCTAACGTTTTATTTAAGGCACACCCACGGAGTGAAGCTTCGATACAGCACACATACCCATTAAGAGAGACAGCACTGTCACCCTTGCAAGAAGGCAAGTTCGTGAGGGATGATCACCTGGAACAACCCGAAGTTAATCTTATTATCTTGTATCATAGGAAACAAGGAATGGACATAGGCAGGCTGCCTTAAACCAGACCAAACTGTTGGTCCATTTAGTGCAGTACTGTCTACACTGACTGGCAGCAGCGCTCCAGGGTTTCAGGCAGAATCTCTGCCAATCCTGCCTGCAGATACTGGGGGTTGAACTTGCAGCCTTCTGCATGCAAAGCAGATGCGCCCCCACCAAGCTACAGCCCTCCCCCACCCCTACCTAGAATTGCCAAGTAATGAACCTGCAATCTTTTGCATGCACAGTTGATTCAGAAGAACTATACGGCTATGAGTCAACAGCAGGGTTTAATTTCATTTAACTGATTGTCTTTGTTGACATGAACCATAAAATTGCAGCACAGGCCATTTCTGGACGGCTGCCATAAATCCATTCAAAATGTTTCCAGACTGTTAATGCTCACAGTGGTGGCGTTTTTATCACCGCCACCTCCAAGTGGAGATTTTTCCAATCCAGGAATGACACTAGCTTTTATGAGGCTGCCATCAACACACCTCCTCTGGCTGACCTATGACCTAATCCCCCAAAGCCTGATTCTGCCTTTCCTCCTGGGGCGCTCAGCGTGATCACATCTGGTTCCCCTCGTTATCTTCACAGTAAGGCAAGAGGTAGCTTGAGGCTGAGAAGGATCCCAACTCTGCCAGAGGCGACCTAATGAGCTTTGTAGCAGAGAATGGATCTGTAAACAGATCTCAAACATAAATGCAAGGATTTGAAGTCCAGGTCCAGCACTGTTTCACAACACCACCCACTGCCCTCCCCCAAATCCTAATACAGTGGTACCTCGGGTTAAGTACTTAATTTGTTCTGGAAGTCCGTTCTTAACCTGAAACTGTTCTTAACCTGAAGCACCACTTTAGCTAATGGGGCCTCCTGCTGCCGCCGCACCGCTGGAGCACGATTTCTGTTCTTATCCTGAAGCAAAGTTCTGAACCCGAGGTAATATTTCTGGGTTAGCGGAGTCTGTAACCTGAAGCATATGTAACCCGAGGTACCACTGTATAACAGGCTCGAGAAACTTGCTTATATTGTCACACCTAATCTAGCCATATATTCTGTTTTCCATTTATGACTAGACAAAAGCCACAGAGGAAATATGGAAGTGGGAGATAAAAGATGCTATCTATCAACCATTGGTAATCCCAGCACCTACATGAGCAGTTCAGGTGCATAATGTATAACACTCCTGAAAATGAAATGGTTTGGTGCTTAAAATTCTACTACAGTAACATGTTAAATATGCTAAAATGTCGTCCAATCTATATTTGAGGAGGGAAGTTATAGTTACGGAGAAACTGTGCAGCTGTAGCATTGTCAAAGCAAACCATGGATTGCTCTGAGAACTGACATGCTCCTTCCTCTTCCCCTTCTTCTCCCACCTTTCATTTTCACAGCTAACCATGGTCTGCATTGCTGAGTTTGATAGCCCTGGTCAGCTCCAAACCACAGACTGCAAGCAAGATGCAATGAGTACCTCTGAATACAGCCACTTTTTCAGCCCAATGTGTGAGTGAATGCATTCAATATCCAGAAAATACGTTTGTGGTTTCATAAACATGTCTGGGGGCTCCAGTTAGAGGGCAAAAAGCTGGTTATAAAATATGGGAATAAAGCAGAAATAACCCTAGCATGAGGAACAAAGGAAGCTACCTAACAGCTCAGAATTGTCCATTCTGACTGGCATTTCAAGCAGAGGACATTCCCACAATGCTGGGAATTAAACCTGGGACTCTCCAAATGCAAAGCACATACTAACCACTGAGCTACAGCCTTTCCCCAAATGTTATCCAATCTCTGCGTGGAACAATCAAGCAGGACTGCAAAAGGCTTACAGCCTAGAGATGACCCGCCCCCCCCCAAACACCACCACACCGTTTCTTAAGTCTACATTTCAAGAACCGTTTTTCCAAGGCAGTCACTGCTTATTCCAGCAGCCAGCATATCAATGTTTCCTACCCTCCGTTGGCATGTCAGTTAAAATCAAGGGTGTGAGCTTAGGCATGACTGTCAAGCCCTTTCAACTCATCTAGGAAAAAAAATCTATTTAAAAGCAAAATCCTAGGACATGTCAACAATGTAGTGGGGTGCAACATATTCGGAGTTATCTATGTGATAAAAAAAAATTTCCCCAAAGAATTAATAAAAAATACATTTTAAAAACCACCAATGTAGTGGGATACAAGAAACCAGGTTACTTCAGAGGTCCCAACCTGGCTCCCACAAAGCCCATTCACACCTTCGCCTGACATATCAAAATGGGATATCATGAACTGTCGGGGTGTTTTTAGGGTGGCTTATTCATGGTTAATGAGTAGGTAGCAGAAGTGTAGTGTTTGCAGCAAGACTACCTACTTATTTATTTATATCATTTAGTTAGTTATTTAAGGCACTTTTATCCTGCTTTTAAATACCAAACCCATCCAAAGGAGCCTCACATAAAAAGAGAACGTGAAACAACCAATTTACAAAGTGCCAGACAGATTAAAAATACGTTTGTTTTTCAATGATGTTTGTATCGTGCCTTGCTGTTTTTGGAAAGCAACAACACCTCTCTCAATAAAGCAAATCAACATATACGTTAAAAACCACCAGCAACAGAGATGTGTAAGATACAGCAAACCACTGTTACGAAGTGCCTCCACAAAATGCTCTATAAATAAATAGCCATGCCTTTTCAGCATAGCAAAGGGGAAGGGGCCTGGCAGGTCTCTCTGAGGAGGGCAGTCTACAGCACGGAGGGACCATGACCAAAGTAGCCATAAACCATGTGATGTCCTGCAATTGGGACATGCAGCAGAACCTGTAATCTTTAATATAACCTAGTATCAGATTATTTCAGGACCTTTCGTTTAGAATTCAGGGTTTCCCAACCTTGGGTCTCCAGCTGTTGGACTACAACTCCCATCATCCCTAGCTAGCATGACCTGTGGTCAGGGATGAGGGGAATCATAGTCCAAAAACAGCTGGAGACCCAAGTTTGGCAACCCTGGTTTAGATACCTCCACTGCCAGAGAAAGTAAACCTCTTGTACACTAGTTGCTCAGAATCAGAAGAAGGGAGAGGGTGACTGCATTAGGCCCTGCATGGCCACTGAGAAAACAGGATGCAACCTAGACCAGCCTTTGGCTTGATCTAGCACAGCTTCTCTTTAGGACAAAGACTGCTGATTGGTGGACAACAAAGGGGCTAGCACTGGGGTTAAGAACCCTTTCAACAACATGCTGGACCACAAAGAACTCTGCATAGGCAAGTGTTTTTTTAATATATATATAAAAAAGGTTACCACATATATACATGTGATGATGATGATGATAATTGATTGAACCTGCCACTTCTTACCCAAACAAGGTCTCTAAGCGACATATCTGCTTGCTCTTAAAATAAATTATAATAAAAAACATTCTTAACAACACATGCCGTTCATAAAAATCCACCCAAAATAATCTTGGGCAGCACAACTAGCAACAAATAACATTGTTCTATTCAACCAAGAACCTGAGAAAAAAAGAGGTGAGTTTTTACCTGGCACTGAAAACATGCCAGTATAGGCATGAGGCAAACCTCACCGGGGGCTACAGCGTTCAGCAAAGGGGGAGCCACAACTGAAAATTGCCCCCTCCCTTGTCATTGTTCTCCAAGCCTCCTGGAGAAGGGTCTTAGATTCTGCACAACAGGAAGCTTGGAGGGGAAGACTGATGGAAATCTATACACCATCTTCTGAAAGATGACAGTTCTGGGTTTAAACTGTCTGGATACAGAACTGACTGCAGGGATTTGCCTGTTTGTTCCCTGAACGCATTTATGTGCACGCACAATACACATGGGGGAAGCCTCTAAAGCACTGTAAATATTTATCAGTTCCAACAACTGCCCCAGACTTTGCAGCTGTGAGATATTTTTTTCCCCAGATCTGAAACTCTTTGTGTATTTTTAATACAAACTGAGCTGTCAAGTTTGGCTCGCTGCCAAGAAACCTAAATACAGACACTGTGAGCCATCTGCCCATCCTTTGGCTGCCTCCTGACAATTAAAGCCAAAACAGTAGTAGCTGCCCTATAAAATGACACGTTACTCCCAAGTCAGGGGCACAACACAATATGTTGTGCCTTCCCCCAGGAGCACAGAATGGCATATCACTAGGACAGCACATATTTGAAATACTGGTGAAATGACCCCCCAAACTCCCAAGACACATGGACCACTGCAATAAATGTTTATGAAGCAACTTGAAATCTGTAAAGGGCCTAAACAAACTCTTGAGTTCTATACACACAAACAGTCCCTGATAAACAAACAGTCCCTCAACCACAAGCAACAGCAGAGTTACTAAAAACTAGATTAAAGGAGAAGTGCATTATCATTGCAGAGTTGAATGCTCCCGTTCCAACTCCAAAAATTCTATGATTACCCTAATCCTTACAAACAAGCTTTTAAGGTAGGCACACTTTACCAACCTTGTACTGCAGGAGGCAGGGATCCAACCTCGAGAACAGAGCGAGCTTTCCTGCGGTCACAGGGCAAGTTCAGATCTCCCAGTCATCAGGAGATGGGGATTCCTTCACTTTTTCTTAGCCACTGTGTTGCACCAGCTTTCTATTACAGTGATTATCATTTGTGTTTCAAGGTAATGACTATAATCAGTGTGCTTATAAATAATGGTTGATAGCTACAGTAGCTACTTATGGTCAGGTAACCGGTGCACACAGCTGGTTGTCAGGCGTACCATTACGTAGTGGTGCTGTGCCACAGCTAAAACAAAAACACACACAAAAACGCACTCAAAGGGTCTGCACTCAATAATCAGGTTGTGCAAACAAATACAACAGGCTGGAAAAGTTTGCGCTGTTCTGCTCATGTTTGGAACTTGAGAGGACTCTTCAAAAAATTAAAAGAACATGTGAATAGTTCAGCTGGTATAGCATGAGACGCATAATCTCGGGGTCGTGGGTTCGAGGGCCACATTGGGCAACAAGATTCCTGTACCGCAGGGGGTTGGGCTAGATGACCCTCGTGGTCCCTTCCAACTCTACAGCTCTATGATTCTATGTATCACAGAGTTGTTCTGCCTTAGGTCCCCTTGTGTCATGCTCAGGCAGCTTAGCTACTTATCAGAGATGATGGAAACTGGAATCCAACAACACCAAAAGCCCAAGTTTGAAGAAGACTCAGGCTGGTAGTTGAAGGGCAATGCTGAACTTAGCTATGAAGGCTAGATTCTATCAAAACGTAGATTGCATGCAGCCATAAAACACTAGGCTTTTACAAGAGCAGCATGCTGTAGCTTGGTGATATATTTCACGGATTGCAGGGGAGCGGAATAATGTACAAAGAATCCCAAAGCCTCTACAAATTATGCAATCTCATATCATAACTGTCAATCTGCTGCAAATACCATTGTTTGCAGAAGGCTTCAGGGTTCAAACGGGGAGGCATCTCTGCTTTGCATGACCAAATGCACCTCTCCTTTTAAACAAATCAATCCCTTCCTGTCACCAGACACCCCTGTTGCTGGAGCATCTCCCTTCCTTTCACTAAATTGCTCTTTCAAAAGGAAAGGAAGTGACTGTCAATAACCAGTGACTGTCAACAGCTTGGTTCTGGGTCCGTGAACACCAGGCCCAGACCAGTTTACAATCAGATTTGCTTCCAGTTAAGTACAGTATTGTTTAAAATGTCTAGCTTTGTGTCAAGTCTCATCTTCCTAGGTGCATGTTGATTTAATGTCCAGATAAGCTAATGTGGTAGGCTCTAAAACAGCTGCCAACCAACCTTCAAACATTTTGTGCAGTCTGAGTAGAAAAAATAAACACACTGCAACATGCAGATTTTGGCTGTACGTTTTTAAAAGAGCATTATAGAATGAATAATCCTGAGAAGAGTGTAAAAGTCTAGAAGTGAAAGCAAAAAAGAAGTCAAGATGGATGATAATAAGTCAGTGCTCTAAGGCAGCTATATCAACCTGGCATCCTCCAGATGTTTTAAACCACAACTCCCATCAGCTGCTGGGAGCCATGGTCCAAACATCTGGATGGTGCCAGGTTGGCAAACGCTGCTTCACATGAAAACCACAAAAATATTGGTGCTTGTGGAAGAAGGAAAAAGAGCAATGAACAGAAGCCAGTGCAGCAGGTTCCTAAGAGTAGAACCTGACATTTGTCCCTATTGAAATTCATTTTGTTAGTTTGGGCTCAGTCCTCCAATCCTGAATCCCAATTCTGTCTTCTGTGACATTAGCTACCCCTCCCAGTTTCGTGTCATCTGCAAATTGGACATGCATCCCCTCAATGCCTTTGTCCAAGTCGTTTATAAAGACATTGAACAACAATGGGCCCAGGAAAGAATCCTGCGGCATCCTACTTGTCACTTTTTCCCAGGACGACTAGGAACCATCAGTGAGCCCTCTTTGGATTAGGTCAGCCAACCAGCTACAAATCCACCCAACAGTTACATCATGCAGCCCACAATTTACCAGCTTCTCCGCAAAAATAACAAGCTTAAAATATGAAGAGGTATCTGGTTTAGCTACAGAATCATTACTGTATATGGTTTCCTGGCTAGTATGTCCTCTTAATCCCCCCATGAAACATCCGTACTAATAGTCTATCCCCAGCCGCAACATTCCTTCTGTGCCCAGATCTTTGTCTCGGTTGGCACGGCCAGCTCCATTGGCACACTAGAAGGAAGTGCAAGGCTAGAATTTACATTCCGAAAGTGCCATCCCTTGGCACACACCAAACAAGAGGCTAAGCTAAAGTGGAAGAGGCCAACATTCTCCAAGCAGAAAGCTGCCTTTTGTGGAAGGTGCTGCCATTTGCCGTGCCCCACAGATCAGGCTATATTTGTTTATGAGTCAGCCCACTGGGGAGCCGCAGAGGTCTGGCAACTCAAGAGCAGGCAGGCAGAGTAAAATACTTCCAGCAGTGCCCCGCACCCGACCTTCCTTCCTCCAGCTGATGCACAAGAGCTGCATCCAAGGCAGTGCCCTTATTCATGCATGCAATTGCCTCTCCCCCGTCTTTGCTGGTGACGCCGTGCAATTGCAAGCCTCCGGATCTGGCCGAATGCCAGGTTAGTCCTGAAACCATTTGGGCGTAGGGTCCCTGCCAGGAAGGAGAATGAGCAGGATGGGGGGCCAGACCGACAGCTGCCGTCACCCCGCCCTCCACGCATGAGGACCCTGGGCTAAAATTAGAGACAAAAGGACGGCAACAAACATGGGAAATGCTGTAGTAGTTAGGAGTTAGGACTCCTAGCTGAAAAGTGCTAGGAGTCAGGTTGCTGGGGCGAGACACAATCGGCAGAAGTTAAAAGCAAACCTTGGGGCTGAGGGGAAGAGAAGGCATTTCACTGCACACCTTGGAAGTGCTTGCCCAGAATAGAAAATCTTTTATTTGATGGTTTGTTTGTTTTCTAAAGAGACCTGCAAATAAGAAGTCTAAAAACACAGACGTGGGCTCTGCGCCATCGTCTATCTAAACAAGAAAGCCCTGAAGCATGTGATCCGTGTCAAGGATAAGCTGCCCCCCTCTGCAGAGCCAGCTGTTGGGTTAGGCAGCAGCTCACTGCTAGTTCCCATAGCACCAAGAGGCTTGTGCTGCTGATACTTAGGGCACAGGCTGTTTAAATCAAGGCAGCTGCCTGCGGAAGAACTGTGCGGCAGGAGCTGCCTTGTTCTTCAGGGTCGGACATGCACACTTGCCCTGCTCCTGCATCTGATCTGTGAGAGAAGAGTGCTTCCATGGAAGAACCACTGTTTATCAAGGGAAAGACACCCAGAGCCCATATAACTATTAAAAGAACAGCAACTTGGAAGAATTTCTGCTTGAGCTTGCTTTCCCCTCTCTCCTCCCATTTTTTTCCCATCGTGTGCTGCGTCTCTTTAGATTGTGAACCTGAGGGCAGGGGCCATCTTGCGACTGATTTCTGGTGGGTGCTCCAAGAGGCCTTTGGTGACAGCGCTCTTCTTATGAGTTCTGCTCTTTACACTTGATGAGTTAATTTATTTAATGTATTTACAGTATAAAGGTAAAGGGACCTCTGACCATTAGGTCCAGTCGCGGACGGCTCTGGGGTTGCGGCGCTCATGTTGCTCTATAGGCCGAGGGAGCCGGCGTTTGTCCGCAGACAACTTCCGGGTCATGTGGCCAGCATGACTAAGCCGCTTCTGGAGAACCAGAGCAGCGCATGAAAATGCCGTTTACCTTCCCACCGGAGCGGTACCTATTTATCTACTTGCACTTTGACGTGCTTTCAAACTGCTAGGTTGGCAGGAGCAGGGACCAAGCAATGGGAGCTCACTCTGTGGGGATTCGAACTGCAGACCTTTCGATTGGCAAGCCCTAGGCTCTGTGGTTTAACCCACAGCGCCACCCACGTCCCATTTACAGTATACCATTTTTTATTTTTTATTTTTGCTAAAGGGTATTTACAGTATACCCTTTAGCAAAAAAATAAATGCATTAAATAAACTAACCCATTAAGTGTAGAGAGCACAACTGATAAGAAGAGCACTGTCACAAAGTAACGCCCATCGGTTTTAATCCAGTGGGAACAGTGTTAGAATGAATGGCAGTTCTTCAGCAACTATTTACAAACACAACATGGTTCTCTGAAATTTCACGGCTGCAAGCATCATGCAGTTATGTCGTGGGAAAGGGATGGGGAAAGAAAGCTTGTCCCCTCAGGGATATCCCTATCTTGTTTGTTTATAAATTCAAGTTGAAAATTAATAAATTAATAAGGATACTAATACGGATCAGATGGCTGGGGTCAAAGAAAAGTTTAATGAGAGGTTCAAAAATGTGTACATTTAAGAAAGGAAAGGAGGGAAAGCTCAGTAAGGAAAGCGAAGATATTCAGAAGGAATACAGAGAGAGAAGCCACTGGAATCTACCAAGATAGCAACAAGCAGAACTGCCACTGGTCTTC
The DNA here is from genome assembly GCF_965153285.1 of Podarcis tiliguerta. NCBI lineage: Eukaryota > Metazoa > Chordata > Lepidosauria > Squamata > Lacertidae > Podarcis > Podarcis tiliguerta. The sequence continues at coordinate 54,910,181 of NC_139543.1, read as the reverse complement.
TGGAAAGCTGCCCGTCAAATACATAAGCACAATGCAACTTATTTGGCAGAAGGTCCCCATCACTGTCACTGACGACGCAGGAGGCAAACGCTCGTGAGCCCCCAACAAGCATGCCTAAAAAGCCTTCTAAAAGAGGACAGACACACACCCCTTTAGCTGGCTGCAACTGTGTAGTCATCGGCCTACAAAGAGTTGGCAGCCACAACACTATAAACTTATACAACAGGAAAGGATGAAAGAAAAAATTGGATGTAGCACACTTCTACTTAGGGCAGATCCCCACCATGCATTTAAAGCACATCCATTGCAAATAATAATAATAATAATAATAATAAATTTATTATTTATACCCCGCCTATCTGGCTGAGTTTCCCCAGCCACTCTGGGCAGCTTCCAATTGAGTGTTAAAAACAATGCAGCATTAAATATTTAAAACTTCCCTAAACAGGGCTGCCTTCAGATGACTTTTAAAGATAAGATAGCTGCTTATTTCCTTCACATTTGAAGGGAGGGCGTTCCACAGGGCAGGCGCCACTACCAAGAAGGCCCTCTTGTCTGGTTCCCTGTAACCTCACTTCTCACAATGAGGGAACCGCCAGAAGGCCCTCTGCGCTGGATCTCAGTGTCGGGGTTGAACGATGGGGGTGGAGATGCTCCTTCAGGCATACAGGATCTCAGGTATACATGACTTCCCTCAAAGGATCCTGGGAATTGTAGTTTCCCCATCACAAAGCTTAACAACCTACAGTTCCCAGGATTCTTTGAGGGAAGCCATGGGCTGTACAGTATCTGCATATAGTATTTTATTGTTTTATACCAACTTTTTTTGCACACTGCTTAGATATCTTGATGTTTAAGTCTAATATTTTCATTAAATAAATGAAACTCGTAATCTGCCACATCAACGGGCACTTCTCTTCTTCAGGGAAAAAGTTGGCTCCAATAGAACTTAATCTGAGCCTTAAAAAGCACATAGAGCTCAAAGAGGAAGTAGGAAAGTGAATCACGCTTCCAACTTTCTATTTCAGCTCTAGGTATTTTTCAAGGGAGAAAAAGATACCTGCCCTCACCAAGTGGGTAGTGAATACTTAGTAATTTTCAGAACTTTACCTGTTGCATATCAATTCCATTGTCTGGTACCCAGCAACATATACCTTGTTCTACAACTTTCATTATTGCAGAGACCAAAGCATATAGTTTTTCCAGTAGTCTGGGGTGTGGAGAATTCCCTAGATTTGAGTCAATTTTTCAAGCAGTAGTCAAGGGCAAGGCAGACTGATTTTATGATGGTGTTACTTCTCTAACCAAAGCCTGCACAAGCAAGTGAAGGCACATCTTAAAAAGCAGACAGATGAAAACCAAGAGACTGAATTTTCAGCTAGCAGTGGTGTGCAAATAAAACCCAAGTATCTGACAGCAGAAGTCGTCGAATCACATTTAAGCCCTCAAACGAATTGAGCAAATATATAGATTTTGCAGAGTGGTACACATCCGGCAGCGGAACAGCTCATACACACAGAAGAACTGATTTTCCTTCAGGGGAGGAAAAATCTAGAAAGCTGTCTTCCCAGCCTTGTCACAACAGGCATGTCATTATTGCACACCCCTCCTTTGACCCTTCAAATGGAAGTACTGCCAGCACCAGACCTCATCGATGCACTTCTCCAGATGTATGTATGGGGAGCTGCTTCCACACTGTGCCACCCCAAATTTGGGTGGGTGGGGGCATGTTGTTCCAGCCCTCTCTCCCTAACTGCAGATCACATTGAGATTCTGCTAGGAGAGAAGATGCCCAGCAGGCAGGAATGATAAATACCACCAACTCAGTCCATGTACTTGCAGAACTTGGGAACACAGGGAGCTGCCCTAAAGAGAATCAGACGATTGGTCCATCTAGCTCAGTACTGTCTACACTGACTGGCAGCAGCTTTTTGAAGGGAGGGGACATTCCAAGCCCTGCCTGGAGATGTTGGGGACTGAACCTGGGACTTTCTGCATGCAAAGCAGAAAGCTCTTCCCATTATTTCACACCTGTATTGCTGCTACAGGGAGGGTTTCGCACAGACATCTGGTTGGCCACTGGAGGAGCAGAATAATGAATAAGATGGACCCTTGGTTTAGGTGTGGGTTGGTGGGTGGGTATGCATATCACATTTCTCCAAATGTAAATTACCTAGAAATGGCATTTTTTAAACTCCAATGTGACAAAGAAATCCCCCACACATAACAGATTAGTTCACATCAAGCCAAGCTGCTTTCCATGATTTAGATTTGGAAAGATTCCTAACCCTACAGAGTTCACATATGTTCACTTTGAAAATGCGGGCGCAAAGCATTCCAATTACTACTACTACAGGGAAGCCCATGCAGGCAGCATCACAGAAGGTACCAATATGTTCTCATCAAAACACGGAATTTCATTGCCACTCCCCACCCTGCTTGTCAGCAATAAGTATGGATTAAAAAGTGGAGGTGCATGCGTGCAAAGCTATAAATTGTGCAGGACTACAATATGCCCACAGCGCAACTTTGAGCTAGTTAGTGAAGAAGTAAATTAGGCACCAATTGATGCTGGCTTTTTTTTTTTTTTTTAAAAAAAAAAGATAAACGCAGCACATTTATTAAAATTTTGGGGAAACTAAACCTGTTTGCAGACAGCTTACATGGTGCATGAAAAAAATCCCAATTATATCCAAGCTGATAACATTATCAGGGGAACCATGTGATGCACTCTTGCTGAGCTGCATCCATTCAAACTGATAGAAGCCGGGAGAGGTGTGGAATATTTGCATTCTCCACCAATGAGAAAAGGTCTGTTCTTCTCAAGATGCTTTCCCTAATGCATGTGGATGCTTCTCCATGTATGTGTGAATGACACAGGCTAGGAGTGGTGGAATGTAATTACCCATAGAGCTGAAGACGTGTGCAGAACTCAACTATGCACAAGGGTTGAATGTAGAAACAGCTCCATACAGAGAAAATGCATGAACCAAGCCCTACACAATTATTTATGTTTACTTCAGTGCAACATATATGGAATGCTAGATGGAGGCTTCGATAAAGAGAGTACTCATTTTATTGTCAGAAATCAAAAAGACACCTTAAACACTCCAATTTAAAAAGAATGAATATCAAGTCACAATACAGATGCAATTTTGGGGCACTCCTGACATGTTTAGAAACCTCCCAAAGTTGTCATAGAAACAGCAATAGAAGCCAGATTTACAATTCTCTGCGCATTTAGACCTGACTGAAGTATAGAAAGGTCAGGATTAACTGAAGGGCAAATCTTCCCAAGTTTGATAGAGGCAAATTCTCAGAGATAGAAAGAGCAACTGATTGTCATTCAAACAAACAGCAAGTTGCTGGTGTATGAAAAGGAAATTTCCATCAAAATGGAATAAATAATAAAGTCTTTATGTTATTCAACAAATGGCACTGAAGCATCTTAAGAGACCAATACAGATTTCCTGTTTTACAAGGGCTGCAAACCTCTCTTAAGATGACACCGGCTATCTGTGTTTACCAATATACACTTTGTGCTTGTACAGTGGTACCTCGGGTTAAGAAAGTAATTCGTTCTGGAGGTCCGTCCTTAACCTGAAACTGTTCTTAACCTGAGATACTACTTTAGCTAATGGGGTCTCCCGCTGCCACCACGCGATTTCTGTTCGCATCCTAAAGCAAAGTTCTTAACCCAAGGTACTAGTTCTGGGTTAGCAGAGTCTGTAACCTGAAGCGTATGTAACCCGAGGTACCACTGTATTGCGTTTTTATCTGCTGAGCAATTAATATGGGGCACCTTTTTCAACAGTCGCTATGCTTTCAATTGAGCAGTCTAATGAATTACCCAACTAAATATTGAAACCGTAATAGTGAGTAGGCACAAGCAACTCTTGCATCTGTTATACCCATGTATTAACTGCTGTGGCGACTCAGCCACAGTTTCACCAGACAACTGCTCAAGATTCATAGTCTCTAGAAAGTTAGCCCTGCAAGGACTAGATCACAAAGCTATCAACCATGCTTTTCAAAGTGCCAATTTTAATACACTACAAAAACAGAACTTAAAGGGACTAACTGAAATGGTTGAGGCTTTAAATTTTCATAAAATTAAAAGTTAACGGGAACAAGAAACACAAGCTACTTCAGAAACAGAATCTTCTGAAAGCAAAAACATTTCCTTACAGGTTAGAAGGAACTTACATTGCCTAGATGTGACCAACACAATCAGTATGTTAGAGAAGTAGAAGGTTATGCTTTAAAAATGTTGTACTGTACTTCTTTTAATTCCAAAGCTAAACTACATTTATGCTGATTGCAGCTTTTACATTCCTGGTTGTCATGTACAAACTGACAAGCTAAACCTCTATGGAGCAGGGTGGAAGAGGGGGAAGCTGCTCGTTGACATTTATTTGTCAATCTGGGAAGAGTGGAAATTGGCTGTCAACATTTCTAGTGCATGCAGAGATACAACAGCTTTGCATTAATATCTAGTTCTGTGCATCTGTATCAAAACATGCTTGGGGGGGCGGGGAGGAAAGCTTGGCATATATTATACTAATTACCATTAAACATCCCCCATGAGAAGAAACACTGCCGTTTTAACAGCAGCCTGGTGCAGGCATAGCATTTCTGGTCTGTTAACAGTGGTTAGAATGACCACGGCTGTCCAAGGAATAGCTGCAGTACCAGTTTGGTTACCAGATACTTGCCTTTCTGCACCTTGCCTTCTAGCACCCAGTGATGCAACAAGGAAGAGGATGACACACATATATAGGCCCCACTGCCAAGAAGTGAGGGAGTAAAGGGGCCAAACCTGGTTCTACAGTAGAGACAAGCAGCGGCATCTTGCCCATAGAGGCAAGAGGCACGGGGCACCAAGTTCTGGAGGGCGCCAGGGAAGAGGAGGAGGCTGGACGCCTCCTGGCATCAGCTCACCACCCTTGCCCGCCTCGCTGAACCAGTGCTGCGCCCAGAGCCTCCGCCTCTTCCCTGCCAGAGATGCCGCCCTCCAGCAGCTGCCCACCTCCTCCAGCCCCACAAAGCTGCCAGCAGAGCCGTAAAAAGGCTGGCAACTCTGGGAAACCGGGGGGAGGGGGCGCCGGAGGGATGTTTGTAAGACGGCCCTGGAGCCAAGATATTTAAACACTCTGTGCTTACCTCACAGTAAAGGGAGGGCACTGAACTTCAGTGTATGGTGATCTTGGTTTCCTGGTCATCAGATCAGGAAAAAGGAGTGTCTGTTCTGCGAAGGGATCTTCCCCAGCCACAGGCGGAAATTCCAGAACTTTGAAAATATGAGAGTCACTCATGTGATCCATGGTTTTCTTGGCAAAGAATTGGATGCTGAGCTTGCCAGGTCCGGTTCCCAAGAAGGAACCTGTTCCCTTAAGAATTATACACCCAGGAGTTGTGCTCTGAAGATGTTTGTGGACTTCAGCTCCCATCAGTCCCAGCAAACACAATCAATAGCGAAGGATGGTGGGAGCTGCAGTTCACAACATCTGGAGAGCACCATGTTGGCTATCACTGTTCCAATCACGACAAGACTGTGATGGGAAAAGGGACACATTTTGGGCAATGTTCTACTTTCTATGAAATGGCGTCTGCACACGCACAGATACCAGAAATCATGTCTGCGCATGTCCAGATGCCGAACATCGCTTCTGCGCAGGTGCGATTTCCGGCACCACGCTGCGCCAGTCCGGCCCACGGACGATCTCCATAGGAGTGATCTGGCCCATGGCCGGCAAACCTTGCCAACCCCTGATTTACACAGTATGTGCAATTAACGTCATATCCATTTAGTAGACAGAACTAAGAAAATGGGTCAAAGCAGAACATCATTGGATTTAGGGCTGTGGAAAGCTCATTCAAAATTTTCCAGAAAACCCAAAGAAATAAATGGGTCCACATGGTCATTGCCCTCCATCTTATCCTCACAGCAACAAAGAGTTGTGAGACAGTGACTGGGCCAAGATTCCCCAGTTAAGCTTTGCAGATGAGCAGGAATTTTCACCCAGGTGTCCTCATTCTGCAGCTTGACACTCTCTAGCTAATGCACCACACTAGCTCAGATCGCAAGCGCCTATTTGAAAACCAAAAAAAAGAAACTTGACAGTGTGTTTCACCCCTTAAATTAGAGCCATCAGAACAAGAGAGATAAAAGGCAGACAAGATGCTTTAAGCCATATATTACAGAAGACTCAAAGCCCACCCCACCAAGACGTCACAGCAACTGCCTGCTCCTTTCAATGAGTAATTTCCATTCTGCCACATTTGTTTTCCAATAGATATGGGAGTTCTAGAAAAAAAGGTTAAGTGAAGGATCAATAACACACTTCAAAAGCTAGATTTATGGAACAAAGTAATCCATCCTTTCTTTTCCGAACTCATGCCCTCCAAGGACTGTCAAAGCCATATGATGCTCCCATGGGTAACATTTTTGTAATTGCATTTCTGCTTTAGCTAAGTGATGGAGATGATCCATGTCGCCAGCCTTCCTGTCCCTTATTGACTATATGTGAAAAAGCTACAATCCATAGTTTTTTCCACATGCATTTACAGCCTTGCTTTCACTAAGCTGATTTAAAACCTCTTATTGTGGCCAGATTTTGCCGTGCTAAAAAGCTACACAAGAAATACAGAAAGAAACCATGACTTCATTTCCCCCTGCCATGCTGCAAGCAATGCATTGATCCATATCTGAATTCCATGGGAATGCAGCTTTACCTTGGGCTAGAGAAGATCGAATTACATCCGAGAGTCCTCATCCAGCTACCACAGTGGACAGTAGCCTAAGAGAGGCATTTGATGTGTCGGTGCAGAGCAATAGCATGTCAGATTTTCAAGTGCCAGCTGTGAAAGTGAAGAATAGGGTTCAAACACACCCCATAATCTAGCCCTGTGTTTCTCAAACAGTGAACCTGGAGTCACCGGTGGGCCTTGAACCACTATCTGGTGGGCTTCAGTGCCACAGCTTGCCCAGTGTCCTCATCACTGGCCTGGCCTGCCCCCAGTTGTGCCAACATTTTTGAGAGGCATGTAGGGTGGGAAGAAAAAGCCATATCCACTTAAGAGTCTTAAATCAGCAAATTCTGCCTAAACTGGGAAGGCTGAGTCAAAATACCTCCAGAACAAAGGTCCATCCTTAGCTTGAGGAAGGCTGAGCCATGAAACTCCTTGCTACATGGAAAAGGCTGCGCCCCCCCCAAAAAAAGCTGTTTCCAAAGATGGGTTAGATAGCAATAAATTGCCAATTGATTGTGCCAAATTCTGCCTCCATTTGCCACCATTTTGTGACCAGCTTTATCTCTGCACCACCATTTTGTGACAGGTAGGCCTCTGTTTTTTCTAACCAACTTCAAGTGGGCCCTTGGGATAGAAAATCTAAGAGCCCTTATCTAGCCTAAATCTTTCCTTGAGATAGAATAACTGATACCCAAGGTTTTTTTAAAAAAGCACCATGTTACTATTCACCAATAACAATATGCTCTGGGAAATAGGACCTTGGAAATTCCAAGCTCCTGATTCTAATGCAACACCTGTCAGTTTCCTCTTTTCTCTATGGGTTCCACTTACTGTGCCATTTTGATTCAGTGATGAGAATTCTGTCTGAATGAGCAACATCCTGTCATGCTCAGGTGTTGGGAACCTGTGGCCCTTCATACACATACACACACACACACACACACACACACACACACACCCCTACCTGCCACACTACAGAAAAAGGAATTCCTCCCTCCTCCCCATTGAAGAATGGTTTCAACCTTCACAAAGATTTAGCACTGGACTATCTAAGCACAGAAGAATTAATATATGGGCTAATCCCTCCACGGCACATATCTAGACAAATCCGCTTAGACATTTAGCGAGAGCCACATCACTTACTTTCTCATCCATGAGATACAGAGATTTTGACTGAAGGAAGGAAATATTTCAAATTATCATCTTGAGGACGCAATTATTGGGCATCGGCTACAAGATGCAACTTCCCTTACCTTCAAACGTATTTGTGGTAAACCAACAATGATTTAATAACTGAGTAATTATTAGATTGCTTCAGCATTTGGAGCAATGAACTGTGTGATAGAAGCCGTGTAATTGCACAAAATATGGGAGACCTTTTGTGTAATTGCACAAAAGGTCTCCCGTGCCTTGGAGGGGGGGGCGAGTGTGTCCGCCCTGCACATTTGTGTAAATGTTGGGAATAGAAACTCCCATTCCCCAGGGAGCCTTTAAATCCAAGGCTGTGCATTTCCACAGCAAATGCTGGGAAACTTTTCTTTGCAACAGCCTCCCATGTCTGGAGCTAAGCCAGTTACAAAAATAATGTACAGTATATTATTAGAGAAGGCACAGAATTTCGTTTCAAGAATCATTACCTGTATTGCATGGTAAAACATAATGCCCACCTCTTTTAGATGGAAGCATCCTTAAACATCTGTGTAACTGAACTAAGAAATGGCCCTTCTTTAAGGACCTATGAGCAGCCCTGCTAGATCAGACCAGAACTCTGACTTCCCAGAGGAGACAAAATGCCCCTGGGAAGGCATAAAAAGGAAGGCACGGATGCCCTAGCCCAGGGACTGAGAAATCTTTTTTTAACCCCAAAGGTCCCATTGCCTTCCAGGGGTGACATGCCTATGGTGGGCAGGGCCAGAGACAAAAGGAGGTGGAGCAATGGATGTAAACATTACCTCTATATGGCAGGCTAGCTTCTGCACACACCAGGGTTTGAAATTAGCAGGGCGCCAGGCGCATTTTGTGCCTAAAGATTATCCATATTGCGAGCACCTCAAAAAGTCTGGGTGCCATTTTTTGGGCCTGGCTGACACTCAAGGATTCCTGACAATATGCTAAGGAGTTTAACAATAAAGAGTAGAGTGTTTTGAAAACTGAAGTATTGTATCAATATTTTTTATTGTAAACAGCAAATTAAACATGCATTAACCATTTCTGCTAAAAATGTGATATTAACAATGTGTTACTGATGTGAATTGTGTACTCATTCACGCTTATCAAAATAATAAATAAAAAGTGTTGCTGATCTCCCCACCCGCAAAGTGGCGACTAGACATTCTGTTTAGGTGCCCACAACCCAGGTGACAGAAGCCATTTGGCTCCTAACTTTTATATCCCAGTTTGTAACACTGGCACACTGATAATGCAAGCTGCATTATCAGAATTCAAGGGCACATTCCAGACAGTCAAAAACACTCATGGAGGGTGAGAAGCAGGGCCAAGCAGGATGTGTGGCCTAGAGAGAGTCTCAACCGCCAAGCAGAGAAGCTTAGAAAGCCACATTCGGCCAGCAGGCTGATGTTTCCCACACTTGCCCTAGCCCTCCACTGCCACTACCCTCTACCCAGAGAAGTGGTATTCAAAGGCATCCTGTCTGATCCCAGATGCTGCATAGAACCATTATGAGTAGCTGCCGCTGACTTCCTTATCCTCCCCGAATTTGTATGAGAAAAACTACGAGCCCAGTTTTGCAAGCAACACTGAGCTGAATTACGGCTTAAGGCAGCAGCACCCAGGAAGGAGCAAAATGGAGGCAATCTTCCTTCTGGGTACCCACACACTGACTTGTTCCTGCTAAACCATGGTTTGGCTTCATGTTATGTGCAAAGTAGACCTGTGCAAAGGTTACTTGGGAAGACATCTCGGGTGTGGCCTGGAAATAGGATCGTTTCCCCCCATATATTAACTGAGCAGCTTTCAAATGACTATTTTAGAGCATGCTATATACTGTTGCTTTTTAAAAAAAGAAAAGGACGAGGGTAAATTGAGTATCTAACTCAATGAACTACAAGCAAAACTGACCAAATACAAATCTCCCATTCTTTTATTTTTAGAGTTTCCCCCCTTGGCATAGTCTTCAGTTAAGATTTACTTCATACAGACAAAGACTCGTGAGTAATAATTCTCCCCACATTCAAGCGGGGGGGGGGAGAAAGAAAAGAATTGTGTGCAGATTGCTTTATCGCTCCTTGCTAACAAAGGTTTTCAGAAGCAGATGGCAGCCTGTAAAGTCCTACAGATGCTTTGTTTGGAGTGCAAACTCGGCCGCGTTGCCTATCAAAAGTCAAGCTTCACATTGTGAAGCACTGACCCTAACAAATTCATTTTGTTTCTTTCTGTCACTATGCTGAACCAGACAAATGAATCTGGCATAACAAGTGCGGAGACTAAGAAAAACCTTTTAAACTCCTGCAAGCTGCAAAATGCAGAATGTGCTTGCAAATCTCACTCAGTGCATAAGAAGAAACTGGTCTGCAAGTTATCCGTGGCCCATGGGACACTGCAAGAGCTTTAAAATCAAGCTCCTACATTTTTTCAGCTTGTAGAATGCTCAATTAGTTTCTTCAACAGCTTAGTTATCAATTTAAAAACTCGGAATGCTATAAGGGTTTTAAAAGATGTTTGCTGGAAGATGTTATCTATGTGTTGCCTCATTAGCAGCACTAGACAGGAACCATTTGGCCTCAGGACTGTTCTGTAGAGACGGCATTCTAGAAAAAACACCCAGACACTCTCCTGGCAGCTATATATTGCAGGGTGGTGGTGGAATCAAAAGCAGCAAGAAAACAATCTTTCAGTGAAGCTTGTATACCATTACCAATCTTCAAACCCAGTTTAACAGCCACTGGACTGATGCACTTCTATTTTTCTAGAGTTGTGCTGCTCCAAAATGCTGTAAGCTTTCCTTATAGAAGAACAGTTCCGGCCTCTCAATCCTCGTGGCTTAACATGAACAAGCAAACGAGGGTTCCTGGAGTGAAGACTGCAGCCACAGCGCACCTCTGCCAGTCCTGATGCTGCAACACTACTCTGGGCTAAGCCATGGTTGCCTTAGCTTAGCCACATGTAGTCAATGTGGTGCTCTCCAAATGTTGCTAGACTACAAACCCCCATTATCCCCAACCATTAAAAAGGGTAAAGGGGACCCCTGACCATTAGGTCCAGTCGTGACTGACTCTGGGGTTGCGGTGCTCATCTCACTCTACAGACCGAGGGAGCTGGCATTTGTCCGCAGACAGCTTCCAGGTCATGTGGCCAGCATGACTAAGCCACTTCTGGCAAACCAGAGCAGCACACGGAAATGCCGTTTACCTTCCTGCTGGAGCGGTACCTATTTATCTACTTGCACTTTGACGTGCTTTCGAACTGATAGGTTGGCAGGAGCAGGAACCGAGCAACGGGAGCTCACCCTGTTGTGGGGATTCAAACCACTGACCTTCTTATCAGCAAGTCCTAGGCTCTGTGGTTTAACCCACAGCACCACTCACATCCCATCATGCTCTATTAAATTTGAGCACCCAATGCATTTGGCCCAGTGTTATACCCGTAAAATGCATTTTTAAGTTCTTTGTGATTATATAAGCATGGAGTTAATAAACCTTTGTCTGTCTGTAGTAAGATTTAAAAATCTGACTTCCAAGTTTGTTGGCTAAAGGAGTTTCCTTTGGGGGTATTTGATTCCTTCCCTCCCCCCCCCAAAAAAAATACACAGCTGTTGCCACTGAACTAGCAATTTGAAGGGTGAATGTAAAGAAATAAATCAATGGTATGGCATCCCTGTTTTATCATTATGCATTGAATGATTCACCACTTTGGCAGCCTGGTCAGTTTATTGCCTTAAATACAGACGTGTCCAGGGACTCACAGAAGGCAACGTGATCAACTCGAAAACAAAGACTCCAGCAGGAAAACAATGGTGGAAGGCAATGGCTGTGCGTTGAAACTGAATGAGTCAAGGCCCAACAGAAATCAGCATGCAGATTCCTCCCCTTCCCACACACCCATTCTTCCGGAGCAGAACTGAACAAAATGACACACTACATTCTCCTTAACCTTCATGCTGCAACGCTTCAATCTCCACAATGCCAACTGACTGCCAGGTTGCTCCAAAGTTTGCATTTCCCTCCATAAATATTTTATGTACAAGGACTATTTGTGTTACCCGTTTCTCTCGACATGTTTTGACAGCCATGCTGCTCATCACATGACAACGACGTTCTATTTAGAACAGCAGCTGCAGACACTGACAGATTGAGTTTCCATCTTAAACAGCACAGCTGAACTCATGACATCATGGGTAATAGGCTAAACACATTCATGAGATGCTGCAACTAGTGGTTAAGAGCATTTGTTTCTGAAAGTTGGTTCTTTAGAGGCAAACTCAGTCCTGCATGAAATAAACACGCAGACCCAAGGCAGACATAAACAATCAGTCATAGTTAATTTTTGCCTTCCCCGTGGTTAAACATTCCATCCAAATACAGTGGTACCTTGGTTTTCATACGTCTTGGTTTGCATACGTTTTGAATTACAAATTACACGTCAAACCAGGAAGTGTGTGTCCCAGTTTGCAACCTTTTTTTTTTTATTACAACCCTTTCTTTTCCTTTTGGATTACGAACACATTTTTTTGGGAGGCCCCATTGGCGAAAGCGCGCCTTGGATTACAACCTGTTTTGGTTTACAAATAATAATGAATCTCCGGAACGGATTATGGTTATAAATCAAGGTACCACTGTACATAAAATTATGGTTAAGGATTAGCTGCAATTTAGAATGCAGAGCCATGATTTGCAAGCCATGGTTATTCAATACATGGTTAAGAGAGTTTCCCTGGTTCTCTGCCTGCAAAGGCACAAGCCTAGGTTTCACTCTATAATACCCTTCAGGGGAAAGACTGGCTTAGCAAGTTAAAACCTAGTTGTATCTTGGAAGATCTTAACCAAAGATATGACAGCAAACTATGATTAGTGCAAACTATGGCTAAGTGTTAACGTCTGCACAATGATCAGAGACTGACGGGTATGTTGCCAGTAGTAGAAAGTCATGAGTTCAAATAGAATATATTCAGTTAGAAAAAGCACTCTGATGGGGGGAAAAGCAGGGGGATAACAGGAAGGAGTAATTTAGTTATCTTCACTCAGTTTCAGTAAGAGTTTATATCAGAGTAGTATCCTTCATATGTATGTTGCATTACAACTCTAATGCAGGGATAGGCAAACTCCGGACCTCCAGACCTTTGGGACTACAATTCCCATCATCCCTAGCTAACAGGACCAGTGGTCAGGGGTGATGGGAATTGTAGTCGCAAACATCTGGAGGGTCAGAGTTTGCCTATCCCTGTTCTAATGCAACCAACCTGCAAACCAACAGAAAGGGATGATGGAAATTATAGTGCAACCACATCTGGGAAACAAATACAGTGGTGCCTCGCAAGACGAAAAGAATCCGTTCCGCGAGTCTCTTCGTCTAGCGGTTTTTTCGTCTTGCGAAGCAACCCCATTAGCGGATTAGCGCTATTAGCGGTTTAGCGGCTATTAGCGGCTATTAAAGGCTTAAGGGATTAGCGGATTAGCTGCTAAAAGGCTATTAGCAGCTTAGTGCCTTAGAAAAAGGGGGTGGGGAGCGAAAAAAAATCGCAGGAACTCACAAGACATTTTCGTCTTGTGAAGCAAGCCCATAGGAAATTTGTTCTGCGAAGCACCTCCAAAACGGAAAACAGCGGGTTTTCCGTCTTGCGAGGCATTCGTCTTGCGGGGCACCACTGTATTGAAGAACATATGAGGGCAAACAATAAGACTTACACATTGCAGAGTAATTCAAGCAGAAATATTAATTTCTGCCCAGATTATATGACCAGGTTTAGTTCTAAAGGCCAGTACAAACAATGGACTTCTCAATCTCCTAAACATGGTCCTGTACCCAAGATCAGCAACTTAAGAAGTGTAGCCACACATGAGAATCATGAACAGGATATTGCTTCAGAGAATACTTACAGAGAACACACTTACAGGGGAATAATGATGGCACATTGGGACTATCTACCTACTTATTTCATAAAATTTTACACTGCTTTATTGTAAAAGACCTCAAATGAGTTATTTACCTTTACTCCTGGGGACTTCTGAGTAAACATGCATAAAACTGTGTTGTAAAAGTGCACATTCAAAATCCTTTCAGCTATGCAACTGCACGGATTCTGAAACAAACCCATAGCTGTCAAGCGTCCCTTATTTGGCGGGACAGTCCATTATCCCAGCGCCATGTCCCGCTGCTGTCCCTTATTGATGCTGTCCCTTATGATGATGTCCCTTTGCTACTGAAGGTAATTGGCCCTTTCTATGTCCAGCTGTCCTTTGTCAACAACAAATTGTTGCTTTTTTTGTGTGTTGAATATATGCTATATGGTAATTTATGGACCTAATAGCTATCTAAAGCCATTTGAATGAAACAAAATATGTATTTTATCAAAGTAATTGTCGACCCCTTATTTTGGCTGCTGATCCCTTATTTTCGAGGCTGCTGGTCCCTTATTTTCAAATCTGTAAGTTGACCAAACAAACCTAGTTGCACAATTGCATCCCTAAGTCACATTTATTTTAAAAATTGATGTAATATTTGAAATATAGGAGAGATTACTAATTACTGCCACTTCCTGTGAACTCCTGAAATACTGTGGGCAGCATCCTTTTAGGCAATGAAGTGCTACTATGAATATTCATAATGTAATGACAATGAGACAAAAGACCTGGCAACCTCCAAAAAGACTTCTCCTTCGGGGAGGCGGGGTGGGGAAATCAGAAGGAAACATTTCTCCTTCCCCATCTGCTTCAAAGACTAAAAAAAAAAAACAAAAAACACAGCTCCCTGTTGCATTAGTTCTGATGTGGTCTTGAATCTACCAAGAATACACAAAACATTACAAAGACATTTGTTCCTCCTAGAGGGCACAACAGTCGAATTAATCAGGGCACTACATTTTTTGCGGTCATGGTGAGGACAACCTCTCTCACAAGCATTGCACCTGCTGTTAAGGGCAGAGCAAGAGACTGAGCTGGCTTTATGTCCTTGTACACCCAAGACATCTGTCCTGAAAAGGTTACTTCCATGCTTAAGAACATGTCAGCCAGGATTCCCCACATTCAAAAGAAACGGTTGGGGGGGAATACACATCCCGTCCCCAAACTGAATCTTTAAAGGAATGGCAATTATATTCCAAGTTTGTTTTTATTTTATTTTTAAATCAGTTTGTCTTGGAGATACACACTGTCCCTGGGTCTCCCCTGGGTGGCTTGAAAACAAAACATGCTAAAAATGAAATGTCATTTGATTAAAAACCAACTAATAAAGGCAGCAATATATATTACCAAGGAAGCATAACGCATCCTAGATTTAATACAATTTAAAAGCCTGGATAAACAACAAAAAAGTCTTTATAAGGCACTAAAAAGGCCACAGAGAAGACAAGGAAATTCTCTCTAGTTAGGCCCCATCTGCACTATACATTTAAAGCAGTATCATACCTCTTTGTATGGGGTGTTAGGGGATGGGTAGTATCTCTGGTGGGGGACACGTCATGCTCCTTCTGGGGTAGTTTGTCCACCTTTGGTCCGCACCCTGCACTCAGCTCTCACCTGTGGCTCCTATAAGCTGTCAGCATGTGGCAGCAGCCACACCCCAGGAACGGCTTTGAATGGCCCGATAAACCAACTGGGTAGCTGATTGGTCTGAAACACTTGGTGAGTTAGGGACTTCCTATACATGCAAAGTCAAGCTCCAGCAGATTGGGTGGACAAGACCAATCGTGAGTCCAATGGTCAAGAAGGTGGTTTCTGCACAGGCTGTAGAAGAAGTGAGGGGCAGATGGGGCTCAACAACCTGGGAAGGCAGCCCATCAAGGAGAAGGGAAACTCTGATCCTAAACCTCCGCTGCCTTGCAGGATACCTTTGGGAGATAAACCCTACACAAATCCGGAGTGGAGTCCCTAAGGTAGTTGGATGGTGCCTTGTACCCCTCCTTCTGGCAACTCCTGCAGCCATGCTGGTGCCAAAGGTATTGCCGTTTTCCTTTGGACCACATCAGTGATGCTGAGAGGGGGTCCTTGTCATCTGACCTCCATACTCACTGCCCAGGCTTGTGCCCCAGGGAGCTCACTTTGGTGCTGCTAAGGAGCATAGCTGTCAAGCGTCCCTTATTTGAAGGGACAGTCCCTTATTCCAGCGGCACGCCCCGCTGCTGTCCCTTATTGATGGATGTCCCTTAAATGATGACCCTTAAATTTCAAAGGAAGCAGCTCCTCTCCCTCCCTCCCTGCCGGCCAGGGAGGAGGGAGGCTCCAACTGTGTTGCTCACCCAATAAGAAGTCTAAGAACGACTGGGGGGGTGGAGCTTGCATGCCTTGTGCTGATCAAATTGGCTGCATTCCCAGCGAAGAGGTGACGGTGGTTTTCCTTGAGGCTTCGTTTGGCTGCTGGCTGGGCTTTCTGCCTTTGGCTCAGAGGGGCTCAGAAGTTGAACATACCTGTGCTGAGTGCTCGGATCAGAATCGGACGGATACGTCATTGACGGCCCACTCACCCTTGCCAGCGAAAAGGCACATGGTGGCGGGAAAGGAAAGGAGATATTGTGGGAGGGGGGGCTTTTGAATTTATTTTGGAGGCTCCTTAGATTGACTTATGGGGGAAAATAAAGGAGCTGGCTGACTAAAATGGTGGGTGACTGGCGATCTTGTGGCGAGGCGGGGAGGCTGTTTGTGTGTGGCTAGTTAATGCAAGCTGAGGGGGGTTTTGAATGCTGGATGCCATTTTGTTGCACGTGCTGCTGCAAACTTTACAGTGCAAAGCCAGGCCAGGGAGCCATCTTAAGTTGAGGCTGCATAGGCCTTGTGGTGCATGTGATTCAGATTCTATTTAGTTGAACCTCTGGTTACAAAGTTGGTTGGACAGTGTTCTCGAAGCTACCAGCATGAGTTTGACCAGACTGCAGGAGGACAGGAAGGCTGGAGTGCCTGGAACAGGCTGAGGGTCCCTTATTTTCAAATATGTAAGCTGACAGCTATGCTAAGGAGCAGCTTGATTTCACCCCTGGAGGCGAACTCCATTGTCTCTTGAGACAAATGGATGCCAACAACTGCCACTTTAAACATTCAGGACTTCCCCCAATGAGTCCTGGAACTGTAGCTTGGGAAGAAGGACGGACTGTTAAGCCACTCTGGGAACTGTAGCTCTGTGAGGGGAGTAGGGGACTCCAAACAACTCGCGAAACCCTTAACAAACTACGGCTCCCCTGATTTTGGGAGGGAAGCCATGGCTATTTAAAGTGGTATGATGCTACTTTAACTGTACATTGTACATAGGGCTATAAACAGGCTGTTACTATAGAAAAGAACTAAAGTACACTTCCTGCCCCCCTTGCAGCAGACTATGCACATCATCATAATCACAAGCTAATAAGTAGTTTTGCTTGTGTTGCCATAAAGTGGTAATTATGCCTTTTACAAGGCACTGGAGTCTCACCCAGGCAGATAGAGGATGACAGGGGGATGGGAGCCTGATCTCTTATGGATCATGCCATTTACTTATTGTATTTGTTTTAGCAATATTAATAAGCTACTTCTAATATCTGGAGAAGTGGATGAAAATGTTTTAAGACTTAAACACACATTTTATTTCCAATATTCAGACCTTTAATGCCATATAGGTCATGGCTACAAACATGTGCATTTGAAAGGACAGTGTGTTTTTGACATACAGTGGATATATTTTGATTTCACTAAGGCTGGTGCAGGGAAACTTTGGCCCTCCAGATGTTGCTGAAATATAACTCTCATCATTCCTAGCTGTTAGCCATCCTTGCTGGGGCTGATGGGAACTGCAGTTCAGCAACATCTGGAGGGCCAAAGGTCCCCCACACCTAAACTAAATCAATTTCAAAACAGAACAGCTGTTTTGCTAACATTTACTTAAACAGCAGGTTATAGCTGTCCTAAAATAATTCCTCCATGTAACAAAAGAATCAAATGTCCCTTACTGAATGATAACATTCATTGTATGGTGACAGACCCGTGAAAGTCTGGAGAACGAAAAAGGATATGTTAGGAAGGTATTTTGAGAACAATCTGATGGAAATCTGTGCTTTGTGTCCATCAAGATGAATGGCAATTGTGCAGAAGCTACTAATGTAGTACTTTTGTGGAAATACCAAATGTCTACACCAGCCATAGGCAAACTCGGCCCTCCATATGTTTTGGGACTACAACTCCCATCATCCATAGCTAACAGGACCAGTGGTCAGGGATGATGGGAGTTGTAGTCCCAAAACATATGGAGGGCCGAGTTTGCCTATGCCTGGTCTACAAAAAAACTGAGTATTGAGTGTTCTGGATAAACAGTTTCCAAAAAGCAACATAAAAAACAAAAACCCACTGTCTGCCAAGTGCACCATTTAAATTGATTTCCATTTATGTTGTTAAATATTTATCTTCAAAAGTCCCAGAAGGAAATCTTCAATCTCTTTTAATATAACTTTTGATCTGCCATCTACACAACCTTTTATTTTAGGCAGATAGTTACTAAAATTCTATTGAACTCACCCAGATCTTCTTCTAGATGACCACAGATGGGCAACCTGCAGTGACAGGGCTGAATGTAGACCTTTGTTGCAATTTCATTGGGGTTATGAGGATTGGGCAGCAGTATTGTTACTTCTGTTGACACTATACTTCTGCTGATGCAGTCTAGGATTGCATTAGGCATTTCAGCCACCACATTGCAGTAGTGACTCATGGTTAGTCTGTGGCTGCACCCACCAGAACTGACAACTGTGATGAATTAACCCATACAAAGTCTTAAAACTGATGGTCTGAGGGATACCAGGCAGGGATTTCACCAGCTAGAAGAACAGATGTCAATCATATTAACTACAGAACTCTCCTTACACCAACAGGTCAGAGTGTCCCAGGTGACTCCACAAGCCCATACATTTCATTTATTTAGTAAAGACATGTAAAGATTCCAGGTGAGGTCAGCTCACAGGTGAGAGCAACCAGTTAAGGTAGCAAGTCCCTGCTGACTACAGATGGTCTCTTCTTTTGCTTCCTATCCAGACCTCCATTTCCCAGAAGCTGGATGTTCAAATTGTGTGTTCCAATGGCCTTTAGATCAACAGCAAAGTTCTCACATTCCTAGTGGACAGGCCTTGCGCTGCCAATGAAAGTATCTGTAGATGACCTAAGATGGCACCTGATGACCTAAGATGCAACTGAAACACTTTTGCAACAGGAGCCGTTGTCAGCTTAAAATCTCAGTCTTGATAATCCTCAAAAAAATCCAGATAAAGATCGCCACTCCCCAGGCCACCTATTTCTCATCTTCCATCAATACAACATGGTCTCAAGTTTCCCGGTTATGTGAAAAGCCCACAAAAGCTATGAACACACAACTCACGATAAGCCTAAAAAAAAGGGATTCTACTACCCAAGAATCCCACCATAAATTGGCCAACATGTCACAGCTTGTTATGTTTTTTACAAAAAGGAATCTTTATGATAACTCTCCAGACCCTTTTATAATTGAAACTAGGCTTCTACCTTCCTAAGAATTTTTCTTTCTAAATGACATTTTTCCCTTCCAGCAATATTTCTGTGCAACACGAGCACTGAAAAAAGTTTTATATAGCCAGAGACACTATTTCTTTTCCGGAATTTCCAAGAACAAGCATCCCGCCTCAGTGACAAATGAAACTTCAAAAACTCTTTCAAAGCAGGGGCATTTAAACCGAGGTTTCCTTGATGTTTATATTACATAGCAGGAATACTGGCAAGAAAATACCTTTCAAGCTCACTCTTCAGATATGTCATTGTGTTAACAGGTTCCCGACATTATTAATCGGGGAATTAGTTTGAAGAGAGATTTAAAAGAGCATCGAAAGTGATGTCTTTGGGATGCACAAGAAAAGGAAGATGCCCATTTCAAACTAATCGCCACGTACTTGGTATGCAGAGCAAACACCGCTGGGAACAGAACAACTGAACTATGAAAAAATCTTGAAGAAGCAACTCCACATCACCTGCTTGAAGCATCAAGGAGAACCTGTTATTGAACAGTGGTAGCAATGTCAATGTGCCCTAGTAAAGTGTTTCCCAGTAACTATAAGCTAGACTCCACCTCCGGTATGGCTGTTAAAACAAATGTATATTGCTGGTCACAGAATCAGAGTCTGAAGAGACTCGGAGGATCATCTAGTTCAACCCTCTGCAATGCAGGAATATGCAGCTGTTGCATACAGGGATCAACCTGCAACCTTGGTGTTTTCAGCACCACACACTAATCCAGTGTTTCCCAACCTTGGATCTCCAGCTGTATTTGGACTACAATTCCCATCATCCCTAACTACTGCCCTTGCTAGCAAAGGGATGATGGGAGTTGTAGTCCAAAATCAGCTGGAGACCCAAAGTTGGGAAAGACTGCAGCCACCCTAACACTTGCAGCAACCAGCAATGGCAAAGTATCATTTTGTGGCCAGTGCAAAAGAATCCCCTCAAGTGCCTTTACCTGAGGTCATTCTAGGTGGTTAACCCTTCGCACACGTCTAACCTCAATTGCAAATTTTAGAAGAAAGCTAAAAAGATAGAAGTTCATTCCATGCCTATTTATGAGCTGAGTCAAGGGATTGAATGGAATTTCAGCAAGGTCATTTTTCCAGATGAAGACAACCCCATGGAACTTTAATGCTTAGGAGCAAGACCCGCTAAATTCACTGTGACTTTGACATGGACGCTTTCTTAATATGATCAGACAGGGAGAACTCAGATTTCCCAAGTGTGACATAGATTCCAGTAGCCTTTAGCCAGTCTCTTAAATCTGCGGCTCTCCAACTAGTGTTGAACTCCAACTCCCATCAGCTTCAGCCCACAAGGTTAACAGCTCAGGGATCATGGGAGTTACTGAGTCCAACACCATTTGGGTAGCCACTGGTTCTCCCTCCCTGTTCTACTGGCTTGGAGACCAGACTAGGAACTTCTGCAATATTATGGGAATTCACTGCACTTATTTTAAATAAGCCAGCAAGAGGGGAGGAAGAGGCCAGGGATAAGAGAGGAGAGAAAGGAACCTGAAAAGAGCAGCTACACAAAAATTATTCTGTATGTGCTAGTCCACATTTTCAGTCACATGGCTCTGATCATGCGAGTTCATACAAGTCACACATACCAGACTACTAAGGACACCCAGTTTAGAAGGGTATTTGTATAAGTTCACTCTAATTCAGGACAGAACAATTGTCCTGGTGATGACCAAGATGCAGGTAAGACGAGTTCAATGAAAGCGGTACTGCTACTCCAAATTTTGAACTCAGTTCCGAATTCAGACTCGGAAGGTAAAATGAATTCCTCAAACTAAGAACACAGCAGACTGCAGGTACAGGCATTTCAATCTTAAATTACAACATGTCAAGCGTGAAGAAATGTATTACACTGTCTGATTCTATCAGCATCTTTATTGATTCTGCTAAGAGCTCCAAGAATCAACATCCTATTGATGAAAATGGAACAGCAAGAGGTGCAGTCATTCCTCCCAGTCTGGTCGTAGCAATTTATAGCTTTCTGAACAAGAGATGCCGCTTTATATGTGGGTCAAGTAATTTTGTTTTAAGACAGTCTGAATAGCAACTGCCTCCAATAAGTGATGCTCTCTGTGCTGACAGCATAAAGTACCACTGACACCATGTTTGTATGACAAGCACCAAGCACAGAAGCAAGCAACTGGGCACTAGACAAAAAGTCTCCAGAAACCTGCAATTACTTCAAGGCATACAAGTTCAATACCCAGCATCTATAGCAGAGTTCCCCATTATGGAACTCTTGTGCCCACAAGGCCCCTGTTCCTCCTTCCCTTAAAAATGACTTCCATCTTGGTTATGAGTTGGCAATGGTGGTTACTTTTTGGTCTCCTGAAAGATTCCTAGAACTTAAGGAGGAAGTTGGAAAAGTTGTCTCTTTCCCACTTCCTCTTTCAGCTCTAATCCTAAATTTTCCTCCAACCAAACTTCGACTAAAAGGGGCCTGCAACTCAGAATACTGCATTTATGATATTCAAACAACATATATATTTGCAAAACAGTTTCCCCCATGCTATTATGATATTAGCCATCCATTTTCCATCCCTTCTGGTGGCAAGCATGAGCTACCTGGGGAGGGAAACATGTTGCCC
This sequence comes from Podarcis tiliguerta, assembly GCF_965153285.1. Lineage (NCBI taxonomy): Eukaryota > Metazoa > Chordata > Lepidosauria > Squamata > Lacertidae > Podarcis > Podarcis tiliguerta. The sequence continues at coordinate 54,888,164 of NC_139543.1, read as the reverse complement.
CCCAGATGTTGTGGGACAACAATTCCCATCACCCCAAAGCATTGGTCATGCTGGTTGGGATTGACAGGAGTCCAACAACATCTGGAGGGCCACAAGGTCCTAAGAACATAAGGTTGTAAGAACATAAGAACATATGTTTGGGTCCCCACCTCTGAGCAACCTGTAGGTCATTTTTTGAAAATCATTAAGTGATAACCAAGGCAAAGCATTGTTGCTAGTTAATACATCAGAGGACTTTGGGGATGAAAATGCAAGGTCGACAGTTCAGTTAGAATGGCTGGACCATGCACCCAATGCTAGTGTTAGCCTATTTTAGTCTGTGGTTATTTGGTCTTATTGTAATTAGATACATCTATAAAAATGATTAAAATACAAAAACTATTGTATGTTGGTGACTGCAGACAGTTTTGTCATACGACAGTTCTGAAAAGCAGCGTATAAGCCTTTTAAATAAAAGAAGCAAGGCATTAATTATAAAATGTGTTCAGTCTTTAAAATGCTGCAAGACTTTGTCCCTGCTCACACCTTGCAAGCATTGTAATAAATTAACAATCACTCAGCAATCTATCCAAGGGGTTGGCAACTGCCAAAGGCTCCTCCTTCTCTGCCCTTGGACATAAAAAAAAGTGGTGTGAAGGGGTGTAAAATATGCTATGCAAAAGCCATGCCATATGTTGGAAGGAACAGAAGCAGTTCCATTGTTTACTGTACAGTATTGTTTTATTTTAGGTAAGCTGTTTGGGGGATCCTTCTGGATCAAGAGGCAGTAGGGAAGTCAGATAAATAACCACATTTGACACTTGAACCATAAGGATGCAGTATTTTCATTCTCATTACTTCCTTTGCTCTTCTCCCCCCGCCCCCACTGTTTATACTCCAGGGTGCTGCAGCCCAGAAGCCCACAGTCCACTTAATGCATCTGATGATGCAAGCTGCAGACTACAAAAGCTCATGTCACAGTAAATCATTTTAAGATTGGCTCAGTGAAGAGGCTGAAGGAACATGATGCAATTCTACTGCTGAAGTTAAGCCAACTGACCCTGGAAGGGAAATAAACAGAAAATTGCATAAAGTTATTTGAAGAATACATTTTAATTTTAATTTTGCCAGCACAGACTGACACTATAATCTTTTGTAATTCTTTCTTCAGGTTTCAAACCATATGTCAGGAGAAAGGACTACAGCTCAGTGGGAGAATATATACTTTCCATGCTTAAATTCCCAATTCTAATCCCCTATTGAAATATTCTCAGGTATTCTTCCTGGTATAAGGAAGAGACCCCAGTGGGAGTACCCAACTAGCCAACACGTCCAATGGTATGGGATGATCGGAACTGTAATCCAACAATATTCGGAGGGCACCATGCTGGCTGCCTCTCATAGATGCTCCAGTGATTCAGCTTTGTAGGTTCATAAAACATTAACTGCAAAATGGACCTTGGATTTCTTATTCAAACAAGGCGTTCGGTTTCCTCCAAAAGTTAAGTGCTAATTTCTGTTCACCCATATACAAATGACAATGATAGAAGAACATGAACTTCCATTCACTGCCTCAGTCATGGAGGGCAGAGGTCACCTGGTTCCAGATGACGCTGGAATGCTGACTCACTTTGCCTGTCAGCAACTGAAGTGTCAAAGCATGACTCCTTTCCAAGCACGTTATAACACAGTCCCCCAAAGTTATGCAAGGTCTATTAGAATTAGAGCAAGATTTTCATTTCATCTGGCCAACAAAAATAGATTAAAATAGATCTGCTTTAATCTCCTAACCCCCCTAAGTCCCCATATCCTGCTTTGAGAATAACCCTTTGGTGTTTTTTAATTGTCTCATTGTTGTTTTATGTATTATCTAGAATAGCAGCCATCACCAGGATTCATGGAAAGGATGTAAATGATAAATGAGGCCAATCCTATGCTCCGGGGGGGGGGGCAGCTGAGAGTCTATAGGATTCAGCAGAAGGGCCACCAGAGCACAGCTCTCCGCCACAGTCCCACCATCCATGATCTGCAGGCGGTGAAGGCCCAAATCCAGACCCTGCTTCCTCTTCCCCCAGCATGATGCCAAACATGCCCTGAAACTATGCCAACCCCTGCAGTTGAATGAACAATGAAAGGGTAGGGAAGAGAAGACTCCACCTCCCACCCTGGCCACCAGTAGCTCTCAGGGATTTGGATGTGGCAGATGTTCGAAAGATTCACTCACTCATTCCCAGATGGAACCTTGTGCTCATCCATAGTTGAAATAACTACCTATTCTTGTTTATACTGTCTTCCCTCCCCTTCCTTCTCCTCCACTGCCTCCCATGTCAGATTCTGCTCTGCAAGCCCTCTCATGTAGGAACCTGTCCATTAGGGCTTGCAAAGCACCGTGCACATTGAGGAAGATATGCAATAAAGAAAACATTAATATGGACACCTCTTCTGGAAGCGAGTTTTCAATATTTCCCTTTTGAATCCCCCATTACACAATAATAAATCAAAAATAGCTTGCAAATACAAACAAACCCAAGTGTGCCCTCGAATCTCAACCCCGCCAATTAAATTTGCCAGGCCAATTAATCAACTAGAGCTTTATTATTTATTCATCCATTCATTCTGAAATTGACATCCTGCCAACCAGCTAGGAATGGCTCTCATGGTGGCCATCAATACATTAAAAGCATTTATAGCTAAACAATATTTTTAAAACTGTACTTTTAAGCAAACAGCAAGCTCGTCTACAGCTTCCTTGAAAGGCAACCATTTAGTTCATTAATCTACCAATTAAGTCAATTAAAGCTTGCAGCCCAATTGTAAGCAACTGATGTTTTGGTGGGAGGACCAAGAACATGAATACATGAAGTTGTCTTATACAGGGTCAAACCACTGGTCAAGGCAGCCCAGTTCTTCCTATTCTGACTAATGGGAGATTCCCCCAAATTCTCGGGGCTCAAAAGAAGTTTTTTCTTGTTCTCACTTAATTAACCAACCACACACTTTATTAACTAACTGTGCAATCCTGTACTAAGGTGTCGGTCCTATTGAGTTCAATGGATCTTACTGCCAGGTTAAGTGGGCAAATGATGGAAAGAAATCTTGAGCAGCAGTCAGATGCACAAACTATTTACTGAACTTCAAAAGCAACTGGTGATAGAACCATAGTCTTTGACTTGACTTCAGAAGGCCAACTCTTATAAAGTTTTGGAATGTAATGAACTTAATGACATCTGTACACATTCTGCAAAACTAATATCCAACTTGATAAGCCAACCTGGCAAAGGCAATCAGCAAGGAGGTGGGGAAATCTAACAGCATCTTTACTACTCATCAGTTTGAAAGCAAGTTAGCATATAAAAGGTAACTTTAGCTCAATGGTTCTCCAACTTAGATACCTGCTGTGCTTCTTTGCATTTAGCCTTCAGGATACTGCAAATCTTCTTTTGCAGTTCAGGAAACAGCAACAAGACTATTCACACTTACAAGCAGTGAGAACTTCGTAATCAACACCACCATGTAAATGCCCCTATTTTCAGAAAGAGGAATTGGAAATTACTCTAGTTAAAACTCCCAAAGGTCATACTATGCAAATCAACCCTGGTGCACCTTCAATGCTAGAGGAACCAGCAGGATTCTATTTCTGAAACAAGCATGTATGTAAACGGAAGCCATATTTGAGATTGAGACCAACACACACATTCAGGCTCCAGGTGGGAAACCAAAACCTTATTACAATAGCTTCAGTTCCGTCACAGATGTATACATTACATTAGATCATTTCATCACATAAATGGGAATCAAATTACTAAAAGTTACAATGTGCAACATATACAAAATGGCAATGTCAAATCAATTGTAAAGTTCAAAAATTATATAGAAACAATTTGCTAATTACTGTTTTTTTTAAAAAACAACAACTCAACGAGACTTCAATTACATAACCCAGATTCAGCTCCAGCAGTGCTTTAAAAGCAAAGTTACATGCAACTTACGGTAATTGCACCAAAACACAAAGAACCTCTAACTTTTTCTAATGAAGACTAAGGGGAAGCAATTTCTGTGCTGGTACATTAACACAATCACCCCTTATCCCATATCAAATCCAACTGAATGCAATGAAGACAGGTGAAATCTATATTCAGGTAAGGATTCCTGTTTATGCACGGATCCTCTCACCAGAATCAGGGGCTACATGTTAAAGATTATGGCCCTAAACATTTGATTGCTTACCAGGTATTAGTACTCTGAAACCATCCTGTTTCAAGTCAAAAATGTCATCCACACAGCAAGTGTACAATTAAGACTTTAAATGAAAACTCGCCACCAGCTCACTCAATAAGTGGCAAATTAGTTTTTTTAAAGAGCATGCAAAGAATTTAAATGAAGCTGATCTCAACTTCAAACAAATGCTAAAGAATTCCTTATATCCATTGCTTTTGAAAATTTAAGAACAGTTCACCAACATGAGACAGGCTAGTCAAGACAAATATCAGTAAGAGCCTTTCAGAATTTCCTTGTGTCGAGTTAATAACCCTGAATTAAGGCAAGTACAGAGCAGAAGCTATTTTCATTCCAAAAACTTTACTAAAATTATTAAATTCAGCTTCAGAATTGGCCACAATGTTCATGCAAAAGGTAAGCAGGTAAATAGCTCAAGAGTGGAGAGACCTTTTTACTTCCAGTTGCTGCTGGACTACAACTCCCATCATTCCTGACCACTGACCATGCTGGCTGGGGCTGATGGGAGCTGGAGTCCAACAATACCTGGAGGACCACAGATTCTCTATACAGTACCTGAATTACCACTTTAGCAACAATAGTCAGCTACTTTTATTTCACATACAAATGGATCCCGATTAAGTTTGAATACAGCTCTCCCTTTTTCTTTATTGGCTAGTGGTCATACTGCAGAATCTGGAGAGTTTTCTTAACGAGATGCACAATTTAATTTTAACCTACTTTATTTTCAGAGATGCAAGTGCCATGTATCCAGCACAGGTCATTTCTAAAAGGTGTCTTTGTAGTTTCTTACAACCCCCTTTCTATATTTTGAAAGACTTTCTCCTACTTCCACAGCTAGCTATGCGGAGAAACGCCTCTGGCATCTCTCCAGCTTTAAACCAGTTACAATTTATTTTTGACAAATCCTATTGAAATCACTCTAAATCATATGAGCAGTATTTTTAGCAGAATGCAACAAACACTTTCAGGATTAGGGATGATGAAGAGACACGTTTTTTAATCATTCTCAAGCAAACTATTCCAGCTAAAAGGACAATATACCCAGATATCTGATGAGGGGGAGGGAGACTGGTCTGCTGTCTGTAAGCATTTGGATAGATAAAAATATAGGGGGGCTTTTGTCAAATTGGTAGCTAATGCAAAATAATGATTTTGACTAGGAACTATTGATTTCACTGGATTGTAGGATAGCAGTCTATGGGGGGGGGGTGGATTTTTCACTAGACGTCTCTTAAACACATTTCCTCACCGGAATTTTCTAGATTAAGCTTGTGTACATAGCCGTGTCTCTTAACTTTTGTAGGTTGCCTGATACAATGACTAGCACAGAATGAGTAATATTAGCAGTGATGAACCTCAGCATGGGCCCAAACAATATCACAAGCTTACCTGCAATTTGTAATGCATAATTCACACTGTTATGTAAAGAACTAGCGTGGTGTAATGGTTAAAGAGTTGGGACTAGGGCCTGGGAGATCAGGGTTCAAACACCTTGAGTTCCTTGGATAAAAGGTGGAATTAAAATGTAACAAAATGTGTAAATAAATACCTCTTACTGCCCTTCCAAAAATAATAATATATTTTAAAGAAAGCTAAAGCTATGGGGGGAAAATAAAACAAAGCATCTTAAGATATGTTTTTCCTTTTGTAACTATCTAGCCAGCCAAAATACAAAACTGAAATATTAATTAGCATCATTCTGTCTGCTGGCAACAAGGAGTTTTAACTTGGCTTTCTAATCCCAGCGCAGAGTGGCTTAAAGCAACCCTTTCCCAGCCCTCCAGAGAACAGAAGAAAGCACTGCAGTCTCCCAAAGTAGTTACAAAGGTAGCTTTCCCTGCTCTTTGGACCCAAGATAGCGGTCATTCGAAGGGGAGGCGATTGCAACATTCAAGACCTTCGCAAGCGCACATTATCTAAGGCCTGGTGGCAGCACAGGGCACTGGGGGGTGGGGAAGAGGGAATAAAGCCTGAGCCGCGAGGAGGACTGCACTGAAACGTGGGTCCTCCTGGCAGTGACATAACCGAACCTGGCCACTGCAGTCTGGAAGCATCACGATTTTGGGAAGCGGGTGGAGGACGAAGAAGAAGAAGAAAGGGGCAGGGAGAGCCAGGCTGGCTACTCAGTTCTGGAGATCCGTGCACGGAAAAGCAATGCGGAAGGCGCTTGTGGAAAGGAGCACCATCGGGGTGTTTGGAGGAGGGCTCCTCCTGAGCTGTTGCGGGAGCGGGCGAGGGAAATAAAAACAAAAAGGGAGCTGCAAACACAATAAGTAAAGTCTCCAGCAATGGAGCCTCGGGCGGCGTGTGCGCGGGGCCTGGCCGGCGCAAAGCGCAGACCCCCGCGCTCCAACCCGGGCGCAGATGGAGACCGCGCGCACGCGGCCACCGAGTCGTCTTTTGCTCTCTCCGCCGGGGTGGGCGCAGCGCAAGCGGAGCAGCAGCCCGATCCTCAGGAGCAGTGCATAGCCATGGAGGGGAGGGGATGCGAGCGGGCTCCGTGGGGAGGCGCTAGGGAGAGAGGGAGCAAGGCAGCGGCGGACCGGGGCCGAGCAGGGACTGTGTGCCTCGCAAGGAGAAACGGGGACAGGATCAAACCCCCCCCCCCAGCCCCCGTCTTTGTCTCCCTTTCCCTCCTCGGCTTACCCGCCAGCTCGTCCGGCTCCAGCCCGCTGTCAGCATCGATCCCGCACAGCACGAAGTAGTGCGCAAAGCGGCAGGGCGCCGAGCCCGAGCCGGGCCCGGGGGGCGCCGCGCTGCCGCTCATCCCTCCGCCGGCGTCCGCGATCTCTCTCGGGCAGGATCCCAAGCAGCAGGAGCAGCGCCGCTAACGCAGCAGCACCAGCAGCCGCGCTCCTTCCATGGCGCAAGTCCGCCCGGGTGGCGGCCTCCTTCGCCGAGGGGCGCACGGCCGAGTGGGAGGAAGACGAGGACGCGGCGCCGGCGGTAGTGGCAACAGCAGTGGCAGCGGCGGCGGCGCCCCTCGGTCAGCTGAGGCTGCAGCCGGCGCTCGAGCCCCGCTAGGCACCGTCCCGCCGTCGCCTCTGCCGCCTCCCCCTGCCGGTCAGACGCTAAGCCGCGCCGCGGGAGGGAGAAGCAGCGCACCGGCCCGCTTCCGCCCCGCCTCCTCGGCGGGACATTTAAACCACGCTTGGCGCACGAAGCAAGGCTCGGCAACCCAAGGCCGGGATTGGTTTGGTTATCAGCCGCCTCCCGGAACGCGTGAAATTTTGCTTGATGGACCACCTGAATTGTTTTCCTGCCTGTTGTAGCAATTGCAATGCGCTGTGCTAGATGCTGTATGGTTTTTAACTGTATTTTTAGTGCCTCTCCTGTTTCTCTGCTTGTTGCTTTACCATTTGAATCCCATAGAATACAAGGTACAAGAAGGAATCACAATACAATTTAAAATCATGAAGAATATTTACTACAGGCTTGCCATGCATCATCTGAGTGAAGCAAATACTGTATGCACAAGGAAGAGGTGAAGAGGCACGGAGCTAACAAAACAACAAGAGTGGTCAAGAAGCCAAAGCAAAGAAAATGACTCCTGCTTAACTGACCAGAAGCAGGGCAGATCCAGAAGGCAGGATGGCTCCTTCCCCACATATCTGTCCACCAAAAGTGGCAAGTGAAGCTCAGACAAATGCAGAGACATAAGAGAGAGACAGGCAGGCAGGCAAGATAAAAAGTCTGGAATGGATCTGTGGCTTTTGCCTGCAGAAAACTGCCACCCCTAGATACATTCCAGCCTTTTTTTCTGCCTGCAACTCACTTGATGCCCTTTAATAAATAAATACAATTAGAGTATGTTTGGGCACACTTGGCACACCCCCTGACACACCTATTCAACATATATAAATTTAAGCTTTAATTATCACTGACGGTAACTTTTGTATCCCATTGCCATTCAAATCCCACCTTACAATTTTCCCTTTATATGCCTGGCTGCTAAGATTTCACGTAATGCATCTGATGAAGTGAGGTTGAATTTGTTAGTCTCTTAAAGGACTACAAGGCTCGTTGCTAGTTTTTACTTTGCTCTGTAAGCCCTCTTGCAATAGGGCTGCCACTGACGTCAGGGAAGAATGCACCTCCTCATACTGGATTGGTTGGTAGCCTGTTCTGTGGCTGTGTGGCAGTTCCCTTCCTATGTGTAGTCTGATGTATTTATAGGACTCCTTTAAGGGCTATCACAAGTTGCTGAACATCTACGCCCTTGTTGTTGCCTACAGTTGTGTGAATTAGATTCTCTGCTATGTATTAATTCACAGTTTAGGACTAAATGCATGCAAGCTGAGAGCAGTCTCTGGGAACTGGCTCATGAGCATATGTGTTCTGTTAAGTTGTGGGTGAACATATCAGACAACACAGCAATTCTTCAAACAGCTCTTGTTTATTCACAGGCCAGAACAGAACTGAACTGAATGGTTCAGCCAGCCTGCTTATATAGAGCTCCACTACAATGCAACAGTAACCACTTTCTGTAACTATCCAATCACCAATCGTCACTTTCAATCCCTTATTTGCATATGTGGACCTGAGTGAAAACTATCTACAGTATCCCCCTGCTAGCCCAGGGTGAGAACTTCAGTACATAACATGTTCCAAAACTGAAAAGAGAATGGTGAACATGGAAGAGGGAAACAGGTCTGGTGTGTGGTCGGGAAGACCTTGGGCATGTCAAATATGGGAGTGGAGCTTTGAACACAACCTCAAGCTACATTTAATGGCAAGACACATATTTGAATGTCTAAAAGGAGCACACCTAGAAAACACCTCTGTCTGAGACATAAGAAGAGCTTTACTAGATCAGGCCAAGGGTTCATATAATCCAACATATTGTTCTTATGGTGGCCAACCAGATGCCTATGGAAAGCCCATAAGTAGAAGCTGGATTCAACAACAAATAGGAGGGGGGAGAAGAGGGAGAGAGAGGGGGGAAAGAGAGAAAAGGAGAGAGAGAGAGAAACAAGTAGGAGCAGTGGATTTAAAGATGCTGGGGAGCAGCTGCTAGACCAGGCAGACAGGTCCTGAATTAGACTGACTTTCCATTTGATTCTGTCTGAATTTACTTCCAGGTGTAAAAAAAAGTAAACCCACTTAAGGATAAGTGAGCACTACAGTATTGAACATATTGGGACTTACATTTGAATAAACATGCATAGGATTAGGCTAAAATCCAATGCACACTTATCTAACAGTGATAATGTTGAATTTAATAGTAAACCTCAGGTGTGCACTGAATGGCTCAATTAATTCTAAGTAAACCACTGGCTCAATCATTTGCACACTTAGGTTGGCCTGTTGCCTTACTTAAGTGGGTTGTATTTTGAATAAATATGCAAAGTTCTCTTAGCTGTGTTAGTCACACGGCTCTTTGCATCCTGGCCCCTCTGAACAAGCCAAGTTAAGCAGGACCTCTTGTCTGAATCTAGTCACCATCTTTGCAGGTATTTCAGATTGCAACATAACTAGAGTTGGGTGTTCTTCATAGCAAGAAAGGAAGTATTTCATTTTTAAATATGAATTTTTCTCAGCAAGAAAGTTGCCCCTGGAAAAAAAGTTTATTTCCAAGGGTTTGGGGCAGTGGCAGAGGAATGGGAGTGGGGGGGGGGTGCGGGCCATCCCAGGTGTCATCCCCTGGGGGGGGTGACAAAATGAGTTTTTTAAAAAAATTGGACTCGTGAAACTTTTTAGGAGTGACGTGGTAGCTTAGGCGCCTGCAGGTTCTACGCTGCCTATAACGGCAGCATGGGACCTGCGTCTGCCTACTGCCTCTCCCTCAGCTGCCCTACAGCTGAGGGGGAGGCGGTGGAGAGACTCCGAGAGGCTTGCCCTCATGGGTGGCTTGCCCTGCCCCCCCGGCTGTAGGACACGGCCCCACACCAGGCACCCGAGCGGCCAGCTACACCACCTTTTTGGGGTATTTTCAGATTCACGAAGAACAGCATCAGAGGCTCTTGCGCCTTTGTCAGGTGTCAGGCACTCAGCCGTTCCTGTAACGGCACTGCCATCTTTCCCTGCTTAAAAAAACCCTATCAATTTAGCACTGTTTTATGCTGTCTCCTTTGGTTTTAATGTTGCTGATGAATATGAAGCTGCTTTATACCAGGACATCCTATTGTCTATTTAGCTCAGCATTGTTTGCTCCAGCTGGAAGTTGCTGCCAAAGTTTCTACAGAGATGTTTCCCACCATCTTTCCTATACAAAGGATGTATTCTTTCATGGTGCTATGACCATGCTGAAGGAAGAGAGCAGGGGCTTGGCTGGAGACTGATGTATTTTAAAGTCAGTGTCATTCTTGCCATAATTGCAATATACTGTATATATTTTTCTTTTGAAAATAAAAAATAATAATGATGGGGTATAGATAATTTTGCAAACAGGAAAGGGAATGTGCTCAGTTAACTAACACACACAAAAATGCATGTTTACTTTGGAGTAGGTTACACTATGTCCAAAGCGGTTTGCTTCCCGTCACATCTGTTTAGGATTGCAGCCTAGTTTTGGGATTGCACCTCTGGAACTAGAAAATAATAGCATAGCTACTTACTGCTCAACTCTATTTTGGCAGCATCATCTTTTGTATTATGAATTAACATCCACTCCTGGATTAACCTTTTGCCTGCAGTAATTATCAGCTCCATTCAAACACTCATCTTTGATTCATGGCCAGTTCTTGGACAGATGGAATAAGAAGGTTCAGCTATAGAGCCATTTTTTAACCCAATTAATTGCCTTTTTTTATTGCAGTGACTTATTTCCCCCTCTGAATTTTCAGTTCTAGCTTCCTGTATTAATAATAGCATTTTTCCTTAATCTCCTCTGAAGCCTTTACCTTTCAGAAGCTGCCAGCCTAAATTGGGTCAACAGCTGACACATATATTAAAGTCTTTTTGGTTTTGCCATAAAGGATCAGACCATTTGTCAATCAAGCCCTATCTCATGCACCCTAGAAATAGTTTTTTAAAAACCCATTTTTAATTGTAGTGCCATACAACTGGGAAGTAAATCTTTCTATGTTCACCAAGGCTTACTCACTGATAAATTCTGAAAGCAATTCTAAACTTACTTATTTGTTAGTTTTCCAGTGATGAGGACCCTGTCCTTTGTTGTCAGCCAAGAACAAATATATCTGACAAGACTGCCCCACCCCTTAATCTTTAAGATTAAAGTTGTACCCAAGCAATTCACTTTATATTTGACCCTATAAACCAAGGGGAGCACCCAAGGTGGCTGTCACCCAACTCTTAAGGAGCAAAACTTTTGCCTGCAGCCACAATGCTTAATTTGTTGAAATATAGAAGGCATGCTAATGATAGGACAAATGCAAGCTTCTCTAGAAGCCTATGCTGAAAAACTGCTAAATGTAGCCAATTTGAATTTGTTTTAGCCACAACACAAAATCAGTACAAAATACGTTATGAAAGCAGTTGTGTTTGATCACATCCATACAATACATTTAACACACATGGTTTCCCCCAAAGAATCCTGGGAACTGCAGTTTGCCCCTCACACAGATACAATTGCCAGCACACTTAGCAAACTACAGTTCCCAAGATTATTGTGGGGGAGGGACCCATGCACTTTTAATGTGTGGTGTAGACATGACCTTAGTTGTAGAGCTTTAAATGATGCGCAGCTGGATGCATAAACCAGCCACCTTTGACACTGTGATGCTGGAAAAAATGGAAATTTAAATAGCCGTTACCAAAGTTCAAACTGAAATACAGACACCAGTTTGTAATCGGAACCCGGTTTAGAGCTGCAGCAGCACCTGCTATTACCCTAGGGAACAAGGATGAGTCTGAGGCCATTCACATGAGACTCAGCCAGCAGGACGTAAGACCAGGAAATAGTCGTACAGTGGTACCTCGGGTTACATATGCTTCAGGTTACATACTCTGCTAACCCAAAAATAGTACCTCAGGTTAAGAACTTTGCTTCAGGATGAGAACAGAAATTGTGCTCCGGCGGCATGGCGGCAGAGGGAGGCCCCATTAGCTAAAGTGGTGCATCAGGTTCCCACCTCTGTAAAGGGCTGGAAGGCTATGGAAAAGTGCTATGGAAATGCAAAGCCTCCTGACTCAAGTAAATCCTGCAATTGTCATGTAAATGCAGACGATCCAAATTGTTGGCATCATCTGTTGACAAGCCCCATCTGCCCCTCACTTCCCTCTACAGCACATGCAGAAAACCGCCTTCTTGACCATTGGACCCACTACTGGTCCACTCCATTGCTGGAGCCTGTCTTTGCATGCAGGGGAAGTCCCTACTAAGGTTACCTTCACCCGCTTTAGCCGGCCAGTCGAAGCCATTTTTGGGGTGTGGCTGCCATTGCATGCAGACAGCTTCTAGGAGCCACAGGTGAGAGCTGAGTGCAGGGCGGGGACCAAAGGTGAACAAACTGCCCCCACCTGAGGTGCTGCCCCTCCCATAACACCCCAAGTAATCAAGCTAGGTGTTAATCATCACTCTCAGGAGCAGCTTTTTAGGGTGGGAGGCATGGAGGGAGAAATCAACAATCTGGAGCTCTACCTTGCACAACTGTCTGCTAATGCAAAGCCACCGTAACTCATTGTCTGCAGTGCAGAGGCCGAGAAAGGAAGGCGATTGAAACCCATTGTTATTATAATTAATTAATTAAATTTATATACCACCCTTCATCAAGAGGCCCCAGGGCAGTTCACAAAATAAAACACAAGTAAATAATTAAAACAAAACAACAAAACAATAACACACACCCCTTCCGTGCTTGCTTCGGCAGCACATATACTAAAATGGGAACGATACAGAGAAGATTAGCGTGGCCCCTGCGCAAGGATGACACGCAAATTCGTGAAGCGTTCCATATTTAAAACACACACACACAGCCCTTCCCAAAGATACATTTAAAATGTGATATGAATCAGCCAAAGGCCTTGTTGAAGAGGAATGTTTTCGCCTGGCACCTAAAAATATATAATGAAGGAGCCAGGCGAACCTCCCTGGGGAGAGAATTCCACAAATGGGGAGCCACTGCAGTAAAGGCCCGCTAGGCCTCACATGAAGAAGGACCTCAGTATGAAATGGTCCAGCTTTTAAGAATGTAAGTCTGTGACCAGCCGTGCAGTTAGGTAACTTTTAGACTCAGGACTTAATGGTCGCTCCCTCCTTTTGATGGTAATATGTATTTGTTCACTTACCTTACATCGTAGTAAGTCAGCTCTACTTAGTTTGCAGGTTCTCCTGCTCGTTCTGCTGTGCAGGACTCTGGCCCAAACTCCTGCACCACCACAGACCACCTGAGTACGGAGAGTTCTAGAAGTCACATTTGCCTCCTGGGCCTGAATTCCCCTACCCTGTTATCTGAGAACAGGCCTCCAAGGCAGCTGATGTAACAGAAAGGGAATGCCGAATAAATATAATAAAGGATTTTTAATGGTAAATGATAACACATGAAGGCTTTGCAAGGGTAGGGGGCGCTATGATGTCAAATCTTTGTTCTGTAAATACTAATTGCAGCACATATCTATTGTACTAAAATCTGTGATCACTAGATGGCCTCATAACCTAATAAATTTAGGAAACTCTAGGCATAATGTCCCTACTTTGTGAGTGGCATTAAATCTGAAAGGTTTACTCTGACAGGACTCTGCTGTTCCCTCATGCACCACACAAGGATGGCGGAGATCTATTTATTTATTTCAAGGTTGCCCCTGAACATATGTCACAGTACAAGGTTCCAGAAGATAGGCCTCTTGTTGCCTTGGTAACGGAGATGTCATTACAACAAAGTAGGCCGGCATTTCCTTCCTTACCAGTTGGGTGCATTGACACCTCACGGAATACAAGTTAAGGTAGGCTTTAAGGTAAGAAGAGTTGATACACTTCACAATGTTTGCCACTGTTTCCACTAGGGTTGCCAACTTCTTTTAATCTGCCCCGTGCCTGAGCATTTAATAGGAGCCTGGCACACAGAAATGTAGCCAGTGAGCCTTTTTCTGGCACGGAGGAAAAGTGAGAGGAAAAGCTAAGTCTGCAGACTTTTGTACTTGCTTACAACGGAGACAACAAGAGTACAATACTCTGATAAGGGAGGGGGAAAGGACATACAGTGGTACCTCGGGTTAAGTACTTAATTCGTTCCGGGGGTCTGTTCTTAACTTAAAACTGTTCTTAACCTGAAGCACCACTTTAGCTAATGGGGCCTCCTGCTGCCGCCACACCGCCGGAACATGATTTCTGTTCTCATCCTGAAGCAAAGTTCTTAACCCGAGGTACTATTTCTGGGTTAGTGGAGTCTGTAACCTGAAGCCTATGTAACCTGAAGTGTACCGGTATGTAACCCGAGGTACCACTGTAATATGAAAATACTGTAGCTGGAAATCTCTCAGCCTTGCTCTCATCAAAGGGAACGGAGCTAAGTTTTGGAGTCTAGATCAAGGAGGCCTTTCAGGCAAACCTACCGGGCTTGTATCCCTCATAACACCTGAAACATGGGTGACCCACCTGAGTGACATCCATGGCAGTGAAATGAACTTATTCACCTATACACCAGAAAACTCTGATCCTCCCTGGCTGGCTACCTGTCTCCACTACAGAGATTGGAGAACTTATTATGTCGCTGCGTCCTGGAAAAGCACCAGGTGTAAGATATGATCCCTCCTGAGATATTCTCCTCAGATGTAAATTAGTGGGCCCCAATTTTGGCCAAACCTTTTACTCACATAAACATGACTGGTGACATCCCTGCAGGGTGGCACACCAGCATAGTTGTACCAATCCCCCCCCCCCCAAATGAGACCTATTAGATCCTCGTAACTATAGACTCATAAGTCTCCCAGATGTGGCTTCCAAATTATACTCACAATATCTATTAAATAAAATTCTGGACTGGGGCAGCAAACAAGCCATCATCCATGAAGAACAAGCAGGGCCGGTGCACTACAGACCAAGTTTTTGTTTTGTACCACCTAATCCGTAAATTCACCAATGAATTTACTAGAAGCAATGCAGCTAGTAAGCCTGATCTTTATTAAAGGAAATAAACTGTTGCAACAAGGTTCCCACTCACCACACGTAGGAGGGAGAACCCCAAACAATGCTGTTCAAGCCCCTATATACAGTAGACTTTTTAAATTGCCCACCCTGTAGCCCAAGACTTTTGCAGGTAACACACCTGCGTTCCTGGGTCCCACTAATCAGACACACAGAAGCCAAGAGGAGAGAATCCAAAGTTCCTTTATTTTGCTGCACAGCAAAGTGTTCCAGCTGAGATCGCTCTCAAAAGTCTGGACCCTGGGGTGTCACCCTTAGGAGTCTTTTATATGTTTCAGAAACAATGGAAAACATATTGTTATAGGAAAATCCTTGGGCTCACTTGGATTACCAAACAAAGACACCAGCCAGGAATATAGGAGCAAAACAGCAGCCTGTAGGCCTGGTCTTTATTTTAAAGGATTATTACAAAAGGACTTCCACCCACCACATGGGAGAAGCACAGAACAAAGGATTGCTCCCACTTTTATAAGTTTTACAAAGATACCTACAACACACCTAAATTTACATCATGCATACATCACAAATGCATCACAAACTGAGCATCCGGTTTGTCCCCATCCTTCCCTTGACCTCCACCTCACACCCATCAAGTAAGACAAAATAAATATTTACAAGTTCCTGGTTTCCCAGGCCAGGTTAATCACACCTCTTTGTCCCAACCAAGAACCTAATCCACTCCTGGATGGTTTGCCATTGTCCATGGGATGACTGCCTGTCTGACACCCATTGCCAGGATGCCAGTGATTACCTTTTGTGCAAGGGGCTGCTGTGTACAGACTCCCCCCTTTCCTAAACCATTCCTTTCCTGAACAGAACAAAGTTGGAATGGTGCAAATCCATACCAGAGCAATTTTATATGGCTTTCTAAAGTTTTCCCAGTGAACCAGTAGGTAGATACATTTATCAGTGAATTTGGTAATGTGCAGCAGAGGCCCTTTGGATAAAGATAGGAAAAACTGTGGTTAAGTGTTTTGTGGCGACATTTGCCGAAGTGATTGTGTTGATTTTGGTCAGGGGTTGGCAAGGTTTACCTTGCCTGGGCCAGTTCACTCCCGCAGAGATCGCTCCGTGGGCGCAGACGCAATTTTCAGTGCCATGGAAGCAAGTCCCCGCTCCGTGCTGCACCAGTTTAGCGCAGCGCACAGGGACTCACCGCATGGGCAGCTTGGTTCACCGACCCCTGATTTTGGTAGTTGGGGTGTGTGTGTATGGTATCTGCTGGAGGGGCAATCCCCCAACCTTTACATAAACTACAATATAAAACCAATCACAAATCCCCAAATCCCTCATTGTCTTATTTGGAAGCGAAGCAAGCACCCTGATACTGTTCAAAACTTATACTTGCGTGGCTGTGGCTGTGACTGCGACCCTTCAATTCTGCTGACAGCTCATTTAACTTGTTTACTTCAGCTTATTTACTGCGCCTCCGCATCCCATAGCCTTAATACTGCTCTTTGCTAATACAGTGGTACCTCAGGTTACATACGCTTCAGGTTACATACTCCGCTAACCCAGAAATAGTGCTTCAGGTTAAGAACTTTGCTTCAGGATGAGAACAGAAATCGTGCTCTGGCAGCACGGCGGCAGCAGGAGGCCCCATTAGCTAAAGTGGTGTTTCAGGTTAAGAACAGTTTCAGGTTAAGTATGGACCTCCGGAACGAATTAAGTACTTAACCCAAGGTACCACTGTACAGCATTGTAGACGTCGACAATAGCCCATTGGCAATTGGAAACTCCTTAGCAGGAAATGTCTGTCTGCTTTAAAATGCTATGCATTCACTTTCTCACTTTTACACTTTTGACCTCATGCTTGCAGGAGCCTTGCCAACAAGACTGTCTGTGGTATATTTGTAGATAATCTCGTCAACCAAATGTTCGTATCTTTAGCATTACATGTGGGAGATGAAAGCTGCTTGCGCTTTAATATTACAAGTATATAGGGGGGGCATGCTGGGTCTATTACCTTTACCTGACACCCACTACCACAAAACCACCCCCCAAAACATTATACATATATCACAGAAGGAGGTGGTCTCCAGCAGAAATTTGAGAGTGTTGCTTCTCTCCTGTCTGCCAGGATACCTGATAATGCCTTACTTGATTGCATTTTCTGGGAAGCCTGACCATTCCTTCAAGATGGTAAATACTTAGTTCCTGAATCTTTTACGCATATTGATAGTGTGCTCAGCTTAACAGATACTGTAGCACCCTGCTTGTGGTTAACGCTTAGCTGGAATGAAATATTCAACGCAGCAATAGAGAAATTAAAATAATAATTTATTTGTCAGACAAATAAATGAGAGACACAGTGGTATATGGATACCCATTTCCTATTACCTTTTATGGGAGACAAAGAGCTATATTTCCTTCTATTCATAAATGGCAGACAAGTAGCCATATATCTTACATTTGCCTCGACAAGGCACCTTAATTACCAGATCACCTTTGCCCTATTGCCCTATTGCCCCTTCACTCCAAAACAGATGGCTAAACAGATGGCTCATGGTAACAGAGATCTTGGGTTCATGCTCTGTTTTTAGTGTTGTCATGCTCTGTTTCTAGTGTTGGAGAGAAATGAATACTGAGCCACTATTGCTATAGCAATAAAGACTTGAACCTCTTCTAGACAGCCAGAATCTGCACAGACAGAATTATATATCCAGTGCTTTTTTAAAATAGAAAAATAGGTACCGGTACTCACCATGAAGTTGTTACAGTGTGTGTAACACTTTTTAGCTACACACAAAAAAGAGGTGCCAGTACTGCGTACCCCCTGTAAAAAAAGAGCATTGTATATAGCAGTCCATTTAAGAATTTGCCTTTGAGCTTATTTCCTCTCCTCCCTTCCATTCCTTTTTCCTTGTGTGTCGTGTCTTCATGTAAACTGCTATGGGACCCCTTTTTTTAAACTTAAGAGCTTTGTATAAATGCCTTCAATACACAAACCAAAAGCATTTGCAAAAATAATTTTTGACCCTACCAAGCTTAGTGCTTGTTAAATTGTGCTGCATTTGACTTTATTATTTCATTTTTATTCCACCCTTTCCCCAAGGAGCATAAGGTTCTTTTCCCTCCCTATCTTTCTATGCACAGTCAACCTGCAAGGTAGGTTTGACTGAGGAATAGTGACTGGCCCAAGGTGGGGATTTGAACCCATGTTGTCCTGGTTCTAGTTACAGCTTGTTTATCCACTAATTACAGCTGTGGGAGGGCTAAATGTGGCCCTCCAAGCCTTTATCTCTGGCCCTTGGGACTCTGCCCAGGCTGCACCCCTCACAAACCTTGTTTCACAGTCTTCTTGGGTGTTTTTGTCTACCTAGAAGTGTCCTTGGGCTCTGATATGCCTCTGGGTTGCCTGGGTGGTGACAGAAAGGTATGTATGTGTGTACAAACTAGCCAGCCCACTCTACGAAGATATCATTTCCATTTATTGCCCTGTCCATTTTTGTCCATTTTTGCCAGCACTAAGCATGTGGCTCCCATAAAATGGTCCAGAAGACAATGCAGCCCTTGAGCTGAAAAAGTTCCCCCACTCTGGATTACACCATACTGGCGTAGCACAAAGAATCCTTTGTAACATTTGCATTGTATTTGCATTGTTGAACTATTACAGAAAGAGAAGACGAGAGAAGGAAAGACTGGGGTTATCAGTTTTTTTAACACTGGCTCCACTTCTCTGCCTTTAACTGCAGAATGGGACGCTGAGATGGAATAGGCAAAGATTATCTCCATGCCAAGAGAAGCTTCACCTGTTGAGCTTCTGTATGCCAGGCTGCAGTTAAATGTACAGGGCAAGGATAGTTTAAAAAAAAAACTAGCAGAAAAGGCTTGGCTCACAAACGCAAGAGGAACAGCAGACACAATCTGAAAGCGTTCTCAGAAGCTGTTAACACAGGGAAAGGGAAGCGGCGGCTCTCTTAAGGCGTTATTGGACTCCAACTCCCATCAGCCCCTCCCACGACGGCCACAGATGAGGCTTGATGGGAGTTATAGTCCAGAGTGTTCCACGTTCCCGGTGCAGCAGCTAAACAAAGCAATAACACTTCCGGTTGTTAATCGAACGCGAGGGGCAGCCCATGCGGGTAAAGGAATAGGACGAGGCACCATAGAGGTTTCGGTGACGGAGCGGTTCCGGGATGCCCGCTGTGCTCCACCCCGCGGGTGAGGGTGTTCAAATGGAATCCGGAAATGAGGATTGTTATTATCACGTTTTCCTCTTCTTCGATTCCTCTGGCCAAGGCGCAGGGTAGCGTAGCTGCGGGTGCAACAGGGAAAGGCTTTAGCAAAAGCGAGGGGGCGCTTTGTTTCTGTGAGTGCAAATTGTTGTTGAACGTGAGAGATTTTGCAAACAAAGGCCACTCTCAAGCGGTCCCCCGTTTCTCTCTCACTGCTTAGTCGTGGATACCTTATTTCCTACTGGGATTGTCAGAGGGGAAAATAATCATTGGGAGCGAAGACCTGCTTCCCAGTGGAATTAACGAGTTGGTTGTATCTTGTTTTAGACCCCTACAAATGAGTGAACCTAAGTTTTCATGTACTGTAAATAAATTTCAATGGGTCTACTCTGAATAGCTTAAGGATGCCTAGAGCCCTAGGTTTCTCTGCTATCAGGTTGTCAAGCATCTATATATAAGCAGGAGCCATTTTCTTAAGCTAGGAGTTAACAAAACAAACGAAAGCTTCTTGATAAAGTAGCATGTTTGATATCCCCCTGGTGTTCACGTTTGACATTCTAGAGTAGATTTTAATGTAAAGACCGCATTTTCATGGAAAAAACTGCTGAAAGAATTCATGATACGACGAGACAAAAATGCAGTTCATTCAAAATTTAATGTAATTAGACTTATCCTAACAGAGTTTCCAGAGATATTGCCACATTATGAGACGATGCTATGCATGTTTGCTCAGAAGTAAGCCTTACTATGTTCAGTGGCGTTTACTCAGTAGTAAATGTGTTTAACCTTAGTTTGTTCCTACCAAAAAGACAAAGACTCCTGTAGCACATTAACAAGGAACAAAGTTAATAATGACATAAGCTCTCATGGAGTATGTTAAAGGAAGGTGCAGCTGTTGAATTTCTGCCTGTCCAACACCAGGGAGAGCTGCAGTTGGGAGCCCTTAAAGCTCTGGTTCCAGGATATGGTCTTAAAAAGACATATGAAGCCACTCTTTTGCTGAAGCAACTGGAGCTGGGCATTGCCTGAATGGGGTGGGTGTGTTTGTGAGTATGCTTTCTGTGGCTCCATCGAGAAAAAGGGGCAGGATGTACATGTAATAAAATAAACACATCCAATCTTAAACAAGGGTATCAAAGGAATACTTTGTGATTGGTCTCTCATGAGTCCTGTGGAATCAGTTCCTCTTTAAGCAGGTTATGTGGTCTCTGTTTCTACACCCTCACTTCTGAACTCTCTTTTTCAGACAACAACAGGAAGTTTCCACCCCCCGAAGTCTGTCGGGTTAACAGTGTAATTTCCTCTAAGAGCAGCTGTCAGCTAAAAAGCCCATGTTGCTTGCAAGCACAGTATGACTGAGAAGCAGTCTTGTGCCAAGAGGGCGTCTTGGACCCCTACACTAGAAAGGATCCTGGGAACTGTAGTTTGTTAAGGGTGTTGAGAGTTGTTAGGAGACCCATGTTTTCCACAGAGCTGCAGTTCTCAGAATGGTTTAACAGCCAATACCTCTTGCCAGGGAGCTCTGGGAATTGTAGCTCTGTGAGGGAAACGGTTCTTGCAACAATTCTCAGCACCCTTAACAACTGCTCTTCCCAGGGGGAAGCCATGACTTGAAAGTGGTGTGATACTGCTATAAACATATAGTGCAGAAAGGGCCCAAGATAGGTGGAAGTTATGGTTATTTATAGAGGTATAAAACTGAGAAGGGGTGACATGTGACTGGAGAAATGGAAATATAATAGTTGGGAAGGAGCGAGCCAAGTATTTATTGTATAGAGCATACAAACTATTGCAGAATAAGGAAGAAGCTCAGTGGTAGAGCACATGATTTGCATACATAATATTTCCAAGATCCAGTCTTTGGCATCTCCTGTTAAAAGGATCTCCCATGAGCTGCCACCAGCCAGAATAAGCAAGACTGGCTGGACAATAGTCTTAATATAAGGCAGAGTTATACATTTCTAGAATAATTCAAAGAGGGTTCCTAATGCAAAATACTTAAAGTAATAATAATAGTAACCATAGAAATCTCTGGACATGCATAACTTTGGTCCATTAATTTCAGTGGGTCTACTCTTGAGTAGAACTTAGCTGGATACAGCCCTAATATATGGGTTCTGTCATCCTTAGTATTAATTGATACACTCAACTAATGGCATATATACAGTGGAAATATCTGTTCTTTTGTTTTTTTAGGAATGACTTCCCACTGAGTCTGAAAGCTATAGCTGATGAGTTTTTCTTACCAAACCCTGCCTTGACACTTTCCACTCCAAGGAAGCATTCCTGATGTGAACTTAAGCTGGGGAGGAGCTTGCTGAGAGCAGTAGAGGACATGATTTTCATAGGCTGGAGGCGGCTGATACACTTATGTAGCAGACACATCTTCAGTACAAGTCTAAAGCAAAAGGATGGAAGCAGCTGTTCGCTTTGGAAGTGCTGCCACCAGAAGACTTCAGGGAGTCCCCTCGATCCAGAGATGAGACTGTTTTTGGAGAAGAACACAGAAGTCATCAGCAGTGGGAACCTGACACCAGAAATAAGGTTAAGACTTCTGACTCCTCGCTGTCGATTTTGGCATGACAAGGCTGCCTTATGGCCATATGGGGACCCCTACTGGGCAATCTATTGGCCAGGAGGCCAAGGACTAGCCAGGTATAAAACACTTATCAGCCCTAGAAGGCATACATGCCACATGTTCACCCTGACTTAGGTTTACTAGTGTTATGGAAATAGGGTTTGCTAACGCAGGTGGCGCTGTGGTCTAAACCACAGAGCCTAGGGCTTGCCAATCAGAAGGTCGGCGGTTTGAATCTCCGCGACGGAGTGAGCTCCTGTTGCTCGGTCCCAGCTCCTGCCAACCTAGCAGTTTGAAAGCACGCCAAAAGTGCAAGTAGATAAATAGGTACCACTCCGATGGGACGGTAAACAGCGTTTCCGTGCACTGCTTTGGTTTGCCAGAAGCGGCTTAGTCATGCTGGCCACATGACCCGGAAGCCGTCTGTGGACAAAAACGGGCTCCCTTGGGCCAGTAAAGCAAGATGAGCGCCGCAACCACAGAGTCGGCCGCAACTGGACTTAATGGTCAGGGGTACCTTTACCTTTAAGTGGGAGGTCAGTAAACCAGACAAGAATCAGCTACGAAACTCTTTATTCCTGAACAGGAAGGGTGTGCCCTGCACCTATTGGTCGCAGAGGCAGACCCCAAACACATATAACACATAGCCTTTTATGCATTGAAGTAAACAACTCCTAAAACATCATCAGCTGTATGTTAGTCTTTGAGTTAGTCTGCAGAATTGCCTTATCTGTTCAGACAGTTAGCTTTCTATAAATGTTTCATATCTTCCATGGCTCTTTTATTGTGTTCTTAGTTGTTTTCCTTTTAACTCGCACCTTCTGCATTTCTCAATGCCCTTTTCCTTACATCCATCTTCTGCTTGATTTGCGACGTATGCATTCCTTATACCACTAGCTAATTCATATTCAGTGCTAGGCTAATGCAATAGACTTTGCTATGAATGTGGTTTTTTTACTGTTCTTGTTTTTAAAAATATACTCAGATACCTTCTTGATAACCCCGAGGTTGTCAGAGAGAAGAGAGTCCTCGATCTTGGAAGCGGTTGTGGAGCAACAGCCATAGCAGCCATGATGAGCGGAGCCTCGCATGTTGTTGCCAACGACATTGATCCTGGTAAGATGCTCCATTGCACGTGCAGTGCAGTCAGTCTCAGTGCATTGGGAAGAAGGGAGGAGAACTGAGCTTGTCCCATAGCCATTGAGGCATCAATGCCATCAAGGCAGGACTACTTGGTAGTGAAACAGTGAACACAGCAGTGATGATCTTCCAGCTTTGTTAAAATGAGATACCCATTTTGCAGAAGAGAAATGGTGTAGAACAGGTGTTAATTCACCCTCTCTTAAAGACATCCAGGATGAGCAGTTTCCCCTTGTCTGTCTGAAGGATAAAGAACCCTACACTGACATATGTCTTCATTTTGGCTGATTTCCCCAAAGTAGCTGGCGTTCTTTTATAACTCCTCAAGATAAAAGGTAAAAAAGGTAAAACCCGCCCCCCCCCCGAATGGTTAAGTACAGTCAAAAGCGACTATGGGGTTGCGATGCTCATCTTGCTTTCAGGCCAAGGGAGCTGGCGTTTGTCCACAGACAGCTTTCTGGGTCATGTTGACCAGCATGACTAAACCGCTTCTGGCGCAACAGAACACCATGACAGAAGCCAGAGTGCACGTGTTTTTGTGTTTCTGTACCTCCTAGATCAGGAAATCTGCTTGTTTTTCACTATTTGTTCCAACCACAGACTGTCTGATTCTAACCACCACAACATCTGGCAAGTTATTTACTTTGTCTTCACTTCCTTTCCTTTACTCACTGGAAAATGTTGCCCTAGATTTAGAGAAGTTACATGACTTACTCAGGCTAAGCTTGCCAACTTTGGTGGGGGGAGAAAAACCAGTGTGGAAAAAGCAAAACACACAGTGTTCTTGCAAGGCAGAAAGCAAACGTAAAGAGAAGCATAGTAGTCTTTTTATATGAGCAAAGTCAGAGATTGGTTTGGGGCTGAATCACAATTGAAGCCAAATCTCATAGTGTTATCTAGTGGTTGGAGGGCACATAGCCCTCAATATGAACACACTTCAGGAAGTAGAAAATGATCTTCAACGGGTTGTAGATTCCACCCTGAACAGCTAGATAAGATACTCACCAGAGCATATTCAAAGGACAACGAAACACCATTCAAAACACTAAAGAGATTTGAACTTTCCCCCAACCATCAGCCCTGACTTGGGGCCATTAACCATTAAACGTGCCTTACAGAATGAATAACCAGCCTGTTACCCAGTTTAGGATCCAATATAAGGAACGAATATAAGAAATACAACACAAATTCCACAATTGAAACCAAACAATACTACTATGGCTAATCGTCATCATAATCATCATTATTCCACATTTAAAATAACGTAATTAAAGAGAATTCTCAAAACAATGTGCTTAAAACAACTAAGAAGCACAAAAACAAATAATATGCAAAAAATTGAAATATATGAAAATGCATCATAATTGCAATATATCATATTGCAATCTTACACAGAACACATACTTCAGTTGTTTACTGCGCAAAACACTATTTCTGCTCTCTGTTGGGGGCCCCTTCCTCTTTCACATACCACATTCTTATCTCATAGCTAATGAAACATCTGGGCTCCATTGGCATTCTAATTCCACCCACACAGTTCCTAGTCCTTTGATTCCTGTCCAGCAGTTAGTGCCGAGCCACCCAGATGCTGCAGAAGCAGTGGATATTTCTTCTCACATATTCCCTCAAGTAATAGAGCGCACACATTAGTATAGGTCTAGAACTTAAACATGTATCCTAACACCTAACCGACTATATCAACTATCCCACACAAGCTGAAGCCACTCTAGATTGGTGATCAAGCTAGCTAATGGAAGAGGGTCTTACCCAGAGTCAGGGATATAGATGCTGCTGTTCTCAGTGGCATGAACTCTGGTCTGATGGAGAAAGGCCTCCCTGCATAAGCTAATATAGGATTTTATATATATTTATATATTTATATAGGATTTTGTCTAGCGGTCCATGCCGACTTTGGTGTAGAGTTGAGTCAGGTGGTCAGTCAATACACTCAGTTATGTAAATGATGCGACTTGAGCAGCCTTCACCAATCTGGTACCCTCCAGATGTTTTGGACTACAACTCCCATCATTCCCAGACAGAGTACAAAATGTAAGGGAGGCACCAGGGACTTGAATGTGATCAGCCCATGAACTGTGTCCCTAGCAATACTCTGCCCATAGAGACTCTAAGATAGCTTGCTAAAAACAATTCTGGCAAGGAAAGTCTTGCCCAACAAAGGATCCGAAAGACTAGAAAGTTGACCAGTCCAGGTGGCGTTACCAACTCAAAAATTTGGGCACTGATCTTTTCTTGTTTGTTTCCTTCTTTCTCAGTTGCAGGAGCTGCCATGCTGCTGAACTGTGAATTGAACAACCTGAATCCTTTCCATGTTCTCACAGAGAACCTCATTGGTACAGAAGTCGACAACTGGGATCTTATTATCCTAGGGGACATGTTTTACAGTGAAGCTCTTGCAGACAGCCTTCATCAGTGGCTGAAAAACCACATCCAGACTCATAGGACTAAAGTGTTAATTGGAGACCCAGGCAGGCCCTATTTTGTGTGCCACAAAATTCAGAAGCAGCTTCTCAAAGTCAGTGAGTATGACCTCACCAAATCAACGCAGCATGAGAACAATGGGTCCACCAGTACTGTGGTTTGGCACTACCAGCCTTGACTCTCCATGGACCTCAAGTGCAGAAATACTGGACTAAATGGCATGTCACTTGAACCACTAAAAGCCCCATTTTGTGGCAGTTCAAATTCTGACTGGTGCCAATACATACTATACTGCCTATATGCATTCTATCAGCATGCATACATTCTATATATTTTAATGACACAGCATGGTTTGTACCAGCTGAAGGTGGCATTTGTGCAGACTGGGACAGGTGTAATAAAAGAAAGCACTTTGCCTTATAATTCCCACTTTATTCAATGGAAATTATGTGTGGATGCCAGTATGTGGCTGAGTTTTATTCTTTAGAAACATAAAGGAAAAAGCTGTTTTCAATGAAGTCTTTTACTTGCAGAGGATGGGTGTATCAGTAGTTGCTGATGTGGATTAAAAATGTAAAATCCTATCTTCGTTGTAAAAATTTGATAAACCACCTCTTTGTGGCAGCTCACATGGAGCTTTGGTTACATTGGAAATTGCAAACAGATGTACTATCTGCAAGTGGTATGTGTTGTGTCCCACAGGCCTAAATGCAGATCTTGGGTGAGTGGTTTACTGAGACCTCAAAAGACCCAGTTGCAGGGATTCCAAATGATCAGTTGTAAAGCTTTCTTATAGAAAAACTTACAACACAATACAGAGATTCTTGCTGTTACAACTCGGGACAGATTCTGCATACATGGGGCAGGAGGTTTAAATTTTAATCTCCAGATTTAATCCTCAATCCATCTCCTACACTGTAGATTATCTAAGCGTCAATATACTTATTTTAACAAACATGCTGGAAGTGCTCTCGCCAGTTTCAGTATTTACCTTTGTGAACACTTTTGAAGTGTTGGAAGGAGCGGATAGCGACCAGTTTCCAATATCAGTGACCGAATGTCCTTTAACAGAATGCATATCAACAACCAAATCTGCAACAGTGCGTGGAGAATTATAAGGCATGAAAAGACTGAAATGGTCTCTCAGATTGGGCAGCAATATCCAAGAGGCACTATTTAGTCATCACGTGACAAACTTGCATCAACATTTTATGAGCAAATCTCCAAATCTTGTTCATGTCTTCCAGCAAATTGTCACAGAACTCGGGCCCTATTTGATAACTTCTACAATTAATAAATACACACAATCAACACACCTTAGCTGGTTTGACAGTCAGTGCAAGGCAGCTAATACAAGTTCTAGCTAGGACAGGCTTCCTCATCCTCGGCCCTCCAGATGTTTTTGGCCTACAACTCCCATGATCCCTAGTTAGCAGGACTAGTGGTCAGGGATGATGGGAATTGTAGTCTCAAAACATCTGGAGGGCCGAGGTTGAGGAAGCCTGGGCTAGGGCAATTCAGGATTTGTGTACAAATCTGTAAGAAGAATCCATAGAAAATTTGATCAAATGTAGACTGAAATACAAGAGTCTGCTCGAAAACAGGAATGCTGAATATATGAAAACCTAGTGGCAGGAATAGGAGTAATGGACCAGAGGGTTATCAGTAATGGAACAACAGAAAGTTATCAGACCAAACTCTCGCCAGTTTATTTAAGAAATGCCTTAATTGAGCTGCAGTTCCAAGTGATGCCCTCTGCAGTCTTGGGACTCGGCTAGATTTGTAAAGAAAAAACAATTCATATGTGTTGTATATGTGATATAATATTGTGACACCAGATAGCACTATGGAGTGCTGTTTTTCTCTACCCATTTTCCCTGTTTAAATTTACAACTTGTGTAACTGAAACACTTCTTTGATGTGTCCTGATTCAGTCTTGGATGGACACTGCACAAAGTCCCATTCTCAGTCAGACTTTGTATTTGTGGAAGACATCACTCATTATCTTCTAGTTGCCCCTTATATAGAGGTCACTTTCTGAAACCTTTGTTCTCACAAGCAAGCAGGTAGGCCCCGACAGAAATGATTCAGTTTCTTTTGAGTGTCAGTAATAGCTTAGTAACACAGAGTGACCTTCTACACATTAGCTGGAGAGAAAAAAATCAGGAAAAATGAGTCCGATAAAATCACTATAAATTGTTGTGATTTGGAGCTTTAATCTTGAAATCCAAGTTGAATTTGAGTTTGTAGGTGTCTCTGGTAACTCTTTCATCATGGATGTTGGCTTATGTTATGGACATACGTTCTTTATTATTCTATTAATACTATTGCTACAAGTCTGCCGTAGACTTTGGCTAGAATAATAAACTTGCAGACTGAACCTCCCATCCACCCATCTGTCAGATGGGGGAATGAATGGGAGGCATCTACTAGGTTGCACGAATAACTCCCAACTCCCTAGGCCAGCAGCCAAGCTCCCAAAGCAAGCAGGTAAGCATATGTGGGATGGCTCTGCAGCAAGTACCAGTTAGTTTCAGGGTTATAATGACTACCAAGATGACCTTACACATATGGTATTTGGCAGTGACTGCTAAATTTACACAACACTGCTGAGTGATGCATGGAGAAACAAAAGGATACTTTTGATGCTGATTGGTTTACATCTGTTTCTTTTATTGTCACCCAGAGGAACCCAGACCCACTATAACTCATATATCATTTTGGCTTCGGTTATTTAACTTAACATGCTATTATTATCTGCCTAATACACATAATGCCTGTATTTTCCTTTTATCTGATGATCAATACCCATTATTTCATGTTATTCTGAATAAAAATCATCTCATAAAAAATGTAAAATCTACATCAAGGCAATAACCAGGACGACCAAACTGCCATTAAATAGCATGCAGTCTTTGACTTCTACAGAATGTTTTATCAGAGGAGGGGGTGTGGGATAGAGTGGGTTGCTGTCAAAGCCACAAGGATGTATATCTTCTCACAATCTCAAGAAAGAATGTGGCAAGATATATCAGACATTCAAATAAGACTCCCACTATGTGCTCTGCAGGTTTAAAGTTGCACTTAGGGCAGCTGAGATGGAAAAATGTATAAAGGTTAGCATTTTCCCTTCCCAATTTTTGGAAATATAAAATCAAGCAGTTACCTAGATCTGTCTCGCTCCTTAGGTGAAACACACAGGTTCCTTCGTAGGCAGAAAACAAGGAATCAAGAGAAAGTAGGTAGCTTTTATATTAACAAAGCTAGATGTTAATTTTAGGTGGCATGCTAGGTAAAAAAGCAAAAAGAAGTCAAATTGGGTAGTTTTACTTAGTACTTGGAGTGTTTCGTCAGAGAATAAAGTCCCATCTTTGGGTAGTATAAGTCCAGTTTGCAACCAGCTGTCCAAGTCATTTAAAAAATGCTAGGTGCTTTTATTAATAATATAGCTAAATGGGATCTCCAGATTCAGAGACAGCATATCTCTGAAAGCCAGTTTGGGAGGGAGGGAAGGAAGGAAGCAACAGATGGGGGTTTCCCAGATACATCTGGCTGAACATTATGGGGAACAGGATGGTGTCTAGGGGCTCTTCTGCTAATTCTATTTTTTGGGGGGCGGGGGGAATCCAGCCTCTGGTATATAGGCTTTGAACAGAACAGCAGTCATTTCAAGTGTAAGAACATACAAGGGGGTCCCCACTTAAGCAGAGGTACTGTTGCAGTCGCCACACACATTACTGGGATGCGCGTGAGAGAGGATTCCCCCGTCCCCTTTTGGAGCCGAAAATGGTGCACTTGTCAGCAGAAGTGCTCATGCTGATCACGTACAAGTGGAAACCATAAAATGTAAGACCCTCACCTGGTTTAGCTGGCTGGTCAAAGCCATTCTCAGAGTACGGCCACTGTTGCATGCTGACACCTACTAGGAGCCACAGGTGAGAGCTGAGTGCAGGGTGGGGACCAAAGGTGGACAAAAGGAGCATGATGTGTCCCCCACCAGAGGTACAACCCCTCCTCAGTCCTAAGTACACCTACTAGAGAGCAAGTCCGATTAAACATGTACAGAGTCGGTCTACAATTCAAAATAAATTTATAAGAGTAATTACTTAAGTCAACCTTGTTATGCAGTTGCATTCCCTTAAATGCATTCTATTGCTATTAGTAAGCAATTTTTAAGTTCAAAAATATTCATACTGTGTTGTTAACAGCAACAATGAAAATTAGATTAAATAAAAGACAGCAGGTGTGGGTAGATGAATTAAAGCTCTGTGGTTTTCACTAAGGCTGAAAACATTGTATTGTTGAGTCAATTAAAGCTGTTAACACAGATCTGACATTTGTGCTTTAATCAGGCTCTAATCAAAACTGTTTCCTGCAAAAGAAGCAGCTCAGAGCACACTAAATAGAAACACAAAACCTTTCTTCATTCAGATATTGGGAAGTCCACCTTCTGCCCTGAACATGTTAATTTATTCCTTTGATTACCCAGCACAACTAGTGGAAGTGTTCTCTGAATATTTTAAGTTTGTATTCTCCCTTGGTCATGAAAGTCACCGCTAGCAGCCTTGAAGCAAGAATGCAGTGGGGCAGATATACCGTATTAGTAACTTTAATGAGGCTGTTATTAACAACCATAGATATTTCTATATACGTAATATTTAATGTTATACAGGTATATAATATAAAATGATACAAAATGAGATAAAAACAGAGGTTTTTAACGTTCTATAGTATACTATGCTGCAGATGGACAAAACACTCAAATCCTATTGAAACCTTTCGTTTGATTACTCATTTTTCTCTGGCAATGCATGGCCTGTACATGATCAAACAACTCTTATACAGGCTTAAGGAAGAAATCCAAATTCTAGTTTTCACTACTACGTTCCTCACTGGGCCAGAAAGTGGTATCCTGGCTAGGAGATATTAGAACAAAGCCATATGTTAACCTTTTCACCCAAAAAACAGAAGTAATGAGTACTATAAACACATGCATTAATTCTTTGGAATGAAAGAAAATACATTCACAACTTGAAGATGGTAGGAGCATTTATTTCAAAACAAGAACCAGCATGCAGGAAACTAAACCTCATGTCTCCAATTATAATGGCTACCTTGAAACATAACTGACCCTCCCCAAAGTGATGGCTGCGCAAGTGACCTTACAAAATGCTTAGATGCAAAAGTGGCTGTCATGTCTTGCTGGCTCACCACCTGCCACATCACATTTTCCTGTTAGTTCTTCACTGCCACAGAACTTAACGTTTGAACATAATGATTCCTGAATTACAGTTCTGACCTGTTGCTCTTACATGAACACTAACAACTTCCTATTCGTAATCCATCATGTGGAGTGGAAAAAAGAGAAACATTCTCGTTAATCAAGAAAACCAACACGACATTAGTGCCACTACCTTTGGCAGTTGAAACAGAAACGAAGCATGTCAGTGGGAGACAGTACACTCTACAACACCAGAGACATGCCGTTCCAGGAATGGTTATTTCTTGAAAAAGAGATGCCATCAACAACTAAAGAAAAATCAATAAACAGTCCATGAAACCTGCTTAAACTTATTTGGTCCAACCAGCTGTTCCAGGGCTTCTCGAGAACGATCTGCAAAACAAGGAAACAAGGATGATAAAATACATTGGACAATTCAATTTTCTCTAGGGTAAGAAAATGCTAGATAGGAAGGGTAATGCAAACGAATAATTTAGGGGGAAGAAGGAATGAGTTTCAGAGATCTTTCTACAAGGAATGGGCCTCCAGATCAGTAAATTGATGCTGCTATTTGCTGCATAAATGCTTTGCAGGCTCTTGTAATAAGCTTATTCTTCTCTTCTGGTTAAGCAGGTTAAGACATGTTTGTTTCAACATGTTTTCAGTTGTTTATATTCCAGTGTTTTCTGCAGACATTCATTCATTGTTTTTACCTATTTTACCCTTCACTGAATGGTCCCATACTGAGTTACAAAAACCTCACAATAAAACAGCACACTGTAT
The DNA here is from genome assembly GCF_965153285.1 of Podarcis tiliguerta. Lineage (NCBI taxonomy): Eukaryota > Metazoa > Chordata > Lepidosauria > Squamata > Lacertidae > Podarcis > Podarcis tiliguerta. The sequence goes on along the minus strand of NC_139543.1, from coordinate 54,856,563 downwards.
TAAAAACATAAAATAAAATGACCAAACTAACAAAACAGCAGCACAGAACAGCAATGCAGCAGAAGGAGGGCAGGTTATTCCACAAACAGAGAGCCAACACAGAGAAGCAACTCTCACACACCATTGCATATCAGACTGCATAGGACAGCAGAACTGCCAAGGGGGCCTCCCCTGCTGATCTTAACACTAGAGCAGGTCAATGTGGTTGTTTTGCTATTATTTCTGGGTTTTACTTAGGTTGCTTTGAAGCTGTTGTTCTTATTCTCATCTGTTTTAAACCACCTTTTTGGGGTGGAAAACACCCAATTTTGATTGAACAAAATGTACTAGTATCAAGGCAAAATAATTTTAGCAACATTGTATCCAGTACCCTTTTTCTTCCCCAGGGAGTACTCAAGGATACGCAGTACTGGGACCTCTTTTTGCTGTTAAAAAGTGTGGCGCTTACTGTAACAACTTCTTGGGGGAAAAGCACTGTTTGTATCTGATGCAGTTGAATTAAACAATTGCTCTGATAAACAAGCATATCTGGACAGAAGCCACACAGGCATACTGTCAAAACCTAAGTTATACAAGAATGTATTTGGCTCACATCCAAGCATACGAAGAGCAACTGTTTAAAATTGCATTTGCTGTGAACGTAATTTTAACTAAGTTATGAAGGTGGACTGATTAAGTCAGGACAATGTTAGGCTTTTTTTTAAGAACAGGAGAGATAAGCATATTGTTTCAAGATATGGAGCAGGGAGTAGTGGTGTACCATTCTGTCTCTGAAGACTGTTAGAAAAATAGAAACATGCCTCTTATTCCCATTTTAACAAGTTTAATTGTGTTGCATTGTGGTAAGGAAACATTTACCTATATATTTATTATTTACTGCTCTATTACTGCTTGTCTACCAACATCTGCTTTTGACTATGATATCAGCCCTCCTACTGACCTAAGGTTAAATGAAATTACCATGTCTAGCATTCATTTCACCATTGCCTTGGTGATTATCTGTTGCATTCTTTCAGTGTACAAGGACATGTCCTGATTAAAACAGTTAGTTTTTATCTAGGAGGGGACAGTGAATACAGAATATGGAGTTCTAACTGCTCAAAATGGATTCAAACTAGAAGGGAAAGGCAGATTTATCCTTCAGCTTGCAATGAAAAACATATTTGAAATATAAAAGCTAAAAGAGCAGCAAGAATATATCAAACCAGCAAGCCAATGCACAATTACATGTACTGCAATATTTTAAAACCATTTAAAAGAGCAAAGCTAATTTAAAATCCAGTCCACTCACAATACCAACCAACATAAAAAACATCTTTAAACTCATTTAAAAGAAAATATGGGGCCACTGCTGAAAATACCCTGTCTCTCGTGCCCACCAGTGAGATGGATCCTGTTGGTGGCTCTGTGAGCAGTGCCTTTGAGACTGATCTTAAGGCTCAGACAGGTTGACAAAATCTATTCTTGAACTTAGCTAGTAAGCTGCACTTTAATCACCTGTTATCAGTGGGCATCCATGGAACAGAAAAATGTATATCCTTGGACAACAAGTGAGAACAGCTTCCACAGCTATGTCAGTCAGATTCACACACCGTTCCATATGGATCTCCTATTTGGGATAATGAATACCAGCATCAGTAACTGTTACAGACAATAATGCAGGGGTCCCCAACCTGCAGCCCATGGGCCGGAAGCGGCCCAAGGAGGCCATTTAACCTCTAAACCGAGCTGCCCACTTGGCGAGTCCCCATGCGCTGCATTAAACTAGTGCAGCATGGTAAATTGGGAAAACAGAAGCAGGGAAGGAAGGAAGTCTGGGCGCAAAATTGCGCAGGGTAAATAAGAAGATACAAAATGTTGAATGTAAAAGTTTATGTTTTATTTATTATTATTTTTGTTTTTGAAAATCAATAAAAAGCATTAAAAAAAAAAAACCAGCGCAGCATGGCGCAGGGACTCTCTTCCACGGCTCCAGAAATCGCTTCTGTGCATGCCCAGATGCCGGAAATCGCGTCTGCGCATGTCTGTGGTGCCGGAAATCACTTCTGCGCATGCCCAGATGCTGAAAATCGCTTCTGCGCAGGTGCAATTTTTGGCATCTGGGAATATGCAGAAGCGATTTCCAGTGCCATGGACATGCACCGGTCCAGCCCACGGAGGATCTCTGCAGGAGTGATCCAGCCCATGCCTGGTAAGCCTTGCTGACCCCTGCAATAATGGAAAAAACCCATATGAGAGTAAGAGCCACCCTGCTGGATCAGACCAAAGTTCCATCTTGTCCAGCAGCATTCTGTTTCTACAGTGGCCAGTCAGATGTCTATTGGAAACCCACAAGCAGGGCATCTAGTCATCTTTGACTAATAGCCACTGATTTAATCCCTTAATTCTATTAAGAAATTTAAATATACTATTTACTAATAATAATGATTTGTACTAAATATGTTGAAAAGTTACCTTTAAATTCTTTGAACACATTCCACTAACAAGTGCTATTACACCGTCATCAGTAACCTGGATGGGACAAAATCAGAATTTTTGTTGAATAAATAAATAAATAGTATAGTAACTGTCCACTTCAATAAACCAAAACATTAAAGCAATCCTGTAAAAAACAACAACAACCATAACAACTTCAGTCCGGTTTTCTTCAATCTGAATGTCTTATAAACTTGAATTTTACACAAATGGAAGCCAAATTAATATATTCTCTTTAAATTACAGAAAAATTAGATATATGTGCAATAATGCCACTTTTCAGGCCTTTCTCTGACTTAGTACAAACATCACACTAAGCCAAAGCATGGCTTAGCAACAGAAGCAGAGGAAGCTTCCTTATACCAGCTCAGACCATTGGTCCATCTAGCTCAGTATTCTCTCTCCTGACTGGCTCTCCTACAACTGTAGGAGATCTCCATGGATCTCCAGGGTTTCAGGCAGTGAAGCAGGACCTGGAGGAATTTTACCCTTATGCTTTTCATATAATCAGTTATCCATATAATCAGTTATCAGTTATCCATATATTCACATATATTCACATATAACCAGAGATTTTTACAATGATTTTATAATCCATGTTTGAATCGTGAAAGCTTCTGCTTAGCTTAACAGCAAATTGCTTAAATCTGCAAAGTTTAAATGAACTTTGTCCTAGTACCTTCTTGTTCTCTCTACAAGAGGTGAAGCGATAAATCAGATGTGCTGGTACATCTCCCCACCCCCCTTGTCCAGACAAAGTCTATGCAGTGAAACAGGAAGGTGCTAACCACAAATGTCCTTTATGAACAGTTGGTCGCCTGGGAGTAACAGTTAAAGTTCCTCCTTGCCTTTCTCTAGGAGAAAGATAAAGTCTGCCTCAAGACTGCATGTTCAAACTAAAAAAACAGAAGTTGGGAGAAGAACTCTTTGTACGGTCAGGAGCAAGGCTCATTAGCTTATTTTGCTTTCGTTCGCAATTATATTCGATTATGTCATGTATGTACTCAGGTATAAAGCCCCAGGCCGACAGAGCTTGGGGCCCGGTCTTTGGAAAGGATTCCACTGGGTCAATTATTGCTCAGCAGTAAACCTCACCTTCTTTTCCTCCAATTGCTGCGTCTGTCAATTCTTGGACTCTATTTGAGTTGGTCACTGGTACCTTTATTAAAAACCGTTGCAACAAAAGTCTCTCTCAGGCCTACCTGGAGAGGCCAGGGGTTGAACCTGGGACCTTCTGCATGCAAAGCAGATGAAGAATTTCCTATCTCCATTTATCTCTCTGTTAGGACACTGTTTTGTTTGTTAAAACGCAGTATTTTATATTAGCAGTGCTGCTTAGCAATCCATGTATGAACTCTCACCATTCTAAGGAAAAAACCAGATTGCTTCACGTACATCCTGTATTCTAATGTGAAAGAATTAAAAGTTGAGAATACATAAAAGGAGATCGGCCAGGCGTAACAGTATCACTGAATTTATGTTAATGTAGAGAATGAATATATTAATCATGGGTGATTAAGAATAGATGTTTGTAGACATGTAAAGAATTAATTAATTAGATATTAATTAAAGTAGACCTTGAAGGATGACAATGTCTGATCACATATTATTATAATGAGAAGACTGGAGTGGGCTAGTAAAAAGAGTACTGTATAAGGGTTTCTATTTGATTTAGAATGATGACCATAGGCTGTAATTCCTATGGGGAAGCTGTTGTAATCATTTGATTGGCTACTCAGAAATCATTTGCGTAATCTGAAAGTGTATGAGAAACATGGCTTTGCTGTTAGCTTCTGTTATCACTGTGCTGCTGCGTGGAGTCACAGGACTCTGTTTACATTCCAGAGACCTTGCAGTCTCACGGCAAAGGGAGACGGGTTGTGACGTTAGTGGTTTCCTGTTTCCTTTGTTTCTTTGTTCAGTTGCTCTCTGCTTGCATAGAGAGAGGATGTCTTTTCTGTTCTGCGTAGTTTAGAAATAAAACTCTTTACAATGTAGCCAAACCTCTCGTCTCTTCCCTGTGCTGGGAACCCTGCTGGATAGAATGTGCTTGAGGCCTTATCAAAGGCTCAGGTCATCAAACACGTCGGAGGCAATTTCAAAGGCTCAGCTCAGAGGAAGATGAGGCCTTATCAGCTTGGCCGAGCGGAGTTCCGACATTTTTATGGGGTTCTTGGAAGCCTCCTCATTTTTTAGGCTGTGCCTATGTGCATTTGTATTTCAGTCTTTCTATCTTTTCACTTAAAGCCTGCATCCATTTCTTCTGAGTTTCTGGAAGGGATACTCCAGTCTAGGAACCCCTTTTAAATTTAGCCAAAAGCTGTGATACTCTGTATGAAGGTTTGCTATGTTTATAACTGCTTTTAACCTTTCTGCCATTAGACACCCATTTATTACATTTCAAACTGGGGACCCACAAAGATTCAAGAATAGCAGACAGTTCCAAGCAAAAGGGAGCTTCCTTGGAAAAGTCACATCCCTGATCTGTAATTAGCTGGAAAAATCACTTTTGCACCAAATTCTGGGGAATATATATGGCTCATTCATATATGTATGTATGTATGTATGTATGTATGTTGAAGAGCAGCAAGAGTCAAAAGAGAAGAAGCAAACAAGCAAAGAGAGGAAAAGGAAGAGTGGTTCTGATCAGAAAATGGAGAGGATCAATATGGAAGAGACCTCCAAGCATGGCGTGAAGGACACCAGCTATTTAATTGGTTTTCTGCACTAATGTTATGTGATGAATTGCTCCCTCTGATTATGCTTTATATTAATGCACTTGCATCACTTATTGCACCCATATTTAATTACGTTTCTGGATTTTAATTATGCCATGCCTTTGCCGCATTGATTACTCCCTCCAATGAATTGCTCCCCCCATCTGAATAAATGAATTGCTCCCCCTCTTGATAGAATTAGTTAACTGAGCCTCAAACCTGCAGATTGTATATTGTGTGATTGCTTCCAATATATCAACTTATAAATCTTGGGTGCTTTCTTTTCATTCACAGAATCACATATTGTTAAATATTAACCTTGCTTAGTGCAGCCACACAGCGCCTGGTTTATTGGTCAATTCTCACTAGTTTTGGCAGGGTTACCCCTAGTCTGACTTATCTGCAGTTCCTATTTTAGTTTCCTCTTTCACCTTATCTTTTCATTTCCTTTCCTTTCACTTCCTTTTTTATTTTAATTTTGTATCTATACATTATTCTTATTATTCTTATTATTACATTACTATTCAGTAGCACTACTCAACCCCATTATCTTCTGTTAACTCTGCATTAGCTGTGCATGCAGCAGCCCTTAACCTCCGGCAGCCTCAGCAGTAGTGTTTCTGCTACAAATAATCACAACACGCCCAAACTCTTCCTACGTGATACTGCAGAATCTTTGTCTTACCAGCCCTCCAAAACAGGCAGAAGCCTGGTCTTGCCAGGCCTCCCTGTCCCCATACTAGCAGACAGACCATGCGCCTACCAACTGTTGTGTGGTTGGATGCCCAGCCAGGAGGCTGGAAGGAGGCGCTGCCTGCCCTAAGAAGGCCGTAGGTAAGGACCTCTTGGGCATTCGTCCTCCAAAAACCAGGGAGCAGACCAGAACCACCATGGACGACCAGGTTCCAGGGACCTCTAGGCACCAGGTAAACCCATCATCCTCTGGCTCTTCTCCACAGTCATCAATAGTTGGCTCTCACTGTCTTCCCTTCTTCTCCTTCAATGGTTCATATTTCATATTACATTTTCCTGCATAATTTTACTATAACTATTCAAATCAGTTTTCCACTTTTATATCAATAAAATATTATTTACTCTGCTGAATTTATTTTAATACTGCACTCTGATAATGTAAGCTACAAGTGTAAAATGCGTGGGAAAGGAAGGGAAATGGGAAACACTAGATTTACAAGCCAGATGACTATTTTCGCAACAAACTTCACTGCAATTTATAGATAAGAGTCCACATTTCCTGTGGTAGGCTCAAAACACTCATTTTATCTAATGCAACCACACTAAGCAAAATTAAGGTACCGTATTTTTTGCTCTATAAGACGTACTTTTTCCCTCCTAAAAAGGGGAAATGTGTGTGCGTCTTATGGAGCGAACGCAGGCTGCACAGCTCTCACAGAAGCCAAAACAGCAAGAGGGATTGCTGCTTTCACTGCACACCACAACACACACACAGTTCTCAAGAGTATCATTTTAATCATGCCATTTTGCAAGATATCTATGCCAATAAGATATGTATTTGCCAACAATCTTACTTGGGTAGATGAAAAATCCACACTATGTAAAGATTGGCAGTTCTGTCCAAGAGCTTGCAGTGATGTATCTGTAATGCTGGAACATCCACCTATGTTAACTATTTGCAAAAGTGGGCAGTGGAGGGCAAGGGCAAGGACTCCACTATCTGTAACGTTGCTACATCTTTTAAAAGAGACTTCACGTAAATAAGGGCATGACAAGGCCAGTGCTGCAACCCCTGTTGGATAAACAAAGCACATCATTCTCACGTTCATCTCCAGAAGTTCGAATAGAAGAGCATATTAGAAGAAATTATTACTTTAAGAGCAACATATCAAAACACTTTGGGCATTAATATTACAAATTACAGTCAAACCTGAGGGATACTAACCTCAAATATCAATTCTGCTTATAACTTTAGAATGCTGGCCACTTTGGGCATCATATTAGTATATTCATTGTGCTCTACTAATAATGGTTGCAATTCAGTATACAGTGGTATCTTGGTTTATGAACTTAATCCGTTCCTGAAGTCCGTTCTTAAACCAAATCTGTTCTTAAACTGAGGTGTGCTTTCCCTAATGAGGCCGCCTGCTGCCAGTGCCCTTCCACCGTTCGGCTTCCGTTTATAGACCGAGGTAAAGTTTGCAAACCAGAACGCTATTTCCGGTTTTGCGGAGTTGGTAAACCAAATAGTTTAACAGGGTTGTTCGTAAACCGAGGTATCACTGTAGAGTTAAGTGTCCTTAGGACCATTGATGTGAATGGGCATAAGTGTTAGCTTGTTCTCATCTAATCCTTCCTTTTCTATTTGTATAACTGGTACCTAAAATGACATTCATTTGCTTTATTTACATTCATATCCCACCTTTCTCCTGTAGTAGAGCTCAAAGTGATACACAAAGGATTCTGAGATGGTCTCCCAGACTTGGACCTCAGCAAGGTTGATGTATCATGTGCCTTTAGGCCAGGGTGGGGAACTTGTAGCCTTTCAGATGTTTATTAGACTCCAACTCCCAACAGCCCCTGTTATCCTAGACAATTGTCGGGGATGATGGTGTTTGCAGTCCAAAAATATCTGGAGAGCCAGATGTTTCTCACCCTTGCTTTACAGCACACCCTGCAACCTTGTAAGATACCTTGAAGGCAATCTAATCCAACCCCTTGCTCAGTGCAGGATCCACAATGGAGGATGCAACTGCAACACCCCTGGGAAATGGACATTCAGCTTCTGCTTAAATACCTCCAGCAAAAGAAAGCCCTTCAGCTCCGGAAGGCAGCTTGTTGCATAGCTCTGACTTCTTTTGAAACTTCCTTTCTAACTGCCTAATGTTCTAGCCCAAAGCCATCTACTTGTGGGCTTCACATAAGCACCTGGCTGGCCCCTGTGAGAACAAGATGCTAGGCAAGATGCGCCCTTGGCCTGAAGCAGCAAGACTCTTCTTATGTTAAGTCTCTCGCATCTTTAGTTAAAAGCTCCTCACAAAGCAGGGTTGCTATTTGCTGCGATGACGTGGTTAGCTGGAGCCGGTAAGAGCAGATGGTGCTCTGGGCTAGATGGATCAATGCTCTGACTTAGCATAAGGCAGCTTCCTGAGTCATGAAAAAGCTCAAAACTACAAAGAAAGAGAATGTGTAGCCTTCAGAGCAGCATTTTGGAAGGAAATCCAATCCTCTGGGTATTTATTTACTAAAAATGATAATGAGAATCCTATTTGGGGAAGAAGAAGAAAGCCTGAATGAAGCTTAATTTCTTCACTGTCCTTTGAAATAAATATCACATAGAAAACAAACCTTCCGAAGTGACTGTTAGTCTGTTGCCTTTCCAAATGTTCAAGTTAATTTTCTTAAGTTGTTTGCAGTTACAAAGCTGTTGCAAGGCATTATCTGAAACATCACAGTCCCGAAGGTCGAGTGCCTCTACTGCAGGGTGCAAAACCTAAAATGAAAATATTTCTGTCAAGCTCTACGTGGCGCGGCACAGGAATGGGGAACCTTAGGCCTGAGGGCCAAATGTAATCTTCCATTCCTCTTCATCTGGCCTGCCAGGGGCTGGTGGTGGTTGCTCGCGAGTAACCAGGCAGGACTCTGACCTGTCTTTTACAGGTTTTATTGGTGTAAACTATATACAGTGCAGAAACACAAAGTTCATGTCCGTCCTAGTCGCTTGCAGGTTCCAGGAGTGACCCCTTCCGGTTTCTCCCCAACATAAGAACTTAGACACCCCAAATCTCTGCCTCCCCTCCTTACGTTTCACCCCTCTGTGTAAGCTGGGTGACAGAAATGGCGTGTCTGTCTCCTGGCCAGCTGGTAGCATCTTTGAGCCCTCCCCTCGCCTGGCTATCCCCTTCCCCCTCCGCTCCACTGGAGGTGTGGCTTTCCCCACCACTCGATGAGGGGCTGCTCCTCAGAAGCCTCGGAGGCTCTCTGTATCCCCCTGCTTCCCTCCCCAGCCCCGACGGCAGTCCCCTGACATGGCCCTTGGGACTCTACCAATAAATAATAAATTCATTTAATATTCATTAAGATTTTAATGAGCTTTTCTGTCCTTACTCACAAAAGACCCTGAAGTACTATTTGCAAAATGCATGTTTGTTACCACAGCTTTAACTTTTGCTCAAATTTATTTAAAACAATAGCAGATATGCCTTGTCAGCAACAGATCAGTATTACATCTAATTTATTCCCTCCTGGAAGATCTAGCAGGTATCCCAAGCTTGTCAAGGGGTCAGCAAATACAATTCTTCTATGGATAATAAAATTACTGTGCCCTCTTTCCTTAGGCAAGCGCTTGATCATTTTGCCAGTTTATTTAAGCTTACGGATTTTAATAGCTTTGCCATTAGAAACTGGCCTGTATATGGAAGATGAGTCATGTTTGGAACAGAGCTTTAAACTCAGGCAAAGGTTTCAGCCATGGTTCCCATTTGAGGCTAATGTAACAATTTAGAAGAGGAGTATACTAACGCTGATGGCAAATGTTGCTAGATGCAATTCTACTTCATGATAGATTGTCCCTATCAAATCCAGATTCCTTCATATACTGTATCTGAACATTCTTCAAGGTAATATGAGATAATCAAATTCAGCACCAAAGAGAAGAGGAACTAGCCTAAATGGCAGAATGGTGCAGGTGTGGGTAAATGCAAATGAGAAAATGCAAGTTTTTTGTTTTGTTTTTTTAAAGAAAAAATGCAAGTTTTGTTGAAAGAGAAATAATAATTAACTCTTCTGATGCTTAAGTTTGTTACTTGTTCCTAGCTCCTTATCTGTGTAGGAATTTGAAATATAGCTCAATCAGAAAACTAAAAAACAAAACAAAACTTGACATGTCACTGAACTCCAAAGTAAATTTTAGAATGCCCCATATTACCCCAATGACCTGAAGAATGTCCCTTTCAAGATACACACTACTTTTCTGCAATCAAATTATTTGTGTTTGTTCAATACTCATGAGAACATGGTGACCTCAAATGACAACAGCAAATGAAGGACTAGGGGTGTACGATCAATAAGCTCTGGGACATCACAAATCACAGACCCATAGATCCAGGAGAGCATCCTCTGGGAACTGACATTAAATCACATCAATTCCACCACTTTATTGGGGCACAATACACTGTCATATTGTTAAAATATGCAGAAATGAATAATGAACTGGGGCACTACACTCCAAACCCTGGTTTGGAGAACCCTGGTTAGAACCCTGGTTTCCCAGGTCCTAGAACAACGCTCTATCAAATACACAGCCTTGGCTTTGACTATGGAAAAGACAGCAGGAATAAATGCAAATATAAATATGTATTGTTTGTAAGTCCCAATGATGACAACGTGGAGAGTTGTGCTCAAAGTGCCACCTTACCGTATTAATATTTGAATCACTTATCCATCCTTGGACACTCAATGATTTGATCAGTTTATCTTTGATGTTGGGAGGCAAAGGCTTAATATCTTCCGCATATCTGGATATGTTCCTCGTTAAGCAATGAAGGCTTCTGGAGGGGAGGAGGGGAAAGAACAAAAAGTAGTCATAAGATGACACACTTTCTTGGCAACTTGGGAAACAATTATGTAAGCACAATTTCTTAGACTGTAACAACAGGGACTTCTCTTGGGGGGCGGGGCTATCCAGCACCTAGTACAAAATTAGGTAATGAGAAAGAAAAAAAAGATGTACACCAGAGGCAGGGGTATTGTTGTATTCCCATCACTCCTGTCTATTGACTGTGATGGTTGGGGCTGGTGGGAATCCAACATGTTGAAGTCCACCTGACATACACAAACAAGTGGAAAAGATATTCACAAAGTTTACTCATATCAAAAAACATTTAACACAACTTTAAATGAGTTCTAATCACAAATATATGTATATTCATTTCTGAATGGCTTGGAGCAAGCGTGCAGAACCTTTGTTGCTGAACTACAGCTTCCATCAGCTACAGGAAGCATGGCCCATGGCCAGGGCTGATGGTAGTTGAAGTTAAGCAACATCTGGAAGATCAAAGGTTCTAAGGTTCCCCACATTAAGCTTAATTATTATAGAGACATTTAGTTTTAAACTGCACTTTGGGAACTTTGAGGTTCCTCAGATGCTCATCAAGGGCTTCTGAGTGAAAATGATCATTGGCTGAAAGGCAGTTTGCTCAATGTGACTGAATTCCCCTACAACGTGTAGCCAGAGTTAGAGAAATCAATAAATTATGACTTCAGGATTAAGGATAATGAACTTTGCTCTGATCAACAATAAGAGTGAAGGTGACATGGAATAAGGGTGAGGGTGACATTGCTGATTCACATACTGCTTTAGTCACAAGAACAAAGTCGCGCAAAAATGTTGTAACACTGCAGACTGCCAATAAGCAAAATTATTGCTATGTAAAATAAATCTTAGGGCAAACAACTATTTATGCAACATGTTAAAATACTGCTTTGAACTCTTGGTAATATTCCACTGTATCTGAAGAAGTGAATCTCTGTACTGTGCATGACATTTACTGTATAACTACTATGCACTTTGTATCATATTCAGAGGACGCTCTGGTAAACGTATGCTAAGACCTCTTTCAGCCACTTGGAATGAAGAGGAGCATTAGGCATGAAACAAAAGTTGTCCTGTAGTTCGATTTCCACATCAGTATTGGGTGTGCTATAGAGTCCCAGTGCCCTGGATGAACAAATGGGTACCCTTCAGCATGCCCCCAGAATCCTCTGCTCTGTGCCCAGGTTCTGCTGGAAGTCACTCTCAGTAAAGCTATATAGGCACTTGAAAAGTGTTTGGAAATCTCTATATACTGTAAATAAAATAATTATGTTGTAGGATTTGATTATTTTATTATTGTACTTCGTATTTTTTATAAATTTGTGTTTTTAACATTATGAAAACAGTCCTGGGAAAACCATTTGAAGAGCACATAAGCAAACAATGAAAATGAATTCAGGGGCTACTCAGTGTGTCAAGGATTCCTGAGATTAGACAAATTTATAGAAATGTCTCCCAATAGCTAGTAGCCAGTTGAAAGAAATCTCCTATTTAGAAACTGTGATGGCTATTTCCAATTTGCTCTGCCTGTGAGTTTCTTAGAGGCATCTCTCTGTCCACTGTTGTCTGCAGAGCTGGATCACTATTCAGATCCATTACAGAATATTTTTTGTAAGCAACTGTAAATTTAATTGTTCAGAATACAAGTAACATGGGAGGTCAGAACTGCTTCCAGTACAATTTTTATCATATACAGTGGTACCTCGGGTTACAGATGCTTCAGGTTACAGACTCCGCTAACCCAAAAATAGTACCTCGGGTTAAGAACTTTGCTTCAGGATGAGAACAGAAATCATGAGGTGGCAGTGCAGTGGCAGCGGGAGGCCCCATTAGCTAAAGTGGTGCTTCAGGTTAAGAACAGTTTCAGTTTAAGAACTTATGCCCAATTTATTCCCCATACAGACTTCTTAAGCTTCTGTTAAACTGCTTGTGCTGTCAACAGACACATGAGGCTGGTGTGGGAAATACGTTGCTTTTTCATTGTTTCCCTAGGATAAGGATGCTTTTATTAATGCTTCTTATTATAATAATGCTTTTATTAGTGGATCCTATTAAGACACACCTACCACAATATATAGCTTGGCCATTTTTTGAATAGGATGTTTCTAAGCAACTCTTTGCCTTTCCATTACTTCTCAATTTTTAATGATGCTATATTTTTGCTTTTTCATAAAAGTCTAAAGGTCTAAAGAGCAGCTGCCTGCTAAGATAATAGTGAGCATAGAATTTGATAGTTTATAGCTGATAGGGTAACCACAAGGGATTCCACCGAATAAGGAATGCAGATTTAGCAAAAGTCATGGAGCTCGCTGTTAAGAACCTAGACTCAAGAGCAGCTCGCACCTGTAGCTAGGATATTTGGTGGTCAACTTGGGGTTTGTCCTCTTAGCCTTATCAGATAACAAACTAGCTTACACCTGCATATGGAACAAATAGTGGTTAACACATCAAAATAGGGCAATTTGAGATAAGAATAAAGGGGTTGCTTGCATCAAAATATAAAATGTAAAGATGCTTTGACAATATTTGTGCAATGATTAAAATGGGGAAGTGGGATGGTAAAATGTTAAGGCGGACGCGATATGTTGTAAACTTTGCATGCTCCTCCATGGTGGGCATGTAAAGTAGGGACTTTTTGGCGGTTGGGGGGGCAGATTATATAAACTGTGTTTTTCCTCATTAGGGTGTGCCTGCATTGGTCACCCATCCTTGTTCAACCATGCTTTTCCTTCAATAAAATTCTACTACTTCACCAATTTTTGTCCAGATCTTATTATTTAAAGGATTTTGAGATCTAAGTCTTAGGAACCAGGTTTTTTTGGTTTTTTTGTATCTCTAACAGCTGGAAAACCAACAGGTGAAGTTTTTCCAGGTATGAGATAAATGCAGGGTCACCCGAGAAAGTCTTGCAGCTCAATGATATTATTATTATTATATTACAGTATTATTAAAAGCACAGCTACAATGGTCCCAGGGTGAAGTTGGTCACACTTCTCAATAGAAGAACAGCCAGGTTTGTTTATTTATTATATTTCTCTATCCCACCTTTCCTCCAAGGGGCTCAAGGTGCCGTACATGTCTCTCCCTCCCTCCTCATAGAATTTGTATCGGGCTGCTCCCTAGCCCAAGGGCTCTAACCACACTACTCAAGGCAAGGTGGAATTTCAGCAGGCTTGCTTGTCGACCAAGCCGCACCTGCTGAAACGGCCTCTTCCGCGCAGCTGTTTAAAACTGCTCTCTGCACACGCTCAGGGGCACGCGTCTCCTCCTTGATTTGTTGGCACACCCCAGGGGCAGAATCCGGACAAAGGGCAGCAAAGAGGTTAGCGAAGAGGCGGGGAGGATATAAGAAGGGTGACGTCGGAGATGGAGGTGAAATAAGGTGGTTTTCCTGGTGCCGGGGAGGTTCATGGTGGGTGGGGGGACGCACGAGTGAAGACCCCGCTCGCCCCGCCGGCCACTCACAAGTCGAGGAGGGACCTAACGGCCCCGCCGCTTTCGCTGAGGTAACTCATCGCTAGGCCCCGGCAGCTCGCTCTCGCTCTTCCTCTCAGGCCGGGGGATGTGCGGCGTCAGGGACCGTCCTTCAATTCCTCGCAATTCACAGACGCAGCGCCCTCTATGCCTCAGCCCTTTCCCCAGCGACGGAACTCGAATGAGAGAAAGGGGAATTCGGAATTGGCAGAGCGACCCTAAGTTGAGAGCGGAGCACTTTGGGAAATGTAGTCTTCGGCGTGCGGTACTGAGGCCTTCGGAGGTGGTTTGGCGTCGAAGGAGAAGGGGTCGTCGTAGGTTCTAAACGGGGGTTTAGCTCAGTCTCCCGCCCTCAGGCCCAGCGGAGCTGAAGCAACGTCAAAATAAGCCAAAATAATCCTGTAGTATCTACTTCTTCTTCATCCTCATCTCATTTCGTTTCACTTTTCATTTTATTCGTATGCTGTCCATTGCATAGTTAAAACCATGCGCAAGGCGGCTTACAACACGGAAACAATTTGGAATGGAGCCCAAGGACCATGTAGTTTAACCCCCTGCAATGCAACCATAAACAATAAATAAAACACATCAAGAAGTGCAACCAAATTTGAATTGCTTCTACATAAATCATCATAAGATCCTTAAAAACAATAATATTAAATGCAATAGTATTGTTACTTGGCAAAAAGGCAATTGCAAATAATCAGGCTCACAATTAAATGTCTAGAAGTGTAATCAGTTAAGCAAGATTGAGAAGAGGAAGGGAATCCTTAATAGCTTGTAGCAGAAGGAATTTCAGCAGGTGTGGCCTCTTATGCCTCCATATGCTTCCAAGAGCTGGTAAGTCAGGAAAGGGTGTGGTTGTAGGACCATTCACCACCCTCTGTGGTTCTATGCTTAGGGCCAAGGAGGTCCCAGTGTAGGACTTTCTCAATATATAATAAAAATATCAGGAGGTCATTACTTGGCCCCCACTGGAATATATGTAGTGCCACATCACAAATTTGGGTTTATATAAACACAGGAAAGTGAGAACTGGACCATAAAGAAGGCTGATCACTGTGAAGGGCACAAGAATGTGAAACGGAGGTTGAGGGCACGCCCTGGGACGTGCAGAGAGAGAGATAGGGAAAATGACACAGGGTGTGGGACGTGGGGAGAGAGAGAGAGAGGGAAAATGACACAGGGTGAAATATGTGAGGGCGCGGCCGCAGTAAACAAGTTACATTAAAGGAAGCTATGCAAGCAGGGACAGAGCGCATGTTCAGAGAGGGTGGTGTCAGGGACCAATGAAGAAGGGCTAACAGGGCACTGCACGAGCCAGATAAGAGAATGAATTGAATTGTGTAGTATGGTTGGATAAGGAAAGGGATGACGATGTATGGGGTGATGGGGAGGGTATAAAAATTGCTTGCCAACATGCTGTAAGGCCAGCCAGCCTTTGGAAGCGATTCTGCTGGCCGCCTCTGCGCAGAACTGAATAAACTCTTTCTCCGTGAACCACACCCTGGTGTCCATTGACTCTGTCTTCCCACCCTGGGGCAACGCTCAGAAGGGAAAAAGGCTACAACCGAAGAATTGATGCTTTTGAATTATGGTGCTGGAGGAGACTCTTGAGAGTCCCATGAACTACAAGAAGATCAAACCTACCCATTCTTAAGGAAATCAGCCCTGAGTGCTCACTGGAAGGACAGATCCTGAAGCTGAGGCTCCAGTACTTTGGCCACCTCATGAGAAGAGAAGACTCCCTCGAAAAGACCCTGATGTTGGGAAAGATTGAAGGCACAAGGAGAAGGGGACGACAGAGGATGAGATGGTTGGACAGTGTTTTCGAAGCTACAAACATGAGTTTGACCAAACTGTGGGAGGCAGTGCCTGGAGTGCTCTGGTCCATGGGGTCACGAAGAGTCGGACACGACTAAACGACTAAACAACAATAAACACAGGGCAGAATAGGGGGGCAAAAGTGAAGACAGTTTGCACAACAGTGGCCATGGCATTGGAGCGAGAAGGGAAAGACACTGAGAGGGGGAAGATGGTGGTTTAAAATTATGGCAAAGGTTTGAGTAAAGCAAGCATGGAGAGAACTAACAGGAAAAGGGTGGCTTTAAACAATGGCAGAGGCTTGAGAAAACTACTTTTGTTGTATGTAGGTACTGTGATGTATGAAGGTACTATGGAATATTTGAGGGCTATACATCCTTTATCTCTCATGAGGCAGCTGAGGAATGGAAGAGAATGAAGAGTATAACAATGACCAACATCAGAAATTTGATGGCTCTTACAACAATCTGAGACATTCTGATAACCAAGAAGAGACTGACACAGCTTTTCTGGTATCCACCATATATGTAACTTTTATTTTGTTCTGCACACACATAAACAAATCCATTAATTTCATTCACACCCATTCATAGTCACCACTCATGCTACTAGTTGGCTACAACACAGGCATGTCTGAAGACTTTGGAGAGGCTCGGAAACCACTATGTGTGGCAATGCTATGCCAATTGATGGTGCCCAAGTATCCATTTAAAAGTTTCACCTGTTATTTTAAACTTGTTTACGATAGATTTTTGAGGTGAGGTGGGGAACAAATTAAATAAGATTAAGAATATGTTAAATGAAGGAAATAATTTCAATAAATAAACATAACTTACAGTCTCTTCACAGTAATTAACTATCCCAAGGTTATTAGAAAAAAACCTGGCTATTTGCCAAGAACACCACAGTTTTATTTCCTGACACTGTACACTGGACATAACATGCTCTGCCAGGAATATGTGCAGTGGACTTTGTCTATATCAGCATAGTCTCTGCCAATAACATATTATTTGGCCAAGAGTATTATGAACCAACAGCTTTCACAAAAGCCATTACAGCTGTGCTGTCATTTAATCAGTTGTTAGATGACCAGCCTTACCATCCACTCTGTAAGCACCTATTCTTAACTATGGATACATGCAAGGGATTAAGGTTTGTTACATATACATAATACCAACTCTCTGGCACTCCTCCTTTTCGTCTTGTTTGGGGCCATATTGCAATTGGAAAGTGTCTCACCACAGATCAAACACGTAGACTGAGGGACGTTTTCATCTCCAGTCCATGTGAAACTGAGAATCAGTGCCGAGGGCCTTCTGGCGGTTCCCTCATTGCAAGAAGTGAGGTTACAGGGAACCAGAGAGAGGGCCTCTCAGTAGTGGCGCCCGCCCTGTGGAATGCCTTCCCATCAGATGTCAAGGAAATAAGCAGCTATCCTATTTTTAAAAGACATCTGAAGGCATCCCTGTTTAGGGAAGTTTTTAATATTTAATGGCTGGGGAAACTCAGCCAGATGGGTGGGGTATAAATAAATTATTATTATTATTAATTATTATTATTATTATTAGTAGTAGTAGTAGTAGTAGTATAGCTATCCTCATATTGTTGACAAACTTTATTTTTGGAGGTTTGCTTGGGCCTGCTACTGATGTCGAATTAAACGAGTCTTCTCCAGCACACTGTTTGTTCAAACTAGTTGGATCAGAACTAGGATTGTCCTCAGTATCACTTGATGCTCTTGCTATCCTTTTCAAAATATATCTATATATTTTGCAAATAATAAATATATTTTTCCTATACTATATGATACTACACTAAACTGAAATGTTTAAATGTTTCTTCGATTGTCCTTGAATCTTCCTGCCACACTTGCCATCTTCTCCTTGCCACTGCCCTAAATGAAACACACTCCGTAAGACCAGCTCAGCCCTTCAGTTTTCTCTCCTTCACAAAGGGACCCTCAAGACTCCCTCCTTACCTGCCCAGATCTGTTACCCCTGCTCTCCAGAGGCTATTTCTGATCAGTGTGAACCAGCATCAGCACTCTTACCTGGGAGGACAGGAAGCCTGTCACAGGAGTTATATTTTAAGCAGGTTTCCCTACCTACTCTCCACCCCATAGCATCTTGAAATAGGACAGGAACTGTTACCTGGTTCACACTGATGAGGTAAAGAGGATTCTTGATGCAGCTATCCATCGTATCCCTTTTGTAGCCTAGCATAAGTGTATGAAATTTAGATAACCTCTTTCCAGTGCTGAATAGTTTGTTCAAAATGTTAGGGTTCATTATTGTTTCACAGGATGTGTACCACTTTAAAAGCTAGGGTGCATATCCTTATCTAGTTTTTACAGCTGTGTAGCAGGTGCTTATAAGTCACTGTAATTAGTTGTGGCAGCAATTGTGAATGATATATAATGTCCAGTATGTACCTTACTCTGCCCTGGTGGATGGATGGGTGATGATTATAGACACTATGTAAGATGTATGTTAGAGGAGTTTTGTTATTAAACCATGCGAAGATATTTTTTCGTCTCTTCAGTGTTTCCATCTGTATGGTCTACTCTGCATGTGCTCTGTGGCATGTTTCAATGCCCAATATCCAGTAGAACAATGTTTACAAATAGTGCCTACCAATATTACAGCATAGTAAAGGAATGCAGGTGTTGCAGGTATTCCCAGTCAATAAAGACAAGGGTTCTTTCTGAGGAAGGTCAAATTTATTCACCTGTGCAGGGGCTGCAGCAATAATATTTCTCAAAGGCTGCGCCCCAAGTCAGTTTCGGGGGCTCTTATAGTGAGCAACAAACAGCTTTCACAATATTACTCAAGCAGGCTGTAGTGAGTGGGACTATCCACCCCCCGACCATTCCTCCTAGACACCTGCAGGTCTTGGCCAGGAAGGGAGAGAGATCACTAGTTGGTGCAAATCACAAGCCAAACGGTAAAGCTGCCACCACCTCCTTTCCTGGACCACCCGCGAAAAGGGTTCAAGGAGGAGAACCCCTCCTTCAATATTTACCTGGTTTGCCCAGCCCTGAGTCACTTTACTGTGACGCAGACAGAAATTCAACAGGTAGGTGCCCAAATGGTATGGCACCAGTTTAAGTTCCCTGAGCAAAGGCACAGAGTACAAAAGACAAAAAGTCCTTTTCCAAGTTTATTGAACAAGCCACTCAAAAAGTTGCACGTTTCTTAGGTTACAAACAAAAAATAAAAACATTGTGAAATATAACTAGCTAAAACCATACTCACACTGTAGCACGCTGCTTGTGGTTAACGCTTAGCTGGAATGAAATATTCAACGCAGCAATAGAGAAATTAAAATAATAATTTATTTGTCAGACAAATAAATGATAGGCACAGTGGTATATGGTTACCAAAGCTCTGCACACTCCAGCCCTGATGGCCAGCACTTATATTTCCTCAGCCCAGCCCCCTTGCTCCTCCTATGGCTGCCTCTGTCCAATCAGCCTGGTTGAAATTCCTATTGGCTGTTTGCTAGAACCAATCATAAAAGATACACCCATTTCCTATTACCTTTTATGGGAGACAAAGAGCTATATTTCCTTCTATTCATAAATGGCAGACAAGTAGCCATATATCTTACATTTGCCTGACAAGGCACCTTAATTACCAGATCACCTTTTGCCCCTGCTGCCCCTGCTGCCCTTTTGCAACAGGGGCAGATGGCTCATGGTTTTACATTTTATCTTAAACAGAGATCTTGAGTTCACCTTCTCACACACCATCAATGAAATAAGAATCTAACATAAGAATCTAACATTTCTTACTTTCTAGATCCTTCGCATAATTACATTAAGCCAATATATTTCATACATAACATAGATTTTTAGAAGAAAAGGAACTTAGTAAAAACAGTTTCAAAAGCAACCTCTTCAATTTACAACTCCCTTTCCCCAGCCAGCTGCTGTTCCCATTAGCTCTTGCCCTTTAACCTTAGGAAGATGAGAATATATTTCCTGATTGTCAGGAGACCAGCACAGCTGAACTTTGTTTAGACACAGATACCTTAAGATCAAAAGGCTCTTCTTTCATTCCCAGGCCTCTCTTACATGTACCAGGCTCCTAAACTGTAAATTACTTGATAGCCTCCTGTGCCTTTTTACAACCCAGTCCACGCTCAGGCCTCCAGCTGTGCCAGGGTCTGCAAATCAGATAACATCTCATCCTGCCTAGAGTCAAGATGTAATTGACTCACACTTCTAGAGACAGGGAGACACCCAATCCTCAGAAGGGCAGCCTCACTCCTGCGTGAACCAGCTTTTGGCATACCAAGATTTCCCAACTTCACTACACAGGCTCAAACTGCGAGCATGTGCATATTTCTTGCCCAAACAGACACCCTTTTGCTTATTTTCTTGTGACTTTCTGGCATAGATTAGATTACACAGCACTTTCGGCTCATCTCCACAGTGAGGGCTGTTGGGGGAGATAGATACCATTTGGACCCTCCCTTGCAGGGAATCAGCAGTGGGAAGCAATTGTATGTAATCATGTTGTGGCAAGAATTTGCCCAGGTGAGGGAATAAAAACTCAGAGAAAGACACAATAAAGAGAAATAAATAAAAAAAAATTGCCAGTAGCACCTTAGAGACCAACAAAGTTTGTTCGGGGTATAAGCTTCCGTCTGCATGCACACGAAAGCTTATACCCAAAACAAACTTAGTTGGTCTCTAAGGTGCTACTGGACTGTAGCCTTATGAGGCTTTGCCCTCGGGTGGGAAAAATATTGCGCCAAATCGTGTAACGATTTGGGCTGGGAAGGTGCGATTGTAGATTGTCACTGGTGCTCTCTGATTTATTGACACAAAGCCAGCCAGTAATTCGGTGAACCTAGCCTTATCTGTGCCATTCGTGCACAGTGCACAGGGTTATTACCAAGTTGGTGCTGTGGTTCAAGGGGGGCTTCAGTTAAATTCTGGAGGCTCTGGGCGGAGCTCTGCCAGGTGGAAGCGGGCTGGGGCGTCATTTCCCTGATTGAACATCCCTTGGCCAGGAAGGGAGAGAGATCGCTAGTTCTGCCCCTCCCCTTGGACACCCTTCTGGATTGCGTTTTTGGCTTTCTGGCTGCTTGAAGACAAACCCCTAATTATTTTGGCTGGGTCCTCTTCGAAAGAAGGATTCTGATTTAAGGTGCTTGGAGGTCTGTGGTCCTGGGCGTCGGATGACTCCAGGGGGTCGTACACTCGGTGGGGTGGGGCCAGCAAAGTTTTAGCTGCCTCAATTACAACATCAGTATTGTCCACTGCCCTGAGGGCATGTATCTTGCAGATTTCCTCAATGTCCATTTCCTGCTTGTCCATTTCACCTGATTCCTTCTGAATTTCACCATTCTCAACTTCCTCTTCTCTTTCTTCCTCACTCTCTTTGCTTTTGGGGGTTGGGAAGGGGGAACCTCATTTAGCCCTGGTGCAGTTGCTGCATAGGGTAGAGGAGGGCTAATTATTCCTCCTTCCTCCTTTTCTTCTGGGTCAGGCAAGACTGCTGGCTTTTTAACTTGTATTTGCTGCCATATTGGGCACAGTTTGGCTTTCAAAGTTCTACTTTTCGAATTCCAGGGTCTGTTTCTGGTCTGACAATCAAGCAGTGGTAAGAGTTATATCTAGGCAGTCAGCAAAGTCCCAGAGGGTCATAAGGGTCCTGCGCCTGTTTGTGCTGGAGTGCCTGCGGCACAATATTTCTTTCACTGCCCGCTTCATACCTGGCCTTAACAATAACATTGCTGATGCCCTGTCTCGTTTCCAGATGGAGCGTTTCTGCGAGCTGGCACCAGGAGCAGCCCAGTCCCCAGACGCCTTCCCAGACAATCTGTGGGAGATTGGAAGCGAGAAGTAAACCAGGGAGTATTGGCAGCAATAGCACCCTCCACTAGACGTTCTTATTCCAGGGCCTGGGATGCCTTTGGGCGCTTTCGTGGCTCTGCAACACGGCGCGCATCTGAGGAGGAGGTGCTTCAGTTCTTGGTGCTCCTAAAGTGCAAGGACCTTGCCATAAAAACTTTAATGCTTTACAGGGCAGCTATTTCTTTCTTTTTGTAAATTCCATCACTGGCCAGACCCCTGTGACAGCTTCCATGTCAAGAAGTTACTGGCTGGGTGGCGGCGTGTCATTCCCCCATGTCAGGATGGCAGGAAGCCTATCACCATAGACATACTTTATCTAATTTGGAAAAAACTACCAGAGATCTGCTGGTCAAATTTCGAAACGCGTCTCTTTCGGGCAGCATTTTCCCTAGCCTTTTTTGGTGCCATGCGCATTGGGGAGTGTTAATGCTGGGCCCCTGCAATCAGTGTTGGCAGACAACGACATCAAGTTCTCTGGGCATACGTTGAATGTTAAGATTCGGTCATCAAAAACTGACCAGTTGCGGAAAGGGGTCACGCTCGCACTGTCCCCAATGGAACAGACGGGCCCCTGCCCATATCGCGACACACGCCGCTTCTTCAGGGTCTGGCCCCAGTGCAAGGGCCCTTTCTTCATTCACTCAAACACGCACCCGTTGACGCGATCACAATTCACAGCGGTTTTACGCAAAGCCTTATCTGCTTGCGGTGTTAGTCCCCAGGAATATGCCGGGCACTCGTTCCATATCGGGGCTGCTACTTCAGCGGCGATACAGGGTTAGGACCCCGCACACATCAAGACACTGGGGCGCTGGCGCTCGACAGCCTACAAAAGGTACATTCGTCCCGGCTCCTCCTCCTTATCACTTGCAATTTAATTGTCTTACAGGTTTGCCCACCATGAAGATCTGGGTGATAGGCCACAGCATTGTCCATTGGGCAGGGGATTATGCACAGTCTCAAAATTGTGGCCATAGCCTTAACACCCACCACAAGGTACGCTTTTATTGGTTGGCCCAGCGGGGCATGCGTTGGCAGAGCTTGATGCCCATGCTGCGTAGTGCCGCAGCAACCCATGGCCCTCCAAGGGTCTTGATTATACATGCGGGGGAGAATGATCTAGTAGAGCAAAAAGGCATTGCCCTTATCCTTGCTGCAAGGGCAGATCTAAAAAGCCTGCATGCCCTGTACCCATCAATGACCATCGGCTGGTCCAATCTCCTACCCAGTCTTCACTGGAGGGGGGCTTCCAATCCCTCTCCCCTCAATCACGCGGTGAGTAAAATTAACAGGGCCATGCGCAACACCATGCGCCAAATTGGTGGGTTCTCTATCCCATGTCCCACCGTCACATCAGATAGAGTTGACCTATTCTGGGGGGACGGGGGGCACCTGACCCCACTGGGCAATGACTTCTGGCTCCACGACTTGTGACAAGCCCTTGGGGACCGGACAGATTGCGGGGTTTAATTGGTCCTCGGTTCTGGGACTTGGCGGCGAGGCCCCTTGGGGCCTTGAGTGGCGGTTTTAGGCCTTGGCAAGGTAGCCTTTAGTCTAACATCAAGTTGGGGGGGATGCATTCATGCTCCCTCCCCATGCGGCGGCGCTTGCAGGGCCCGTTAAAGGGCAAAACCAGGAGTCCCTGGCCCTAGAGCAGCGGCATGTAGGTCAAACTCCCTGGACGAGGTCAGTGGAAGGGCATGCTGTGTAAGTTTGCGCTTTGCAGTCCCCTCTCACTGGGCCTCAACTGCCTGCATATCCTCAGCCAGGCAGGCTGAGAGGGTTACCTGCCAAGGCCTGTGCCAAGTTTCCCACTTCTAAAATTCAATAAAGTTGTGGCCAATTTGAACCCATACTCTGGTCTCTTGTGTTATCATTTGGGAAAAGGGGTAGGCACCACAGACAGGGTTTAGCGTGTGTGCCCGCAATAGGGTGTGAGCCTGTGACCTGGCCTAGGAACTACCATAAGTATTTATCATTACAAAAGACTAGCCAGGCTACCCAGGAAATCCAATCAAGTAACCTGCCAGACAGGAGATAAACAAGGATAGGAGAATAAACATTCAAATTTCTGTTTAGACTGCCTTTTCTATGATGTGGGTATGATGTATCTGAGAGGTGGTCTTTATTGAATATGGTTGATGAGGTTTTATGTTTAGAATGATTAATCCAGTGTTTCTCAAACTTGGGTCCACAGCTGTTAAGACTATAACTCCCATCATTCCTGACAACTGGTCATGCTAGCTAGGAATGATGGGAGATGTAGCCCAACAATCACCCAAGTTGATTTATGCAATTACAGATAAAGAGATTTAATGCACTCAGAACCTTCAGCTCTCCAGATGTTCCTTGACTAAGCTCTGACCTTGAACTATGCTGGCAGGGGCTGATGTGACTTGGGAGACCAGTCATAAATGGGGAGTCAGGAGTTCCCTATCTTTTCACCTAGAATGTGCCTAAGCAGTGATATCACTGTAGACAAAAGGATGCTTTAGGTTTGAAATGCTGTTAACCTTCCCTACAAGTAGAATTTGGTGTGAACCTATTGTTTTGAATGGAATGGAGCTCCACTGGGGCTTTCTAGATTCCTAAGGACTTCTTGAGAAGACCTCACAAGAATGCAAAAGTGCAGCCTTAACAGCGAGAACATTATTCATATTATCACATGCCATCCCAGTCTCCAAGGGCTGAGAAATTATAGGGGTTCCACATGCTTACTCAGGGTTGAGTTTCCGTGGAATGAGGGTCAGCTGAGACTGTGCTGTCTTTAGGATATATACAGTAGTTAGTTTACACACACACATATATAGCCTGAGCTTAAGATGGAGGGGCTCACAGCATTAACACTCCCATAAGATCTTGCTTCTCCATCAGTCACAGATTTTTCCAGCACAAATCAAACAGGTCTCTGTTTCTCAGCTTCTTAACCTACCACCTATTTTGAGTTCACACACAACTACTCTGGCTATTGATCTTGGCTCCTCCCAATGTACTGTAGCTGTGTTATTCCTAAACAAGGGAGACTCCTGTGAATTAGAAATCCAGGCTTAGCAACATGGGCACAGTTGCTCCCCTCTAAATCAAGTAAATAAATAAAAATACTTAACCGACCAATTGTGTCGCAGATAACATAAAACTTGGCCACGCCCATGTTTAGCAAGCATACAAGTCATCATGATTCAGCAATAATGTTAAGCACTGTTAGGCTTAGAAGAGCAGTGAAAGTCTGCTTCTTTGACAGCCCTCGTATAGCGGAGCCATGAAGGACCAATTATGCCTCCTTGAAATACAGCAGGTTACCACTGCAAATACAAAATGCTTGTGTAACATTCCAAATATAGACATGATGAACACAGAGTTTCAACAGTGAATATGCTTACATTACAGATTTCAGCACTAGCTGTAAAATTGATTTAAAAATTATTTTAAAAGAAAATTAAAGAAAAGGCGGCAAATAGCTATTTCTTATTTTATTTTCTAAAGCAGCTAACAATTTGTCTGCCCTAAATGGCACAATTACATTCACATCAAGTTCCCAAGCATCAGATAAAACCAGGAAAGAATAAAAGTTTGCATTACAAAAATGAGTCATTTGACCAGTTTGCATTTCAAAGGAGTGAATGTTCAAGGAAATGTCTCCAGCAGACTTAGCACTGCCTCATCCTATTTACTGTTGTTGTTTAGTCGTGTCTGACTCTTCGTGACCCCATGGACCAGGGCACGCCAGGCACTCCTGTCTTTCACTGCCTCCCGCAGTTTGGTCAAACTCATGTTGGTAGCTTCGAGAACAACCATCGAACATGTCCAACCATCTCGTCCTCTGTCGTCCCCTTCTCCTTGTGCCCTCCATCTTTCCCAGCATCAGGGTCTTTTCCAGGGAGTCTTCACTTCTCATGAGGTGGCCAAAGTATTGGAGCCTCAGCTTCAGGATCTGTCCTTCCAGTGAGCATTCAGGGCTGATTTCCTTAAGAATGAGTAGGTTTGATCTTCTTGCAGTCCATGGGACTCTCAAGAGTCTCCTCCAGCACCATAATTCAAAGGCATCAATTCCTTGGCGATCAGCCTTTTTTATGGTCCAGCTCTCACTTCCATACATCACTACTGGGAAAACCATCCTATTTACTAGTGCCAGCTAATAACTTCTTGCCTGGCAAGGACCTGGACCCCAAGCTTCCCCGGAATAAAACACACAAACGCAAGTATATTGGGTTAATGGGATAAATAAGGCCACAACTTTATTGGTTACAGATGTGAGCGGTATTGGCTTAGGCAATTGGTGAAGCAAGACTATAACCTGACTCCTGCACACTTGCAGGAAGTCTCTTTGAAGGGCTCGCCACCGGAAGATGGGAGCCCTCTGATGTACATCAAATGAGGCCCCCCTCAAGGGTAACCGTTGGGGATGTGTCTTGGCCCTAGCCCACGCCCAGGCTTGGACAGGAACCACACCCCAGGATCCCTTTAACGGGATACCCTTACCGTGGAGGGGCAGGCGGAGGCAGCAATCTCCTCTCCCATAAAAGGCTTACCCAATGCCGAACCACACAAAGTTGTGACGATTGCTACTAGGTAGGTGAAAATCAAGTGGCTAGAGCCAAGTATGCCAAGTGGGAAAAATTCCTACCTGGTTCCAACAACCAGGCGACCGACATAAGTCATAGCAAGGTCATAGTTGAACCACGTAAAAGAGGATGGGTGGGCAGGGAGATCCAACAACTGGAAGCAAAAGAGGCAGCATCCCCTGGCCCCAACATTTAACAGGGCGTAACCATGCACCCAGAGAAGCCTCAATTGGACAGGCTGAAGGTGACACGGCCGGGGAACCTGCTGACATGGGCAGCTTATCTTTGCCCACTCTAGGGTCACCATGGAGACCTGGTTCCTGCCCGCAAAGCAGCCCCTCCCTAATGGGGAGCTGACCTAACAAGCTATTGGGGAAGGACTGTAGCTCAGTGGCAGAGCAACTGCTTTATATGCAGAAGATCTGAGGTTCAATTCCTGGCATCTTCAGATCAGGCTGGGATTGTTTGCTATCTGAACTCATGGGAAGCTACTGCCACTTAGTGCAGACAATTCTGAGCTAGATGGACTAATGGTCTGTCTTTTAAAAAGGCAGTATCCTCTCAACTTGGCATATAAAGGTTGATGTTGCTAGCACCACCTTCACACTCTACTTTGCTCTGGAGGAGAAGCAGTTTGTATCTACAAAATCAGTGCAGCTCAGCATTATGAGACATAAACACTGGTCCCCAGTGTTGGCTTTTTACAGTATGGTAGTGCTGCAGAGAGCTTGCTGGGGAGACCATGCATTAAAAAGGGACTCAAAAAGTACTTAAACAAGGTTTTAATTACAAAAACAAAAACTCCTTTTACATTAAATACATCTACAAACAAACCAGACCCAACCACCAACCCATCCCCCAGGGTAATGGCAGAGCTAGGTGCTGCTCCTTATATACTACACCCAATTGCTGACACAGCTTAATCAATGCAACTCAGCAGCACCTGCTATGTTTCACAGCTGTAAAGCTGGGTCTCGTTATTTTGCTCTGGCCCTTGCTCTGGCCCCTTAAAGACATACACATCAGGTGAAACAATGATGAACCTTTACATTTAAAGAAACAATTCAACACCCAGGACTTAGGTCCTGGACCTCTTTGAAGTAATCAAGTCTGGGCAAAGTTGATAATGCAGCAATATTTTATTGAAATTAAACACTTGCAGGTGGGTGTCCTGAAAAACCAGACACACACTTCCTTATCAAAAACATGACTATATAAACCCTTTTCCAGAGCACAAGTCCCTATGCGATGGCCTGGGACTCGGGCTTGGAAACAGAGAAGACTCAGTCTGCAGCAGATCCTTTGCCTCAGGCATCACCTGAACCAAGTCTGGTGCCTGATCCTGAAGAGTCCCAGTCTGCACAGGTTCCCCTGCAACAAACACCAGCTGGGCCAAGTCAGGGGCCTGAGCCTGCCCTGGCGCCAGATGTGGGGATTACCTGGTTGCCTTCAGCTGGGCCATCACTTACAGGTGCTCCACTGCCTGTTTGGTCAGGGGAGGCTGAGGCGGCCCCTGGGACTAGTAACCCATCGACACAGATCTGAGAGAAGGAGAGACCTGAGTACTTGCAGGAGTGCTCGCCTTCGGGCAAAACAGGTAGGTGAGTCACTGGGGAATCAGGACCGGTCGCTACCCCAACAAAGATAAAAGGCTGTCAGACCCTGCCCCAGGTTGCGGGAGCAACATTGCTGTAAGCCAGATCCTGCCTGAGACCCTGTACCTGTCCTTGCCTGGTTTCCTGCCTCGTGTCCTGCCTTGGCTCTGTCGGACTGATTCCTAGCAGAACCTCCGGATTCTGGACCAGTCCTGAACTGCGTTTCACGGGTTACCCCCGGGCCCAGCACACCCTCCTTCGCCACCCACTAGGAAGGGGTGTTCAAAGTTCACACCTATCACGTCCGCCTATTGCAATGTAAAATCCAACTCCCACTCCCTTTTTCATCCCCCAAAGCCCCTTAATTGGTTAATTTTCCCCCGTTCCCCAAAGCCCTTATTTGATCAAGGCTCTGTGCCCTTACATACTGTTTTAGCAATAAAGCTATGTTCCTTTATTTCACCGAAGCATGTAACACTCTTTGGGTTGGGTCAGTGTGAGAAGTAAAAAGTGGGTCCTAAGAACCTTAATCCTGTTCCTTAAAATACAATCAGAACAAAACTGGTGAAGCAGCAAATAATTTATTGAATACAATACATTCTTTGCAAGAGCAGGTGTCCAAAGTAGGCACATCCAAAAACTGGCAAAACATAAGCTTATATTCACTATACCTGAAGGTTCCCTCCCTTGTCTCTTCATTGGCTGGGTACTGCAAGGGTTACAGCCTATCACAACTGCCTGATTTCCCTACTAAAATTCCCCTATTTGGTCTATGCAATTACTTGCTAAGCCAAGCAAAGATACTGCCTTCTGATCACAAGCTCTACCACCCCCAGTTAACAAGTGTGAGTCGTTCTGGACCACTGATGCTTGTCTACTTATTACAACCACATCCGGACCCCTAGCAGGTGCAAGCGAGTTCTATACTTGCTGAGGCGTACAAATAAACCGCTTCTCATCTGCAAGCTGCCCCACTTATGAGGGGCCCCACTTACATCCTAACCACAAGCCGTTCTAAATATAAATATAAGCAAGTCTGTGCTGCCTGCAGTTATATAACCGTTGTAGCATTTTGGTGAAAACGCAACTTCTCAATCATTCAGCTAGTAAGGTAAAGGTAAAGGTAAAGGGACCCCGGACCATTAGGTCCAGTCGTGACCGACTCTGGGGTTGCAGCACTCATCTCGCTTTATTGGCCGAGGGAGCCGGCGTACAGCTTCCGAGTCATGTGGCCAGCATGACTAAGCCGCTTCTGGAGAACCAGAGCAGCACATGGAAACGCCATTTACCTTCCCGCCAGAGCGGTAGCTATTTATCTACTTGCACTTTGACGTGCTTTCGAACTGCTAGGTTGGCAGGAGCAGGGACCGAGCAACGGGAGTTCACCCCGTTGCGGGGATTCGAACTGCCAAGCTTCTGATTGGCAAGTCCTAGGTTTAACCCACAGAACCGCCCACGTCCAAATCATTCAGCTAGCTTGGTACAAATTCACCTGTTACCTCGTTCAACCCACATTTTACCAGAATATCCTGGCTGCTTATCTCCTGTTTTGCCCAGTCCATAAACTGGCTCAATAGTTCTTTATCTTTGATTCGATAATTTCTTTATCTTTTGTCTTCAGGGTCATGTAGCATCTGGTTCTGCTCACACTTCAGACAGTACTGAAATTATCTTCAATTATACCATGAGATCTCTTTTTAGTCCTCACATACTAAACATATACAGTGGTTACATATGCTTCAGGTTACATACCCTTCAGGTTACAGACTCCGCTAACCCAGAAATAGTGCTTCAGGTTAAGAACTTTGCTTCAGGATGAGAAAAGAATCGTGCTCCGGCGGCGCGGCAGCAGCAGGAGGCCCCATTAGCTAAAGTGGTGCTTCAATTTAAGAACAGTTTCAGGTTAAGTACGAACCTCCAGAACGAATTAAGTACTTAACCCGAGGTACCACTGTATTCAATTATACCATGAGGTCATTTTTAGGTCTCACAACCGCAGGGAGCGCGGCGGTTACAGTTCCTCGCCTACAGAGGTCGGCGCCGACCCAAGAACCGCCTGCAAACTCCAGGAATCTTTTGCCTCCTCAGGGAAGGCGACTTGATCCTGCCTCCCCCGCACCTTCGTGGGCGGGGCCAGGTGGATTTGGGGAGGGGAGAGAAGCGGCTGGTCGATCCTCCTCATTCAGAGCTGAGGTAAATGTGTCAGCGGCTTTTCAGAAAGGGAGCGACTAGAGAGCGCTGCTCAGACTCTCCTCTTCTCCAACCTCGCTCGGGACTCCCGACTCCGTTTTGCCCGGCGGCGAGGCTTATCCGCCTTCTAAAAGCTGGCACTTTGGAGAGTCTTTTTCTCTCCTCCTGCTTCGAGAGCGAGGGGGCGGAAAGCGCTTCTGGAGAGTCGCTTCCGCTGCTTCCCGGAGAGTTGTCGCCTGAGGCCCATCGGGGCGTCGCCTGCCTCTCTCTTTCTTCCTCTTCGGCCACGGCGGAGGATCGCTATTCCGCGGGCGGCGTAGAGACAAAACGGGTACGGGGGGGGGGGAAGGCTTGGGAGGGAAAGGACGTGAGTGGGTTCAAAATGGCGAGGGGGAAGAATAAAAACGCCGCCCCAATTAGCGCAGCTAATTGCAGAGGGGGTTGGCGGCGGCGCTGAGGTATCCTCTCCCTTCGCGCGGCTGTGGATTATTTCCCAGGCGTCTGAGGCGAGAATTGCGCGCGCGCGCTGGTCGGGCGAAGGCGAGCGCTCTTTTATCTTTCGGTTTCCCCTCCGCGTTTCTCTCCCCACCCCTGTGATGTCAGGGAACACCGAATCCTAATGGCTTTCTCCCTTTCTCTCTTCCTGCTCCCCACTACGACCGCCTCCCTCGCGCAGCAGGAAGAGAGAGAGAGAGGGACTCGATTCCGGGCATCGCAAACCTGGCCGAGGAGGTGGCTGGCGCCGTGGCTGCTTCTTTGCGAGGCGTGAATATCCTCTTCCCGCAAGGATCCCGAGGACCGCTGCCGCCCCGTGGAGGGAAACGATGTCGAAACGGCTCCACACTTGGCGAGGATAAATGGGCCCGCCGTAAGTGTCACGTTTATTTTGTCATTAGATGCATTTTTATAGTCCGTCGTCCCGTCCCGACGCGCCCCCACGCACCGCACCATCTACTTTTTCCATTTAAAGAGTCGATAAAGTGTGGAGAGAGGACTTGTTTCCCGCCTGGTCAGAGGTAAGTTGTTGATCTCTGAGCGGGGGGGGGGGAATGTTTCATATTTTGTTATAGTGATGGGCTGCTCCTCCCTCCTCCTTTGCCGCTGTCGGTGGCGGCGGTCAAGGAGGAAAAAGCAGCCCTTTTGGGCTGCTTGTTCTTCCTCCGCCACTGCTGCCACCACCACCAGGTTTGTGGTGTGGTGAACCGGCTTATACTCGAGTTAATAAGTTTTCCCAGTTTCTTGTGCTAAAGTTAGTTGCCTCAGCTTATATTCAGGTTGGCTTATACTTGAGTATATACAGTGGTGCCTCGCAAGACGAAAAGAATCCGTTCTGCGAGTCTTTTCGTCTTGCGGTTTTTTCGTCTTGCGAAGCAAGCCCATTGGCGGATTAGCGCTATTAGTGCTATTGACATTTTAAGGGCTAAAAACGGCTTTTTAAGGCTTAAGGGATTAGCGGTTTTGCTGCTAAAATGCTTTTAGCAGCTTAGCGCTTCAGGAAAAGGGGTTTTGGAGCGGAAAAAAAATTCAAAATTTTTCGTCGATTTTCGTCTTGCGAAGCAAGCCCATAGGGAAATTCGTCTTGCGAAGCGCCTCTGCAAACGGAAAACCCTTTCGTCTTGCGGGTTTTCCGTCTTGCGAGGCACCACTGTACGGTATATTGAGTTATTGAGTATTATAGAAAGTACAATGGATAGTTTATAGCCTTAATAGACTTTACTGATGGTAGGGTGAGCGTTGCTCCCAGAACAGGGAGGAAGGAGTCAAATGACACCGAGGTTGATTCAGAGAGTTTATTCTGCTCTCCAGATAGCAGAAGGCACTTGCGTAGTCAGTTCACAGCAAGTCCAAAGAAATGAGAAATTTCATGCAGTATATATATCCTCCAGGCACCCTCTCCCCCCTTCCCCAGGAATCCAACCACATCAGCTTATACACGTAAGTTGACATCCATGACCATAAACAGATATTCCTGTTCTGGTAATCCTGACCATAAAAGGTTGTTCCTGTTCCTACACTCTTATCTTGGGGCAGGAGGTCACCAACTCTAAGAACACTCCTGGCACCGTTCCCGGACAAGGTCTGTGTGTCGTTGTGGTCAGGAAGTAAGATAAGACCCAGATATGTCATCCCTGCTCCACTTTGGAATGGACAAGGCCATTCATTAGGCGTCACGGACTGATAAAGGAGAGAGCTTTGTTTATACAGCTGGGTTCTTGGCTTAAGTGGTCAAGTTAATGCATTTTAGCTAATGGAGAAGGAAAAATGGGATTTTGGGGCCTGTTTCAGACTGACTGCACAGTCAGATTTTAGATTTGGGAAACCCATTCCTTCAAGTTAAGGAAAAGAAGGAAAATAAAACTCTTGTTATTACTGGACTGTCTTATCCAGGGGTAGGTAACCTAAGACCTGTGGACTGGATGCGGCCCAATCGCCTTCTCAATCTGGCCTGCGGACGGTCCAGAAATCTGCATGTTTTTACATGAGTAGAATGTGCCCTTTTATTTAAAATACATCTCTGGGTTATTTGTGGGGCATAGGAATTCGTTCATTCCCCCCCCAAAATATAGTCCGGCCCACCACATGGTCTGAGGGACGGTGGCTGAAAAAGGTTGCTGACACCTGGTCTTATCTCTTATATACCCAGCAAATCCTTGTGATCTTCAAGTTCCAAAGTTCTTGGAGGCTCATGGTGCTTTTAGTGTGGCTGAACCTGTATTGAGGAATTTGATTTCTGTTGAGATATGACAGGAGTCCACTGTCCACACTTTCCAGAAACAATTGATTTTTTTGTTGTTGTGATAGGCTTTGCTAAGTTTTTAGTCTTGTTTTTAAATGTATTCTTACTGTTGTTTTTAAATGTATTTGTTTTTGTATGTTTAACTGTCCTTCTGATTGGCTAAGAGCCTAGTAAAACTACTTTAAAATTTGTTCTCTCTCCCCACCCTTCCCAGAATATTATTACAATGACTTTAATTCTGGCTTAATTTTGTTCTGATGACTTCCACCCCATTCCTAATTGACTTCCCACCTTTCCCAGTTGCCTGGGTTTGTAAGCAAGTTTGTAGGAAATATAAAAGTTATGGGTGATAAAGGACTGTTCTAATCAAGGCAGCCAGGAAAAAAAACCACGTGGTGGCAGTAGTGAAGACCACAGGAGCACTGTTCAAAACTAACCAGGTGCTAGTCACTTTTTTGCGACTCAGGAACACCCGCTTGTGACCAAGTGGAGATTTTCAGTCGCAAGGTTTATAAAAACTAATCTGGCTCTGGTGGATTCTGAATATAAATATTTTAAAGTGTCCTTACCTGTTTTGATACATGAAGATGATGCTTTTACGTCTTGCGTGATAGGCAGTGATCTCGCCCTTAGACAATATTTGGTTTAGCAGCAAAAAGAGCTGTGTTCTGACCCTGAAGAGTTAACTTTCTGTAAATAACCTAGTCAGTTAATGTGTCTTTCAGTAGAAATGTAAATCAACCTGATGAAGTTTGTGAATTGGTAGGATATTTGTTTGTTTGTTTGTTTAGTCCTGTGAAAACACCAGTCCGTTTCCTCTGGGATATTATTAGCTTAATGACACAAGTTAAATCTGGTGTTGGTTAGATAGAGTGAAGAAACTCCAAAGCTTTTAAGGTGGAGCCTTACACTCCAGGATTTTGATTTTGATAACAGTTGCTTAAGTTATTTAATGTTTTATTCCTGTGTGATGTATGTTCCCTATTCTCTAACTTGTTGCTGATAGGTTCTAGATGAACAATGTGGATCATGAGGATTAGAGTTATTTTAATCAGTGTGTTTTATTTGGTATTACATATTATGCATGTTATTATTTTAAAACTTCTTTATGCTGTTACTATTTCTGTGTAGAACTGGTTTTAGCATTGAGATACGGGCATGTTATAGTAAATATACTGTATTTGTGGCCTACTTAAGATGAAATTCTAGCATCTAGAAATTTCATCTAAGAAAAAAGGGGATATCATGAATTGATTGTTCAGCAGAGCAGCTGTTGTTAATTGAGCCGTGTTGTCACTCGGTTGGCTGGTTTGCCAGATTTCCCCCCACCCCCCAGTTGCTATGAGTATTTTGCTGGCTTGACCTCCCTGAGGGAACACAAACTCCTGGGCCTGCCGTTTGATTCTTTGGTATGCTGTCTGTTTGGAGAATAAAGTCTGCAAAACAGTTTGTGCCGCCATCTGGTGATGACAATCAGATACACAGAAAATAAATTTGGGGAAGGTCCATCACTCTTAGGACCCAATATTGGTTCTTTGTTGGGTGCTGTAGCCTTTTGTGTGTGTAGGGAAACAGCGTGTCCCCCGCTGAAGCAATCAATATATAGTTGTACTTCCAAAACAAAAAGTGTTTTCTTTTTGTTTGCAGCACCTTGCCATTTTACAGCTCTTTTAAAATGCAACTAAGCAAACTAAAACTAAAGCCCTGACTAGTTTTCACTGCAAAGCAACACTAGGACTGTGCTATAAATCGATATATCGTTTGATACTGGGTTTTACATCAAATCGTGATAACTGTTGACATTGCAATTTGTCGCAAATGTGCGTGTGGTATACAAAAAGCACAATATTAGAAAAACAGGGAAGCGAACTTCTGTGTGTGCAGCTCTTCCCAACTCTACCTCAGTTAGCTGTTCTCTGCCTCCCACAACGGCAAGAAATCGCTGCAGCAGGCTGACTCAAGTATCTCCAAGCTCTCTGAAAAACGGTTAGCAGTCACAATCCTTCAGCAGCAGCAAATCGCCACAAGTTGCTACAGCAGGCTGACTCCAATATCACCAAGCAGATATCGCGAAACAGAGCTTTGGAATTTGGAATTAGCAGGGCACCAGGCGCATTTTGTGCCTAAATATTATCCATTTGAGAGCGCCTCCAAAAGTCTGGGTGCCATTTTTTTGTCCCTGGCTGATATTCAAGGATTACTGAAATGTATGTGCTTTGAAGCTTCAAAGTATATTTTAAGGATAGACAATGTGTTAAGGAGTTAGAGATAAAGAGTAGAGTGTTTTGAAAACTGAACTATGGTATCTATATTTTTAATGTGAACATCAAATTAAACATGTATTAACAATATCTGCTAAAAATGCATCTGCTAAAAATGACTTGCATATTAATTCATGCTTATCAAAATAATAAACTGTTGCCCCCCCCCAATGGCACCTAGACATTTTGTTTTGGCTCCCACAACCCAGGTCCTAGAAGCCCTTTGGCTCCTAGCTTTGCTATCCCAGTTTCTAACACTGTCCCCAACCTCTCCTCTGTCTGTTAACTTTCCATTCCAGTTCCAAGTTGCTTCCTTCCTTCCTCTGGTGATCCAGTCCCTATTCTCCTTCCCTGCTCGTCTCTCTCTCTCTCTCTCACTCTCTCTCTCTCTCTCCCCCCCTCCTCCCTTGTGTATGTGTGATATTCTGTCTCTCCCCTCCCTTGTTGGTGTGCTTGGTTTTGTGAAGCCAGAGAGGAGCTCCTCTGTGGCACTACCCAGTTGGAAGGAACTCCCCCCCCCCCCCCGCCGCATACCGTGCTTGCCTTGCAAGTTGCTTCAGAATAAAAGGGGGAGGGAAAGTGTGTTCAGCACAGCTGGCAATGTTCTTCAAATACAAAAGGCATCTCTATTGCCAGAGATTGCCAAAATGCAAATTACCCTTGAAAAAAACAAGTTTAATTTAATAATTTTTGTTCTGTAAAATTTTATCTGTTCTTTCTGGTTTGGCTTGGTTTATAAAAGAAATGCAAATTTTCCTGGCAATAAAAATATAAATTTTGTTTATATTTTGTTCTGGTAAAATGTATCTGTACCATTCTTTCTATTTTGGCTTGGTTTAGAAAAGAAAATTAACAATCAGATTCAATAGTGATTTATATTTGCGTATCTTAAAGTGTTACACTGACTTTGCTTTTTTCTTGTTTAGTAATGTAATTAAATTTTTAGAGCACATTATCTTTTGATATGTATGCTACTGATTAATTTTAGAGAAATTGTGCTAATTTAAACATTATTGGTACAATAGTACTATAACATAACAGTTGTAACAATATGTTAACTGTAAGTTAAAAATTTTCAGTTTTACAGAGTTAGACCCATAAGTAGTAGCTGTTGCCAGGATATTACCTTGTCCGCCTCTACATAGCTTCAGCCTTATTTCAGATAATGTGATATATCGAAATCTCAGTGTTTAGCTGGTGCAGTGTGGAACAACCAGATATTGCCCAGCCCTATTCAACACTGAAATATTAAGGTTGCATTCCTATATGCGCTTCCTTGAGAGTAAGCCATGTTAAAATGCAGTAGAGCATGCTCCACCAAGGTTGAACTGAAGAAGGCTTACATGTGGACGTAATAGAGAGAAGCATGGGGAAGACTAGGAGAAGGAGATTCAATCAAGAATAACAAAAGATTTTCAATATCTAGGTTTTCACATCAGATTTTTAGGCTCTGCATGTGTGTGTGTGTGTGTGTGTAATATATATATAATGTGTGTGTATATATATATATGTATATGTACACTAGTGGACAAAATTGTGGAAACATTTTGGAAGAAGTGTATTTCCAAGGTTTGATGGCTCATAACACCACTTTTTTGGAGTAATACTATAAAATTATTTTATCAGTGGAAAGATAATTTAATGGAGAATAATTATCTGTATTCTGTCAAAAGTTATAGCCAAATAACCAGAAAAAGGAAGCACAAGTTGCTTAGGTTGATATGCAGAGGCTTTCCTTCATTTGAAAGTAGCCAATGAGCATGAGTGTTTAAAGAGTCAGCTTATACACGTAAGTTGACATCCATGACCATAAACAGATATTGCTGTTCATTCCTGTTCCGGTATTCCTGACCATAAAAGTTTGTTCCTGTTCCTACACTCTTATCTTGGGGCAGGAGGTCACCAACTCTAAGAACACTCCTGGCACCGTTCCCGGACAAGGTCTGTGTGTCGTTGTGGTCAGGAAGTAAGATAAGACCCAGATATGTCATCCCTGCTCCACTTTGGAATGGACAAGGCCATTCATTAGGCGTCACGGACTGATAAAGGAGAGAGCTTTGTTTATACAGCTGGGTTCTTGGCTCAAGTGCTCAAGTTAATGCATTTTAGCTAATGGAGAAGGAAAAATGGGATTTTAGGGCCTGTTTCAGACTGACTGCACAGTCACAATTTTAGATTTGGGAAACCTATTCCTTCAAATCAGGTGTCATCTTGTTTTGGCAATGATCCAATTGGGTCACAGTAGGATTCAGCTATCAATGTTATGTACTGGAGCTGAAAGGAGGACGTTTGTCAGCATGTTATATGATTGCTATCTAGTTGATTGAGGTTTTTTTCCTTTTCATTTAGTGAGCTTGTAATAAATGCCCTCCCACCAGATGTCAAAGAAATAAACAGCTGTCTGACTTTTAGAAGACACCTGAAGGCAGCCCTTTTAGGGAATTTTTTAATGTTTGGTCTTTTACTGTGTTTTTAATATTTTTCTGGAGGCCGCCCAGAGTGGCTGGGGAAACCCAGCCAGATGGGCGGCGTATAAATAAAAAATTATTATGATAAAATTAAAGAAATGGTGCAAAGAGTTGACTGGTCACCCAGAAAGCAATGTAAAATAGTACTATTAAGTGAACAAGGCTACAATTATGAAGAAGTTAGAAGAAAAATTGGTGGAAACTTAACCAAAGGTGGCATTTCTAAATTTTTGAAGAGGTATAAGGAGACTCAGCCACTAGAAAATCAGAATTAAGAGACTCTGCCTACGTGACAGAAGAAAATCATCTGGATGTATTCAAGATGACATGGCGCAGTGTAATGTGAAGTTGAGTGCAAGGACTATTCGGTGCAGACTGCAGGAATATGGTCTAAATTCCAAGGAAAAAGCCATTGATAACCTCTGTTTGAAAAGATTAAACTGGGCTAAAACCCATGTTAATTGGACAGCGGAACAATGGGACAGTTACTTTGAGTGATGAGACCCAAATCTCCTTGCTTGGTAGTGATGGCATGAAATACGTGAGAAGAATCGGAGAAGATTTACATCCTACTTGTACTACACTTACCATGAAACACCTAGTTAGTGTTATGATCTGGAGTTGTATGACAACAAAATGTGGGGGCAGAATTGCATCATTAATGGGAATGTAAATGCCCAAATATACATAGCCCAGACCCTAACCCAAATAAAAATCTATGGATTCAACTAAAAAAGCTGGTTATGTCAGAAGCTACGCAGCAATAAAACCCAATTAATAGAGACAATAATTCAATCTTGGTTTCACATTATTTTAGCTGCAGAACTAAAAAAATTGGTTCATTCCATGGGAAGGTGTTGTAAGGTCGTAATTAAAGCTAAAGGTTACCCAACTAAGTATTAACTGACACTCTGAGAATTTTAGTATGTATAATTTTTTCTGTTTTTCACATTTCTTTATGACTGCTGTTGTAATAATCATAAATGTTATTGCATTACATTCTTCATAAAATTATCTTTCTATTGATATAATTTTATAGTATTACTCCAGAAAAGTGGTGTTATGAACCATCAAGCCTCTGAAATACTTTTTCCAAAGGGTTTCCACAATTTTGGCCACTAGTATATATATAATAACCAGTAACTAATCAGCAACCAATCTCATAAGTAATTTTACAATTGAACAGAAGAAATAAGATTCTGGAACAAGTCATTTTTAAAAAATATTTTGCAATACTTTCCCCTCAGTTTCTTAGCACAATAGGTATCCTTTCAGCTTCGTAGAGATTTTAATTTTTTTATTGTCTCATGTTGTACTAGAGTTAATGTTTGCTGCTAGAGCAAAAGTGGCTCACTTTACATTTCCTTATTTTGGGGCACTGTGATCTAAGCTAATTTTAAACCTTTGTTTTCTCCCCCACCATCCCTTAAGATATTTTTGTGCATCTTTTTGTGAAGGATACTTGTGTATTGAGGGATGTTATGCTTTTAAGTGGCTGATCAATCTTAACCAAAATTGTTCACTTCTCTTTGAATATCGTCTGTATTATCTTTCTGTGTAGCAATTCCATATGTATTGAAAAAGTATAGATGTATGGGAATCATGCATTATTTTTGTTTGTTTTTCAGAAACCTTATGAGAATACTGATACTACTGAAGATTAAATAAACTTGGATAAATTCAGAAATAACCAGTCGTAAGTAATGATTTGTTACTTAATTCAGTTGCTGTTCATTTTTTTGCAGATCATAGAAACTAGGGGATATGTATATTTTAATGTGCTGCATTACAGTGACCTGTCATGGCTAATCACAGCCTCCATGAGTTTATGAAGCAGAAACATACACAACCTGTTTTTAATGCGTGGCCACCTGCACCTCAGCAGAGCAGTTTAATGAAGCTCTACCTCCGGCTCACTAACTCAGCTAGCAGGGGGAGGCTCTTCCCCAGCTGAGCGGAGTGGTTCAACAAGGCCCTCACACTCCTCTGACTTGTGTGTGAGACTGAGAGACACCAGGGCTTGCTCACCATTTAGGGCTGGTCAGTGTATCTTGATTGCTTCTTCCTTCCCTGAGGTGGGAAGAAGCAGCTGAGATAAATCCCATGCATTGTGATACATTAGCATGTTACGGCATTTAGCTGCTAATATGTTGAAAACCAGGTATTGTCCAGCCCTAGTTGAATAGTCACACCAGTTACCCCTTGTCTAGTTAACCTGATCTTGACTGAGACCATGGTGTATGGGGGGGGGGGAGAGGACTTTAACCCCTGGCCCTGCTGCATTCCCAACTGGAATTGTCCCCAAGCCAGCTGTTAATTACAGAACAGCCACTTCCACACATTAAAGGCATGATAGTGTTGTGCTGTTGTCTTGTTGGCCCTAACTTGGCATTAACACCTTGCATTGAATTATTATTATTATTATTATTGGCAGCCTGTTCCTGTGCTGGTTTATTTGGAAGTAAATTTGTTACTTGCTCCCACATACATGTGCATAGGATTGCTATATGTCTGAGAATTCACAAAACTACCTTTATGTATTTCCTCCCTGAACTTACAGTGAACTTTTTTTATTGGTGTGTTGTCAGCCCAACCCACAGGGAATTATTCTGCAGTTCCTACTTTTTAAATATTACTGCATACATGA
The DNA here is from genome assembly GCF_965153285.1 of Podarcis tiliguerta. Lineage (NCBI taxonomy): Eukaryota > Metazoa > Chordata > Lepidosauria > Squamata > Lacertidae > Podarcis > Podarcis tiliguerta. The sequence goes on along the minus strand of NC_139543.1, from coordinate 54,816,181 downwards.
AAGTATATTTGTTTAAAATCTTTATTTTCTCCCTCACTTGTCAGATTCCTGAAAAGAAAAGAGCTATCAGCACAATGGATTGGAGCACAAGATCTACCCTGACCTCCAACTTTCAGACAAACAACGTTCAAATTCAGGAACAACATCAGTCACAACAATTTACTGCAGCAGATTTTCAAGCAAATGCATCTGTTCAAAATCCTTGTACTTACTCTGGAAATGATCAAACCATAAAAATACTCTCTAATAGAATGAATACCCTTGCAAATAACTTGACTTTTCAAAATCCTGGAGGCTCCAATACTTTACGTCCTATTCTGCCTAAAACATCTGTACATAATGAAGTTCAGCCAGCCCACCTTGTTCTTACGCTACATCCCAATTCACTTGGACCTGTTTCCTCTGAGAATGTCCAGATGGCTGCTAGCATGACTCAGAATTCGAGTTTGACAAAGAATGTGCATATTTCCTCCCCTGTAGTCGTACTAGGTAGTACGGAAAATCCTATGCAAAATATACCTCAGAAAACAGTTAATCTGCCTATTGCCTTGGATAGCTACAATAATCGACCATTACAGAATCATTCTACTTCTATGACTACTTCAGTATATTGGCAAAAGAGCATAAGTAATACATGTTCAAAAGGACTGCCAACGCCGATGCGCTACTATCATGTTAATGGACCTGCTACCTCCCAAATAGATACTACAGTGCCTTTTAACCAGGCATCAAGTCAGTACTCAAATTCTCAGCAGAACCTTTCATGCCTTGTTTTCCCTTTACAGCAAAATACTCAAAACCAAATCAATGGCCCAAGTTCAAGCCTGAAAGCAGCTTTGCATTCACAATACTATGCCCCTAATACTGCAAGTCCTATACAGTATGGAGTACCAGCTCATCATAATTCTAAGAATGCAGCACAGACCTTCCCTCAAGATCGAAATCCACCACCATACCCAGTTCCTCCTGCACAAAAAACCCATGGACAGTTTGTACTTCGACAGGCAGTTGCAAATATATCCCATGAAAATGTACAGAACTATCACAGTCCTAGGTTGGATCAAAGTAGTAATCTGTATTCAGCTCAGCTTAGTGAAAAACATCAATCTGTACCATTCACCCAAGAAACCAATGCAGTAGGCAACACTCCATATAGTGTAAGTGGATATAGGACTGCAAATCAGCTTCCTAATGAACTGGCCAAGTCATCAGTTGAAGTTGGAGCAAGCCTTTGTAACAGTGTGCGAGTTGTTGGAACAGTTCCTTCTGATGCCGCTTTAACACCACAAACGGGTAGGACTTTGGAACAAGAAAAGAATGTAGCTAATGGCTCAAGACATTTTCCTGAGAACTTGAAGGATAAAATAACAAAAGAGAGACTAGCACTGGATGGGAAAAAACTGCATGAATTGAAGAAGGCATTGTTAAAATTAGATAAGGACTATAAAATGAGATGTAACATGTACCTATCTTCAGTACAGAATGGTCAGGCTGCTGACACTTCTGTTCACAATCAAAATGCTGTTCAGAGTCAAAATGCTGCCACCTCACTTCCTTCTTACAATACCAATCTCAATCCGTCTTTGCTGCTGCCAAAGGATTCCAATCAAGCAATTCAGCTTCTTCCACATGATACCACTCAATCATTTCCTCCTATGTCCTACAGTTCTGGTGAAGTCAAATATGCTCCTTTATCACTGAAAACCAATAATCACTTAGAGCCAATTCTAAGGCATATGCTTAAAGGTACTACTGATGAAAATATGTTATTTAACGATTATGTTGGAAAAGGAGGGTCCCATCATTTGGCCATCAAAGATCATTCATCTAGTGCTCCTATGCCTTCTAGCAGTGATGTATCTGAAACTCGTGTGAATAATATTGATGATGCTTCTAGACTGAGGTCAAACATTACAATGGATTCTACCCAAGTGCCTTTGACATGCACAAAAAATGGTAATGGTTATGAACTGACTACAAGATCTGCCATCGATCAATTGGGGAGTTGGTGTAAGAATAAAATGGAAATCCCTGGCCAGTATTTTACTGACAATGTTCCGAGTTCAAATCAGAACCCACCTGCCTCAAATGGATCATCCTTATTAAAAAAAGAAGAAAGAGAGTGCATTGAGCAGAGTAACACTTGTCTGCAAAAAATTGAAAGAAAAACTGTAGCTGGGAGCAATGAAAATATTTGTGATACATATAATTCAGCTTCTCTTCAGGAAGCAACTGTTCAAGAAGCAGGCATAATGCAGAAGTCCTCAGTTACTGGAAATCCTTCTGTAATGACAGGCGTTAGTTGGGAGGTAGTAAAAAAAGGTCTTGCTTTATGGACCAAAAATTTGCCAGAAACTTTGAAACACTTAGGTAAAAATAAAGATTCAACTGTGTCTTTGTCCTTATCAGAGGTTGGAGTAGATGGGGGGAAAACACAGCAGATTTTGGAAAATCTTCCCAGTGCATTAACTCAGAAAGACCAAACTAAAGTTACAGTTGGATCAAATGAAACAACTACGTCTTCTGCACCTTCCTCTCTTGGAAAAAAACTTGATGCCGTAAATTCCAATTTACTGAAGGGTTCTGAACTCCAAGTTGCCATTGTTACTCCATTGATAATGTCAAAAGAGAGTATTCAACATGAAGTGCAGAAAAAAACTCATTCATCTCTGTTGGAAGAAATGTATCCAATTATTCAAGAAAACAGTGTATGTAGTTTACAAGAGCTTAGTTCCTTAGTACCAGCTGCTGATGAAGGGGCAGGAGGAACCCTTCATTCATCTTCAAGCACAGGTATTACTATTAAGAAAGAAGATATAGATATGCATGAAAAAACCACCAAATCCAGTGAAGAAAACTTGATAGTGAAAGCTGAAAAGAACAAGGATTGCTTAATTCATCAAGTTCCTCAGAAAGATGTAAAATCTTACAAAAGTAGTTCAGATTTGCAAGAACCAGGAGATGAAGTGCTGAATGACACTGTGTTCGAGATATCCAGTGTGTGTACGCTTGTACAAGGTGATGAGTTTTACAATTCACAAATAGCTTGTATTTTTAATAGTAGCCCTTTGAAGTCTAGTAAGGAAAATGACACTTCAGAAAAATATATGCCGTATTTCCATCATAGTGAGCAGCATTCTGGCCTTTTGAAAAGTGAATCTGAAATTATCACGAGTGCCTCAGAAGGAGATACCTTTTTGCCATCCCAAGACCGCTTATCAGATCCCACTACAGAAAAGCAATTAGACGAATTGTCGAATTTAGAGATTCTTCAAAGTGGGAAAGCTTCAAATGAGGGGAATGTCATTGATTCCGAGGAAGGAAAAAGCAGTTCCATGCCCCAAAGTACTCCTCTTTCAGGAGAGAAACTTAAGCAGGATACACTCTATGATTGTATTCATAGTGCAGACTTCAGCAGTGATAATGAGGTTTTACCTGTAAATAAGGGAAACATATTCAGCAGTAGTATTGCAGATGGAACGAACGCTACTGCAAAAGAGGATGCCACAAAAAATGCGCTATGTGAAGAAAATCAACCAGATTCTGGAATCGACACTGAAGCTCCTAAAATAGTACTAAATGATCAGCTGACTGAACTCTTGAAAGAATTTCCTTATGGAATCAGCTTTCCAAAGGCTTTAAAAACCCCAGAGAATAATGATTTTGTGACTAAACTAAGTGAGAAAGAAGATGAAGAAAAGCCTCAAAGTTCTGTGGAAACTCCCTCACAAATACAAATAACAATATTAACTTCTGAACAGATGAAAGAAATGTTTCCTGAACGGAGTCAATCTTCCTCTAACATACCAAAAAACTGTGAAGTTGACCAGTTTTCAACAGAATTTAAAGATGACTTGATGGAAGAGAATAAAAGGCATAGTCAAACTGATCAAGCTGTACCTTATGACAGCCGAAATATCTCAGCAGAAACAACAGCTGCAAAACCCAGTAAGCATAAATATTGCTGCCTCCAGGGTTGGCTAGCTTCAACAATGGGAGTGGAGCCGTGTAAGTGCATACTGCCTGAAAAAGTTGCCTCAAAGCAGAAGGTGGACATTTGTCCACAGTCTAAAACTATATCTAAAGTCAAACCAGAAGCTGATGCAAAAACTGGTCTTCAAGAAAATGAATCTAAAATAGATCCTGAAATTCCACTTTCATCTCTAGAAAAACTAGGCTCTCAAGAACTTAATATACCTGTCAAGCAGGAAATGGAAGAATTGCCACTCCATACATCTTCTCCTACTTTGATGACTGAAACAATTGAAATTAAAATACAGAACCACACACGTGAAAGAGATACTGTCTCTACAGATAAAACACAGTGTCCTTCAAGCACAAAGGATTTAAAAGTGGTTGCTGCTAGAACTCTCTCCAAGATTGAAACCTCGGTTAAACAGAGAACATCAAAAGAAAAACTTGTTGTAAGATCAAAGACAGATCATCGAAGGAGAATAGAAATAAAGCGCAACACATACCAAGAAAGATATAAAATTAAACGGGACTCCAATGAAACACGCATTATTAAGGGACCAACTTTGAGTAAGGGTTTGAAGAGAAAAATGGCAATAGGAAAAAAGCATAAGGCTTTGGTAAACCAGCATAACGATGCCATAAAGTCCCCAAATATAAACAGCCCTCAACATAAATCTACCATGCTTTCACCAGAACATTTAAATATAAGGAAGAAATTAGATTTTGAGAAAAACTACGGATACAAAAAAAAATTGGGGCACATCAGGATAAACAATGAACCAAGTAGGACTGAGCATATTGAACACAATGAAGAAAATATTCAAAGGAAAAGTCTGAAGCTAAATTTGGAAAAATTTGCGTATTCGAAAGAGAAGAAAAATGTAGGCAATTACAGAAGTCATTTAGATGCATCACCAAAACACATGAGCCATGCTTCCAATATACTTAAAGCTCCCTTCTCGGTTAAAGAGGCTGTGCTAGATACTCGTAATAGAGACAAGCGACTTGAGAGATCTCTTTCTGATAAAAAAACAAGTTTCAGTAGAAGAACTGGTATACTGTCAATTTCTCTTCAAAGAGAACAAAAGAAAAAATATTTGAACCAAGTTGCATTCAAAAGGATTGCACAGAAAACCATTTGTTTGACAAACTTAGATTCACATTCCAAACCAGTATGGCATGTGAAATCCAGTAGTGTTTCAGCATTGTGTGAGGATCAAAAGAACAGCAGCGCATCCTCTCAGCAGCCAGAAGTGGAGAAACCGAAAATGCTTGAGTTCAAAATGTGCCCAGAGATATTGTTTGGAAAATCAGTTTCAGAAGAACAACTTTTAGATGGAAAGAATCTTCCTGAAAAAGACAAAACCCCTATCACAGGTACGGTATGATATGATCAAGCCAACCTATAATAAACTCCTGTTAAATAGGAAGTTGTAAATGCAGACTGGTATTAGTTTTAGTATTTCCCCTGCTTAAGTTTACATTTTAAAATGTGTTTTGTGTGTGCATGTTGGTGTCAAGGAGCTGTCAGTCGAGCACAGCTCATCCACAAGGCAGGAAAGAACTTGAGACACAAAATGCTTTTAACTTTTATTAACAGAAAGTAACAGCATAACAGAGCTCCTCACAAAGACTGTCTTAGCAGGTAACCAGTGAAGTAATCTTAGAGGTACTTCGCTAACTTAGATGATTAAAATGCATATACGTAACAGTGGTGAGCTTGAGTACATTTCTTTTTAGGGTTAAAATGCATGATATGATTAATTAACACTTAAGCATCTAGAAACCTGCTAAAGGACAAGAAACTACGAGAAGGAAGCAGCTGGAGGGAATGAATCATGGTTTATGTTGTCTCTATACTAATGCACAGAGTATGGGATTCAAGCAAGATGAATTTGAGGTCATAATACAGGATGGCAAATATGACCTGGTGGGCATTGCTTGAAACTTGGTGGGATGAGACTCATGACTGGAATGTAGGAATTGGGGGGCATAGCCTGCTCAAAATGAATAGAACAAACAGGAATGGAGGAGGAGTAGAATTCTATGTAAAGGATGTGTTCACTGGTGAAGAGATCCAGGATTTGAAGCATAGAAGACAGAGAAACAACAGTGACCTTACTGTGGATGTCTGCTATAGACTGCTAGACTGAATAGTTTGATTGTGCCTTCCTAGAGCAAGTAGTAGGTCGTCTGCACGGAGAAGATGAGGGAACACCTGGCTTTCCAATACCACATGTGAAAAGGATCTAGGGGGCTTTTTAAAGATCTGCCTTAGGTTTTTCGTCTAAAGGTTTTTATTGGTTTCTAACATTGGGAGAAACCTATTGTGTGTGGATGGTGCCATTCTGGTTACATAGAATAAATAAAAATGGAAGGAGGAGGAGGGGAAATAAAGAAAGAACATCCCATTCTTCATCTGCTAGCTATATTGATAATTATTCAACACATCCACTCCAAGGTAACACTGAACAATCCACCTTCTATAGACCAATATTCTCTTCAGTACTCACACCCAGATGTCATATGTTCATTTTTTTATTCAAAAAGTCTATAAGAAGTTTCCAATCTTTAGTAAATGTTGACACTGATTTTTCTCGAATTAAACACTCGATTCACCATCTCATCGTAAGTCCAGTAATTTCAACATGCCGTATTTTTTGCTCTATAGGACGCACTTTTCCCCCTCCAAAAATTAAGGGAAATGTGCGTGCGTCTTATGGAGCGAATGCAGGCTCCTTGGCTTCAGCGATATCAACGCGTAGCCTCCCAAGCGCAGGGAGTGCTCCCTCCACGCTCTGGAGGCTACGCATTGCTTTCGCTGAAGCCTGGAGAGCGAGAGGGGTCGGTGAGCACCGACCCCTCTCGCTCTCCAGGGTTCAGGGATAGCCGCCTGAAGCCTTTGGAGCACAGCGGGACCTCGCGCTGCGCTCCAAAGGCTTTGGGTTCCTTTTGCTGAAGCCGGGAGAGCAAGACACTCCTGGCTTCAGCGAAACGAACCCGAAGCCGCCCAAGCGCAGCGGGAACTCAGGCTGCGCTCCAAAGGCTTCGCAACCTTACCGCCGCTCCCGTACCTGTTCTGGGGGCTGGGGTCGGGGGCCAGCTCCGGGAGCAGAGGCAGGTTGCATGCAACCTTGCCGCCGGTCCCGGACTTGTTCCGGGGTCGGGGGAAACTTGGGCTTCTCCCGCCGCAGCTAAAAACTGTGGATGGATCCCACTGGCTGTCTTGGCTTCTTTGCTCTTTGGGGCTGGGGGGGGGGGAATAAGGTTTTGTTTTTTTATTTCCGCCCCCCTCCCTAAAAACTAGGTGTGCCTTATGGTCCGGTGCACCTGATGGAGCGAAAAATACGGTGCATTGGAAGAGTTTTGGTTTCAGTTGAAAATTGACCTTCAAAACCCTCAGTATCAGTTTATGTACTTGCATGTAATATTTTTAAACTTTTTTACACATCAATCAAGCATAATAAAATGTCACTTCATTTTCTTGAACATTCTGAAAACCCCGCTGAAACAGACCAAAGTTTCGTGTAGGTCAGGCTTTTAGGTGCAAGAGCTTCCAGGTAAATTCCCTTGATTATTGACAAGGCGGGCATTTTTTGCAATGTGTTTCACCAATGCTTGGCTCTAGAGGGTTTCCAATTAAAGGAGGTTAGCAGTTGAGAAATAGCCAGTGAGGGAACAACTTTGTCTATTTTGTGAGCTATAAATACATGGGTTGCTTCAGATCATTGTACTATATCGTCTGTGGGGTGCTTGTCCCTGACCCAAGTATATTAGTATGAATTTCGCTGACAACTGACTGTTTACTCATAACTTGCAATTATCACTTGCAGCTGTCAAAAGTAAAAGAGAAGACTGGTTAAATTACAACCCTGTTAAGAGAAGAAAAACTGAAGAATGTGAAGCTCAAGGTAACTTCTAAAATCCATATAAGGATAATGCCAAAATTAGGGCCAACCAGAATATCGCAAAATAGTGCAGAAGCTCTGCAGAATTCCTCATCAGAAAATTTGCAAATGAAATAAATGGGAGGCAGCAAAAAAGTAAGGTAACTTTTTGATTTTCTGTTATAAATCAATAAACTTGATTTTGTGAGGTTGAATGCTAGCTTGAAACTGACTTGGCACTTAGTGAGGCACTTGATGTGGAGGACCCTTCATTCTCAGAAGAGTAGTTGGTGTCAAAAGCTTCCCTAAGTGCCAAAGTCCAGACTTCAACCAACTCTCCACATTAATATTGTCCAAGGTGGTCTAGTTATGGACAACATATATGTCTATTGCAGAGAACAGATGTAACTACCGTCTTAGGTGTACCACTCTGCCCTGGCAGCTCCAAGATAGTGGTGGAACTAGCCACAGCACAGGATACCATGCCATACCTATATTGCCTCAATAACATGTCTGTTAAGGTTGTGACTTGTCTAGTATTTTGAAGCTTGAGTGAACTTGGAAAGCCTTAACACAGCATAGCGTGTTAAACCAAACTTATTGGCTAGCTGAATATCATGGTTGAATAGTAATGATGCACTTCTATACTTGCCTACTCAAAAGTTAGTTTTAGCAGATTCAATGGGACTTACTCCCAGTATTGTTTTTTATATATAGCTTTGGAGTTTTGGCAGGAAAAGCTGAATTTTGCAAGTCTGTCTCTATAAATCCTCCAAATTAACAGTGCAATTGTTTGTCACTATTCTGCAGTTAATGATGGCATTCCTCTTGATACTGCAATAAAATTATTGGATGGAATGCCTGTGAAGGATTCTAAAGCTACATTTCAGACCTACAAGAAAATGCATCTGGAAAAAAGAAGCCGAAGCCTAGATAGCACTCCCTTAAACTAAATGTCACAAATGTGAGTAATATCATGGGCATGTCTTGTTTATGGTGCATGTATTTGATGGAATTGGGCCAAAAGTGACTGACGGGGGGGGGGGGGCACTGTAAAAATGATTATTGCACACACTGAGATGTTTTATGTTCAAGAAAAGATTCAAAAATTGTTTTCCCATAGAATTTACAAATAATTTTAACAATTGAATGTCTCACATTTTGCAATTAATAAATTCCCCTGTCTGTTTAATTCCATCATTTTGTCTAAAAAACGAGGATGATAGCACTGTAATTGCAGAAAGAATCCAGTGGATTTATATCCTTCTTTTTAAAAAGACATGTAATGAAAATATAGTTTATTGGTTTATCGGTTTCCTATAAAAACTAAGAAAACAATAACAATATTTTCAACTCACCCCCCCTCTCTGAAGAGCAGAGATAGTGTTAAAGAATAATATATTAGAATCAAGGCCTAATGAGAATAGACCAAAGTGTCATTCCACAGTGTCCCATGAGCAGTTGATGGACAGAAGCAATGTTCAATAGATTCTGCGTAACCAATAAAATTGTAACATGCCATATAAATACTTGTTTCTTTTTCCAGTTTGATGGTCCTCATTGTGATGTTGTTAACTTATATTGTTATATTGTTGTTAACTGTCCTGTATCTGTAACAATCATAGCATTTTTAAGAGAGAGAGCAATTTTGTTTTGTCTGAACTTTGGAGAGATAGTTAAAAACATGAACAAAAGCAGATAAGCCTTGGGTATGCACCAGGGAGCACTGGAAACTGTGTGCTGCTATCCAGTTTTGCTGAACTTTACAAACTTTTCAGAAAGTTACTTTTTACTTTATTTATAATTTTATGTTATTTGAGACTTGTTGATTTTCAGATGTGTTTTTTTAAAAGGAAAAGTTGCAAATACCTCTGTTGAATATCTCCACTTTGATTGAAATGTAATTGTATTTGAAAACCCAGTTTGCATTTTGACCAAAACTTTGTGAGTCAAAATATTATCAGGATTCGCCAGCCAGTTATTTGAACAAATCCTCTGTAAGCTATATTAGCTAAGGGTTGTACTTCACCGTATTACTCAGCTGACTTTAAGGCTTCTTTCAGCCGAAGGGAAACAAAAACGATTTCCCCCTCCTCCAGCAGCTCTTATGCCCCACTGAATCTTCTCTGGAAGATCCCCTACCATCCGGAGCAAATTTCAGGGTGGGTGCTTCAGGGGGTGGAGCACCCACTCTGAAATTGTTTCCTTCCCCGTTCCACTGCTAAAAGCCTTATTGTCAGTTGAACAACACTCTGGGAATACAACCAAGTATGTTTCCAAATATATGCCCTAGAAACTATTCTGATGTTGAATATTCATTTTTAAGTGCCTTTTGTATTATTTGGTATATTTGATGATACTTTATAACATTGTCATTTATTGATTGTGGTTTTTTATAAAAAAGTTACATGAACTCAGTACTACTGTTTCTTAATGCAATTAAAAGCATACTTATTTTGGCAATGGTTGTTTTTTGTGTATTTGAAAGAATACCTGCTTGGATTTTAATCTGAGTGGTTGAAGTAATCTTTCCAAACATACAACAATATCCCTAGGTACGTCCCAAGGCCCTTGTTTGGGGTCCACCTATTCTGTGAGCTGGTATAATGTCAGTGGAGGTGAGTGGGTCTAGATTCAAACTGCTGAAGCAATTTAAAACAAAAGCTCTCATGTACGACTATCATCGAGCACTTCATGTACTGTTTGCTTTACATCAGCTATGTGATCAGATAACATCTCAATTTTAGCTTCATGTAGCTGCAGAGCAGCATTTCAGCCACTTGCTAGAGCCTGACTTACATTCCTTTCCCACAGGGGCCTTTATTGTTTTACATCCCCATTTGAATAGAAGTACCAGACTGTTGCAGATATTAATATTGTGCAGTTTGAAGCGACTGGACGCATAAAAAAAGACTCCTTTTGGAATAAATCATTGTCTAGACCCATAAAAATATTATTAAAACTTATGGCAGAAATATTTAATAAAAGAAAACAGAATACATCAAATGATATGTACAGACCATTGGTCAGCAAACTTTTTTGGGAGGGGGCCAGTTGACTGCCCCCAGATCTAGTGGCGGGTGCACATGCAGCGGAGAGGGCTTCTCTCTTTCCCCATCTCTCCTTCAGCCCCTCCCCCTGCCTACCTCCTCCACTGCTGTGCCTGAGGTTGGGAATCGGCGGCGGTGGCAGTGCCTCTCCTTTTCAGGTCAGCTTTCCTGGGTGCCAGGCATGGGGCCAGCAGGCACACCAAGACTCCAGCCCACAGCACAGCCATGGGGAGAGGCGAGCGGCGAGGCTTCCTATCAAAGCCCAGCCCCCTTCCTCTGCAGGGTGGGGAGAAGCCAGGAAGAAGGAGGGAGGCAGAGCCGCTGCAGTGTGTGTGAGGGAGGGAAAAATCACCAAAAAAAATGGAGCCAGGAAAGAAAAAGGGACAAAAATGGCAATCACACTGATCCAAGCGGCGATTGCAGAACTGTTTGAGGGCCAGATCCAGAGGGCAATTGGGCCGGATCCGGCCCGCAGGCTGTAATTTGCTGACCCCTGGTCCAGACTATCCATGCAATGTATTGCGCTGTCCAGCACCGGCTCAGCAACATTCCAGCCTCCAGACTATTTACTCTTTTCTTCAGGAGAGTTTATTTTATATCCTTCACTGAGTTTTGGAGAAAGACTCAAAGGCAACTCCCTTCAAAATGGAAATTTTCCAACCTAATACCTCTCACATGGTCTAAGGCAGAGGTCAGCAATCTAAGGCCCATGGGCCGGAAGTGGCCTGTGGAGGTTGTTTGACCAGCCCCCCAATCCACCCCCAAACTGAGCCACCTGCTCTTGTGTTGCGCTAAACCAGCACAGTGCGGCGCAGGGACTTGCTTCCACGGCGCTGAAAATCTCGTATGCGCAGACGCAGGCACCGAAAAGTGTGAGGTTGCGGCCTCATCTCGCTTTACAGGCTGAGGGAGCCGGCGTTTGTCCACTCTGCAGACAGTTTTCCCGGGTCATGTGGCCAGCATGACTAAGCCACTTCTGGTGCAGCAGAACATGGACACCAGAGCAGCGCACGGAAACACTGTTGAACTTCACGCCGGAGCGGTACCAATTAATCTACTTGCACTTTTTGGCGTGCTTTCAAACTGCTAGGTTGGCAGGAGCTGGGACCGAACAACGGGAGCTCACCCCGTCGCAGGGATTCAAACCTCCAGCCTTTTGATCAGCAAGCCCAAGGCTCAGTGGTTTAGACCGCAGCACCACCCACGTCCCTAGTGATGACATAGCAGCATACAGTAGATGGCTACTGCCACACCCTCCCCCCCAAGTTTGCCAGGGATTAAACAAAAGTTTTTAAGCTCAAGTTAGTGACTGAGGGACTCCATTGGTTCTGTGCAATTTTGTCATAAGAGACCTAATCATAGCCTTTTGGAAACCATTTGCCTTCAAATCTCTTAACTTGGAGGTCTAACTGCTACAATGTCAAGGGTTTTCCCTTGGTAAATTAGACTTGTGTGCTGTACAAACCATTTTTCTCCCATCCTTTATAGTGCCCATATATATCTGGGTCTATGAAATGTGACTAATTTAGAGAAGGAATTGAGGGTGGTTCCCTCCACCCACCAGCTCCATATATTAAACTCTTGTTTGGTCTGTTTGTTTTAAACAGGTTGTGTCCCTCAATTCCTAGATTCCAATCATGAGTCTCATCCCACCAGGTTTCAGTAATACCTACCAGGTCATATTTGCCACCCTGTAATAAAAGCTCCAATTCATCTTGCTTATTTCCCATATTCTGCATTTGTGTAGAGACAACTGAAACCATAAGTCGTTCCCTCCAGCCGCTTCCTTCTTGTACTTTCTTGTCCTTTAGCAGGTTTCTGGAGCACTATCTCAGTTTCTTGTGCACCAATGAAGCTATTATCTCCAGTGCCAGGTGTTCTTCTGTCGTATAAAGCGAATGAAATAGTTACATCCCAAACATAAAAACAAATAGTTCAATATATAAAACAAATATTTAAAATTCCATATATAAAAACAGTCAAAAATAATCACAATAGAGATGCAGACTGGGAGAAAGGTCTCCAGTTAAAAGACTGGTTGAAAGAAAAGTCTTCAATAGGCACCAAAAAGGCACCTGTCTAATATTTAATCGGACAGAAATACAATAGGTAGGTGCCAGCACATTAAGACTCAATTCCTATATTGTATGGAATAGATCTCCCGATAGGATGGTAAAAGTACAGGCTCTGGAGGGCAGTGTAAACCTGACCTATTTTTTCTGTAATATTCAAACCATACAATGAGATCCCTTAAGGGACTGCAAACTTTCTTTACTGCCCAAGCACCCAATGTAGCCCTTGCTAGATCATCTGATATTTGTCCAAATCCATTAACCAGTTCACTACAAAAGCCACCATATCCTTTCCTTCCTTTTTGAATATGCTGGTGGCTATAATGATCCTGAGAATCTTCTAGCGGAATTTGCAGTGCCCTGACCACTTCCCTTCCTTTCCTTTCCTTTCCTTCCTGTTTGTTTGTTTGTTTGTTTGTTTGTTTTGTTTTGTTTTGTTTCACTTACAGTTTAATTCATTTCTAACCTCCTGGACCAAATTTCAAGCAGTGATGATTTTCAAGAACTAGGTGCTTATACAGACTTGTGCATTGTGGATAATGCAATTGTTCTTTGGAACCAAATATCACAGTAAAGTCTGGAATCCTTATAAAATCAACAGCATGTAGATCATATACCAAAAAAGAGGATTTACAATCACAGAAGCAAATAATTGTTTTGTCGCTAATTCCTTTCCCACAAAATTGTGCTTCTCACTGTTTTAGCAATCCTTTACTGAAGATAACAAGTTGGTTATGTTCACTGTTATTGTATGAAACATCACAATATATTGGGAAGGTACTATCAGTACAGGATTGGACCAGAGCAGACAGTCTGAACAGTAAACCATTTTGCATTCTTCATTCCCTAGCTTTTAAATAACTCCCCCAAAAAACACCAGTAGGGACAAATACCCGTTAACATAATCATTTAGAATACTTTAACTTACAAGGCTAAAATCTAATGAATAAATAAAATATATTGTGCAATCTAGCCCCACCCCACTGCCCCCCTCCCCCCAAAATCAGATACACGAAGAACAAAATGACCCGGAAAGCTGGCTATAGGCACCAGGTTACAAGAGTGTACATGGAAGAGTGTACATGGATCTACACTCAAGTGTGCTACAGAAAAATACCATGAATTTTACACAAAGCCAGTTGATGACTATCGTAGGCTTAAGGGCAACTACATCCTCGTTGAAACACAGTTTTAAACAAACAGTAAAAGGTTTACAAGGCATACACAGCATGTGAATCATGTACAAATGGATGCATTCAATATTTCCCCTCCCCAACAGCTTTTATTTATTAGATGAATACTTTTCTCTACTTTCAGCTTTAACTGGACTCAATACATGCACAACTCAAAAGAATTAAGGGGGGGAAATAAGGTTATTGCAAAAATAGAATTAAACTAAGAATCTTCAAGTACCTTACATGACGGCCACTCTGTACCATTCCAATTGCTTATAAAATGAAAAGTCACAGAACCCATGAAAATATCTTTAATATTTTATTGGATATAAAATAGATCATTTTAGCTGTATTTATAATAATCTCAACGTGATAATTTGAACTTTGTAAATAATGAAAACAATTAAAAATTATACCCGCATTACTTGATCTGTTTTAAGCTGATAGAAATCGGGGGGGGGGGGGGGACTATAGAAAACCACATTTAGAACAAAATCACAATTTACATTATAATAAAGGCAAATATTCTGCATAAAAAAAACCTGCAGCAATGAGTCAGATGTCAAAGCAAATTACAACTAAGCATAAATTAATTGGTTTGGTTTTAAAATATTCTGGCAAGTTTATGGATGTGTTATACCCATGTGCAAAATTCTTATTGGTTTTAGATGCCTAAAATCTTCTCTCTTTTTACCCAAGACTTAAGTGTTTCAGGCTGAGATCCAAAGCCTCATTATCTGCCTCTGCTGTGTCAGATATCTTACTATTTCATAAGGGTTTCACGTAGCTTCAGGGCATTCACCCAATCATTGGTTAAATCTTACCTTAATGGTTTAATTTGTTGGAAAAGAGCCATTATGTGTCCTTTCCCAATATAAGGTGTTGATCTATTGATGAATGTGGGAGAGAGGTTCAAAGTGAAGATAATAATTTATTTTCAATTTAAATTCAGATCAACCAGACTGAACCAAATACTGTTTGAGGTGGGGGATTGTTCAGTTTCTGGAATACTGGCATATGTTATGAAATTAAACCAAAATTAAAGCCATATTTCTTGTGGACTAATATTGTAGTTTGATTAGTTTGCAGCAAAATTTCATATTTTGAAGATTTGATAACAGTGGCTCGTCGCTGCATCAGTGTTGAAGTCAAATGTCATAAAACATCTGCATCAGACGGGTAATGGTATTTTTACGAGACCTTGCAATTGAAACATTAATGATGAAAGAATGAACTCATGCAGAGTGGTTTGTAATGCATAGACACTTAAGGGAATTCTTACATTTCAGCAAAGCTTAGCGGATAAAACTTAAGTTTTTGCTTATGTATCATTATTGGTTTACAAACAATTTTGAAAAGCACAAAGGAATGTGGGAGTGAGGAGCCCAGTGCAGCTATCTCCAGCTCCCCATGCCTCCTACAAGTAAAAGTGAGCAGGCTGTAAGCAGGTTATGTAGTGGCAGCTGGCGGTGTAATGCTCTCCTGCTCTCACCATGGTTGTATAAACAGCAGGAGCAGACAGCAGCAGAAGAAAGCAGCAGGAATCATCAGAGTGGCAAAGATGGCAGCTATGAGAAGTATATCAATCATAAGTGGAAGGCAGGGATTTATATATTTGCTTCATATTGTTGCACACTGCCCCAGTCTCCAAACATTGCGAGATTCCAGGGGTTCTTGGAATAAAGGACTCTGGAGACCGTCGTGCCTTTATGACGTATAGTTTATTTAGTTGGCAGGAGCTGGGACAGAGCAACAGGAGCTCACCCCATTGCATGGATTCGAACTGCCAACTTTCTGATCCTGCCAACCTAGCAATTCGAAAGCATGCCAGTGCAAGTACCAGTAGATAAGTATGTGCTGCTGCGGCGGGAAGGTAAACGGCTTTTCTGTGCGCTCTGGTTTCCGTCACAGTGTTTCCATTGCACCAGAAGCAGTTTAGTCCTGCTGGCCACATGACTCGCAAAACTGTCTGTGGACAAACGCCGGCTCCCTCAGTCTGAAAGCAAGATGAGCACCGCAACCCCATAGTCAGCCTTGACTGGGCTTAATGGTCCAGGGGTCCTTTACCTTTTACCTTTACATTTATGATTTATTTACACATGTATACAACCTTGGTCTATGATGGAGACGCTCACAGCATCAACACCCCAGATGGTCTTGCCTCTCTCACAGTCACAGCATTGGAATCAAGCAGAAATCAAGTATGGCTCTCACCCTCCAGCTTCTGCCTGCTCCTGGCCCACCTCTCAGCTCACACACATTCTGGCTTTTGTCTTCTTCACTTACCAGCCAGGTGAGGGACAGGAGCCCACCCTCAGGCACAGAGCAGCTCTCTTTGTTATACCAATGACCATGCTTAGGTGGTAACTAAGTGCTTGAGACTAATTCAACAATGGAATCCCCCATTAGATGTTAACCCTTGATGGATCGTGTACCCTAGGAATCAGAAGAGACTCATGCATCATGCAGACTAACCTACCAAACTCAAAACAATATATTTATATACCTCAAGACAATCTCTAAGCAGTTGACAAAAACAACACGATACATACATATGTTTTTTCACATGCACTGTATATATTCCTGGAGACAGGTTGTATATCTACAGCAATGACCAGAAGAAGAATGGCTTCTGGGAGGAGCACAGAAAGAAGAAGCACCGTGGTACACCTGCACCGCACAACCAGAGACCTTCATCTGTCTCTACAGCCACAGCAGGCACTGTAATTCTTCAACGGTTTGACTTCACCCTCAAAGGCGTAAGACAGACAGGTGCCAGCACACAATATACACATACAAACTACAGTAAGCCTGGTTGCCATACTGTTCTTTCTGCTTTTCTCTCAAGCAAGCTAAATGCCTTTTCTGCAGCAACAAAGGGAATCCCTAAGAAATGGAGGTGGTGGTGGATGTCAAAAGGTGAGCAACTTGACCACAGGTTGTGGTTAGAGGCCAGCAGCTGCCTCCTATACCTGCAAACCAAAAAGGGTTATTCACCTTTGCTCACCAATCCTGATGTAAGGCTTTGCTTTTCAGTCCTGTCTGCTGACTCCTGGGTCTTGCCCTCAGTTCTGATTTTCAGCTTGCCCGTTGGTTCCAATTCCTCTTTCTTCCTTAACTCTGACACCTGATTTTTTCTCAGCTCTGATTGCCCATGTTGTTGCTTGAATACAGTCTCCTAGCTCCTGGATGATCCAGATGCCTATAGCTTAGCCTTAACACTAGGGGTGAGGGACATGAAGCTTCATTCTATCCCAGTGCAGTCAGCCTGGAATGGATGCAGACTGGCAATACTGTGAAGGAGGGGATGCAGTAAATCTTTAAAATACTGGTAATATCCAGCTAGAATGACACAATTACGTTCCACTGAAAGAATGCCTACAAAAATATAGTCATTTTGATAGGGTATCAGAGACGAATGCCACTGGTTTCATGAGGCCCCTTTGGGGGCTGCTTGAAGAGCTGGATTTTTTCATCTAGCCTGGTGTATGCCAGGGAAACCCTGAGAAAACAAGAAATAGGAAAGTATGATGTCATTTTGCCATTTGCCCAAATGGGATACAAGAAAAAGCCAAGGGCCTTTCAAAAACAAACAAATGGCTCTTTTGTACTGTGAATAAGAGGTCAAAGTGGCTTGAGAACAGTTGTCTAAGTGTTTTTATAAAAAAACACTACCCCACATTCAACAAATAAAAACCTATTGGGGACTCTGAGATGCTCCTCTTCTTCAAATTACTACCGAGTAAAATAATTTTTTTAAAAAATTATTAAAATTGGTAACTGATATTAAGCTAGTGAAATAAAAAACATTAAGGTCTTATGTATATAATAAAGGTTAATAAATGTACCAAGCAAACACGTACATAAATATATAAACCACATGTCTGAAGCTGCACAGGAGAACAGCCATGAAGCCATTTTGACTCCCAAACTGACCAGGTGTTTTCTTTGCAAAGTCAAATGGAAAAGCCTCCCCATTGTCTTTTCCTTCACAAATCCTGTCTTAAGGGTATGTCTGTGTATGAATAGGGTGAGCCTGTGACTTGGCTCAGGAACTAAGTACTTATCATTACAAAAGACTGGCCAGGCTCCCCAGGGTATCAATCCAGTAAGCATTAACAGGTAACTTGCCAGACAGGAGGTAAACAACCCACTCAGATTATGAGGTAAACAACCCACTCAGATTTCTGCTTTAGCCCGCCCTTTCTGTGATGTAGGTATGATGTGTCTGGGGGGTGGTCTTAAGCTACACCCCTTCTGTGATGTATGTATGATATTTCTGGGAGTGGTCTTGGACTCCACCTTAAATTGGTGGGCAATTTAAAATGTCTATATAAGGGCGGACACACCTTGGTTCTGGGTCCTCCTCTTTCTCCTGTGTGTGAAGGGGACAACCTGTTGCAACAGTTAATAAGGATCAGGCTTACTAGCTGCTTTGCTTCTCAGTATTCTCTGGTTGGCCTCTGTTCTTTCCTCCGACCGATGGAGAACCTACAAAGGACTCTATAAGGGCTCTTGTGTCCCCCATAAGGGAATAAGGGCAGATTTTCGTTTATTACACTAGTGTTGGGAAAGATTGAGGGCACAAGAAAGGGAGGACAGAGGACAAGATGGTTGGACAGTGTTCTCGAAGCTACCAGCATGAGTTTGACCAAAGTGCGGGAGGCAGTGGAAGATAGGAGTGCCTGGCATGCTCTGGTCCATGGGGTCACGAAGAGTCGGACACAACTAAATGACCAAACAACAACAAAAAACTTTTTTCTACAGTCCTTCCTTCCTTCCTTCCTTCCTTCCTTCCTTCCTTCCTTCCTTCCTTCTTTCCTTCCTTCTGATATAAGAATTAGAGATCCAGGGTGTATCTTTTTTATTTTAAAAATGTTCCAATATTAATTGTATTGAACCTTTGGCTAGGATGTATTAGGCTTGCATTTGTGTGGCTGGATTTTACGACTCTTACGCGGTATTGCTTTCCTATCTGACCCTGAAAGTGGCATAAATGGTCATTCAGGATAGTTTGCTATGTCTGTTTTGAGCTGGCACCAGGGTGAAATCTATCATCTCCAGAGGTTCCAAGGAACAGATAGGGACATCTGGAATGTCAACAACCCTGTCAAAGGCCTGGTTGCTAAGGAAACAGTGATAAAAAAGACATTTGAGACCCAAATGGCCTGAGGCAGTTAGGGGCATTCCAAGGTAATTGTGGGGGTGGAGTTACCAGTATGGAGCCATGCATGTTTTGCTTCTCATGACCTGTAACCTTTATTGATGTATGTAGAAGAATGTTTGATGTTTTATGACTCTGTGTGTGCTGTATTTGAAATTAAAAGCCCATGTAAGCTTTGCTACAGATTTGCTCTGGACAGTTTTTCTAACTAGGTCTGCTGAGCAACTGGACGGCAAGACCATCCTGTTGCAATAAACTGGGTCCCTAACTGGATCTGCTGATGCTTCTAATTCTATTGGTTCCATATTTTATTGAAAAGCTGTTCCCTCACCTGGGTAACAAACAGGAGGTATAGAAATAAATTCTTTCCTTCCTTCCTGTGATAGATTTCATATTGCTATAAATTTAAGGAGGGGACCTCTAAACTCTAGAAATGAATAAATACTAGGATTTTGATTAATTGAGATATGGATTAAAGTACAAACTGCATAGCTGTGCCATATGGAATTCCTGGGCCATCTTATGCAAACCAACCTGGTTGGCTTAGTAAAGAGCAAACCTGTTAACATGACAAAAACAGTATGTATATTTGTGCCAACCCCTGCAGTGCTTCTCCTCTTGTATCAAAAGAATTAAGTACAGGCCCAGTATTGAAGATTGTCTTTGCTGGGGACCTGCTAAATGTCTATAGCTGCTGAGGTTCCATCTCTTCTTCTCTACCACCTTGACCACCAGCTCCTTCTTTGGTTGGTTGGTTGGTTGGTTGGTTGGTTGGCTAGTTGCTTCCTCTTTATCTGGGCCCAACAAACTGGCAAACAAGAGCAGCAGTCATTGCTGCTACCACTTCTGATCTCACCATTCACCCATGCACTCTCTCTCTTCACTCTGAATTGTGCTGCATGGTCCTTTTACATAGCATGTGCCTTTTATAGTGGGTGCAACCTAATGTACACTTAAGTGACATGTGGCACAATTCTAAGCATGTTTAACTCAGAAGGAACATTATACCGAGTTAGACCATTTGTCCATATGGCTTAATATCATTGACACGGGCAGCATGTTTCCAGGATTTCAGACGGCCATTCCTTCCCAGGCCTATCTAGACACTCCAGTACTGAACCTGGGACCTTTTGCATGCTAGCATCTGCTCTACCACTGAGCTTCAGCCCTTGCCCTGAATCAATCATACTTCAGTGGGCTCCCATCTTTAATAAACATCCATAAGAACTTCTGGAATCAGAAGGATCCTTTTATATGTTAAAAATTATACTTTTCAGGTTTATAGGTAAAGGTACCCCTGCCTGTACAGGCCAGTCGTGTCCGACTCTAGGGTTGTGCGCACATCTCACTTAAGAGGCCAGGGGCCAGCGCTGTCTGGAGACACTTCCGGGTCACGTGGCCAGTGTGACAAAGCTGCATCTGGCGAGCCAGCGCAGCACACGGAAACGCCATTTACCTTCCCGTCAGTAAGCGGTCCCTATTTATTTACTTGCACCCAGGGGTGCTTTCGAACTGCTAGGTTGGCAGGCGCTGGGACCGAGCAACGGGAGCGCACCCCGCCGCGGGGATTCGAACCGTCGATTGGCAAGTCCTAGGCACTGAGGCTTTTACCCACAGCGCCACCCGCGTCCTTTCAGGTTTATAAATTTCACTGATTTTACAATCCTTTTGACATTTCAAAACTTGACTTCCTCCCCCCCTTTCTATGGTTCCTTAAATTTATTTTTAATATCTTATGCATATCCAAATTAACTTAATTTGCTCATTTACTCATCAAATATATACTGTTATGAAACTGCAAGTTATTACAATAATCCTGCCAATGTTCTTATCTGTTTACAATTTATCTGTAAATATTCAATAAACCATTTCCATTCTTTTATAAAAAGTTTGTTATCTTGATTTCTTATTTTTCCTTTAAGTTTTGCCATTTCTGCATATTCCATAAGTTTTTGTATCCATTCTTCCTTTGCTGGGACTTCTGCTTCTTTCCATTTTGGGGCAAGTAACACTTTTGCCGCTGTAGTAGTATACATGAATAAGTTTTAACACAGTTTTGGTAGTTGTGTCCCTATAATTCCCAAAAGAAAAGCTTCAGGTTTTTTTTTAAAAAAGCAAACGTTATTTTAAACACCCTTTTCATTTCATTATATATCATTTCGGAATAAGATGAATCCTTGAGGCAAATGTCAGGGGATGGCTAGGTTAACCTGTTCAGCTAAAACCCACCAAGAGAATTCTGGCACTTGGATGACCGACTGTTTTATTGTGACATAAGCTATTAAGGACCAGATCTCTTTTCCTCCTGGGTATGAATCCATAGTCCCTTCCAGAAGTAACTTTGCATGATCTCGCTAGTCATGTTTGCCCTTTCTATTTACGCCCTTTATCTAGTATGGTTGTTTTGAAATACAGAGCTGTATTTCCATTTCAGTCGGTCTCACTATTTGCTCTGGATAAGGCCTCCCAACTTTTAATTTTCTTTCCTTATGGGGGTGTTGCAGTCCAGTTTTATATGTAGTTAGATTTTTGATGGACATCATTATCACTATTATTAAAAAAAATACTGCCCTTCATCTGAAGATCACAAGGTGGTTCACAAAAAAATAAATAAATCTACTTAGATTTTCCAAATCCATGGAGTGTTTCTTGAGGGGTGATTTTAGCAGTGCTTCCTTCAAGCAGGCAGGGACCACCCCCTCTTGCAAGGAGGCATTAATCACCTCCTTGGTCCAGCCAGCTGTCCCCTCCCTACTAGTTTTATCAGTCCAGAGAGGCAGAAGTTCAAAGTGCAAGTCATCTTCCTGACATAATCCTGTTTTGTTACCCACAAGGCAGCAGAAGAGGGCTGAATACAAATTCTAGTATATACATATATAGATCACAAATCTTTCCTACTGTTGAGTACCTCATGTTCCATCTTGCTGGGTGCTGACCTCAAAGAATAGCAAAACAGCTGCCATGGAAGATCAGCAATCTGACATGCCTTCTTCTCCGTTCCCAATTCTGAATAATTCCCATGTCGAAATCATTCAGTTTCAAGACATGTACCTGCTTTGACAGGCTTCTTAATGTGGCTGTGTGACATGCTTGCAAATTAGCCCAACCTCAGACTCTGGCCGTGCGTCGGTAAGTAAGCTAATATCTAGATATAGCATCTTGCTTTTCCCTTTTGCTTTCTGAGATCTTGAGCCAGAAGTGGTAAGAATTCTATATTTATGCACCCTGGTTTGTTCTTGATGTACATATTCCATGCATTAAGCTACAGGGAATAAGATGGTGTTTTCTGTATGTGTTCTGCCCGGAAAGAAACGTTAAGTACAGACCATGATTAGCCTCAGAGAATTCAAATGAAGCAGCTCTTCTCCATCTGTTTCAAGAACTATTTAAAAACCTGCATGTACTGAGAAGAAAAGAGAGAAGCCCAAACCATTGAACTTGCACCATGACCTCCTGAAGAGACCTCCATCAACGGCTAAGAGAGCTGTGTTCAAAATAGATTTTGTTTGTTTGGTTTTGGTATTTTAAACTGTCATTGAACAATGTTAATTTTTATTAAACTATTTATATTGGCTCTTAGAAAAGCAACACTCCGCAGACTATGCGAATAGACTTAACTGAGCTGTATTGGGTAAGCCACCAGGATGAGAGCTCTAACAGTGTCATAGCCTCGCTACCTGAGTCCTACCCTGGAGCCACACAGCTCCATGTCCAGCCTCAGAGGTGCACACTGAGCACTAGCACCCTTTCCAGCTGCATGTAACGTTCACCACCAGCAGCATTGTGCTGGCTGCAGTAAAGGCTTTTTAGATGTGTTTGGTGTGTCAAACTACATGGATTTTTGGCCTGATCTACAAAGGCAAACTTCACATTTATCTGGACAAAGAAAATAAGTTAGTGGTATAAAGAGAAGGTGACAAAACAGTTAATGGCACAAGAAACTTTGAAGGATCAGATAATCCCCTCCCAAAGTCTTGTAAAAGTCCTTGCCTTTCCCAACCAATCAAGATTGTTGGAGCAGAACAAAAACATAAATCAACTAATAAAGGGAAAAACTTTGTTTGTGCATACCAAACTTTTGAACTGGAAAAGCGAGATAAGACCATAAATTAGGACCCTAGAAAAAGGAGTCGGAAGGATAATATCCTAACTTGTTTATGGCTTGGATCAAGCAACCTGAGTGTGCACTCATGTGCTTCCATGTGTGTACTGAGTTTGTCCAGCTTCCTGTTATAGCTCGATTGTAAGAAAACCCTGAAGGCTGCACGCCAGAGAGGTGGCTGGGGTGTCTTCACCCAAGACATAGGGCCAGTTTTGATTATCCTGCGCCTGCAACCGCCCTGAACTCCTGTTCAATGAAGTTGCTGTCTGTGCACACACTGTCATCTGCACATGTGCAAAGGCTGTCTGAACTACATACCTCAGTTTAACTGAAGCTTGTGTTTAACTGAAACTTGTGTTTTCAAATCAGTTGGAAGGTGGTTTGAGGGGAAATGCCTGCCCCCTCCCTCAATAAACTCTGGGATACATATGGATTGTGCCTAATGTTATGTGTACTCAGCTTGAAACACTATTGGTGGAAGTACAAGTGGAGCTGCGCATTGCCAGGCTGTGCAATGAATGCCTCTTTATGGGAACTAATTGTTAGAACTGATTTATTGATAAAGATATCATTTTGGAATGTTTGGAATGACAAGTGCAGACTGTTTTTTACATAAACTGTTTGGGGACAATACCAACAAAGACACCTTAGTCTTTAAGAAGGGTATTGTAAGATCTTAAACTCCCACAAATCTTTAAGCCTTTATTGTAGCTTAAGGTCTTATCATGCCCTTCTGAAGGCCAAATGAAACTCTACTTTCCTTTAAGGAGCCATTTACTGGCCTCATCCACTGGACAAAATATCATTTGGCTGCAAAGACCTATTTCTTTCTGAGCCCTGTGCTATTTACCTTTGCAGACAAGGTTTGAAGAACTTGAAATATAAAGTGTTGTGTCAATGCCAAAACTGTATGTTATTTCAACTGAGTGATATTTCCCAGCCTGACTTTATGGAAATCATATATTCTAAAATGTTTCCTCTGTGATTGGACCAGGCAATTATTCCATAGCAACCAGCATGCAGAATAGCAAGTGAACTCTATAGGCTGTGTTCTTCTCAAAGCCACTGAGCCAAATGCTGGAATGAATTTCAGCTTCCTATTTAGAATAGCACAGTCAGTATTGTACCCACTGCTATTATTACATGAATAGGGGGAAAAACCCCCAAAAGGTTTAAGGCACCAGAGTAATTTATCAGCTTTACTTCACTGTCAAAAGAGTAAGTATGTGCTAGAGACATGATTTAGGTTTTGTTGTTTAATTTACAAAACCAAGTTTAAGACATACACATAATTTATCAGTGGACATAATGAAGAATGGCTTCTGGGTAGCATCCCTCGGAAAGAAATATTAGATGCAATGTAGAATCTTATGAAGATGTTGCTATGGTATTTTCGGAGCCCAGATGGAAGTAATCAAAGGCTGAAGACAGATTGTCGATGGTTTTGTTTGTTTGTTCCCCACCCCCTGCATAATTGAAGGCAGTTTGAAAAAGGTATCGCTGCTTATTGATCAGTTATGCACTGGGTAATCTGTTTTGCAGGTTTCATATTGTTTTATGACCTGGGACTGTTCCTTGTCTGAAAATTAGGAAAGCTTGGGGCTGGCCCAATACATTTAGTCACCTGAAGCAAACCACACAATGGCGTCTCTCCCCTGCTGCTGGCAGCATAGTGAGATGGAAGTGATCGTGTGGAATATATTTTACTTTATCTAGAAAAAGTACAAAACCAGACTTCTGAAGACAACTCCAACACATACCACTCTGTAGTCCCCACACAATGAAGCACACAAAAATCAATTTGTAGTGTTTTGTACTCTCTGGAACTTTCCAGGTTATATACTTCTAGCATTCCAATTTTGATACCAAGGATTATTGTGTGAGCTCTGTGTTGTCCCCACCCTGCCTACCAAATGCACATAGTAACACACTCAGATATCAGGCTCAAATCCCAACTTCCCCATAAAACTCACATGGCCACCTTGAGCCAATTCCAACCTCTCAACCTAATCTAATAGGATTGTTGTTGAGGGAGATAAGGGTGTAAGAGGAAAATTACGAAAGGTGACTAAGAAAAATGGGACAGGACAGTGTTGCAACAGAGTTGTGTCACAAGCATGCGGTGTATAAGAATGTAGAAAAACATGTTGTGTAAAGAGGAACGAAGTAGCCATACCATAAGGAAGCAGCTTATGCAGAAGACCGGAGCCTATGATAAAGTGCCAAGAGGGCACTAAACGAGCCAAATAAGGGAATGAGGGGAACGGAAGTACTAATTGGCCAAGGGAAAGGGTGATGGGAAGTAGGGTGATGTGAAGGGTATAAAGATGCTAGCTTCCTTGCTGTAAGGGCCGCCAGCCTTTGGAAGTGATTCCGCTGGCCGCCTCTGCGCAGAACTGAATAAATCCTTTCTCCATGAACCACACCCTGGTGTTCATTGACTCTCCTTTCTCATTCCACGTGGGGCAACGCGCAAAGGGAAACGGGACAAGGTAAAAAGGCTTCATGTGCGGGGGACGGGACCATGTACCTTTAATTCCAACTGATAAATGGAATGAAATAAAATTTAAAATAGATATAGTTGGAAAGAACATCTTTGTCTTACAGTACACAGTTCAGCACAAGCCATTCTATGCACCACCTGTCAAGAACTGGCAGGACAATGGGGAGGAGGAAGGAGGATCCTGGTGATGGGTGTAGCTGGAACTGGGACACACTGGGGCAAGCTGGGGAAGGGGAAGAAGAGGTTGGTGTAGAAAGTACTCATGGGGTAACAGAGGGTGACGAGGGGACAGGGATCAGTGCACAAGAACCAGAGCAGGAGGACCCTTCACCAGAGCCAGAGGAGCCCCTGTCTCCACAAACATGGCAGGCTCTGAGGCAAAGGGAGCAGCGCTCTAGGAGGCTGAGGCAGACAAGGGCCCACAGCCCAGCTCCCTAGCTGGCCAGGTGGGGCTTGCTAGCTCTGGGAGAAGGTGTGTGATTCCTCAGCTGGAGTAAACAGGTTAGGGTCGCAAGCCTCATCAAGCCCAGATGCTTCAATCAGCAGGCATAGTATAAAAGGGCGGCAGAGCTGAGGTGCTGTGTCTGCTCAGATGTCCATGTTGAAGGACCATAACTTGAATGCTTGAGGATCTCTGCAGGACTGTGCTTTGATTTGGACTCTGGACATGTGGATTGACCCTAGACTAGGGACTTGCCATACTGACTTGCTGCCAGGTAGGCCAGGGTTACAGGACATCACCTTTGCAATGCATGGTGTATTATTGTAGTGTGCACACATCGACATATGCACCCAGAGATAAGATGCATCAATACCAATAATGAGATTAATTTTAGAGACCCTAGGAAGAAGGCTAAGTCTGCAACCCTATGCACACTCACCTGTAAGGCCAACCGAACTTAGTGAAACTGACATCTGAGTAACCATGCATAAGTTTCTCCTGTGAATCCTAAAGATTGACTGACAGAAGCAACTGAGCAGAGCAACCACAGAAAGAAAAATTTATAAATTAGCACCCGCAGGCAAAAAGGTGTGTATATATATATATATATATATAGATAGATAGTTATTATTATTATTATTATTATTATTAAATTTCTATACTGCCCTTCATCTGAGGATTACGAGGCAGTTTACAATATAAAAACAAAAATACTGTACCCAACATAGTAAAAAATGAAAACAATAACTCTCTCCCCAGTTTTAAAGGTCATAGATTGTTTAGTTAGCCAAAGGCCTGGGAAAAAAGGAATGTTTTTGCCTGGTGCCTAAAGATAGGAAACAAAATGAAATTGAAATGCCTGTGCCACAGTCACCCCACCATGATTTATTATCTTGAAATATTTGTGCCATCGCCAGATCCCCAACATCAGGCATGAGACTGAAAAAATGAAATACTGTACATTCATAGAGCTTTCACATTATCTCATAAATCCTTACAACAGCCCTGCATAGGTCAGTATGGTATTTATTATTCCCTTATATATTGGTGGACTGATTGAGGTGAAATGCGGGGCATCTCATGAGTTAATAGCTGAGGCGAGATATGATGCAGGTCATTTGGGGCTCAACTCACAGCAGACCACTTCCACACCACCATTGTATTCAAATAATAATAGTGATGGTTACAATAGACACTAATTATGATAGCAACAACATTTGTCAGCATGGGGCAATTAAATATATGAATCTCTGTGGACTCACGTGTGAAGGGGGACAACAAAAGCCTTTCCATGGGCACCCGATTGGCCACTGGGTGAGCAGGATGATGGACTCGATGGGCCAGACCTGATTCAGCTGGATGATCCTCATGATCTCACGGGACACCGATGATGCTCCATAAGGCTGTCCCAAGACATTTTGTTCCCTGAGGCAAAGCACTATATGTTGCCCACTTCTCATCATGTACAGGTGGTATCCAGACTGACAACTGAATCTTACACTAGGGATGGGAGATAGAGTCCTCCACTGCTCCTGAGGCAGCAGGACACATTTGTGAGGAGAGGGGGTCCAGGAAAGGTGGCACAGCAACCAAGCGGAACACCTGGAGGCTTAAAAAAGACTCATGCCTCCCAGGCCCCCTCAGCTGCTACCCCAGCACCTGCCGCCTGGAGAGGGGTTTCCTCACTCTGCCTCATAGGAGCCAACCAATGAAACATTTGAGGCCAGGTTCCCCCTAAATTGATGGGAATTGCCCTTCGTATGGTGTGCATGTACGTCTTGTGAGAAATTCAAGTCGGCACCCCTGCCTTGCCCAAGGGTAGGGCCGGCCCTGAACATTGTTAAAAGGCAAAGGTGTGGTCTAGAACAAGGCCTTTGCAGGATGCCTCTTGAAACCTCAGTAGGAAACCTGAGGGAAATATATGGCAAAGCTCAGAAGAGTGTGCACAAGCATCACCTCAGCATTGGCAGTGAAGAGGGGAGTGTGTGTGAGTTGTGTGTTGGTTCTTTCCAGGAGAGCTGTGGGAAGCGTGAAGGGGGGGGGGACTGTGCGGTAGACACGCAGCCTCCGCCCCGCCGTCGTGCCCAAGAGCGCGGGAAGAGAGACGCCGCCGTGAGGAGAAGGAAGAGGCGGCGACGGCGGCGGAGGCGGCGCTGTCATCTCCCCATCTGTCCCTTTTTCCCGGCGGCTGGGAGGGGAGTGGAGGGAGGAGAGGCGGTTAAGCGGGAGAGAGAGAGAGAGGCAGGCGAGGCGAGGCGAGGCGGCCTCAGGACGTGTCTGTCGGTAGCCTTTCTGGCTGCTCTGCTATGGTAATAAATTCATCCGCCTCGCTTCCCATTATTTGTTTCCTGGGGGAGCCAGGTGACCGATACGGCCAGGTCTGTTTTAATTGATATATTTACTTGTTTTCTCCAAACCCCCCCACAGGCTGCAGCAGTAACGGCGGCGGCGGCCGGGAGAGGGGGAGCAGG
The DNA here is from genome assembly GCF_965153285.1 of Podarcis tiliguerta. Classification (NCBI taxonomy): domain Eukaryota; kingdom Metazoa; phylum Chordata; class Lepidosauria; order Squamata; family Lacertidae; genus Podarcis; species Podarcis tiliguerta. Next base: position 54,787,340 of record NC_139543.1, on the reverse strand, counting down.
TGGAGAGTTGAGAGACTGCAGTGAAGCTACCCTGGAGATATGGCGGACCAATGCCTCTGAATAAGCAAAAAAGAAAAAAAGGAAGGGGAGAAAGGGGGGGTTAAAATAAACAAATAAATCCCCCTCTGCCTTCCTCTCCCTTCTCCTCCTCGGTCCCCAGCGCCAGCTACGATGCCGGGTTGAGGTAGCAAAACGAAGCCGAGGAGCCGAAGGACAAATGGTGCAGCAGCCTCGGGGGGGCTTTGAATTCCTCCTTTCCGCTCCTTCATGGTGCGCCGCATCCCCTCCCTTAGCCTTAAGCCGATGTAGCTGGCTGCTTCTCAGGAGGAGCCTCCCGGGGAGAATCGCCGGCTGCCCTGTGCCTCCTGCATCTTTCCATCCCTCCATCTGTCCGCCCGTCCCTCCTCCTCCTCCCTTTCCCCTTGCATCTCACTCTCGCCATCCATCCTTCTCTTTGCCTCCCCCACCCTTCCAACCTCCAAGGCTATGGCTGCGGAAGAGGTGTTGGAGACGGTGGATCACTACAAGTCCGAGATCGAGAGGCTGACCAAAGAGCTCACGGAAACAACCCATGAGAAGATCCAGGCTGCGGAATATGGGCTGGTGGTCTTGGAAGAAAAACTCACCCTCAAGCAGCAATATGATGAGCTGGAAGCTGAATATGATGTCCTTAAGCAGGAGCTCGAGCAGCTGAGAGAGGTGAGTTGGCTTTGAAGATTTGTGGTGTGTTTCCCTACCCCCCACCCCAGTGTGCTGGTCCCCCCCCCCATCCTCCACTTTTTCACTCCATCCCTCACTACATTTCTTTAAAAAAAGGATGGAAAAGCAGCTCAGTATCTCTTCTGCTTAGAATTGTCCTCTAAACTGCTGCGTCTGATAAGGCTTTGTATTGTAGGCCGGATGATTATAGTTATCCTGGAGCTATGTTTGCTGGAGACTGAAATTGCAAGGTGTGATTTATCACAGGACTCAAGGATCAGCCCTGATCATAGAAGATGCTTAATAATGGATTATGGATGTGATATTTTAAACCTACTACTGACTAAAATCCCAGCATTGCTTAAACTTGCATAGAAAAAACTTCTGGCTTTCAGATATTTTTATGCAAGTATTGTGATTTATTGCTATAAGTGGGTGGCTTGGCTCTTATTCAGAAAAATGGTATGAACATTTAACCTTTAAAAAACCCACACACATATTTTTATAACAATATAAGCTACAGCAAACTGTGTATGCTGACTTTATGTGTTGACAGACTTTGAGGTTATTTATATGTTTGCTGTAGTTTCACCTGTCAGTGGCATCCACCATCTTTCCTTCATAATCTGTTTCTGTACCAGCACAGAAAGATTTGCTTGATCTTAAGCAACCAAGCTTGTCTAACATAGGTAGACAATCACATACATGTATAGCTAATCTTTGTGTTTCATTGGGTTCTTTATATTTTTTCCTATTTGTGTGTTTTGAGAAGAAATGCAACAAAGGTTTTATTTAGTGCATTTAACTATTTCCAGAGGGTTCTGAATTCTGTTAGGTTCTATTAAATTGATCAAGTTCAGAATTCTGATATATGTTCATTTTTTGTGTCCAGGATCATTATATTTCACTTACACATGATAATAGGTGTCAAGGGGTGAACTCCTATATAGGAGTAAGCCTGATTGCATACAATATGACCTGTTTCCACATAAATATTCATAGGATCACATGGCACATAGACAACATCTTTATATAAAAGGTAAAGTATAATAGGCAAGATGTAGTAAGATTCAGCACTTAATGCTTTAAATCTTCCACTGAAATCAGTGTAACTTAAAAGTGTTTCTATTATGCTGGATTATGTTTGAGATGAATTCTGTAGACATGGGGAATCACTGTTTTATTTATTTTATAAAGCTATATTGCTACATTTGTCATACTATAACTTAAACTTTATGTTGCTTTTTGCTTTTTTAAAAAGTTCCTGAGACATCTCACTCTTTTTAGTAAGATTTTGTAAATGCAGTTTGCATTTGCTTGGGACACCTGAGTATATAAACTGTTACTTTTTTGTTTATGTCTGTAAATGTATGTGCCACAATATGATCAAAATCTCCACAGTAAATTTCAACTTTCTTGGTACAAAAAATTCCCAGAGACTTTCCTGAATCACAACAACTGGTATTCTGTGTCAACTATAATGAAAGCTTGACTTGGTCTTGTTCCCCAAAACTTTCTGAATCTCAATATGTGAGAAAAATTGATTGAGACAGGTATTACTTTAAAAAAAAAGATTTTTATTTTTATAACAAATACTGCATAAAAATCAACATAACCCCCCTGCCCTAAACATATTAGGGAGGTACGAGTTATTGCTTAGAGACTTAGAGTAATGCCTTAAGCAACAGTATTTATTTGTAATAATTTTTAATTAAATTTTCAAAAGTTTGACATACAAATTTCAATGCATAATAAATTTAACTTTTCTCAATTTAAGCAATAGTCACTTGAAGTAATAGTCTCAATATTTGTGATAGAGCTGTTGCTGATGAATGTAAATGTTCAAGTAATATATTTGGGATACAGTCATAAAGAGTTCAACAGGAGAAACGACTAGACAGGATTGTCATGAAGATGGCTGATACTTTCCATCAAGCAGGAAATTGAGCGAGGAACTATTTAAGATCTTGCCCAGTTACAACTAGCAAGTGTTTTGAAGATTAGTAACAGAATTTAAGTGTGTATAGCTTGATACACCGGGACGCAGGTAGCGCTGTAGGTAAAAGCCTCAGCGCCTAGGGCTTGCCGATCGAAAGGTCGGCGGTTCGAATCCCCGTGGCGGGGTGCGCTCCCGTTGTTCGGTCCCAGCGCCTGCCAACCTAGCAGTTCAAAAGCACTCCCGGGTGCAAGTAGATAAATAGGGACCGCTTACTAGCGGGAAAGTAAACGGCGTTCCGTGTGCGGCTCTGGCTCGCCAGAGCAGCGATGTCACGCTGGCCACGTGACCCGGGAATGGCTGCGGACAGCGCTGGCCCCCGGCCTCTTGATTGAGATGGGCGCACAACCCTAGAGTCTGTCAAGACTGGCCCGTACGGGCAGGGGTACCTTTACCTTTAGCTTGATACACCAGTAATAAGATATCATAAAGAAGCTGCTAAATATATTGGGCCCTGACAGAAATATTCTGCCTGAATTATATTCTTATCTAAACTGTAATTGCTTCCCTCCCAAGGATTCTCCAATAGATGGGTTTGGATCCTGATCAATTTAAAACAGTACTAAATTAAGTCTTGAGAAGCCTCATCAGAATTGGAAAATTATTTTGTAGTTCTGGCTTCACTGGAAGGACATTGTTTAAACCCCCTTAAGAAAATGAAATTAATGCTATATAGAAATCTTGCATAGCTTTTATTTTGAGATGATTTTGATAGAATCCCATGACTCTATGTTGACTTCCAATATTAGATTTGTCAACTTTTTAGTGTCACTTAAAAAGAGCCATGTGACAGCTAGAAATTCAAGAGCAGCAGTTTTTGCAAGCATGTAAATAAAGTGACGTGTAAACCTTTACATATTGAATTTCTGCCTGATATGCAGCTATTAATAGCAAAGAAGCCTTGTGAGAAAAAGGTGGTAATGGATAGTGAAACAATTTAAAAGTGGTGGTTTATTTTTGGAGTTCTTAACATATCTACAGTGGAGAGAATACGTATTATATACAAGTTCCAGGTATTGTTATTTCTTTATGGTTCCCCAGTGTGAATCATTTTTGTAATATAATATTATATATATATATATATATATATATATATATATATATATATATATAAAATTTTATATAATTTACGGTATTCTATTCCAGGTATCTCATACATGAAACCTTTGCCAAGCCACAGTTTCAAACTAGTTTTCAGCTCATCTTCTAAGTAGTGGATGGAAATCCATTTTCAGCATCTGTTCCCTATACAGTAGTACCTCGGGTTACATACGCTTCAGGTTTCATACGCTTCAGGTTACAGACTCCACTAACCCAGAAATAGTACCTCGGGTTAAGAACTTTGCTTCAGGATGCGAACAGAAATCGTGCTCCGGCGGTGCGACAGCAGCAGGAGGCCCCATTAGCTAAAGTGGTACCTCAGGTTAAGAACAGTTTCAGGTTAAGAACGGACCTCCGGAACGAATTAAGTACTTAACCTGAGGTACCACTGTATGTAAAATGAAGGTGGAGATACAGTGGTACATCGGGTTACAAGCACCTCGGGTTACAAACACTTCGGGTTACAGACTCCACTAACCCGGAAGTAGTACCTCAGGTTAAGAACTTTGCCCCAGGATGAGAACAGAAATTGCACGGTGGCAGTGGGAGGCCCCAGTAGCTAAAGTGGTACCTTAGGTTAAGAACGGTTTCATGTTAAGAACGGACCTCTGGAATGAACTAAGTTCGTAACCAGAGGTACTACTGTACAGATTAATGTACAGCATATAACTGTCATACTTATGAGCAATGAATCTTTTTTCTTTTTTGTAAAACCAGTTTGCAAAAAAATGCAAATACCAGTACATTACTGCAGCTCTGAGTGTCTCTAAATAGATAATGACATTGCCTGGGCAACTGCTCTCTTCTGGAATGGAACCTCATGTAGACCTTGTGTTTACAGTAGATGAGATACAACCAGCAAGCGGTCTTAGGTAGTTCTTATAGTACTTACAGTCTGGCATAGTATTTACAGGATTATGGTGCAATCCAGTCAAAATTAATGAATGAGGATTAATTCATATGCTACAGTGGACATTAGGTAAAGGTAAAGGTACCCCCGACCGTTAGGTCCAGTCGCAGACGACTCCGGGGTTGCAGCGCTCATCTCACTCTATAGGCCGAGGGAGCCAGTGTTTGTCCACAGACAGCTTCTGAGTCATGTAGCCAGCATGACTAAGCCACTTCTGGCGAACCAGAGCAGTGCATGGAAACACTGTTTACCTTCCCGCCAGAGGGAAGGTTTATCTACTTGCTCTTTGATGTGCTTTCGAACTGCTAAGGTGGCAGGAGCTGGGACCAAACAACTGGAGCTCACCCTGTTGCAGGGATTCAAACTGCCTACTTTCTGATTGGCAAGCCCTAGGCTCTGTGGTTTAGACCACAGCACCACCCCCATCCCAATAGTGGACATTACTCATATTTATTACACGAGGCATAGAATTGTGTTCACCCAGCTTATTATAACTTATTTACCATACTAGACAATATCATTACTGTCCTGCCAGCTCACAAGTACTGTACATCCTTCCAGAAGAGCAAGATTCATGCTGTATTAATTCCAGCTATTTTTTATTTACTTAATTTTCTTTTCCCAGACACTCTTTCTTTCTTTGGCCTGCAATCTCAGGCTCCTGCTTTTTTCCTTTTGGGTCCATCTCCCTGTGATTTACTCCCTGTGATTTCTTGAGGCTATAATCCCATACCTGTGTTATATCCTATACCTGGGAGCAGCCCCTATTGAACTCTGAGGGACTTCCTTTTGATTAGCCACAAGGCTCTTTCCCTTGCACTGAATCTTCCTAGGGTCAAAGGAGCACTGTCAATGGCAACCAGGGGCCAGAGGAGTAGACCCAATGACAATCCACAAATCCTTCATTGTGTTTCCCGGTTCAGTATTATTGTCACCACCACAAGCCACAGTGCATTAAAATATACATAATACTGAGCTAGGAAAGTAAAAATGTAATGTAATTTAGGACATTATTGCCCTAAATATTTATTTCCCTACTAATCAGTTTAGACGATGTTCTGCTTGATGCAGATTGTGCATGCCAATCCATTATGTTGGTATATTGGTATACAGTGGTACCTCGGGTTACATACGCTTCAGGTTACAGACTCCGCTAACCCAGAAATAGTACCTTGGGTTAAGAACTTTGCTTCAGGATGAGAACAGAAATCGTGCTCCGGTGACGCGGCAGCAGCAGAAGGCCCCATTAGCTAAAGTGGTGCTTCAGGTTAAGAGCAGTTTCAGGTTAAGAATGGACCTCCGGAACGAATTAAGTACTTAACCCGAGGTACCACTGTATTAGTTTGTGTTGTTTGTGTTAGTATTAGTTTTGTGTTTTGTGGAGTTGATGTGGTATGTGGTAGAGAAAAAGGAATATGATCTAATAAGGAATATGAATTCCAGTAAGCTAGGCAGGCATTATGTCTGCTACCTTGATCTAAGAGCATTCTTTGAAGAGTGAGGAATCATTCTATTGCATTTAGGTTTTCAAAGAACTGGACCAATTAGTAAGAGGGTGAAAAGACAGATACTGTTTTGCTGACTATACAGCTTTCAAGGTTGCAGTGTGCATGCAGTAAGGCAGTCTTACAGCTTTAGGGAAGACTGAATGAAATGTTAAAAGGAATGCAAGTCTTTAGAAGCTGATAATAGTATGTGAGGAATGAAGTCCTTAAAGAGGAATGTTATTGTCCCATATCTTTCAAGTCTGTCCATTTGCCCTGTCCCCTTGGAACACTTTGCTGGAATGAGTGGGATGTGTACTACTAGTGGTGCAGCAATAAAACTGTTAGCACATTTGCAAACCTATGCAGGCTCCAGTATGGTTTCAAATTGTATGAGAGACCATGTGATCAAATTCCTACATTGCGGGGACTTGGACCAGATGACCCTTGGGATCCCTTCCAACTCTACAATTCTATGAAACTATGATTCTTTCTGAAAGCTGAGAAGAATTGGGCTATAATGTGATATGTTTGGATCACCTGCAACCTTTACTCTGGAAGGGAACACCCTTTTCCATCTCAGGACTGTCTGAGCCATGACACTATTGGGGTACCAGTGGACCTTTAGAAGTTGCTGGAATCAAAACTCCTGTTACCCCCAGCTAGTATGGCCAATGGTCAGGAATAATGTGAATTGTAGTTCCATGACTAGCAACCAATACACTTTCTTCTGCATACTAAGGAAAGGCAAAAACGTTGTTATACTAACAGCCTCAAAAACAACAGCTATTGTCTGAACCAAACTTGAATGACAATGCAAGAGTCTGGGAAGCTGAGACATGCTCTCGAATATGGGGCTAAGAATGCTGACTAACCTTTAAGGTTGTTATAATGATAGCTCAGATTCTACTCAAAAAGTGCTCAGTACTTTGTAAAATTTCTGTTCTTGTTAATAAGGTAGTTTAGAGATTATGTTTTAGAGAATCACATACAAAATTAGTGGCAATCCTATGATCAAGAGACAAAAATCCTGTTTGAGAAGACAACCCAGCCAGATGGGCAAGGTAGTAGTAGTAATAATAGTAATAATAGTAGTAATCATCATCATCATCATCATCATCATATCCCAAATAGTTCAAAACTGTTGTGTGTGTGGGAGAGTCCATATTCAGATATTAACCATGTTGCATTTGAAAGGAAAATTATTCAAGGTCATTCTAATCATGACTGGTGTGAGGTTGTATGTCAGTTTTCATGAACTGGGTACAAACATGTTGCTTATTGAAACATATTTAAAACTAAACTATTTTATTTGTCATGCAGCTAAAATGTGATTTCTGAATTCGTTGTTTATTGTGTTGCATACAAATTGAATGCTTAACTGCAGGATTCAAGTTCAAGATTTATCTGTTGCTACCAATGAAGTTTATTTATATTTCTTTTGACGACATGTAAACCGCTAAACGTTACAAAATTACATAGAGGAACAGAACAATAACACAAACGTACAAGTAAAAGTAAGTAAAACAGTTGTAAAAGAGAGGGTGAAAGAAATCTGATCCTGCCCACAAGCCAACTCATTCTTCTGTGAAAGCTGCAAAAATAAAAATGTTTTTAGCACCTGACAAACTGTATACAGTGTTGGAGCCTAACTTCAATGTGCAGTATATTCCATGTTGGATTCTGCTGTACTGAAAGTCCTAGTCCAAAACCCTGTGGAATGAGCCTCCAGCTCTTGTGGCATCACAAAGAGCCCCCCCCCCCCCCCGATGACTGCAGCAAATGGGCAGTTATACAGGAGGAAATTTACCTTTCTGTGGTCCTTGAATATTACTGTTGAGATTGCCTCTGCCAGGGAGGTTATTGGGTAGCAAGACAGGTAGTACACCACCAGTATCCCAAATCTGTCTCTGGCCTAACTTCAGGTGCAGGCCCTTTAGCTCCACCATAACTTGAAGAAGTCTTATGGTAAATTCTTATGAACCATGATGATTGCCCTCCTGGCTCCCCAGCATTTGCTGGTGCTGTACTGAGAGAACCTGGGTGGAGAAATCTGGGTCAAATCAACTCTGCCCAGTTCAGTAATACAGTCATAAAAGGTATGGTAAAGGGACCCCTGACCATTAGGTCCAGTTGTGGCCGACTCTGGGGTTGCAGCGCTCATCTCGCTTTATTGGCTGAGGGAGCCGGCGTACAGCTTCCGGGTCATGTGGCCAGCATGACTAAGCCGCTTCTGGCGAACCAGAGCAGCGCATGGAAACACCGTTTACCTTCCCGCTGGAGCGGTACCTATTTATCTATTGCACCTGATGTGCTTCCGAAGTGCTAGGTTGACAGGAGCAATGACCGAGCAACGGGAGCTCACCCTGTCACAGGGATTTGAACCACCGACCTTCTGATCAGCAAGCCCTAGGCTCTGTGGTTTAACCCACAGCACCACCTGCGTCCTTGGGTTAAATATGCTTCAGGTTGAGCGTTTTCAGGTTATACTCCGCGGCGACCCGAAAGTAACGGAACGCGTTACTTCCGAGTTTTGCCGCTCGTGCATGCGCAGACGCTCAAAATGCCGTCATGTGCAGAAGCATTGAATCGTGACCTGCGCACGCGCAGACACGGGTTGCATTCGCTTCAGGATGCGAACGGGGCTCCGGAACGGATCCCATTCGCATCCAGAGGTACCACTGTACATCAACTCCCTCATCCACAATTAAGGAGTCAGCTATACAGCTGCAAATAAAACGTTTTAAGTGTGTTTTAAGTGTGATATACAATGTGACACTGTATAGCAATGGTGAGCCTTATGGAAAATTCAATGTATTTTTAAAAACACTTTTAAAAAAGCATTTCCAAAATGGTTTTTAATATGTTTGTTGATTCCACCTAAGTCATGGATATATGAGGTCTTATTATGAAGCAGTCTGGAGTTTAGAAACAGTACCACCAGGCATGGGGCAAGGGGGAAGAGAATCCAGGTATCTGCAGATTGGGAAGGGATGGAAAGCATGACAGTGTATGATGATAATCTCCTCCATCCTTAATTTACTTCCCTCTGCCTGATAGCACTGAAATGGGGACCTCTCCCACTTGTTGCCCAAAACTAACCTTGCACACAGACATTCTATGAGACCCACTAAGCAGTCAAATATATTATCATTCACAGGCAGGCAGTAACTCCAAAAACCAGACATCAGAGCAGCTGGTATCCTATCAGTCATACCCAGATTAAAATTTGCACCGGTTCTACTCCATTTTTTGAGCAACTTTCATATCCTTCCACCTCACACTATTTACCATTGCTCAACAAAGAATTCAGGGTTTTAACCTTTGCTTGAGTGGCAACCTTGAAGGGGCAACTCAGTTGTCACCCTGTCAGGGTGGCTTCTCTAGCGCTGGACCTATTGTCCACATCAGTGTCTCCCCTACTCCAGTTATAGGTAGGCAGTCGTGTTGGTCTGCCGTAGTCAAAACAAAATAACCCCCCCCCCTTCCAGTAGCCCCTTAGAGACCAACTAAGTTTGTTATTGGTATGAGCTTTCGTGTGCATGCACGCTTCTTCAGATACACTGAAACAGAAGTCACCAGACCTTTATACATAGAGGGGAATTACTCAGAAAGGTGGTGGGAATGGGTGATTGGCTGATAGGTGTGGTAAACCTGTTGACAACTGTTAACAACTTCAGTTGGTCTTACAGGAAAAAGCAAGGGGTGAGATGGCTAAAATTAGCTTTATCATGTATAATGAGATAAGAATCCAATGTCTTTATTCAGACCAGGTCTCTCCATGGTTTTAAGTTTGGTAATAAGTTGCAATTCGGTAACTTCTCTTTCCAGTCTATTTCTGAAATTCTTTTGTAATAAGATAGCTACTTTGAGATCTTGTATAGAATGTCCTGGGAGATTGAAATGTTCTCCTACTGGTTTCTCACAAGACCAGTCTTATTACAAGCTGTCTTATTACAAAAGAATTTGTTTTAATGTATTTGTAATATTTTGTTGGAAGCTACCCAGAGTGGCTGGGGAAACCCAGCCAGATGGGCGGGGAATGAATGAATGAATGAATGAATAAATAAATAAATATTTCCTAGGCAGGTTCAAGAGTATACAAGTAGCAAAATCTACATTTCCCTGAATTCTATTGGAAGCCATGTTGGTTTCACTGGAAATGTACTGTACCCTTGAACTTTTAAAAATGCAGTATTGGATTAATTGTCTTCTATGCATCACTGTTCCCCTCTCTTTCTCCATTCATTTTCTTGTTAACCACAGGGCTATAGCCTCATCATTGTGATTCTAGTAAGATGCTGCTCCAGCAGCAAAATTGTGTGAATTCTATGTGAATCCCATAGTAATTTCCATTGGCTCCATTGTAAATCAGTCAACAGAAGAACTGCTTTTAAAGATCTGCAGTTTATAGGTTTGTGGCAGGGAGTCATGCATGTTTTCGAAATCCTTCTGATTCACACTTGTAGGTATGGGTATCATCCTCTATTAAATGAATTAGGAAAATGTAAATTGTGCATGTGTTGGGGTGGAGCAAGCATTTTAAAAGAAAACAGATGTTTCTACTTTTTATTTTTTTAAAAAAACACCTCTTAAAATAATGATAATTAGGAAAAACTGATTGTAGATGGATTAAAGAGACATGATTGTATTTTTCTAGGTTTGTATGTACTATCTACTGTCATAATGGCAAGTGGCTGTGAACCATAATTGTTTTCCTAACCCGAATGTATTTTGACACCGATCAGTTTTTGTACATTTGCTTCCAAAAGAAGCATGTAGCATTGTTCTGACAGTAAAAACTGCAGCATGGCAAGGTTAAAAGGTTAAGAGCAACCCAGAGAAAAGGGAAGCCCAGTCTCAGTGTTTCGTCTCCAGTGTAACCATATCTGCATGCTGTATGGAAGAGCATTGTGCAGCGTAGGGTTACAGTGAACTGGAGCTATATGGGAGACCAAAATGGAGTTTATATAATTACAAAAATGAAATATGCAGATTACAGTGACAAAGATAAGTAATTCCTTTTACTGTTCTATTTATTTCTATCCTATATATAGACATCCAATATATAAAAAAATTAATACATTAACACAATAAATTGGACACATGTAATTAACACTTCTCAAAATTACTGGCAATTTTTAAAAAACCTGACATCACTAACACCAGCATTATTTGAAACTGCAGAGCATTTAAGTAACAGAAGTCAAATACTAAAAGGTTTCCAAAGATTATCTAAAGGTTAGAAGTGAGGAAGCTTCTTCAAATTCACTGAGGAGGGGATCCATAACTGGGGAGCTACCACTGAGAATGTCATATTGCTGGTACCCACCAGCTGATCATCCACTAGGGATGGACCAGAGAACCAGTCTCCTGAGGATTCAGACAGGTTCATCTATGCAAAGGTGTGCACTATCTTACTGTTTTCTAATGGAGGCAGAATTAACTCAATAGAAGAAAGATCCTGGATTTTGTTACCTTTATACCAACATATTTAGTTGTGTCAGTGTTCACATGTCATTTCACTTCCACTGGCCTATGTTCAATGTCTTGAGTGTTTTATTGCACTGATTTAACATCACATCTTGTGGCATTGCAGTGGTGTAAGGGTGGGGCAATTAACATGCACATTTTAAAATAAAATGTAAATAGTAGTTACAGGAATAAATAGCAGCAATTGAGGCTTGTCTCCAAAAAACCGTCTTCAGGGATGAGAATTTTACTCAGACCATGGCACAGCAGGGAAGCTTTAAACTCTACTTCAGTCCAATTGCTGCTTGTGCACCTGTGATTTACATGTTTATATTTTAAAAATTGTATTAACTGTGTGAATGCAATTAATGTGATTTATGCATTGTGTCTTATAATGGCATTAATTGCATTCGCACAATTAATGTCAGGTTCAGTTTAGCCCTATAATCCTTTTAAAACCCATAATTCCATCAACGATAGATCTGACCCTTTCCCTTTATATCTCATATTATATTTAGAAAATAAGTTGCTATGTCTTCCACAATCTGGTATATAATTACTCCTTCATATTTCTGCTGTGTTCTCACTTCCCCATTTCCATCTTCCCAAATGGGAGAAATGTAATTAAAACACACAGAGACCTGGAAAATATTATTACTTGCAGCCAGATCTGGTTGTGAGGCCAAGGAATAAATACCTAGCTATGTATATGCAGCAAATAGCTCAATCTTGGGACTATCACAGTTGAATTTGTGTGCACACAAATATCTTTCATAGCAACTTCAAAAGCAGTTTTTCCACATTTATTCCTAACTATAGAAGCAGTTCAGCAGTATAACAAACTGCCCAGAGAACAGAATTGTTTTTGCCATTGAAGTGAATGGAGAGAACCTGGCATGTAAAGGAATTCAATATATGTGAACCAAAGCCTTTGAACTGGTAGCCACAGTATTTAAACAATTTTTAAAAAATGCAACTCTTTTAGCTTTCTTTGTAATAAAGCCTTCTGTACTTTTGGGGTGACACAGTTGGTATTTTGAGGCAGATATCTGTAACTCTAAGAGTTAATAACTTTTTTGTTTTAGCAAAAAAGGCTGAGATTCATAGCTTTTTAGGAGCAAAACTTCAGTAGGCACACAAAAAAGCAGGAGACTTATGAGTGAGAGCAAAATAATGCAGTTATTCTGCCAATTTCAGTCAGATGAAATGGCCCCATTGTGAACCGCCTCTGTGTGATATTTTCAAAGCTATGTTTGCAAGTTGGGTTGCATAGAAGGAAGGCAAGGGGGAAAACATTTTTGAAAAGTTACACAAAAATCGGTATAGGGCACTTTTATATATGATACTAAATGCAATTTTAAACCTTTCTCATGGTACTGTATTTATGCCTTGTATGAATGCAAGAGAGAAAGTGAGAGGATACAATTTTTAATTTTATTTATTTCCAAATGTATTAATGACATTGGCATCCTTGGAGAGATCACCTTATTAGAATGGGAGAAAGAGTATTTAAATAGGTCTTTGACAGCCAATTCAGATGGAAATTGCCTTAATGGGAGATAACATCTATGCGATTTGAATGGGATTCAAGAATCTAAAAAACTGCCAGAGAAGACATTGGGGAATTAAAAGCTTCAACTGACTTGGCTGAATTGGGGTATAACAGTTTGTGACAGATAATGTGTTCAATTCTCTTACTTTTTTGTGTGGCTAGGGATGAAATCATTTCTTAGTGTGCATCATTTTCCAGGAGCTGTCATAACTAGAAAGTGAGTTTCCTTTATTCCATAATTCTGCAAAAGGGGCACAATTTTTAAATTCCTTGAATCAGTCAGACTTCAGATTTTTATCCTGGTCAATAGCTGTGGCTTCTCCATGTTGCCTTTCTTTCTGTTAAATAAATCATGACATGGTGTAATATGAAGTTATATTTACTTAATTTTAAGATCTGTTAAGGAACAGATGACTCTTTTCCCCATGACTGTAGCTGCACAAACTTGATCTATTCATTTTTTGCTGTGATTGTCTAAGGTATGTGCTTACCCCAGTTTTCCAGAAATGCAGAGACTTTTCAAATGCAGCAGAAAATATGTGGTCAACCCATGGTAAATCCCCACCCCCCATGTGAAGCTACCTGAGATTTCTGGTAAAGGTAAAGGGACCCCTGACCATTAGGTCCAGTCATGGCCGACTCTGGGGTCGTGGCGCTTATCTCACTTTATTAGCCGAGGGAGCCGGTGTACAGCTTCCGGGTCATGTGGGCAGCATGACTAAGCCACTTCTGGTAAACCAGAGCAGCGCACGGAAACGCCGTTTACCTTCCCGCTGGAGCGGTATCTATTTATCTACTTGCACTTTGATGTGCTTTTGAACTGCTAGGTTGTCAGGGGCAGGGACTGAGCAACGGGAGCACATCTGATCGGCAAGTCCTAGGCTCTGTGGTTTAACCCACAGCGCCACCCGTGTCCTGTAGAGTTCTGGTAATTAACCCAAATGTTAAGTGTCCTAATCCCATGTTCAAGGGATGTTCCTGGAATTTCAGGGATACAGTGACTACATTGAAGGCTGGTTATGCTGCCTTTGATGTTTAGGTTCCTTAGGATAAATAGCACACTTAAATAGCAGTGTGCTGTTGATCTGCAATGCATGCAGGAATCAGAAACGAGATAGTGTGAAATGCTTTAAATAACTGCAATTGATTCTGCCCTCCACCTCATGTCATTTGTAAAGAGAGGTAGTGCAGCTTTGCAAGTGACAGGAAGATTATGAATTTGAGAACATCTTGGGGAATGAGGATGGGGAGCTGCAGCAGAGGAGGCTGGGAGAGAGCCAGGGAAGTGAGTCAGCATCACCTTGGCTCTTGCCAAAGCAGTGGCTAATGCATGCAGCCTGAACAGTGGATGACATCAGTAGGGATCTCAGACAGGAAAGGCTATATAATGGTATAAAACTTTTCCTATTTAAAACACTCAATCGCACAGGCAGTAATAGACATGGCAGAATAGTAAACTTAGTAGATTTTGGAGTGGGAAGCAAATTTCAATTTATGGTTAAAATAATTCCCTCTGGTAACAATGGAGCTCTCCTTCCCCTATCAACTACCCTGGTGTTACAGCATTATGGCAAGTTTAGAGACGTTATTTTAGCTTTCAACAGATACTTCTCTGCAGCATTTCTTTTTGATCTTTTGATTGTAGAGATGCCATGAAATACATCAGGGGCCCTTTTACAGATAAGTAACAGTATGTGTGGTGTGGTGGAATTGCCCTCCTGACACTGGCACCAATACTTCATATCTGCATATGAGGTTGTGGCAAGGGTGGGGTTATATGGGTGAATATCCACATGGCCCCAACCTCGCAGTCACCTGTCCAGGTAAATAGCAGAGATGCTAGTGTTGGGAAGGCAGCTTTGCCCCTCCCTACTCTGCTGCTGGTGCAGATTACCCTTTACCAATGATAATAAACAAATTCCGTCAAGGAATCCATCTTTGCCTCAGGGTTTGGGTCTTGTCTATATACAGGCAACTCCCCATTTATGCAGGGGTTGTGTTCTGAGGCACCATGCGTGTCAGCAGGATGCGCATAAGTCCACCATGTTCTGCCTCTTTTCGCCCCCTTGCAGTGCTGAAAACAGTGCATGTGTCACACATGTGCTGATCGCATGCAAATGGGGAGTTGCCCACGCTGCAATCCTATATATATATATTACCTTGGAGTGAGCTAGATGAACTCAGTTAAATTTGCTTCTGAATAGACATGCATATGATTCTGCTGTAAAAATATAAAATTATTGATAATCATTTGGCACTTGTAGTGCAAAAGACAGGTCCTCTGCTGGTGTACATTATCATTGTCTAATTTCCCCCCTGCATTTATTTTAATCAACAACACAAGCAGATGTGCACTGCTTAAAAATACTTCACTAAAGTTCAAATGACCTGTAATATGTTATAGCATCAATAGAGTACTTGATTTTTGTAGTCGGGAAAAGAGCTATTAAATTTCTGCAGCATTAACAAGAGAAGTTCTGTTTAAATATTATTTTCTGCTTAGTGTAGTCAGGATAATTTTGTCCAGGTACGATTAATTATCTTAGTTTAAGGAAGTCACAGAGTATTTCATAAATTATTAACTGCCATAGTCTAAATATTGAAACACCTTTCCTTTCTCCTTCCAACTGCACATCAGGAATTTCCTTTTAAATGTATGCATATTCACTGAAATGACCATTACAGAGAGAGCTTTAGAAAAATTAAGGAAACAGCTCTTAGCTGTAGACTGTGAGGACATGGCCTGTGAGGACATTCTTGAGAAACTACGATCATGAAATGTAGTGAGGCATCTGATCAAGGTCTGTATTTTAAAATGAGCTTAAAAATATATTTGCAAATGTTTGTATGTTTCATGCCAGGCAGAAAGCAGCTGGCTAAGTACTCTGGCAGTGTTTAGCTTCCTGAATAGGGCCCCCCTGATTTATAGCAGTAGCAGGAGACAAATTTCTCAAAGTTGTAAAAGGAAATTACAGGCTGGGAGCAAAGGTCATACTGACCCTACATATTACAGAATACAATCAAGCTGCAAAAACACTAATTAAGAGTTTGTAAATAGGAAGATTTATTGTTTAACAGAAAATAATACCATGTGCCTCCCATCAGACTCTAGTCATATTTTCCTAAGGTTAAAGGGCAAAGAGCTAATGGGAAAAGCAGCTGGCTGGGAAAGGGGGGTGTAAACTGAAGAGGCTTCTTTGAAACTGCTTTTTCTGAGTTCCTTTTTTCTTTGCAAAGGCCTTTTCTTCTAAAAAGCTATCTATGTTATGTATGAGATTTGTTGGCTTAATGTAATGATGCAAAGGATTTAGAAAGTAAGAAATGTTAGATTCTTATGTTAGATTCTTATTTCATTGATGGTGTGTGAGAATGTGAACCCAATATCTCTGTTTAAGATAGAATTTAATACCATTAGCCATTTGTTTTGGAATGAAGGGGCAACGGGCAAAAGGTGATCTGGTAATTAAGGCTACTTGTCTGCCATTTATGGATAGAAGGAAATATAGCTCTTTGTCTCCCATAAAAGGTAATAGGAAATGGGTGTATCTTTTATGATTGGTTCTAGCAAACAGCCAATAGGAATTTCAACCAGGCTGATTGGACAGAGGCAGCCAAAGGAGGAGCTAGGGGGCTGGGCTGAGGAAATATAAGTGCTGGCCATCAGGGCTGGAGTAGGCAGAGCTTTGGTAACCATATACCACTGTGCCTATAATTTATTTGTCTGATAAATAAATTATTATTTTAATTTCTCTATTGCTGCGTTGAATATTTCATTCCAGCTAAGCGTTAACCACAAGCAGGGTGCTACAGTAGTACACAGTTTTTCCGTATTTTTTATTATTACATTTGCATCCCACCAGCAAGCTTAAGGCATTATACATGGGATTATCCCATGTTAACCTTACAACAGCTCTGCAAGGTAGGTTGAGATACCACAGGAGGGTAGACTGCTGTTCTTCTCAGATCCTACTTATGAATTTCCCACAGACATCTTGTTGGCCACAGTGAGAACAGGATGCTGGGCTAGATTGGCCATTTATCTGATCTAGCAGGCTTTTCTCATTTTAGTTTTAAATAAATTTTATTCAATTCTAACAACACAACAGTAAAACTATTTGACAATGTGTGGCAGTTATATAATTTCTCTATGGAATATACCTAGCAAATAAGAAAAATGTCTGATTTAGATATTATAGCGGTCATCGGCAACAACAGCAAAAACAGAAAAGAGAAAACAAAACGGGAGGAAAGGGGGGAAGGGAGAAAAAGAAATAAGCACAAAAATCTATGAATGAGTTTTTTAAAAATCATGCAACATTTATTGGGTACATTTGCCAACATTATTTGAGGAGCAGTTATCATGTAATAAAAACTTGAAGAGTCCAGTAAGTTTGCAGCAGGGATGGTTATACAGATGTGAGTATGAATATGAAAATAATTATGAATATAATTATGACTGTGATGAGAGAAAGGGAACCTGGGGGCTCAAAACCTTTTCCTTCTATAGGATTGTTCTAGCCATATTGAGCTATATGTTGTTGGTGAGGGGGTTGATTATTATCGGGGAGATTTGTAAGCATTATAAAATTACACCAAATCGTTGTGAAGCTGTCGTTTTGCGGCTGTTCCTTCAGTTATCATAGTTTTATTTGTTAGTTCACTGGAAAAGCAGACTCTTCATGTGTGCCTCTTGTGAACTCATGGCCACATTGCACGTAATGCGTAACCATGGTTTACTGCTACATGAAGGAGCCTAGCTGTCTGCTCCCCTTCCCTCCTCCCATGTAGCCAGGAAGAGGAATTCAGAAGCTTTCACTTTCACATAAACACAGCTTGTTCTTTTCACCTGAATGGCGGATTGTGGCTTTTACACTATCTGTTGTTAGTTTCTGCAAGTTAGCTTCATAACGCATGATTTGAAGTTGACTTGTTTTTAAACTAACCATAGGTAGTGTTAAACCACAACCCCTCCATTCAGATGAAATGAAAAGCTGTGGTTAGGGGAAAGCAAAAGCTTTCACACTACTGTTCCTAGTTCCATGAGAGGGGAGGGGCAGTGCACAAGTCTGGGAGGGCACTATTTGGTGACGTAACACTAAACCATGGTCTTGCATTGCATCAAACGCTGCCAGTGACTTGTCCCATGCCTTCCAGTGAACTTAAAGCCTGAATGGGAATTGACCCCCTATGGAACTCCTAGAGGAGGCAGTTGTGGCCACCAACCTAGATAGCTGTATAAGATGATTAGATAAATTCATGGAGGAGAGGAATATTAACTAGTACTAGCCATGTTGGCTATACTCCGCCTCTACAGTTGTGACCAGCAATGCTTCAAAAACCAGTTGCTGGAAAACAAAGAAAGGGAGAGTGCACTTGTGCTCAAATCCTGGTTCACCACTGTGAAAACAAGATGTTGGACTAGATGGGCCATTGACCTGATCCAGCAGGCTCTTCTTATTTTCTTATGAACCAATCCAAGTCTAACCTTTTCACACAATATGCCATACTAGCTCTTAAAGCAGGGCTGAGCATTTGAAAAAAAGAGTCAATTGACAAATGTTTAATTATATATATATATATATATATATATATATATATATATGAACAGCAAAAACAATACTTTTCTAATCAAGTGCTTTTATACTTATGCTAATTTTGAAAGCTTGATTTGTCTCATTTGCAGCAGCATATGATGTCCTTTACATCAACTATAACTTTCCAAGTGCTGTTATTTTTGTGGCTGTTGCAGAGAACAAAATAATGTCATTGGCAGTCCTAGGCCTTTGTTGCTGATGACAGTTTGAAGATGCCTTGAAGTGATGACTGGTGGCCAGTATAAGAACCTTTATTAGGCTGCTAGGTTAGCTCCTGAGTTTCGTAGCTGTAAACGAAGTCTGGTTCCAAGCTAGAGTTTATTCAAGTCTGATATTTCTTGAACAAATATGAATTTTTGTCATGCAAAAACCTGGGCAACCTCCCTCTTATTCAAGGGAGTTTCTTAGTCTGCGAGTCCTTAAAGTGGTTGCCAGTGGTTCATTTGCATCTGTTTTATTCTGTGTTACACCTTGTAGTGGGATATTACAGTGGTACCTCGGTTTTAGAACAGCCCTGTTTATGAAGTATTCGGTTTACGAACTCCGCAAAACAGGAAGTAGTGTCCCTGTTTGCTAATTTTACCTTAGTGTAAGAACGGTGGAAGGGCACCGGTAGCGGGAGACCACATTAGGGAAAGCGTGCCTCAGTTGAAGAATGGTTTCGGTTTAAGAACGGACTTCCGGAACGGATTAAGTTCATAAACCGAGGTACCACTGTATTGTTGAACTATTGCTAGGCTGGTTTAGTTGTTACTGTTTTCTGTGTTCTTTTTGCTGCTGTATGCTATCCATAGACTATTTTTTTAATTAGGTAACTTATATATGGAAATACTAAGCAAACAAACCAGTTTCTTTTTGTGTGACACTATTAGTGTAAAAATGAAGCCTTCACAGCGGAGCCTGGTAACAGAGGAGCGGAAAGAAAGATGAACAGATATTTTGCACCTGTATGTAAACTATCCAACATGGAGTTTATTCCAGTTAATCATAAATATCAGTGGAGCTGTATATACAGAGTAATAAAAACAGGTCCCTACCCCAAGGTGGGGAAATGTGGAGGCAGCAGAGGGAGGACAGGAAGCTGGAGGGGAGGGTAAATGGGAAGAAATCCCATTGTTGTCTGGCTTGCAGACAAAATTAATGTGTTTGGGAAGAGAGCACATTAGGGAGCATGGCCAGGGGGCTCTGAGCTGTGCCCATGCTTGCAACTTAGTATATTTTCCTCAAGGTACCCTTCCCTTTCACATATTGCTGTGAACTGAGCATCAAGGCCTCTTTATCACGGCTGACTGAACACAGAGCAATCAATACCAAGCAGTGTGATGAAAACATATGACTGAGAAGTGTGAAAAAGACAAAGGACCATCTGGGGGAAATAAAGGAAGGAAAGGATGCATATAAAGCAAGTGTTATTATGTTGACTGTTCATTTCGTGGATTACTGTGAGCCATAATGTTAGTATTTAAAGAGGCCTTTTTCTTTGGTGGCCTTTACCTCCTGATATATAGGAAATTAACAGGACTCAAATGCAGTCCTGCCGCATTACTTTTTATTGTGTCCTTAGATATACCGTTGCTTATGAGTAACTGGGTACAGAGCTCTGCTCCATGAGAGAGGTGGTCTGAGAACACAGGAACCAGGGAGCTGGAAGTGAGTTGCCTGTGCCTAGACAGGGTTACAGTTCTTACAAATGTTTGTTTTGTAAAGAACCCTTGTTGAAAATTAAAACATGTTTCAGTTTCCTGACAAAATATGAAACTCAGTTTTATATGGGGTCATAAAAACTGAGCTCATTCTTCAAATTAGCCTGGCTAATGCCAGAAATTCTCTACTAGGTCCACTGGATAAAAGGGTGGCTATTACATCCCTGTCTTTTGCATACTGTGGATTGTATTTTATTTATAGCTTACTAACAGCCTCGTACCCAGCATTGCTTGGGAATTCCGAGAAACCAAAAAATCAGTGCATTTTCGAAAGGTTCAGTCTGGCTTCTTGAATGGTGTCCAGTTGTATCCAAACATTGACGAAAACCTGCTCCTTGATCTCAGGAGCTATCATGCAAAATCTGGTCATGATATCTTAAGAGGTGTTCAAATGCATAGCAAACAGACAAACAACTTTCCAAAAATGCATAGTAGAATGTAATTTGTTTTTCTGACCATTTTAATTGTTTTTATTGTTTGTTTTCTTTTGGAAGCCACCTCAAACCTTGAAGAGGCAGGATATAAATGTTTTAAATAATGAATTGTCTAGAACCGACTCAAGCATTGCTTATTCAAATTGCTGCCACCCTGTGGATTTTTAATGGAATTAGTCTGGTGTAATTGAAATAGGATTTTTTCATCCCACGCATAAATCTGTTATGGCAGCATAATCAAAAGTTCAGATTTTATAAGTGAGGTTTCTATTTTATATTGCTGTCTTGCAAAACATATAAGAGTGCCATACAGAAGGTAAGAGGACTGGTGCAACTTAATAATGTTATACAGTTGTGGGATAAGGAATTAAAATTAAGTTTTTATTTTATTTATTTATTACAATAATATTTATTAGTTTTCAATAAACATAACACAACAACATAACAACAATATAGAAATAAATAAAGAAAAAAGAATAACAGACTTAACATACCTGAACAGAAAAAAAATCAATTAATTATTTAAGATCCGTTTTCATAAACATTTTAGTTGACTTCCTCTAATCTCCTCCATCTGAATTTCCTCTTAAATTGAATGTAGCAGTTTCCAATATCATTGTTTCATAAAACAATATTACAGTTATATTCCACTTTCTTTACATTTCTCATAGTTCATTTTCTTAATTATACATATAAATCTAATTTTGTCCTAAGCCTAGTTGGTTCTTTCAAGTGGTTACATATCTTTAATATTAGAATATTTATTCAAATAGTCTTTAAATTTCTTCCAATCTTCTTGGTAGTCCTATTCTTTCTGGTCGCGGATTCTCCCGGTGAGGTCCGCCAGCTCCATATATTCCATCATCTTCATCTGCCATTCTTCTACCGTTGGTAATTCTTGTGTTTTCCATTTACTGGCTAGTAAAATCTTAGCAGCTGTTGTGGCATACAAAAATACTTTCACATCTTTTTTGGGCAGTTCAGTACCAACTATCCCAAGGAGAAAGGAGTCTGGTTTCTTAATAAATGTATATTTCATCATTTTTTTTAATTCATTATAATTTTTTCCCCAGAAGTCCTTTACCTTGGGACAAGTCCACCACATATGATAGAAGGTACCTTCTTTTTCTTTACATTTCCAACATACATTGTCACAGTTATGGTACATCTTTGCCAATTTAACAGGGGTTAGGTACCATCTATACATCATTTTCATAATATTTTCCTTTAACAAACTACATGCGGTAAACTTAACCCCTTTCTTCCAAAGTCTCTCCTAATCCTCCATCATTATGTTGTGTCCCACATCTTGTGCCCAATCAATCAACCAATCACTTTACTTGTTCATCTTTCATGTGCCACTCCAATAGCAAGCTATACATCCTAGACATATTCTTAACATTAGTATCTAACAATTCCGTTTCCAATTTGTTTTTTTCTGTTGCAAAACCTTTTTTCTTGTCAATCTTAAATAGCTCATTAATTTGATAATATTGAAGCCAGTTTATTTTATCTTTAACTAATTCAAATGGTTTTAATTTAAATCTCTCAGCATCCTCTATGAATAAATCAGAGTATCTCAACCACTTATTATCCATATTTAACTTTTTTTGTGCCTGGGCTTCCATCGGTGAAATCCATTTAGGTGTTTTTCTTACCAAGAGATCCTGATATCTAATCCACACATTATAAAGTGCCTTCCTGATTATATGATTCTTGAAACCACTATGGGCCTTTACTTTATCATACCAAAGATATGCATGCCATCCAAACCTATTATCCAGACCCTCCCAGTCCAAAATATCCTCATTTTCTAATTTAATCCAGTCTTTAATCCAGTAGAAGGCCTCTGCTTCAAAACATATCTTCAAATCTGGTAGGGAAAAACCTCCTCTTTCTTTTATATCCATAAGCAATTTATACTTAATTCTCGGTTTTCCCCCCTGCCATATAAATTTAGACAGGGTCTTCTGCCATTCTTTAAAGCATTTAACATTGTCAATAATAGGCAAAGTTTGAGACAAAAACAACATTTTCGACAATACATTCATCTTCACCACCGATATTCGACCCATAAGTGAGAATTTTAAATTTGACCATATCTCCAAATCTCTTTTTACTTCATTCCATACCTTCTCATAGTTATCTTTATATAAATTCAGATTTTTCGCTGTTAAGTTCACCCCCAAATATTTAACCTTCTTCGTAAATGCCAGGCCTGTTTTTTCAGTAATGGTATTCCTTTCATCTTTATCTAAATTCTTTTCTATTACTTTAGTTTTGCTCTTATTCAATTTAAAACCTGCCAGCTGTCCGTACTCCTGTATGATCTCCAGTGCTTTCACTACACTGGACTCTGGATCCTGTAGAGTTAACACTAAATCATCAGCAAAGGCTTTTAATTTATTATTTTTAGTTATTATTTAATTTATTATTTTTAGTATCTTAAATAAACATGGGAGATTTTCAGAAAAGCTTTATTGTAACTGTATAGTAATATATCAACTATGATTTTTAATATGTGTTAAATCAATTTTTAAAAAAAATAATTACTGACACTGAAAAGGCAAAAACATAAGAAATGGAGAAATCACATTCATCAAAAGTAATTAATAATAGAGAAATCAAAGTGCGAGCTGTTTGGTTATCACCAAATAGTATTACTGCTACTACTACTACTACTACTACTACTACTACTTCCATTGCAGTAGATTGCTGGCAATTGCCAGCTAGATTGGCTTAAGCTTAAATATTATTACTTATATTTGTGGAAAAGTTAGTGTTTAGATATGCAGACCACCTATATTTCTTTTATGACCTGCTGTTCCTTTCTTTGAAGACCATAGACTATCAAATGATATTGCTACACATTTATCCTAAGGAACCTAATCTTCATATGTGAGAATAAATTTAAGGTTTGTAATGCTTCAGAGTGAATTGGTGCCTCTTCTGGAATCTGTCAAACTCTCCTCCCTCCTCCACACTCATTCCTTGCTTTCATTTTAGATGCATATATTTCTTTGTTTAGTTTGAGCTTCCTTTGGTAAGTGCCTTGAAACTGTCCCTGCCAACAGATCTTCTATCTTGTGGACAAAAATTAAAAAGGATTTGTGTAAGACTCCAGTGGCTTCATACACCACAGAGTGAAGTCCAATTCTGACTTATGTTTTTATGCACTTTGGTATTCCATGACTCCAGTGTCTGCAAAGCATGGTGCCTAAAGTCAACTTCTGCTGCTTCATGAAAGATTGAACACACATTTCCCAGGCTTGCTGGTAACTTTTCACTGTAATATGTATGAGTGTGTTCATGTTGTCACAATAGCACAAGCAAATGACGACAGTGGAATTTGCTGCCAAGGAGTGTGGTGGAGTCTCCTTCTTTGGAGGTCTTTAAGCAGAGGCTTGACAACCATATGTCAGGAGTGCTCCGATGGTGTTTCCTGCTTGGCAGGGGGTTGGACTTGATGGCCCTTGTGGTCTCTTCCAACTCTATGATTCTATTATCTGTCCTTGGAGGGCATGCTTTTAGGAAGGCTCTTCATCAGCTGGTAGTGATAAAACATTCTCTTCTAGCTACCTATGATTTCCTATCACTGAGGTATGTGTCAGCTTTAGGCGATGAGAAGTGCGGTCAACAAATACTCTCCCCAGAGTGTAACACATCACTACTAAATATGTTTGATTGGTTGCTGGAGTCGGTGACTCAGCTACTGTACATTAGCACAGTGGCTGAAAGGAAAGAGTAATCAGATTAACTCAGCATTACATACATCTACTGCAGTTGGCTTTGGACCACATTAAGGCAGACTTCTCTGCCTTCTCACCTAGCCATGCCATAGAATTTGGCTGGCCTCATGCCAGCACCAGTAACTCCTTGCATGCTGGAAAGGGGCAGGGGATGTGTTGAAGGAGAGATGTTTAGGAGAAAGTGGTAAGAGAGGTAGTGAAGGAAACAAGAAAATAAGATGGTGATGATACAAACAAAAAAAGGGAATAGAAAGGAAGAGGATGAGAGATGAGAGTTGCTTTGGAAGTGACTGACAGAATTTGGTAGGAGGAAAGAAAGAAACTGGCTGTTGGGAATAGGCACAGTTGAATGTGAAAGGAGAATGGGAGAAGGAATTACTTAGCATTAAAAAGAGGGTAGGCATCCAGGCAAAAAATACTTGGACAATCTCACCCACCATTGCACCCAGTGTGTTTTGACTATACATGATTTTGGTGTTAGGTTTTATCTCTGGAACGTAACCCTGATGTAAAAATTGGGGTTTGGCTTTTGCTGCCCAATTCCCCATGGAACTCTTGGGTCCCCTAAGTCTATGATCGGTCACAGAAGAATGGATGGAGGCAGGATCCAGTGGAAAGCAAGGCAGATACTTATTTTTCTGTTGCAACAGAGTTCCCTCTCCTCCTTCCAAGGAGGGAGAGACCCTGAACAAAAGAGGGCAAGAACCTTTAAAGACTTTTGACTAAGTGAGCCTTTGACTTGATCCAGCCGCAGCACTCTCCAGATGTCCTCAGCCTCCTACGCTTTTGCCCTAAGCAAGTTTCCAACCATTGTTCTACCTAGCTCAGTATTGCCTACACTGACCGGCAGCAGTTTCAGATTGCGATCTTTTTGTGCACTGCAAATAAAATATGTGCAGTGTGCATAGGAATTCGTTCATATGTTTTTCAAACTATTTTCTGGCCCCCAACAGTGTGTGAGGGACAGTGAACTGGCCCCCTCTTTTAAAAGTTTGAGGGCCCTGTATTAGAAAGATTCAAAATAAATTATTAGGTAAGTTCTCTTAACTACAATTTGCTTATAATACTTCTAATTTAGATCATCTTAATTCAGTTTTTTTAACATCCCCAAATATGGTTGCTATTGAATTTTGCAGATTGATGTGGGGAGAACCTTTATGTATGCCTCTGAGGAGACCCGCAAGTGGCGGGGGCGGCTGCCAAGGTAGGGGCACTGTGACACGGCCGGATCAGATGAACGCCTGCCTTGTTTGTTCATGAGCAAGCCCCTCGGAGGGTACCCTGGTTGCAAGCGCGTTTCAGAGCTTGTAATGGGGAAATCTAGCAGCGGTGATCCTGCGCCTTGTTCCCTTGGGAATAACACAGTGGTGCTGGCTCTGCCCAGGTGGACCGGGTTCAGGACCCTGGCAGGCTGGATCTGGCCCATGGACTGTAGTTTGAGGACCCCTGTTCTAATATATACCATTGCTCGCATTCATTTTGTTTAGGATTGCAACTGTATTGATGTGGGGAATTGGATGATTATGTCAGGACTTGAATTTAGAAATCAATCTTAGCTCTGCTAAGAAAAAAGATGATAGAAAACCTAATGCTCTTTCAAATGGGCTTAGTGATAATCCATCATTTAAGTTTCTTCATTGTTGGATGTTACTTTTCGTTCAAATGAAGGGGGACCACTAATTTGATAATCATTTTCAAATAAATGCTGAAAAATTCATGCAATTGAGATGCAATGTTTTCTTTTGCTAATTAAAAAATATGTAATACATGATGGTATAATACATGGGATTCAGTAGGTTCTCAGTGGTATTTATTTAATGACAGAATCTTTCATTTGACAGCTATAATTATAATTGATTTATCCTGTCAGTAAGAACTCAAAATGGTAAACATTCTGTGCATGCTCACACAAATTATAGCAATGATCTTACAGCATTGCATTCTAATGATCGATGTACTACTTCTTGCTATAACAGGAAATGAGTGAACTCCTTGGGGACTGACCCAGACTTTACCTGATTTGCTATTAACAGTAGCACCTAAAGCAGTGGTTCTCAACCTGTGGGTCCCCAGATGTTGTTGGACTACAACTCCCATCATCCCAGAGCTCTGGCCTTGCTAGCTGGGAGTGATGGGAGTTGTAGTCCAACAACATCTGGGGGCCCACAGGTTGAGAAAAGCTGATCTAAAGGGTCAGCCAGACCCTGAAGGGTTGGACAATAGCAGGCAGGAAGGAAAAAACTCTGGTAGAGCAAGGGAAATAAATAGAGGGAGGGGTGACAGAAAGAGTTGGGATCCTTTACCCCAGTATATAAGGGGAAAAAGATTATGTGAAAGGGGTGGAAGAAAAATAGGAAGGTGTTGGTGAGGTAGCAAGAGGGAGAGGAAGGTTGAGTAAGAAAAGAAAGATATTTTCCTCACACCATGGAATGGGACTTTTTGAGGAGTACCATGATTGAAGCTAGCTGGGTCCAAGCCAGGAGTAGACACTGGTGAGAGAAATAAAGGCATGTGCAAGACTCTGGATGGATAAAAAGTTGATGCAAAATGAAACAAAGCAGAGGCTGAATGTCAACAAAATGTCAACAAATCGACAAACACATCAAAAGGAAAAAAGCAAAAGAAAAACAATACATACATTATACAAAAACATAAAGAAAAATAAAAATGGTAAGAATAAAAGAGTTAAAAACAAATATTGTATCATTATATTCTTCAGCATTAACTTAGGTCTGCGACTTCCCCATGCCTTCCCACTCTGTATTCTAGGTCTTATATTCTGGTAGTAAACTCTTTCCCTCTGGCGTATCTTTGGTTCAGATTAATATTATTGTCTTATTTATCCTTACATTTCCCTATGTCTTATTAAATATACTTTCTTTAACATTGTCATTTTTATAATAACATTCTTTTACATTCAATCTGATAACCTCAAACGTTCGTAATTTTATAATGCTTCTGTAAATAGTCTTTAAATTTCCTCCAGTCTTCCTTCACCATCTCTTCTCCCTGGTCTCTGATTCTGCCGGTCATTTCTGCAAGTTCCATATAGTCGATGAGCTTCATTTGCCATTCTTCCAGCGTGGGTAGATCTTGCGTCTTCCAATATTGCGCGATGAGTATTCTTGCTGCTGTTGTAGCGTACATAAAAAAAGTTCTATCCTTCACTTGAACCTGTTGGTTTACCATACCCAGGAGAAAGGCTTCTGGGGTCTTTCTAAATGTGTATTTAAATATTTTTTTCAATTCATTATAAATCATTTCCCAGAAAACCTTAATCCTTGGGCACGTCCACCAAAGGTGAAAAAAGGTACCTTCTGCTTCTTTACATTTCCAGCATTTGTTATCAGGCATATGATACATTTTTGCAAGCTTGACTGGTGTCATGTACCACCTATATATCATTTTCATTATGTTCTCTCTTAAGGCATTACATGCCGTAAACTTTATTCCAGTGGTCCACAACCTTTCCCAGTCAGCAAACATTATGTTATGGCCAACGTCTTGAGCCCATTTAATCATAGCCGATTTCACTTCCTCATCCTGTGTGTTCCATTTCAGCAGCAAATTATACATTCTAGACAATATTTTTGTTTTAGGTTCTAATAGTTCTGTTTCCAATTTTGATTTTTCCACCTGGAAGCCAATTTTTCTGTCCATTTTAAATACCTCCATTATTTGATAATAATGAAGCCAATCTCGGACTTTACTTTTTAGTTTATCAAAACTCTGCAGTTTCAGTTTGTCACCATCCTGTTCTAAAATCTCCCAATACTTCGGCCAATTTGCCTCCATATTGAGTCTCTTTACTGCCTTAGCTTCCATTGAAGACAACCACCTTGGAGTTTTGTTTTCCAAAAGATCTTTATATCTAATCCAGACATTGAACAGTGCTTTTCTGACAATGTGAATTTTGAACATTCTATGCACTTTAACTTTGTCATACCATAGATATGCATGCCAGCCAAATGCATTATTGAACCCTTCTAAATCCAATATATCTGTGTTTTCAAGAAGTAGCCATTCCTTCAACCAGCAGAAAGCTGCTGCTTCATAATAGAGTTTTAGGTCTGGCAGGGCAAAGCCCCCTCTTTCTTTAACGTCTGTTAATATTTTAAATTTTATCCTTGGCTTTTTGCCCTGCCAGACAAATTTAGATAGATCTTTTTGCCACTTCTTGAAACAGTCAGTTTTATCAATAATCTGCAGTGTCTGAAACAAAAACAGCATTCTTGGCAATACATTCATCTTAATTACAGCAATGCGCCCCAGTAGTGAGAGTTTCAAACTAGACCACGTATCTAGATCCTTTTTTATCTCCGTCCAGCACTTCTCATAGTTGTCTTTAAATAAGTTCCCATTTTTTGCTGTCATATTTATTCCCAAATATTTAACTTTCTTCACTACTGTTAAACCTGTTTCTTTCTGAAACCTTTCATTTTCAATTTCTGTCAGATTTTTTGTCAAAACCTTAGTTTTTGTTTTGTTTAATTTAAAGCCTGCCAATTGGCCGAATTCTTGAATCAGTTCTAAAACTTTTTTTCCACTAGATTCTGGCTCCTGCAACGTCAAAACCAGGTCATCTGCAAAAGCTCTTAATTTATATTGTTTAGCTCCGACCTGTATCCCTTTGACCAATTGGTCCTTTCTGATCGTATTCAGCAACACCTCCAGGACCGATATAAAAAGTAGTGGGGAAATTGGGCACCCTTGTCGTGTTCCTTTTTCTATTCTGAACTCTTCTGTCAAAACATTATTTACTATTAATTTAGCTTTTTGTTCAGAATAGATTGCCCCTATACCATTTTCAAATTCTTGGCCTACCCCCATGCCTTGGAGATTCTTCTTCATAAAACTCCAAGAGATATTGTCAAAGGCTTTCTCCGCATCCACAAATATCAGCGCCGCTTTTGTATTTATATTTTCCTGTAAAAGTTCCAAAATATCAATTATATTTCTTACGTTCTCTGATAGATGTCTTCCTGGGAGAAAGCCTGCTTGATCTTTATGAATCTCCTCTGTTAGTACCTTCTTCAATCTTCTCGCCAAGATATCCGCAAATATTTTGTAATCCACATTTAACAATGATATAGGCCGGTAATTCCTAAGTTGATGTTTTTCAACGTCTGTCTTTGGTATAAGAGTCACAAAAGCTTCTTTCCACGATTCTGGAGCCTTTTTCCCCTGAAGTATTTCATTACATATTTCCTTTAGGGGTTGAGTTAGCCAGTCTTTCAATGATTTATAATATCTTGCAGTCAGCCCATCAGGTCCCGGAGCTTTGCCTAGTTGCATATTTTGGATGGCACTCTCTATCTCTTGTTCTGTTATCCTACTGCTCAGTTTAAGTTTGTTTTCTTGCGATATTTTTGGTAGCCCATTCACTTTCAAAAATTCTTCTATCTCTGTTTCTTTCTGTGGTTGTTGAGAGTAGAGCTTTTTAAAATATTTTTGAAAAGCACTCCTGATCTCGTTGGGATATTGCAACATTCTTCCTTCAACCTCCACACTTGTAATAGTGTTCATTTTTTGTCTCTTCTTTATTTGCCATGCCAATAACTTTCCACACTTATTTGCCGAATCAAATGTTCTTTGTCTCATCTGTTTAATTTTCCATTCAATCTCTTGGTTTATTAGTTGCATGTATTGTGCTTGATACAACTTTATCTCTCTTAATATTTCCTGTGATTTTGGGTTTGTTCTCAATCTCTTTTCACCTTCCTTGATCTTATCCAAAATCTTTTCTCTTTTTTCCTGTTGTAATCTTCTCTTGAGTGCATTTTGTTGGATCAAAAAACCTCTCATAACAGCCTTACTTGCGTCCCATATAATTCTTTTCTCCACCGTAGAGTTCAAATTTATTTCAAAATAATCTTTCAGAGTTTTCTGGGCTTTCTTCACAAATTCCGCATCTCTAAAAAGAGAGTCATTCATCCTCCATCTGAAGGATCCAGTTGGTTGTAAGTTCATTACCATCTTAATAGCGTTATGGTCGGAGCAAGTCTTTGGGCAGATTTCCACCTTATTTATCTTTGGGGCCAGTTCTCTAGTGGTCCAGATTTGGTCAATTCTAGTCCAAGTCTTTTGGGCTTCAGAAAAGAAGGTTCCCTCTCTTTCCAGGGGATGTTTCGTTCTCCAAATGTCAATCAAATCCAAGTTATCAGTCATTTCAAAAAAGGTTTTCGGTAGTCTCCCATCTTTGGTAACTACCTGTCTTTGTGCCTTATCCATATTCGTTGAGACTACTCCGTTCATATCTCCCATTAGAATCACATTGTACTCCATATAATCCAACAATGTCTCATGCAGTCTTTTAAAAAATTCTGATTTTCCTTCATTGGGTGCGTATACGCCCACCATCAAATATTTCTGTCCATGATACTGTATTTCAATAGCCAAGTATCTTCCTTGCTCATCTTTAAAGACAAATTTTGGCGCCAGGCCTTCTTTAGCATAAATTACAACTCCTCTTTTTTTAACTTTGTCCGATGAGATAAATTCTTGTCCCAACTTTTTGTTAACTAAAATTTTTCTGTGAAGCCTGGTCACATGTGTTTCTTGCAAGCAAATCAAATCCACATGTTCTTTTTTTAATATGTGAAAAATGGATTTCCTCCTCCGAGAAATGTTCAAACCATTACAATTCCAACTCAAAAGCTGCAGAGACATGTTGTATTATTGTTATTCTGTTCCTCCCGTTGCTTCTGATAACTTGTCTTCTTCTGCTCCTGGTGGAGTCTTTCCATCCAAATTTAGATTTAGATTCAATATTGCCTCTGCTGTCTTCTTCCTTCTTTCCTCTAGTAGGTCTGCTGTCCCTTTCTGTAGGTCCTCCCCGCAGGCCTCCAAAAAACTGTCTCTGTCTTCCACTGATTTTATTTTAATCTTTCGTCCTTTGAAACTAAAGGAGAGTCCTTCTGGGAATTCCCACCTGAAGATGATATTATTTCTTCTCAGCAAGGTCACCAAGTCTTTATATCTGGCTCTGAGATCGAGCAAAAGTTTGGGGATGTCTTTAAAAATTTCAGCTCTCGATTGAGAAATTTCCAAAGGTTTGTGAAAATGCAGACCTAGGATCTTATCCCTCTCCTCCTTGGATCTTAATGTGATCAGACAATCTCTGGTTTTAATCTTTTTACTTGCTCTTCCCAGTCGGAAGGCACTCAAAATTTTTATTTCTTCCTTTTCTGGATCTAATTCCCAAAATTTCACAAACTCTTGTGACAGGTAGTCCCGCAGGCTCTCCTTCTCAATTTCAGGCAGACCTCTAATCCTGAGATTTGCCTCTCGTTCTTTCAAGTCCAATAGAGAAAACTTAACCTTGTAGTCCTCCAGCTGTCTGGTCATCGATGGTAATTTCTCCTCCGTGGCAGCTGCGACCTGTCGAGCTTCTTCTGCAATCTTTCGCGTTTTATCGGAGTCGCCCAATAATTTCTCTATTGCAGCTGTATTTTGCCGGATGCTCAGCGTATTTTGATCTATTTTTGAAGATGCATCTGCAATCCCTCTGTTCGTTTCTAACACCTGATTTTTGATTTCTGCAATCTCCTTCTTCGTCCCTGACACCTCAGCTGTAAGTTTATCAATGGCCCCTTGTAGTTTTGAAAAGCCAGAACTTATCAGTTCATCTGTACTAGACATTCCTTTCCCTTTCTGCTGTAAGGCAATGCCTCCTGTAGGGTCTAGAGAGCCTCTTCTTCCTGGAAGAAAGGATTTGCCCGATCTTGTTGTCTTTTCCTGATAACTCTGGTAACTCTCTTTCTCAGCCATAAGCCAAGCTTTCCCACGGTCAGACTGCAGCTGCAGCTGGGCTTGTGGCACAGACAGTCCGATAAAAAATTGCAGTAAGATATTACAGTGGAAAATTACCAATAGACTTGTAACGATGTCAGTGCCCACTAGGGGGACTCTAAGATTCCACAATCAGAAGAAACAAAATGTCCTTTGGTTTACAGTCAAGACCGAATTGTATCATCAATCCTTTTGGCGACAGTTTTATGGTTCTAACACCTTTATAACAGTTTTATAGCACCTTTAACTCTCATTAGTCAAGCGCCGTCCACTATCCCCTTTATGAGGCTAGTATCTTCAAATTCGACAGCTCAGGACCTGGGAGTCAGAGCGATGTTTTTGTTACCGCAGCCTCTTTCTCCGGGGGATTTAGTCTTTCCCAAAATACTCCCCCTCCTTCCAGTTCTTGGGAGGTGGGTTGCAATCCTTTCTATGGCTTCAGAATAGCTTTTTCAATCTCTTGTTTTAGAATGTTAAAAGCATAGTCTTTACTTTCTACTATATACAAAGCGGAAGGCTGACTTCCTGTTTAGACCTTCCCGCCTCTGTTCCGATCATTCTTAAAGAAATTTAAAGTCCCGATTCTTTTCCAATTCAGGTTTTCCAAATTAAAGTCCTTCAAATTTACTGTAGTTTACTCACGATTATTCTGTTTTGTAATCCAAATTGTAACAAGAAGAGGTCGAACGCTTTTCTGATTGGCAGTGCGACGTCGCTCTGAGAAGGTAGCGATAGCCTCACAGCACCACGCCGGCCCCCCCTCCGTTCCCCGGGGCTATTTACGACCCGGAGACGATCTGGAGCTGCGCTTTCGGTGCCCGCTGAGTCCCACGGCCGTAGGCTTTCCCCGCCTGCGGTTTTATGGAGTTTCTGCGTCGTCGAAGCAGTAAAACCCCGTCCTTCTCAGAGCTTTTCCTCTGAGACATCAGAGGAAAGCAGCCATCTTCAGATCGCGTTCAGACCCGGAAGTCCTGTAGTCCAACAACATCTGGGGGCCCACAGGTTGAGAAAAGCTGATCTAAAGGGTCAGCCAGACCCTGAAGGGTTGGACAATAGCAGGCAGGAAGGAAAAAACTCTGGTAGAGCAAGGGAAATAAATAGAGGGAGGGGTGACAGAAAGAGTTGGGATCCTTTACCCCAGTATATAAGGGGAAAAAGATTATGTGAAAGGGGTGGAAGAAAAATAGGAAGGTGTTGGTGAGGTAGCAAGAGGGAGAGGAAGGTTGAGTAAGAAAAGAAAGATATTTTCCTCACACCATGGAATGGGACTTTTTGAGGAGTACCATGATTGAAGCTAGCTGGGTCCAAGCCAGGAGTAGACACTGGTGAGAGAAATAAAGGCATGTGCAAGACTCTGGATGGATAAAAAGTTGATGCAAAATGAAACAAAGCAGAGGCTGAATGTCAACAAAATGGAGACCTTGTGGGTGGGTAGTTGCCAAACCTGCGAAATGAACAGAAATTGTTCTACAGGGGGTCACATGCCCTTTGGAAAAACAGGTTTGTGGCTTTGGGGTGCTAACAGATCCATCACTGTCACTAGAGGCACAAGTTGTCTTGATGAGCTGGACTGTTTTTCATCTGCTTTAGCTCATTCACCAGCTATAGCTTTTGGACAGAAAAAGCCTACGCACTGTGCCCTTGTACTCTAGATTGGCTGCTTTTGAAGACTGTCTAGAAGTTGCAGCTCATATAAAATATGGCCACTTCGTTGTTGAGTGGATCTGCATATTTGGACCACATAAAACTAGTCCTGAAAGAATTGCACCACCTGCTTTTATTCTGCAGGACAAGATTCCAGGTGTTTTTAATGGTTTTTAAAGCCCTAAATAACTTGGGAACTGAATACATGGAAGAGTGCCTTCTCCTATATCACCCTGCCCAGAAATTACAATCTGCAGGGGAAGCGCTTTTGCTTGTCCCGCAGTAGAATGAAATCACTTATGCTGTTATCAGTCAAAGGGCCTTCTTTGCTGTGGCACCTCAACTGCGGAATGCCCTCTTCTCCAAGGAACATCTAGTTTTGACTCTACTGCGTTGTTGTTGTTTTTGCCATCAACTGAAAAACATATGTTTTCTCAGGAACATGGGGATGGTTAGTTTTGGTGGGTTAGTTTTATTCCTGTACTATTTCTGTCCTGGTGTTTCATATGCCTTTGTATTTACATGGTTGGATTGTTTTGTATTCTACTCTGTTTTAATGTAGCTCATTGTCAAGGAAGGGCGGACTAAAGCATGCCTAAATAAGTAATTAAAATCAGAAAAAGTATTTACTCTCTATCCAGCATGCCACTGCATTTGTTTGACTAGACTAGCCATGATCGCCTACTGTGTGGAGCTGGTCCAGCCAACCCTAATATGATACCTACCTAAATGTTGAGAAGATATTTTTTTAGGGTGTGGGGCTATAACACTAGAGAAATAGCATAAGAAAATGAATTAATTATGCACCATTTACACAACAGCAATATTCAAGATGGAAATATGCATTGCCATTGTGCGCAGAGTGTGGGGCCCAATCCTACATTCTATGCCTCAGTTAATATATATTCTGATACGAGAAATAAGTCATTCGCAATCTACTTCCTTATTGCAAAATAGGAATAATAGCGGTCGATCTGTTTCACAGGTTTGTTTTGAGGACAAGCAGGAAGAATACAGTACTAGGCATACTAGATGTGAAATATAATTTTTTAATAAACTCAGTTGTTTTGAGTGCTGAATACTGCTGACAAATTGTTCATAGATGACACCTTCCAGCCAGCTAAGTTTTGCCATCTAAAAAAGGGCTGTGAATCCAACATGAAAGAAGACTGTAAATCCTGCATGGGAAAATAACATGTCCAAGGGCAAAAGTAGACCCTTTCTTTGTAACTTCAGTTGTCCTATTAACATTTTCATATCATGCTTTTGATCTTTTTTTTCAGTCCCTTGTAGAGAATCAAAGAACAAATTTGTTGTGTACAAACCTGGCTCTAAAAATGCTATTAGATAATAGTAGTTGTGGTGCAGGAGCTATTTTTAACCATAAGCACTGAATGGAACGTGAGGAAGGAAGGGATCACTTATAGTCTTATACAAACTGATCTGTTGGTAGAAGCACACAGTAGCAGGGACGCGTGGCACAGCTTCTAGTCCTTCAACAGGAGGATTGGGCCCTGTCCATTGTCCATGCCACAGTGTATCACAAAGGATTGTGGGAATGGAGGAGCAGAATCTAGGCAGCTCCCTCCTTAGTAAGGACAGTGCTTTTTTTCTGGGAGTACTCAAGGGTACTCAGTACTAGCATCTTCCCCCCACCCCCCAAATGTTAAAAGTGTGGCACCTACTATAACAACTTCATGGTGACTACAGGCACCTTTTTTTCTTAAAAAGACAACAAACCCACTAAGGATATGCATGTTTCTCATAAATTCTACCTCTATTGCCTGTATTTATCTCATTATACTCTGCCAGCTTCATTTGTAGTGTTGCTGGGAACCTGATAAAGCTTTAAGTCCATCCCTCCGGAAAATGAATCTTGTGTAAAAAAAAACCCAACCATGTTGGTAACCTACCAACACTTCTTAATTAGCTGGTGTGATGATTGTGCTGCATGAGGTAATTCCGTTCTCTGGGGGTTGCCCTTTGTCATTTCAGTTCCTGATGAGCAATGGGTGCGTTTAATGTTGCTTCTCCATGGCAACGGTTCCCTGTGCGAGGGCTTTCATGGTTTTATTTTTATAGCAAACACCTTCCTTTATCAGTATGGAACATAACAGTTTGAGAGCTGGTGTAGTTCACAACACAGTTTTGGACTAGGATCTGAGAACTTTGATTCTGTAGCCCTTCCTGTTTCTGTGCAAGTCTTCTGCTCTCTCAGCAAGAAATAGTATTCTGGCTAATGGAGCTGTTGTGAGGATGAATGAAATAAGAAGCTATATAGAAACTTGCACAATATGCAGCACAGCCCCATTCATTTCAAAGAGGCTCATTTCCAATCCAAGTAGGCAATTGGGAAATGTTAGATTATTCCTGAAGTAATTTTGATGTGTGTATACTTGCGAGAGAGAGACCCACAAAATTTACTAATAAGGCAATACATTTGTGAACAGAAGATGACTGATGCTTATAGAATTTTCTGGAAGCAGGATATGTGTACAGAGTATTTCTCTGAAATCTCAATCTGTCCATTCAGTATTTAGAGGCAGTGACCTCAGAATTTAACCCATGAATGCAAAGTAATCTAATAAGGTTATGAATTAACTGGAGCTTCATTTGAAAGATACATGCTCATAGCTTCACACAAGCATATAATGAAGAAAAATAATAGAAACCTCTTAGATTCCAAGGATAGTAGGATTTTTTAAAAATGTGTTTCTCATTCTGTCTTGCCAGATTCAAGGTGGTTCTTTCAAAATTAGGTTCAGAAGCAATACAAACACAAGTGAGTGAGAAGATTACGGATTTTATTCCAAACAGCAAGCAATATATACGTTACCAAGTAGTGAGGCATCTGATCAAGGCTTGTATTTTAAAATGAGCTTAAAGATATATTTGCAAATGTTTATATGTTTCATGCCAGGCAGAAACCAGCTGGCTAAGTACTTTGGCAGTTGTTTATCTTCCTGCTCTCCTGAACAAGGGCCCCCGTGATTTATAGACCCTACATATTACAGAATACAATCAAGCTGCAAAAACACTAATTAAGAGTTGGTAAATAGTAAGATTTATTGTTCAACAGAAAATAATACCATGTGCCTCCCATCAGACTCTAGCCATATTTTCCTAAGGTTTAAGGTATACTGAGAGAGTTAAAGGGCAATAAATTTTGGGAAGAGCTAATGGGAAAAGCAGCTGGCTGGGAAAGGGGGGTGTAAACTGAAGAGGCTTCTTTTGAAGCTGTTTTTACAGGCAGCCAAAGGAGGAGCAAGGGGGCTGGGCTGAGGAAATATAAGTGCTGGCCATCAGGGCTGGAGTGGGCAGAACTTTGGTAACCATATACCACTGTGTCTATCATTTATTTGTCTGACAAATAAATTATTATTTTAATTTCTCTATTGCTGCGTTGAATATTTCATTCCAGCTAAGCGTTAACCACAAGCAGGGTGCTACAGTAGCACTTCGATCTACCCCTGGGAAGCCCTGAAGAAGTGGCGAGGTGAACCCCAGGTAGTCTCAGGTTTCACAAGCTTAGCACATAGCACAGAATCATAGCACTGTAGATTTGGAAGGGACCCTGAGGATCATCTAGTCCAACCCCCTGTAATGCAGGAATATGCAGCTGGTCCATACAGGGATCGAACCTGCAACCTTGGCGTTATCAGCACCATGGTCTAACCAACTGAGCTATCTCAGTTGTGCCCAAAAACCATCTAATTTATAGATGGCTGTGCCTTGTTCCGTGCAGTTACTGGCAGTGCAGGTTTAGCTATTAGCCACTCTGCTCTAAGTCAAAGATGATAAAAAGGCCCTCCACCAGACCATACATCAAAGGCAGCCATAAAATAATTTTTACAAGGGATAGAGAGGAAGTAAACAGAGGCCTGGAAGAGATAGATAAACAGAGGCCTGCAAGAGATGACTATGTCAGATCACTATCTCCTCGAAATCACAATTAATCTTCTGGAAAAGGTTGCCATTCCATGCCAGGAAACCTGATGTCTGTTGTAGGTACAGTTGTACTGAAATATACTGTTTTGGTGGTGGGCAAGAATCCCCTAAACTCTTGGGTGTCAGATCCTCCCAATAATTTCTAAATTTAGTAAAAGTTGGAATTTATCAAGATCAGCTTCTTAGAGCTAGTTGGAATAACAAAGGGTGATGATGGCTGAGCCAACAACCCATTAAGAGATAGCAGATACTAAAGGTCAGAGTTTTAGGAGGAAGGAGCAGAATTGCAGTGGGTCTGTGTTCCCTTTAGGTAAGTATCGTTTAGGATAAAGTATCCCTTTTGCAAGCTGGGGGAGTGGGGCAGAATACAAAGTGATCCCGCTGTTTTAGTCTGCACTGCAGCGATGGTCAGATGTTATGTTTTAGGTCTCTTGGAAGCCAAGACTGTGGCAATGAGAGGAACAAGACCCTCTTGGGGTGTTAATATACAACACAGGTTGTATATATGTATAAGTAAACCATATATCCTAAAGGGAACACAGACCCTGGTAAATGTACCTGCAACCCCTGGAATCTTGCACTGCTTATAGAAATTGGGGTGGTGTGTAACAATACAAAGAATGATAACAATATTTGGGCACCCAAATTGTTTAAAGAAATGGTAGTTGGGACTTCAAGATACTCTGTTTGCCAGTGCATAGCATGATTGATTTTGAATATTTGTTTTGTCTCTGTGTAGGAACTAGCTTAAAAGTTAAGCTGCCAAGTGACCATATCAGACTCTTTCTTGGTGATGGGGTACCAAGGAACCTTTTTAATTGTATTCATAGCTCACTAGCCCATCAGGCTCCAACCTTCTCTTTTCCTCTACTTCTTCAGGTTTGAAATCCAGTAAGTTCTTGAAACATTGCGGCTCATTATTGCTAGTGACCTGAAAGCTGGAACTTCCAATGACTTTTCTCAATGACTTGCTTGGCATCATTGCTGTATTTCAGAAACACAACAACATGCTGAACATAAAAGCCAACAGAATGCCAAAGTCAAGGATGAATGGAGAGGTCATCATGGTTGGTCTAGCAGCAAAGTCTGGCAAGCAGTATCAGGGCCAGCATAATCTAGTCTCAAATGTGCCAAACCTGAAAGTACATGCAAACAACAAATGACAAACATGGAAAAGCAAGTTTCCAAAGCAAGTTGAACACACAAAATACACAGTACATCTGTGTACTATATTACATTTCTACCATTTGAAATGATATTACTTCCCTTTTACTGGTGCGGAACACTGAGGTACAGCGATATGTAGCTGGCCACAGATCAGTTAGTGAATCCATTACATAGATTCTTACATATAAATAACAGTTAAGGAATAAAGAGAGTGCCTCTGAGTATATGCTGAGTGTTCCCCCTCTCCTGAGATAGCAACTGATAACAACTGAGATAGCTCAGTTGGTTAGACCATGGTGCTGATAACGCCAAGGTTGCAGGTTCGATCCCTGTATGGACCAGCTGCATATTCCTGCATTACAGGGGGTTGGACTAGATGATCCTCAGGGTCCCTTCCAACTCTACAGTGCTATGTGCTATGATTCCTCTGAGCAACTGAAGCTACCCCCTTTCTCTCTTCTCCTGCCTTATAATTAAGAAGCATGACCTACTGTACGGTTGGGGAATCTGTGTCTCCCTGGAAGTTGCTGGACTACAATTTGCATCATTCTTGACCAGTGTTCATGCTGGCTGGGGCTGATGGGAGTTTGACTCCAGCAACATTTGGAGGACCTCTCTGGTCTCCCCTAGTGACTACAAAGTGGTTGCACATTTTCCATACAGATTAAAATCCCACCACCTATCTCTTTCTGTGGCTCCTCCCTCATTTTTCATTCAGCAACTATTCATATAAACTCTCTCCCTGTCTCTTAAGCAACACCTATTTTCTGTTCTCAGTTCCAGTGCAGAGCAACTTTCCCTCAGCACCAAATAACTGCAGCAGTCTCTGGCCTTCTCACATATGTAGAATCAGACTTTCTAGTACAAGGGGTGAGCCTGTGGTCTTTTCCCTCAGCAAATAAATCATCTCCTGGATTTTTCTTCTTCCTGCACTTGTTGTCCTCATTCTATCATTGAATCCAGAGCAGGTTTCTCTTGCATTTCATGTATTTGATGAAGTAGAAGTCCATGAAAACTTATGCCATTATAATTATTCCTTTAAAATGCCACAACAGATTAACATGGCAGTTCACTCCGGAAATTAGATATGTAAGTGATAGGAAGACAGGATATAACTATTCTATTAAACAATTGGTAAATGGTATCAAAACATTTTCCTCTCGCCTCCATATTGTGTTTTCACTTATTCAGAACTCTGCAGTAAGATAAGCTAACTCGTCGTTCAGACCATGTGATTCTGTTTTTAAAATAAGGGGGTGGAAGGAAGGTTGATAGGTATCTACTGTTAGATCTTTGAGTTATCCGGAACAGGTCAACAAGGGTTCTCACTACCAATTGTTTAATAATAACAATGACAAAGGAGCTTCTCCCTGCTTCTAAATTAGGCATCTGAGAGGATGAAAGCATGGGATGAAGAATCAGGAATGGATTTGTGTGACATGACTGTGAGCTCCATTCTGGCATTGAGAACATAATTCTATGAGTACAGCCGTACCTTGGCTCCCGAATGCCTTGGGAGTTGAACGCTCAAGCTCCCAAATGATCAAAAACTGGAAGTGAGTGTTCCAGTTTTCAAACGTTCTTTTGGAAGCTGAACATCTGATGGGACTTCCTGCAGCCAATCAGAAGCCGCGCTTTGGAAGTCAAACGTTTTGGAAGTCGAACGGATTTCCAGAATGGATTCTGTTCGATTTCTGAGGTACAACTGTACTTTGTGCTTCTTCTCTGCCACTATTTTCCAGCTGGCTCTGGTTGGTAGATATTGCAAGTTTGAAGTCTGCTCACCCCTACCTTTAATCTTGTCCACTCTAATATCTAGCACAAACTTATTGTTCTTATTACTGATCTTTACCACCATATCTGTTTCTGTCAAATTCCAGTTTATCCAAGCTTTTGCTCTTGCAGACCTACCACCCTAAACTGTCCAAAGAGTTCCTCCAATAGACAACTCTGGCCATCCTATTTTGTTGCCTCTTATACCTAATATGCCTGTGTTGGGTTGTCAAGCCTGTTGGCCTTCAAATGTTGTTAGACGCCAGCTCCCATCAGTCCCAGCCAGCATAGTTAGGGGTAATGGGAATTGTATTTTAGTAACACCTGAATGTTAGCCACATCTGACCAATGTGCCCTTCCTCTCATCCTTCTGATGCCTCCTACCTCTTCCACAAAGTCCTTGGTTCAGCCCCTTATCCCTCATTTCCAGCTGAAATTAAGCCTTAGTCTATGCAACTGCATTTCCACATATCTGGCATTCCCTCCTCTCTCCCTGTTATATCCTTCTCTGTTGAACTTTGGGGCCATGTGCATTGATGGTGCAGTAATAAAAATTAACAGTGACAAAATAATAATGTCCTTTCCAGCATTGAGCAGCTGTTAAGAGTAGATATGGATTGCTTTTCCCTTCTGGGATATATGCCTTTCACAATATTAGTAAGTACTTCTGAATACAAAACTGAGAACAAATTTTCTTACTGAATTACAACGAACAGTTACGTTGAGTGTTACCTTGTGTGAACTGAAGTACTGCATAACAAACAAGGATATTATACTCTCAGATGACAGGATGAAAGGACATTAGTGAAATCAATATTCCATTAGAGATGCAGAGTCCATTAACAGTATGTCAATATGACAGATTATTTTCCATCAATGCTGACATCACAGTCCTATATACATTTTCCTGGATCTCCATGAGATAACTGTTCCCTTCACTTAGACCTGTTATTATGGTGTCTCCTGGAGAGGTGCACTATGCATTCCATGGATAGTTAATCTTTTTCCATCTGAGGACTGCACTGAAAGTCAACCACCTTCCAAGGGTTAAATTCCAGAGGTGGGAATGGCCAATACACTCCCAATGCCAACAAACCCACACATGCCGTCTACACACTCACCACACATGCAGAAATAGTTCTCTCACTCACTTACATACACACGCCACTCTCATTTTAGCTTTCCCTCTCTCTCTGAAGAGCCATGGGAGGAAGATGAAATGCTTGGTAGTTTATTGTTTAACTCTTATGAATAAACCATGACCTTTGATTTGAACAACACACTAAGCCAAACCATAACTTAGTGCAGTGCAGCAACAAAACTTGCTACAATATGCTCACAAACAAAGTGGCTGAAATACGTTCACATGCTCACTCTATCCCATGGTTCCAGGTCAGACCATAGTCTGACCTGGAATAAGACAGAGACCTATCTTCTCTTTACTGAAAGAAACAGAAGCTTTCTTACATGATCACACTGCTCCCCCCCCGTCATCAGGCCTCCACTCACCACAACCAGACAACGCTGCCATGACCAGTCACTGCCCTGTGCTAAATGTGTTACTCGACACTCAGCTCACATCCATGTTGCCGTTCTTGATTCCACACAATACAATGTTGTCTGTTGTGGATGGGAGCTAAGTAGCACATAGACTACTGTGCAAAAGTGCTGCTTGATGCAGCGCTTTTATTTATCTACTTTGCAAAAGTGCTGCTTGATGAGGCACTTTTATTGACCTGTTCACACAAATATTTAGCTTATGTCTGCACACAAAGATGAATGCACTGCAAGTTATACCACACCATACTCTGAAGGAGCAGAGGAAGTACAGTTACAGATTCACATACTCACACAGAAAGATTTTTAAAAACCAATCATGGCTTTCTATGGCATACACGGCCTTTTATGGCACATTACATCACCCAACATCTTGGGCATGTGTATTGTCTTCAGGCAGTCAGATTGGCACTGATTGGAACAGTTTCCCCAATTTTGGCGTAGCTATTTCAAACTGGGTGATGGTATCTTCAGATGTATCCTAAGCAGTTCTGTTTGGATACTTAAAACCAACTTGGATGAAGTCACACTGAAGTAATGTTTCAGTCCACCATCTTGATTCAAAATGGCACCTGGTATCCAAATGTAGATGAAGATTGCCACCTTACCTTTGGGAGCCCTTGTGCTGGCACAGGTTGGAACCATCATGCCAGATTGGGATGGTTCTTTAGAGCCATACAAATTGGTATAATTTGGTTCCGTCACAACAAATTTGGCCCAGTCCCACCAAATGAGGTGATGATATCTTCAGAGGCATCCAAGTTGGACCCATCATGTCAAAAATTGGGCAAAGTCATGCCAAAGTCACATTTTGAACTGCCATCTTTATTCAAAATGGCAGCCGGCATCACAACATTGATGAAACTAGTGCCTCTACCTCAGGAACTTTCATGCCAAGTTTAGAGAGGGATCCGAATGCAAAGACAGCAGACAGAAACAAACCATTTGCCAAAATATAAAGATTAGAAAAATGAACATATATGTTAGCGTGAAGCATAATGTCAACTCATGATGAACTTGCAGGTGCACAACCCATTTCTTTTTCGCCATTTGGTCTCAAGCTGTTCCATTTTATCTGTTTGCTTACATATAGACAGATGGCTTTTCTAACCTTCTCACTGGGATTCAGCTCATTAATTCATCCCATTTCTGTTGATTTGCTTTGTTAATAAAACAAGCAATAAGCACTAAGTTCAGACTCCTTGGTTCTGCCATGATTCTCATCAAATTCCTCCCTTAGGACTGCTCTGTCTACTGCCCAGATACTGCATTTCCATAGAGAGCAATTGCCCTTGCCTGTATATCCCAGTGCAGTACAGTGTCACCAGTTTTAGCAATTCAGCAGAACAATCTTAACCCTTTCCCAACTGAAATTAACATTGTTTTCAAGATGGTTTCCTATATAAGAGGTCTAAAGTTGCATTTCTAGCTGAGGTTTGGCCTTTATCTGGCTTGCTTTGGAGATTTATTTTGTTTTCAAAACTATGATGTAGGTTAACAAAACATTTACATATGCTATTTACCAAAATTTAACAAAAGGGAAAAAACCCCAAAATGTTTACATATGTAACATGTATTTCTGTATAAAAGTCATCGCTCCATGCATATTATATGACCTTTAAAAATGGTCATTGCTATGTGGCAATACACATGTTATGATTCATGTGGAGCAATTTCCCACATCAGTCTTGATATTTCTCTGTCTTTCAAATACAGGACATACAGCAATAATTCAGCTATATGAACAATCTATCCAGTAATATTCAACCTTTGTAGAAGCAGGATGCACTTCCAATTACAGCATGTAACATGGGACTACTTTTACTGTTGTAAACTTACATGTATATATTAGAGCCTAGAGACAAAAAGGGCTCCTGTCATGGGTGGAGCAGAGGGGGGCAGCTGACTCCCCGGAACAAGTAAAACAATAGAAATACTTAACTAACTGACCAATCACGTTGGTTCTGTCCCGCTAACAAAAGTCCTGGTTAAGCCCATGTCTCCTGTATATTTTAGAAGTTACATAGAAGAAACATCTTGGCGTTTCTCCTTGAAGTGAAAAGTGGTATATTAATTTCTTTA
This sequence comes from Podarcis tiliguerta, assembly GCF_965153285.1. Taxonomy (NCBI): domain Eukaryota; kingdom Metazoa; phylum Chordata; class Lepidosauria; order Squamata; family Lacertidae; genus Podarcis; species Podarcis tiliguerta. The sequence goes on along the minus strand of NC_139543.1, from coordinate 54,742,684 downwards.
AGAATAAAAACAAGAATAAGAATCTGTTGTGCAGGCCCAGGGGCAGTGCATCCTGTTTTGCCATTTTCTTAAAAGAAGAAACTTCATTAATTTTTGAAATAAGGACAAAATATGAACAACATGAAAGATGCTGTTACAAGGGGGGGGGGGGAGATAGAATGGATAAGAGGGAAGGGAAGAAAAGGGAAAATAATATCCTAAATTCATGTAATACATCTTTTATAATCACAATCTAAGGCATCAAGAAATCAGTTTGCCCTAATCTTCTAAAATACACCCTCTCCATCTTCCCCCCTCACTCCCCTTCCCCAATGCTGCAGTGTCTCTCTGTCTCCCGAGTTGGCCTAAGAAGGGGCTTCTGCCTTTGCTATGGCTGTCGGCACCACAAGCCGGCCTTCTTTTTTGCCTTCACACCTAGTGATGCAGGGATACATTTTTTATTTATTCATACATTTACAAATTATTTTTGTGCATATATATAGAGAGAAAGAGAGATCAAGAACAAGAGAGCTAGAGGGACAGCATCTTTATTTAAATGTTCTGCTTTTTCACGTCATCTCTCGCTATATTTGGAGTAGATTCTATTTTTAAGTATATGTGGTTGGAACCCATCCCTTATTTCTGTGAGGAAGCTCTTCAGATCAGAAATCTTTTGAACGCACAGTAGAAGTGTTCTGCCAAAAGTAGGGATTCTTTTCCAGATTCGTACACAATTAACATTGATGCGGTGAAGGATAAAGATAAAGCTAAGAGAAACTATAGAGCAAGATTAATTATGCTTATGTCCCTTCTGTTTTTTTGAGAACCCCTCAGAGAATGACAACAGACAGACCCTTAAAGATGGAGCTCACTGATACGCAACACCTTTGGTCTGTGATAAGGTTCTGTCTTATATACTATTATGTCCACATTGATCACACCTGCTGTATGGATTATACTTCAGTGACCCTGACATACCAAGTTCAAACATTCTTGCAAGCGTGAAGGATTGCTTTATATATGGCAAGTGGCCAACACAGATAACTTCTAAAACTATCCAGATATCCTCTACCAGGTGATACCATGAGACACAACCTGTACCATTTCAGCTAACTTTTAGAGAATAATATGTGAGAAAAACATAATTAACTACTATTAATACATAAGATATAATATTCATAAGTTGAATAGCTCGTTCACTGCTAGCACTCTTTCATCAGGTACTGATGAGATGGCGGCAGGGGGAGAATTTCCTTTGAGGTCCAAACTCCCTTACTTGAGTACCGTTACTTTTAGGAGCCCAACAGTATCTGTTGCAGGAGGCTGTTGAGTTTCCCTGTTAGCTAGTTTTAACTTAAAATTGATCACACTTACTTATTGATTAAAACTTGTAGTCATGATAGCATTTTCTCCCAAGATACTTGTTAAAGAAGTTATAGTGTAAATCATTTACAAGAAAATCCAGCTCCTAAAAAGTCAGAGTTGTTTTCAGCATAGCACTACGTTGAGCATTCCATCAGAACATGGATTTCTCACAGCAGAACATTCTCCTCATCTCCCTCTGTGCCTTCCTGGTCTGTTCTGGGGCTTTCCCCAGATGTATGCAAGGCTCACTTTGGGGGAGGAGGTGGGGATGAATCCCCTTGTGCTACCACAAAAAATAATTAAATACTGCCCTCGGTTTTTCATTGACAAACAAAAAGCTGCTTTGGTGTGATGTGCTTTGTTAGTCAGTGTACAGTGGCAGGTAGTTCCGCTGATTACAGTCCCATGCCTAGGAAGCATGGGTCTGAGCAGTTTTCCCCTTGACCTGCACTTTCTAGGCTTGATCCATGTGGTTTTGCCCTTGCTCTGCTCCAGTGTGGTGTAGTGGTTAAGAGCGGTAGTCTCGTAATCTGGGAAACCGGGTTCGAGTCTCCGCTCTTCCACATGCAGCTGCTGGGTGACCTTGGGCCAGTCACACTTCTTTGAAGTCTCTCAGCCTCACTCACCTCACAGAGTGTTTGTTGTGGGGGAGGAAGGGAAAGGAGAATGTTAGCCGCTTTGAGACTTCTTAAAGGGAGTGAAAGGCGGGATATCAAATCCAAACTCTTCTTCTTCTTCTTCTTTCTCAGGGAAAACCTGCTCTTTAGCTCTAAATTGGAACAAATCACAGTCCACAGAAAACCAGAATTTCTGTTTGCTCTGATTGTGTGCTGAAGAGCAGTTTTTCCTGGGGTAAAGCAGTGGGCAAGAGGAAGTATGGATAAGTTGTAGCTTTAGCAAAAGTAAACTATATAAACCAATGTCTGAATTATTCTGTCAATGGAGTGACTGCCCAAGTGTCTACAGTGGGGGGTTGTCAACCTGGTCCCTACTGCCCACTAGTGGACGTTTCAGGATTCTAGGTGGGAGGTAAGGGGTTCTACAGCACAAGCTGAATCCTCCTTCCATCGAACACTGGTGGGCAGTAAGGAAATTTTACCATCAAGAAAGATGCATTAGTGGGCGGTAGGTATAAAAAGGTTGACTACCCCTGGTCTACAGTATATTCTTGGTTCTATTGAGGCATCTGATCAAGGCCTGTATTTTAAAATGAGCTTAAAGATATATTTGCAAATGTTTGTATGTTTCATGCCAGGCAAAAAAGCAGCTGGCTAAGTACTTTGGCAGTTGTTTATCCTCTTGAACAGCCCCCCCCCCTGATTTATAGCAGTACCTCAAAGTTGTAAAAGGAAATTACAGGCTGGGAGCAAAGGTCATACTGACCATACAAATTACAGAATACAATCAAGCTGCAAAAACACTAATTAAGAGTTGGTAAATAGTAAGATTTATTGTTTAACAGAAGACTCGAGCAATATTTTCCTAAGGTTAAAGGGCAAGAGCTAATGGGAACAGCAGCTGGCTGGGGAAAGGGAGTTGTAAATTGAAGAGGTTGCTTTTGAAACTGTTATTACTAAGTTCCTTTTCTTCTAAAAATCTATCTATGTTATGTATGAAATATATTGGCTTAATGTAATTATGCAAAGGATTTAGAAAGTAAGAAATGTTAGATTCTTATGTTAGATTCTTATTTCATTGATGGTGTGTAAGAAGGTGAACCCAAGATCTCTGTTACCATGAGCCATCTGTTTTAGCCATCTGTTTTGGAGTGAAGGAGCAATAGGGCAATAGGGCAAAAGGTGATCGGGTAATTAAGGTGCCTTGTCGAGGCAAATGTAAGATATATGACTACTTGTCTGCCATTTATGGATAGAAGGAAATATAGCTCTTTGTCTCCCATAAAAGGTAATAGGAAATGGGTGTATCTTTTATGATTGGTTCTAGCAAACAGCCCATAGGAATTTCAACCAGGCTGATTGGACAGAGGCAGCCAAAGGAGGAGCAAGGGGGCTGGGCTGAGGAAATATAAGTGCTGGCCATCAGGGCTGGAGTGTGCAGAGCTTTGGTAACCATATACCACTGTGCCTATCATTTATTTGTCTGACAAATAAATTATTATTTTAATTTCTCTATTGCTGCGTTGAATATTTCATTCCAGCTAAGCGTTAACCACAAGCAGGGTGCTACGCTATGATCAAGGCTAAAATGAGACTGAAAATTAATTTGTTCAGGAATATTAGAGGATCACATTTGACCTGTTTACAAGGCTTTGGGAAGTGGTAAAAGGCATTGTAAAGCAATGAAGATTATCTTTGCCCATGGAATTAAAACATAATAATTCATTTCTATGCCCCAAGAAGCTGAGATAGATAAATCCTAAGCGCCACTACATAAAGGATGCTGGTTGTCTGTTCTTAGACTAATCCTGACAAATGTCTGTTGGCTGAAGTAGTGAGGGAAAGCTTTTTATTTGCGCAGTAGATTAAAACAGAAGCCCCTTTGTCAAGAACCAAATTGTTCGGAGTGTCTTGAAATACAACAAATGCCTCCCCCTGAACTGGGGGAGCTGATGTGTCTTCAAGTGTTCCCTTGAGCTGGGACAAGTCCACATTTTCTGGGTCATGTGGCCAGTAGGGAGGTATGACCCAACACAGATCCTTTGTAGACGCATCTGGTGATATATAGGGCCAGCAGTGAACATTTGTAATGCACACAATAAACAGGTATTTGAGTTCATGTGTAAAGCATATAATGTGTGAAGAGCCTATTGTTTTATAGCAGATTTAGTCACATTAAATAACTGTTGTTTACAGGTCTAGTTTACAGCTGATGGGTATCAAACCATTGGTGAGTTAGGAACTTTCCCTGCATGCGAAGACAGGCTCTGGCAGATTGAGCAGATGAGACCAATAGTGGATCCAGTGGTCAAGTAGGCAGTTTTGGCATGTGGTGTAGAGGGAAATGTGGGACAGATAGGACTTGTCAACCTGGGAAGGTAGCCGATCTAGGAGAAGGAAAACCTTTGCTGCCTTGCAGGAATTGGATAAAATAATTGCATTGACTATCTGTAGTTTTCTGGCAAGTCTTCAAGAAACCTAATATTGATTTTAAAAGCCCACGGTAGCTTGGATTTGTTTTTCTTTTCTCCTTTTGTTTTCTATAATGCATGCTCTTATTAAAAGATCCCAGGATTAAGGAACTCACAAATAACCTTCTGGCCAGGTTTCCGGAAACTGGTAATGAAAGACTGCTGGCATATGTAATGCTAGATATGACATATGAGACTATTAAATTTTATAAATAATTAAACACAAAGCTTGTTACATGCAGTAATAAATAAAAAACGAAACATGAAGGTAGGATGTGTTATGACAAGGAAAGTGAGGAAGGAAGATCTGTTTTTTGTCTTTCTTCTAATTGCCACATCACTATTCTTTAAATAGCATGTGCCTTAGCATGATACCATTTAGCTTGATTTTATTTATCAATCAGGAATGAGTATTGCATTAGGAAAAATAAGTAAAAAAAAAATGGTTTTGATACATATTATTGATAGAAAAGCATGCACAGAGCGAGAAGCACAAAATTAGTGCTTCCATTTCTAAAATTGTCTGGAACATAGACAATTTAGTAGTGGAGATTCTAAATTAATTGCACAGTTCTTACAGAAGCAGAAAACCAACGGTAAGCAGAAAAATGTGTTTTCTAGGTGCTCAGCATATGTTGCTATGTTGGCATTTTAGTTTTTAATAAAAGAGCATTGCTTGGTGGGCTGTTTTCAAAATAAAGCCTATGTAGCAAATTTGCACGAGCTTCAGATGGATTCCAAAATGTACATGGACTGGATTTTGCATGTACCATCTCTTCCATTTTACTTGCTGGTCATCTGAGGGATAATGGGCAGGGATTCACTCCCAGAATTTTTTGGGGGGATTGGGACGAATCAAAAATATTTTAAAAATAATTTGAAAGCTTGAATACTTTTACCAGGAGAGTAAAGCCCAATAAGTGCTGCATGTATACATATCAGTGGTATACAGCTAACAATGGGCAAATGTCGTCCCAAAAGGGGGGAAAAGGAAGACCCAGGTAACTACTGACCGATGAACTTAATATCTTTACCAGGGAAGGTCCTAGAAGAGATAATTCAACAGTTGGTCTGTGAGCATTTAAAAAAGGATGCTATGATTACTAAGACCCAGCATGGGTTTCTCAAAAATAAGTCATGTCAGAGTAATCTGATTTCTTTTTTTGATGGAATTACAAACTTGGTGGATCAGGGAAATGCTGTGGACATGGTGTATCCTGATTTCAGTAAAGCTTTTGACAAAGTCCCCCATGATACTCTTATGCACATTAAGTGATGTGTGAACATGGCCTGTGTCTACTACCATTTCAACTTTCTATGTGTTTGCGCCAGTTCAATTATTTTCTAAAATAAATTTTCTTGCTATATTTTCTTGCTATATTAAGAAGACAGTGTTTTATGCATCATTTTTTCCAAAGTAAAAAAAAGGTTAAAATGAAAATGCAGCTAATCAGCATATGCAGCTAATCAGTAAGTGTGAGAGAGTGTGTTTCATGTTTGTAGTGGTGCCAGTTTCAAATAAGCTTTTTTGAAGATAAAGAATATTTTAAGTAGCATTTTTCCATTACTAATTTTATGCACTTGAAAATAGTATTTAGAATTCCACTCCACCCACCCATCCCACAGCTGCTTTGAATAAATGGACTGCTGCCATGGGTGGGAGACATCCAAGATTGTGTAGTTATGTGGCAACTATTACAAATAAGCTTGTTAAAGTTAAATTTGTATTCAGAGCTGCTGATTTTTATATGCAAAATGCTCGTCAGATTGACAGGTGGGAAGAGGACCCATATAACACCTGGCATAAACCTCTTTTTCCCCTGCCCAGCACAGGAGGAAAGTGAGCAAGCTGAGCAGGGAGAAAGTAGGCTCTCTGCCTATGGTCTGGCATCTGTCTGTATTGCTGTGCTGAAACAGAAGAAAGAAAAACCATTTCCCCCCTAATTTATAGAATAGTCACGATGGTTTCAGTGTTTGTTTGTTTTAATAGGAATTATATAGATTCCTAAAGGGGTAACCATGTTAGAATTTTTCAGGAAAAGACTCCCTCTTCCTTAAAATATGCACTTGTATATATAGGCACATGAGAATATTTAATGCATGATGAGGAGCAGATGGGGTTCATCAAGCTGGGAAGGCAGCCCATCTAAGATAAGAAAAACTCTGATCTGAAACCTCCACTATCTTGCAGAATATTTTTGGGAAAAGAAAAGGCTAAGGAGTAAACGCTACACAAATCCAGAGTGGAGTCCCTAAGGTGGTTGGATGGCACCTTGTACTTCTCCTTCCAGCAACTCCTGCAGCCAGGCTGTTTTGCTCTGCTTTCCTTTGGACCACATCAGCGAGGCCAAGGGCATCTGGGCAACTCAGGATACACTGGGCTTGTACCCTGGGAGGTCACTTTGAACAGAGGTCTATTTTGAGACAATATTGAAATGTGAACAGTGAAGATTTATACGTTGGACCTTCAAAAAAAGAACAATTTTACTTTATTCATAATATTTAGAAACATTAATGTTATTTTTGTAGCCTTCTTTCCTCTGCCAATTCTCTTTTCTAACTTTCACATAAAACTTCCTTTAATGATTTGATCATAAATGTAAGGACATGTTTCCCCATTAAACCTTTGCATGCTAATAGTTAATGGTTTAACTGTTTGGCAAAAATCCAGCTCTTTTGCATGAATATTGTTATGCTCTCAGAATATGGATATTTCTTATACCCTTGATATGTGTGCATGCATAATCCCTAGCATTATTGAGAGGTATTTGGCAGACACTAAGAAAAAGCCACCCCAGCAGTTCAGTGGTACTCTAGTAGTTACATATTCAAAAGGCAATATGCATTAAAACTAGTGTTTAAAGGAAAAATGATATATTCACTTTCATTTCTCTTTAACTCATCCTTGGTACAGTTTTCGTTATGCTATATATCAAGCAGCAGGAAAAAGTACAGGGATATTTTTTTAAGCACATGTAACAGGAACTCACTAAGTTGTGACTTGAGTGTATATTTTTTTTGTGAAACAGTAAAATCATTTATTATTCATAGCTGTCAACCAGTTAAATCCATCCAGTCACTCAGTTGTTGTACTTAGGCTAGAAGGCTGGTGACTATGGTACCAGTGAAGTCAAACCTGACTGTGCAATCACCTGAACCGGGCCCCAAGCCTCCCAAATTCCTTCTTCCAAGATCCATTAGCTAAAATCCATGAGCCTGAGCTGTTTAGCACAAACCCAGCTGTATAAACAAAGTCCCCTCCTTTATCAGTCTGTGAAGGCTTAATGGACGAGTGGAGACGGGATGGCAGAGCTCGGACTTATCTCACCTTGCAACACAGGCCTGTCAGCCCCCATGGCCGGAGATGGCGCCAGGAGAAACTTCTATAGCTGGGTGACCGGAACAGGAACATCAGTATATGGTCAAGGATGTTAACTTACCGTATTTTTCGCTCTATAGGTCACACTTTTTCCCCTTCAAAAATGCAGGGGAAATGTGTGTGCGTCCTATGGAGCGAAGACGCTATAGCCCCGCGACCCTCTCCCGGCTGGAGAGGTGACGCACGGCTATGGCAGGAGCCTCTATAGCCTCACGTCACCTCTCCAGCCGGGAGAGCGCACACGGGGCTAAAGAAGCATCCCGCAACCCTCTCCCGGCTGGAGAGGTGACGCACGGCTATGGCAGGAGCCTCTATAGGCGCACGTCACCTCTCCAGCCGGGAGAGCGCACACAGGGCTAAAGAAGCATCCCGCAACCCTCTCCCAGCTGGAGAGGTGACGCGCGGCTATGGCAGGAGCCTCTATAGGCGCACGTCACCTTTCCAGCCGGGAGAGTGCGCACGGGGCTAAAGAAGCACCCCGCGACCCTCTCCCAGCTGGAGAGGTGACGCGCGGCTATGGCAGCAGCCTCTCCGCTGTGCCTTTCCACTGGTCCCTGACCTGCTCTTTGGGGCTGGTGGTGGGCTTCCCCCCACCAGCCCCAAAGAGCAGGTTGAAAGGAACCTGAAGCCTGGAGAGCAAGAGGAGTCGGTGTGCACCGACCCCTCTCGCTCTCCAGGCTTCCAAGGTAGCCGCCTGAACGCACCTTAAACGGCACCTTGTTTTAGAGCGGGAAAACAAGAGGGGGAAAATTCTCCCTCTCTCTGCGCAGCACCTCCTGCCGCTTCACTGAAGGGGCACTGGGCAGAGAGGGGGAGATTTTTTTTTTTCTTGTTCTCCCCCCTCTAAAACAAGGTGCGTCCTATTGTCCGGTGTGTCCTATGGTGCGAAAAATACGGTACATGTACAAACCCATGATGTTGGATTCCTGGGGAGGGGGCAAGGGGACCAGAAAAGGGATATAAGCAGTGTGTAACCGCTCTTTAAGGGCTCCTGCTGTGGTTGACCACGCAGGTGCCTTTCTGCTGCACCGGAGAGCAGAGAATAAAAAACTCTTTCTCTGAACCAACCTCGGTGTCTTTTGACTCCTTCCTCCCTCTCCCGGAGCAACGCTCACCCAACCAATTGGTAAAGTCTAAGAAGGCTACATCAGCACATTGCTGGAGAACATGCTGCAACAGCACCATTGCAGGGACAACCCAGCAGCCTGGGAGGCAGATATAGTAGCTTAATTATATTGGTTAAAATTAAGAGAATTACTCAGCATATTGACTGTAAGTGTTGTAAATAAAAAAATATGCCCTTTTCCCTTATGGGGTATCCAAGCGCCCATATAGAGTCCTTACATAGGTTCCCTATTGGTAGGAGAAAATAACAGAGGCCAACCAGAGAATATTGAGAAGCAAAGCAGCTAGTAAGCTTGATTTTTATTGATCTGTTGCAACAGGGTACTCCCTCACACGCAGGAGAGGAGGAGGACCCCCCAAAATGCCGTGCAAGGGCTTATAAAGACTTTTGAAATTCCCATTCTCTAGATCAAGCCCACCACCAGAAACATTATGCATACATCACATAAGGGGCGTAACCTAAGACCACCCCTCAGATACATCCCACCTACATCACAGAAATTTAAATCTTGTTTTTCTCCTGTCACAGTTTATCTCCTGTCTGGCAAGTTACTTGATTGGATTGCCTGGGGAGCCTGGCCATTCTTTTGTAGTGGTAAAATACTTATTTCCTGGGCCAGGTCACAGGCTCACACCTTATTCAAGCAGACATATCCTTGAGACAGGATTTGTGAGGAAAGAGACAATGGGGAGGCTTTTTCAGTTTAACCTTGCAGAGAAAGGATTTGGTCAGTTTAGGAATCAAAATGGTTCCAGGTTGTTCTTCCTGTGTTGATCTATGTATGTGCAGTTATGAACATTACCATATATCTAAGACCATAAAATTCCTATCACATAAGCATACTCATATGAGCTACTGCACCATTAAATAAATGTAGGGTAAGATGCTGTGGTGGTGTTCTGCGGTGCCTTACTTGTGTCAAAAGCCTTATGAGGAGTTTGCACTCGTGTTGGCACTGCTACTATTGCTGGCAGACTGGCATCATGCAAAGCTATCAGACGATACAGAACTGGGATGTCACCACAATGTGTCTAGGGATTAATTAACTGTGGTGCATCTTAACAGTGTTTCTGTCAATAAAGACCCAACTCTGTACTTGATATTAAGGTGCCCAGTTACAGACATTCATAGCTTGTTGACATCCATCTGTCTGGGAGACAATGGAGGAGTTCGCCTTTGGAGGTGAAGTCAAACAGTTGGAAGGATACAGTGCCTGCTGTGGCTGTAGAGACCAATATGGGAGATACTGTTGTAGCTGGGGCAGATGAAGGTATTCTCCCAGGGATCATTCTGTCCTGTCTGCTCAATAATTACCCCGGTCAGGAGCAACCACTAAGCATCAGGTTCTTTTGATTCTCAGTAAATGGAGGACAACAAACCTTTAAATAGCAGAAGCAAACTTTATTAATTACTAAAATAATAAGCACAGAAACAGGTGCTGATATACAAAGTAAAGATAATTAAAGGATATAACGGAATACTTAAAGATAAAGTTGCAAAGCTAGCTCAGCCATCCGTCATTCCTGCCATGGGGGACCCCAACTACAACGGCTGATGGCACCCCTTATCAGGCCAGTGTGAGGTGCCATAAGCTCCTGGAAAGCCCATGGCCGAAGTACCATTGAATTGATGGAGCTGGGGCCTTATATAGTGTCTGCAGAGGCCCTCTAGCAAGATTACATAGTCTTTGATACAGATGTTAATGATGACATGCAGAGTTCAGCCAAAGGATGTGTTTGAAGTAAGCTAGTTCCTTTCTTCTCATGCTTCTTATCTCTGCCGCTGGCTAAGCCATTACTTTATGCTGGCTATGCATAGATCATAGCACATAAGATTAATGCCTAAGAATAACAGTTAAGTTTAAACAGGAGCACCACCATCTGGGGCCTCTTCCCTGGCACTACACATTCCTCCTCTGGTCACTGCTATGGATGAACAAATTGGAGTATTGAAATCAACATTAAAAGTCCCAGTTGTGTTGAAATTTAACAATGTTAGTAAGTTAGTTTTAACACTCAAGTGTCTTCTGGAAATACCAACAGCAGACCCGCCAAGTGTCCCTATTTTCCAGGGACACCCCTAATTTAGAGAAGCAGTCCCAGCTTCTGATTTGATCCCAGAATGTCCCGCTTTTCCTTAGGATGTTCCTATTTTCACTGGAGAAACGTTGGAGATTATGGAGTTATCCAACCCCTGAGCTGTCTGAAAGCAATCCTGTATAGGGAAGTTTTTAAAATGTTTAATGTTTACTACTACTGCTATTACAACATTGCTTTCCACCCATCTTACTCTACATATGCAGGTGAAAAACATATTTATGAGTGTGTGTGTGTGTGTATGTGTGTTCAAACCATATGATATTTGTCTAAATTTTGTAGAGGGGCGTGTTTCAAAGAGAATTGACCTGCTTTTTGTAAGATATCCAGAACTTAGTTTCCAGCTTGGTGTAATCTAGTTCTGCAACTGTGACAGATTTTAATTGTTTTCATTGTTATTATTGTTTATGTAAAATCTGTTTTGCAGTTATTCAGTTAATAGTGTTTGCTTGGGGAATCTCTTACACCTGTTTAAGAAACATACATATTTTCAATCTGTAATTAATTGATCACACTGATTTGCATGGGATATCTTTTGCTTGGCTTCTGCTATTGATCATTTATGTGGTTTATGTCTTACCCTTTCTTTCAAGGTGGGAGATAGGCAAGGCTAAGAGATAGTGACTAGGCCAGTGCTATCAAGTGAGCTTCATAGCTGAGTGCAGATTTGAACCTGAGTCTGACCAGCACTAATCCAGCATTCTAACCTCTACTAATATTCAGATTCCCCCCCCCCTATTTCTAATGACAGCAGCATTTTATATAGTGACTGTTAGTCTCTTTAATTATACAGCACATCCCTAATGACATATTTATATTTTTCATTTCAATAGTCCTTTTTTTTTACTCTTGCAGGCATTTGGACAGTCATTCTCAGTACACCGCAAAGTAGCTGAAGATGGTGAGACACGTGAGGAGACACTCCTCCAGGAGTCTGCATCAAAGGAAGCCTATTACCTAGGGAAGATTTTGGAAATGCAGAATGAATTGAAACAAAGTAGGGCTGTTGTTACCAACGTTCAGGCAGAGAATGAACGACTGACGGCAATTGTGCACGACTTAAAAGAGGTAAATCCGGTTAAAAAGTGGTGTGGATTCTAATTACAGTTTGTTTAAAATGTAGCATTGTATTTCCATTTTAAGGCCAATTAAAAGTAGTCACAGGTTTGTTTAGATTCCATCTGAATGAAGACAATGCTATGCCAAACTAGATCAATTCATGAATTAATCTCTTTAAGCAGAATACCACAACATTTTAACAATAAGCAGATAGGTAAAGGTAAGGGACCCTTGGATGGTTAAGTCCAGTCAAAGGCGACTATGAGGTGCGGTGCTCATCTCACTTTTCAGGCCGAGGGAGCCAGCATTTGTCCACAGATAGCTTTCCAGGTCATGTGGCCAGCATGACTAAACTGCTTCTGGCACAACGGGACCCTGTGACAAGTGGCAGAGCGCACAGAAACATCGTTTTACCTTTCCACCGCAGCAGTACCTATTTATCCACTTGCACTGGAGTGCTTTCAAACTGCTGGGTTGGCAGAAGCTGGGACAGAGCAATGGGAGCTCACCACCATTGAGTGCATTCAAACTACCAACCTTCTGATCAGCAAGCCCAAGAGGCTCAGTGGTTTGGACCACAGGGCCACCTGTGTCCCTGTTAATAAGCAGATAATGAAAGTGCACACAGAGGATTTCCTCCCCTCCCCTATGTTGGTCATGTGCTGTCCCTCTGGTTTAGGCAGGTGGTCAGTCCCTTTACCCTAGTAGAAGAGAACAAAGATGAATCAAGTCTCCAGACAATCAAGGCCATGTCTGCTGTTGGGTTTTGCAGAGAGCAGAGTCAAATACTCATGGTGGTACTTGCAGGTTTTCATTATGCTTTCTGTGTGTGCTTGTCCACTTCCTTGGTGCTCTGATCTGGCTCCAGCGGCCTATCACTCGAGACACCGCTTATTCTCCCACAATTGGAAGCATTTCAGACAATCAAGCGCAGAATTCTAGATATTGAATTCCAAATCCTATTCAGTGCAGCCAACAAAACCTGCTCCCTATTGGGATTGGGAATTCCACCCTCGTTCGTCCAGGACACTCCATATTTACACCAGCTTTATGATACCCACCTACACAGAGCTCTTTCCCTCACAATATTTAATGTTTTACCACCTGCAGTTTTGCAAGGTAGATTCTTGAAAATCCCATAATCTGAAAGATACTACCCTTGTGGCACAAAACAGGTCAAAACCATCACACACGTTTTGTTTTATTTTATTGTCCATTTTATGCAAAAATCTATGATAAGTATTTGGCCCCCTTATTGAAGGATGGGATTTATTGCACCGACTCTTCCAGAGTGTCTTATCTGCTGAACAATTGTAGTAATGACATTGTGGAGAACGTGGCAAGATTTCTGAGCGATGCTATGAAATTTCGTCATGATGTCTGGCCAGTTTTATCCTAAAGTATCTCCTACTATTGTTTTGTTAACTGTGCTGTGTTCTGATCCATGTATACGATGTACTTTTTTATACCAATAGGTTGGTTGGTTGGTTGGTTATGCTAGCCCCTGTTCTTTCTCAGATCAGAATTCTTCTATAGTCAAACGTTTATTTTCTTCAGAAATATTTTTTTCACCAGAAAATTCAGTGCCTCATCTGCATTGAGTGTTTTTCACTGTTTCTTAAAGTGCCTTAAGCAGTTAGTTGTTTAACATATTGGTTGCATCATTTCTTGCAGTTTAGGAAGCTGCATTTTCTCCCTCAAAGGTCAATTAACTTAGCTGGAAGCCTTCCTGCCTACTTGCTTTAAATGAATGATCCTTTGTTTATTGCTTCTTTATTGCCAGAAGTAATCCTTGGGATTTTCTGTAGATTGGTGATTTGTGATTGCCTATGTCTGCTAAGCAAAGAGGGTGCATATTTTCATCATGGCACACACTGGGGGCTCTGTATCTCAAGAGCTTACACTGTTTTCACATGAGATCCTAAAGAAAGTGCCTTTTAGTGTTTTTGCTGTATTTCTGCTGTTTGTAAATATTGTGAATGCAGGGCACACCGAAGAAAGTAAATTAAATGGGCATTCTTAGTAATTCAGACTTTCCATTCTCATTATAGATAAACTATGGAAATCTGCCATTTTGTGCGGATACCAGGGATATGCTGGTGCAAAAACCACTGCATCCAAACCCTGTTTGGAGACAGGTGGCAGGGGCTTATGCAGGTAAAAATCACCTGTGGCCACAAACACATGCCAACACACCATCTACCATGCTCATACACCCTGCCTCACACATGCATGGCCAGTCGCCAACATACACATGCACAGCAAGCATATCCCAGTGCAACACTGTAAACAAATGCACATGGACACATTGGCACTCCAAGGGCATGCTGATTGCAGTTCTCACACATACCTTGTACTCACTGGCAGCATGGTAGAACAATGCCAAGGTGTATAGCCCACTGCTCCTAGTCTGTGTTTGGAATCCCTTTTTTAAGGTTTTATACCCAGCCCCAATAACATGTTACTTACCAGAGCATGTGGTGACCTAGCAATATTCCTAGAATAGTGTTGTAAACAAAATCTGCCCTTATACCCTTATGGGGTATACACAAGCCCCTATAGAGTCCTTTGTAGGTTCTCCATCGGTCAGAGAAAATAACAGAGGACAACCAGAGAATATTGAGAAGCAAAGCAGCTCGTAAGCCTGATTTTTATTGAACTTTTGCAACTTTTGCAACAGGGTGCTCCCCTCACACACAGGACAGGAGGAGGACCCAGAACAAAGGTGTGCCTCCCCTTATATAGACATTTTGAAATTCCCTGCCCTGGAGCTCAAGACCACCCCCAGAAGCATCATACATACAGCACAGAAGAGGTGTAGCCCAAGACCACCCCCCAGATACATCATCCCTACATCATAGAAAAGGCGGTCCACAACAGAAATCTGAGTGCTTTGTTTATCTCCTGTCTGCCAGGTTATTTGATACTGCCTTATCTGAATGCCTTTCCTGGTAGTCTGGCCATTCCTTTGAGATGGTAATCACTTAATTCCTGAGACAATGGGAAGGTTCCCTCACCCTCTCCCTCCTTGCAGAGGAACATTTGGTCAGTTTGGGAGTCACCCAGAGAGGCTGGTGCAACCCAGTCAGATGGGCAAGGTACAAATAAAATAATAATCATCACCATCATCATCCTCTAATCCTTAGAGTTTGCCGTAATCATATTTGTCGGCAAGTAAGTTAATTTAGTGTTTTGTGCTATAGTAATTGCAGGATAATTTTTGTTGCAAAGTTGCAGTCATAGAAAACCTGCAGCAAATGCTGGTAAATCATGGGTTGTAAATCAGAGCCAAGCGTGCCCTGCTGTTTATCAAGAAACCTACATCAGGCTCAAAGTTTGCAAAAAGTGTCTCTTCAGCTGTTAATAGCAAGTACAAAAGCTGCCAGTAATTGACTTATCCACCTCAGTGTTTGAGCAGTCTGGAATTGACATAAGTTATTTTTAACCAGCAAATCAATACACAAAAAGGCGGATCAGCACTCATGTTTCTCAGTAGTGCTCTCTCATCTGTATAAATCTAGATGGTTCAGTCATTAGTTATTATATCGGGTGAATTCTAGTAACTTTAAGATGAAAGTTTGTGAGTCGGAGTGTGCTGGGAAGTTAGGTAAATTATTCTGTGCTCAAAGCAACATTGGAAGCACAAGCAAGACATAAATTGTGAAGGATTTCTCTCATTTGACTGAATCTCCACCCATAAAGCTATTTTTGATTGAGCAACTTGCCACACCAGTCACATACTAAGAGCATATAGTATAAACCATAAGTGGGGTAGAGCACCTAATTTTAAGTTATGACATTATTATATCTTGGGTTTTTTTCATTTATTTGTTGAATTGGTCCATTGTTTTTTCCTTGTGTTAACTGTACTTCTTGACATGCACCTTTAATAAATCTGTCTTATTTTATTTTTTTTTAAAAATGTGACTGTTATAAGAAAAAACTGCTCTTTTTCCCTTATGGGGTATTCAAGAGCCCATATAGAGTCCCTCTGTAGGTTCTCTATCAGGAGAAAATAACAGAGGCCAACCAGAGAGTATTGAGAAGCAAAGCAGCTAGTAAGCATGATTTTTATTAAACTACAGTGGTGCCTCGCAAGACGAAAAGAATCCGTTCCGTGAGTCTCTTCGTCTAGCGGTTTTTTCGTCTTGCGAAGCAAGCCCATTAGCGGATTAGCGCTATTAGCGGTTTAGCGGCTATTAGCGGCTATTAAAGGTTTAAGGGATTAGCGGATTAGCTGCTAAAAGGCTATTAGCAGCTTAGTGCCTTAGAAAAAGGGGGTGGGGAGCGGAAAAAAACCCCCAGGAATCGCAAGACATTTTTGTCTTGCAAAGCAAGCCCATAGCAAATTCGTCCTGCGAAGCACCTCCAAAACGGAAAACCCTTTCGTCTAGCGGGTTTTCCGTCTTGCGCGGCATTCGTCTTGCGTGGTACCACTGTATTGCAACAGGGTCCCCCACTCCTCCCACGCAGGGAGGGAGGAGAGGAACCCAGAACATTGGTTTGCAAGCTCTTATATAGACTTTTGAAATTGCCTACCCTGTAGTTCACGACCACCCCCAAAAACATCGTACATACATCACAGAAAGAGGTGGTCCCCAGCAGAAATTTGAGTGTGTTGCTTCCCTCCTGACTGCCAGGATATCTGATAATGCCGGATATCTGATTTCCTTTTCTGGGTAGCCTGGCCATTCCTTTGAGATGGTAAATACTTAGTTCCTGAATCTCTTACACATATTGATAGTGTGCTCAGTGTTAAGTTGTGGGTGAACATATCAGACGACGCAGCGATTTCTCCAAAGCAGCTCTTTATTTGTAAGCTGGAACTGAACTGAACTGAACAGCAAACAGCTCAGCCGGCCTGCTTTTATAGGCAGCCGGCTGTCAACATTGTAACAACAACAACCCAGGGTTTCCTGCCTAAATTAACTGACATTCACCTGAGTGAAAACTATATACATGATATTCCTGGTGGCCAGGGTGACAACTTCAATACATAACACTCAGCTTAACAGATACTTGCCAGACTGTATTTACAGGGAGGTGTAAACCCCTGTAAGACAAATTGAAAGCTTTCCCCATTTCCTTCCTCCTCTCAGATAAATATTTGAGATCAATTTTGGGAGAGTCAAAATGGCTTCAGGATTGTTCTTCTGTACTATTTCAGACACATTGTTTGTATGCTTATGTATGTGTTTGCCTAGTACATTTATGAACATTTATTTTATATATATAAGGCCTTAGAATTCCCATAACAATGACAATATAAAACATGTCCAATTGTCTGTATTTCTTGGTATTTTAGAAAGCTGTTTTGAGCTTGTGATATAGTATATAGTGCTGAGACTCTTGTTCCTTTTTCTTCACTCCCTTGTTTGATTTCATTTGTTTTGGTGTAAAGCAAATATCCTGTTGGATTGCAGACCTCAGAAATATAACTTGTCTCAGAGAAGCTAATTGGACTGTTTAATCCCTAGAGGTTCTTTTGAATCCTTTATTTCTTGATTAGTTGGTCCCCCATTTCTGGCTTGTGATAGAAGCGAGGAACATATTAATGAGCAATTTAGATGTTGCTGTTTTGTTAAGATTTAGAGCTTGAGGAGGTAATGCATTCATTCAAATATGAAAAGGATGGAAGATGAACAGCAGCCTGTTGTTAATCTGAAATGTTGATTTGCAAACATCCAGATGTCATTGTGTCCATGTTTTGGGAATAATTACAATTTGAGGCAAACTACTGAAGGGACAGGTTACGAATCCAGCGCCGTAAGTTTGTATACGTAAGCTTACATTCTTGAGCACGAACAGATATTCCTGTTTCTGCACTCTTATCTTGGGGTAGAAAGTTCACCCCACTAAAGGAGTATTCCTGGTCCCATCTCTGGGTGCGTGGGCTGACAACCTGTCTTGCAAGCTCTTTGCGTCAGCGGGGTCAGGATATTTACAATCTATAAAACCCGACCCAGATCTGCCAATGATCCTTGAAGAAAGAATTTGGGAAGTTTGGGGCCCTGCTCGGGTGGCTGCACTTTAAGTTTGGGTAACCTGTCCCTTCATTACCCAATGCTTTTACATCTAATGTGATGGGGGGTGGGGAGTGCTAGTTGTTTTTTTACCAGACCAGAATAATAATTATGTTACAGTATTGTTTTAATAAAATGTTCCAAATGAAGGAGTGACATGTTGCCTAACATTTGGGAGCCAAACTAGATGTGGGACAGGAGATCTATGAATAGAATCACTCGCTTTTAAAAAAAACAACAACAAAAAATGGTAACTAAAGGAGGGAGTAGTTTGGAATCACGCTACACTACTGGGGGAAGTAGGATAAGTCTTTTGCCCTGCACCAGTTTTCCAACTGAACTTTGCCTCAAAGTTGCACTTGAGTGGTCTTGACTACTCCAGAGTAAGACTAAAAGCTGTACCCTGGTAACTATGAATAATTTACACCAAATTAAGAGGAAAGTATGTTAATCTTCTAATTCAGTTGCTAGCTTATTTTGATGTAACCTTTATTTTAATTGCTATAACATTGGTAGGAATATTTTAACCACAGAATTATTAATTTAGGTTTGGATGACTGGTAGCCTCTGGAGGGTTATGTTCATTTCCCTCCTTGTAATATCATTATATCTTTTTCTTGTAGGGAAAAATAACTTTATAACTATTGTTTATGTAATCAATTATCTTTCTTTAGTTTATCTCTGATTTGTTACTTGCATGCTTTGAAGTTTCAGTAAAGTTGTTAAATGGCTAAATTGGTCTTATTTCTGGGAAATGGGCACAGATTCCATTCTAAAAGCAGAAGATTATTGGTGGCCCATTTTGCCCATACAACAGATCAGTTCAGATGGCCAAAATTAGCTGTGAAAGAGCAAAGTAGATTTTGAACTATGCAATGAGATATCCATTCTACTTGGAATCTCTTTCCTCATGTGAAATACCCATTCTTCCACTTCCTGTTTGGAGCTACAGTAAGCCCAGTTGCTCAACTATCCCATAATTGTTGCTGAATAAGGTCTTATAGAAGGGCAAAACACATACTGTGTAGAAGGCAGATCCTCTGACCTCCTTCCCCTTCAATCTTATATCTTGAAAACCAGGTGTATAGTGTTAGTTGAACTAATTAACATTCCTATCATGGAAGATTTTCTGTTCATTAATTCTGTCTTCTAACCTGCAGGCACACCAGAATCTCCAGTGGCTGCTCTTTTTTTTATTTTTTGCAAGCCCAGCAGCTGTTGTACAGTTATCTGCCCAGATCAGATAAGTTTTAACGCATTGTCTACCATGCTTCACAAATCTGGATGGCTTCTAAAGTCCCCACTGTTCCTGTGTTTTGCTGGGGGTTTTATCCCTCTTTTGTTTGTTATGTATTTGACACAGAGCACCCCCTGCACCAACCCCCTCCCATAGCAACTTCAGTGTACAGCAGCGGCGGAAAAGCTTTGCCCATGTTGAGAGCTGGCTTTATGCATCTGCTGAAAAAGTTATATTTGTATTGATGAGACAAAATCCACATGCTGTGCATGACTGCAAGAACGCATAACTGACTCGCTACGAGGTGAGCTTACTCAGACAAAGTGTTTTCCTGTGTGGCTAACAAACACTGTGAGAACAAGCTTTCATTCTTTCTTTATCATAATGCAATTTCTTACTTTATCTTATATGGTACATTAGAGTGAAAACAGCATTTTACCAAATACCAACAAAGCTAGTGAAGCATTCATTGCTACAACTTCTGCAAAACTATGCACAACAAGAATAGAGGATGGTGAAAATCAGTGTTTTACTTCAGCACTTTACAGCTCTTACAGCAGCTCTTACATAGTTTCCTTTTCTTATAGTGTCCCCTAAAATGAGACCTTCTTCTTAAACCATTTATGTGAATGGCACCCATGAAAAACATCCTTTGTGTTGGTTCCCACTGAACAAACACCACTTTGGCTTCCAGTTTGTTACTACTATACAACTCGCATAGTTTTTCATGAAACAGAAATAAAAATAAAGACTTTGCCTGTTTTTCTGGGACAGTTATGACATTATACCAAAGAGAAAATGGTGTCCTAATGATAAAGGCAAAAGAGACAGTGCTATGCATTACTGTGTGTGCTTGGATTCCATTCTCCATGAAGATTATGCTTTATACCTTAATTTTCTCTTTGACTGAAACCCTAAAACTCTTTATCAATTTCGCACTTTCATGATACTGCAAATAGGTTCTTGGCTCTCATCATCCAATCTAATAGTTTGTTCTGTGATTTCTCTCAGTACCCCTAAGTGAAAAAGGCAGTGATGAAAATGGCAGGAAGGTGGATAGTGAGAAACCCATGCACTCCACTTTAATGACTTTTTAAATGTATGATTCTGTGCCAGGCAAGCTGTTTACTTTTAGCCATTCTCAACAGCCAAATCCAGTCAGCACCCAGGAAGAGGACACAGGGTCATTCGGAGGTCAGACAGTGGTCTCACTCTTTCATTGTAATGGTCAAATCCACTGTTAAGCTTCAGGATTCAATGAGGTTTTGGGTGCCAAATGCTTCAGATATATATAGCTGCCTTTCGCAGCTTCTCTATTTGCTGGGTTGTTGTTTTTTATAGAAAAACCAAGGTGACAATGTTGAAATTGACATTGTTAAATTATTGTTTATCATATTTTAGTATGGTGCACCAACTTATTACATAGATGGATGGCATGCAATATTGAGGCATCTGATCAAGGTCTGTATTTTAAAATGAGCTTAAAGATATATTTGCAAATGTTTGTATGTTTCATGCCAGGCAGAAACCAGCTGGCTAAATACTCTGGTAGTTGTTTATCTTCCTGCTCTCCTGAACAAGGGCCCCCCTGATTTATAGCAGTAGCAGGAGACAGGTTTCTCAAAGTTGTAAAAGAGAATTACAGGCTGGGAGCAAATGTTACACTGACCCTACATATTACAGAATACAACCAAGCTGCAAAAACACTAATTAAGAGTTGGTAAATAGTAAGAATAGTAAGGCTATTCTTTCTTTATCATAATGCAATTTTCTTTATCATAATTCAATTTCTTACTTTATCTTATATGGTACATTAGAGTGAAAACAGCATTTTACCAAATACCAACAAAGCTAGTGAAGCATTCATTGCTACAACTTCTGCAAAACTATGCACAACAAGAATAGAGGATGGTGAAAATCAGTGTTTTACTTCAGCACTTTACAGCTCTTACATAGTTTCCTTTTCTTATAGTGTCCCCTAAAATGAGACCTTCTTCTTAAACCATTTCTGTGAATGGCACCTATGAGAAACATCCTTTGTGTTGGTTCCCACTGAACAAACACCACTTTGGCTTCCAGTTTGTTACTACTATACAACTCGCATAGTTTTTCATGAAACAGAAATAAAAATAAAGACTTTGCCTGTTTTTCTGGGACAGTTAGGACATTATACCAAAGAGAAAATGGTGTCCTAATGATAAAGGCAAAAGAGACAATGCTATGCATTACTGTGTGTGCTTGGATTCCATTCTCCATGAAGATTATGCTTTATACCTTAATTTTCTCTTTGACTGAAACCCTAAAACTCTTTATCAATTTGGTACTTTCATGATACTGCAAATAGGTTCTTGGCTCTCATCATCCAATCTAATAGTTTGTTCTGTGATTTCTCTCAGTACCCCTAAGTGAAAAAGGCAGTGATGAAAATGGCAGGAAGGTGGATAGTGAGAAACCCATGCACTCCACTTTAATGACTTTTTAAATGTATGATTCTGTGCCAGGCAAGCTGTTTACTTTTAGCCATTCTCAACAGCCAAATCCAGTCAGCACCCAGGAAGAGGACACAGGGTCATTCGGAGGTCAGACAGTGGTCTCACTCTTTCATTGTAATGGTCAAATCCACTGTTAAGCTTCAGGATTCAATGAGGTTTTGGGTGCCAAATGCTTCAGATATATATAGCTGCCTTTTGCAGCTTCCCTATTTGCTGGGCTGTTGTTTTTTTATAAAAAAACCAAGGTGACATTGTTGACATTGACATTGTTAAATTATTGTTTATCATATTTTAGTATGGTGCACCAACTTATGATATAGATGGATGGCATCCAATATTAGCTAGAATAGACTCTTTGAAATAATTGAATTAAATGGGTGTATTCTGATTAATGTTGTATATCACCTACTTTCTGTTAGGCAATATCTTCCCAATCTTCTGACCCAAATAGTTTTAATTCCTGTTTCCACTAAAACTGCAAAAGGGGTTCTCTAATTATTAAAAATAATAATAAATGTCAGCAATAATTTTTCTCAAACATATCAACTTGGTCTCCAACAACTTCAGCAACCATTCCTTCATATTAAACAATAATATGTCTTTCCATCTTTGTCCACACAAGAGTCTTTTGAAATTTCATCTTGATTTTTAACTGGATAGTGTCTAACAAGTTCAATACTTTGGGTCCATTTGCTACTTTTGTCCCAAAAGTGATAATGAAGCCTCATTTCCACAGTTGACCACTGGCCTGCCAAATTCTGAAGGCATAGCTGCTATCTGTGTAAATGTTAATGTCTTTGCAGCTAGGTGGCATGCCTTTGTTAGAGCAGTTGGTTCAGCTATCTGTGCACTACACCCAAGGTCCTGCGGTTCAGCTTTTAGAACTTCAAATGAATTGGCCACAGTATATCAAGATTTTCTCATTCCATCCATAATTCTGGAGGACCCATTGACAAAAGGATTAGTTTTGGGCTATGTAGGACCGCATCAGTAGATCTTGTCTGGGTTTGTCCTGTAATTGTTCTATCTGGATTCCCCCCCCTCCCCGCCCTTCCATCTTAAGGAGATGGAAACAAAGTTGCGGGATTAAGGCTTGTGCATCATTAAATAGATAAATTTTAAGCAGCTAACAAAATGGATCCACATTTCTTCAGTCTTTTTGCTGAAAAACCATGAGTGTGGTTTTGTAACAAGAAGGCTATTACAATGTGGGACACTTTAAATGGATGGCCCAAAACTTAGTTTGTTTGCCATTTCCACCAACTAGACAGTGGCCACTACAGCTCGCAGGCAGCCCCCTGCTCCTTTTGCTTCTGGGTCCATTTGGGCAGGAAAATATGCTATATAGGCTATTTTGAAGGATCCAGGGATTGAGTTAATATATCAGACCCTGCTCTCCTGTCTTTCAAGGACAAAGAGAATGAATATTTTAGGAAAAAATGGTAGGCCCCAACTAGGGGCTGTGGAAAGAGCAATTTTAAGAGCCTTGAAAGCTGTTTCAGCCTCTTTGTTTCATGAAACAGGTTCAGGAGAATCCTTTACAGCGAGTGTCACTCATGGCTTGGCTAATTCACCATATGTTGGTCTTGTTATTGGAAAATCCTTGGGCTCACTTGGATTGCCAAACAAAGACACCAGCCAGGAGTATAGGAGCAAAACAGCAGCCTGTAGGCCTGATCTTTGTTCAAAGACTGTTGCAACAGGTCTTCCATCCACCCCGTAGAAGAAGCAGGAAGAAGCCCTGAACAAAGGGGTGCTCTCTCTTTTATTGTTGTTGTTATTTAGTCGTTTAGTCGTGTCTGACTCTTCGTGACCCCATGGACCAGAGCACGCCAGGCACTCCTGTCTTCCACTGCCTCCTGCAGTTTGGTCAAACTCATGCTGGTAGCTTCAATAACACTGTCCAACCATCTCGTCCTCTGTCGTCCCCTTCTCCTTGTGCCCTCAATCTTTCCCAACATCAGGGTCTTTTCCAGGAAGTCTTCTCTTCTCATGAGGTGGCCAAAGTATTGGAGCCTCAGCTTTAGGATCTGTCCTTCCAGTGAGCACCCAGGGCTGATTTCCTTAAGAATGGATAGGTTTGATCTTCTTGCAGTCCATGGGACTCTCAAGAGTCTCCTCCAGCACCATAATTCAAAAGCATCAATTCTTCAGCAATCAGCCTTCTTTATGGTCCAGCTCTCCTTCACATATGCAGTCCATCATTTGATGCCACAGCCAATCAGTTATGAACATGCATGGCTGAACCAGTATTCAGTCTGAGAAATGAAAAGCAAGGGGCAACAAATGCAAAGCACTTGTATTTGGAATATAAGGAAAGCTAATTTGTAGTAGTCTGAATAGCTACATACCATAGACGCACACTCTAAATATTTTGATAATAGCAATTTAACTTGAGCATTTCTTCAGCACTGGAGATTGATGTGCACAGTTTATGATTAAATGCAAAATCCAGCAGAAACAAAACAAACCTTCCAACCCTTTCAGAAACCCCACCCCTATCTTGTGTAGTGTCTTTCTCAGTGTCACTATGTAATTGGTTTAATTATAACCATTCCAACTCTCTCTCTCCTGGTGATTGGAATTGCAAAATACTCAAGGCATCAAAATAAATACTTGTATAATTTTAGCTCCACCTAATGGGTTATGTTGGTGTTGACAGACACAGACATTCTCCACTGTAATATCTAAAAAATGTTTTGCCAATGTATTTTGAAAAATGTCTGGCTGTTGGATATGAGAAATTAAGCTCACTAACACTCTGTAAATGCAGTTCCTCTTGGATTAAAAAAAATGACTGGTCAACTGAATCTAGTCCTTTCCATTTTCCCTTCTTGTACTATGGCCAATAATGCTCTATCCCTGCTTCTATTATTCTTGTGGAGCTACTTTGTTAGCTGCAGGAATCCCTGAAATGCAGGTATATGCAGGACAGTCTTTGTCCTTCATCTTGGCAGTGAGATTCTAACATGTACATCTCCACGCTCCCTAATGATATCTTGCCTAGCAGCCAGAAGCCATATTCCCTGTTTTCATTTTTAAGACACTTGTGATTGGACGTTCATAGCCTGATTCTGTGTATGTTTTTTTTGGAAGGAAGGCTCAGTGAATCCAGTGGGACTTACTCCCAAGTAAATCTGCATAGGAGCGCAACATACAATATTGTTACTACTAGTGCTGCAAAAGAATATGACATTTTTGACACTAGTCTGGTCAAAACATTTAAAGGCTTAAATAGCAAAATCGAATTCCTCAAGGCTGTCACAGTTGCTTGTGTTTGGGAAACGTAAGTTGCTTTTACATGAGGATATCAAATGTCAGCATGTTCTTTAGAAAACTTGAAAGAATCTGTACACATTATGTTTGTTGCTAGTGTGCCAGCTGCACCCGTTCCTTGAGATGTCTGATTTCGCCACAGCAACACACACCTTAGTTACATCCTGTTTGCAGTACTGTAACCTACTTTAAGTGGGGGCCGCCTTTGAAAACTGCTCAGAAACTTCAACAGGCTCAGAGAGTTGCAGCCAGTTTGCTGACCAGCGGTGGTTATAGGCTCCACTGGCTACTTGCCTGTTTCCAAGCTGAATTCAATGTTGGTTATGACCTATGAAGCCCTACATGACTCAGGTCCAGGGTATCTGAAAGACCTCATACAAACCTGCCCAGACTCTGAGATCTTCAGAGGAGGCCCTTCTCTCGGTCCTACCACCTTCACAGACAAGCTTGGTGGGGACCTTCTCAGTGGCCGCTTCCAGACTCTGTACCTCACTCCTTGAAGAATTAGACTGGCTCCCTTCTTGTTGTCCTTCTGCTGGCAGGTGAAGACCTTGTTCCAACAGGCTTTGGGGAATTGACTGCTTTTAATGAAAGAGTTGGTGCTGTGCTGGTATTATTGTAATTATTTTAAACATATTTTATAAATGTATATAGTTTTAATTCTATTAATGTTTAATTGTTCTTTAATGATTCTTCTTTCCATGTTTTCAGAGATTCTTGTTATATCTATAAGCTGTATTGAGTCCTGTAAGGGGAAAATACCGTGTGTGTTCGTGTGTATGTATATATTGTTCCAGAAACGAAAATTACATACAGTTACCCTATGAGTAAGGGACGCGGGTGGCGCTGTGGGTTAAAGCCTCAGTGCCTAGGGCTTGCCGATCGAAAGGTCGGCGGTTCGAATCCCCGCGGCGGGGTGCGCTCCCGCTGTTCGGTCCCAGCGCCTGTCAACCTAGCAGTTCGAAAGCACCCCTGGGTGCAAGTAGATAAATAGGGACCGCTTACTAGCGGGAAGGTAAACGGCGTTTCCGTGTGTGGCTCTGGCTCGCCAGAGCAGCGATGTCACGCTGGCCACGTGACCCGGAAGTGTCTTCAGACAGCGCTGGCCCTTGGCCTCTTTGAGTGAGATGGGCGCACAACCCCAGAGTCTGTCAAGACTGGCCCGTATGGGCAGGGGTACCTTTACCTTTACTTACCCTATGAGTTGTAGCCGACTAAGTTCTACTCGAAATAGACTTATTGAAATTAAGGGACTGTGAGAGATAAAAAAAACCCTGGTTCCTTAAGACTTAAAATCCCAGGATCCTTTAAATAAAATGGGCAAAATTGGTGAAATATTAAAATGTTATTTATACACACTTGCAAGTGGGGTGGCTGAAGAGCAGGCACTCCTGGATCAGGAAAAACACAGTTTATAAAGTCCCTTGTCTGGAGGAAAGTCCCTCCTCGACACAGCCACAGGAGGAGGAGGCGGACCCAGAACCAAGGTGTGCTGCCCTTATATAGACATTTTAAATTGCCCACCTTGGAGTCCAAGACCACCCCCAGAAACATCATACCTGCATCACAGAAAGGGCGGGCTAAAGCAGAAATCTGAGTGGGTTGTTTACCTCATAATCTGAGTGGGTTGTTTACCTCCTGTCTGGCAAGTTACCTGTTAATGTTTACTGGATTGATACCCTGGGGAGCCTGGCCAGTCTTTTGTAATGATAAGTACTTAGTTCCTGAGCCAAGTCACAGGCTCACCCTATTCATACACAGACATACTCTTAAGACAGGATTTGTGAAGGAAAACACAATGGGGAGGCTCCTCCATTTGACCTTGCAGAGAAAACACCTGGTCAGCCTGGGAGTCAAAATGGCTCCATGGCTGTTCTCCTGTGCAGCTTCAGACATGTGGCCTATATATCTATGTATGCGTTTGCTTGGTATATTTATGAACCTTTATTATATACATAAGACCTTAATTTATTTATTTCACTATTATTTTGTATCATTTTTTTCTTTTCATAATAATAATTCGTAAATCAAAACAAGAGAATAGACTCTGTCCTCAGGGATGAGACATGCAAGGGAAGTGAGTAGAGAGGGGGAAATGTAAATTGTTTTAATATTATATTTTAAATTGCTGTAATGTGCCCTGAGACCTTATGGTGAAGGGTGGTTAATAAATCATATTATTATGAATATATGAATAAGAGATGAGAGTTTTAGAAAGTCAGACTGATGGGTGAGATTTTAGCAAGTATTTAAATCTGTTTAAGACCAAACTGATCCAGCACTGGTGTTTCAACTGATTAGAAATTGTGCAAACTGGCAGCAGCTTTTGGTGTCCGCCTGCTGTCTAATTTTAGTTTGTAAACTCATTGGGGCAGGGTCCTTTCTGTTACACACTAAGAGTCTCCATGTGTATGGACTTTACACATGGCACTTAAAACATGTTGCTATTTATATGAGTCATCTGTGCACTGTCTTGGTGATGTATCTAAGTTACTTTGAGCCCAGAAATCCAAATCCATAATAATTCAGTCTGAAACAATAACATAATTACTGCCGGGTAGAGGAAACATTCAGATTTGAAGCAATTAATGTGATATGGATTTATCAGCATGAAACCATGAACATGCTTAATCCTAATGCCTTAATTCAGTAGTTCCCAATGGGTGGTCTGCAGACCACAAGGCTCTGTGGCACCAGTCACATAACAAAAACTACTATAGAGATTTTCAGAAGTAGGGGGTCCATGGCTTGGCATTTGAAAAATAGCGTCCACAGTGTTTAGCTAACTGAGAACCACTTCCTTAATTCATTCACATCCTTTAAAGACTAAAAACATTGGGGTCTTCTAAAAGGGTGTAAGGTTCACAAAGTTAAAAAGATTTAAAGATACATTTATTGTTTTAAAAGCTTAAACATTCAATCAGGATGGACCATCAGATTACCATTCTTTTTACAAGCTGTTCTTGATGTTACTTTTCTTGTTTATCCGGAAACCTGGGGTAAACAGGTTAGAAGTGTCATAAATCCCTAGCTTAATTTACACCACAATAACATCTCTGTCTGGCAGGAGGAAATCTGCTCCTTTAGAGCAAGTTAAGTTTTCATGGAAGGGTTTTCACAAGGTCAACCTCTGTAATGCCAATCACTATCAATTATTGCAGCCCAGGAGTCAGGAAGTCTGATATTTAAATTCATGTCACAAAGAAGAGTAAGCCAAAGAGAGCTTGATCCCACTGTGCTACACTCCCAAATCCAGTTGTGAACAAAAGAAAAAGGTGCAATGTCCTGTCATGCTTACATCACTCTGGACAGCATTGGTTGATGGGAGGTTTTGCTTCTGCACATGAGTTTGACAAACCGTTCTGAGCTGAAGCATTCCGTGCTCACCCACCCTAGAATGTTCAGTTTACATTGAGTTCATGAAACATCGTACCTTGACCTGTTCTTAATGCATGGTTGACCACATCTATGAATGCGATGGTTATGCCCTTTTAAGTTTTGTTATATCAATCACTAGTTTAATAAGGAGTATATCAATCATTAGTAATAGTTTAATAGGGAGGTTTTCATACCTGTCCAATTCTGTGTTCGCTTTCCCAACCTTTAATCTATTGATGATTAATGCCCATATGCAACCCTTGCGTATGATTTGTGTTAACCAATCAGCAACAAGCACATATGTGGCAATGCTGTAATATTCAATAAAAGGGACTCTCTGAGACATGCTCGAGAGATGCCTCCCGTATGACACTTGTCACTCGTCTGTCGTTTATTTCAACCCAACATTTGGTGATACTTTGGAGCAGCAATATTTTGGCCTTTGAAAAATAGTTTATGCCCATGCTGTCTTTGGAGTCTTCTTGTAGTCTTCCCTGGACAGTGTCCTACTTGCTGTTGTTGGCTGTTTGCATGAAGCAAGAATGCATTTTTCTGTTGAGAAATAAGCCCACATATATCATTAGAAAATAAGTAAGTTTTCTTCCAGTGTTTATGCTTGATATTTTGCAAGAGGCTTTTACTTTTACACTGGGACACAAATTGCTAGGCTCTGGAACTTGCATTCCTTTGTCAAGGTTGTTAGTAGTTATCTCTGCAGGACAGACTTCATTGCTCATTGTTCTGCTTTAAACCCTTAGAGGAGTGAAAGAACACTTAGTAATTGTATTTGATTCCATTCTTTATTCAGTAGATGAAAGTAATGAGATTCTAAAAACTGTGAGAAGGGGGAGGAGGTGATTTTTTCAGCTCAAAAGAAAAGTTTAATCAGGGCTATATTGCTTGTTTTTCCTTCCACGTTTACGTATTTGTGGAGTTTGAGTGGCATTATAAATAGCAGGCATGTCTGGTTGAACAGATTTTTATGTATATGTTAAGTTTACCATTACGGTTTTGCTGGTGTTGTAAGAAAAAACTGCTTTTCCCCCCTTATGGGGTACCCAAGAGCCCATATAGAGTCTTTTTGTAGGTTCTCTCTCAGTAGGAGAAAATAACAGGCCAACCAGAGAATATTGAGAAGCAAAGCAGCTAGTAAGCCTGATCTTTATTAACTGTTGCAACAGGGTGCTCACAGCCACATGCAGGAGGCAGGAGGGACCCTGAACATTGGTGTGCAAACTCTTATATAGACATTTGAAATTGCCTCCCCTGTATCTCAAGACCACCCCCAATACATAATGCATACATCACGGAAGGGGCAGTCTACAGCAGAAATCTGAGTGTGTTGTTTTTCTCCTGTCTGCCAAGATACCTGATAATGGATCACTGATTGCATTACCTGGGCCATTTGGCCACTTTTTTGTGATAATAACTACTTAATTACTGAATCCAGGTCACAGGCTCACCCTATTCATACACAAACACACCCTTAAGACAGGATTTGTGAACAAAGAGACAATGGGGAGGATTTTCCATTTCCTTCCTTGCAGAGAAATATTTGAGGTGACTGAAAGAGTCAAAATGGCTTTAGGACTGTTTTCCTGTACTGTTTGCAGACATGTGGTTTATATATTTATGTATGTGTTTGCCTTGTAAAGTTATAAACATTTATTTTATATATATATATAAGACCTTAAAATTCCTGTAACACTGGAAATGAAACAATGACAATATATTTCTCCTTTTCAGAGCAATGAAATGGCAGAGCTGCAGAGAATTCGGATGAAAGATGAGATAAGAGAATACAAGTTCAGAGAGGCAAGACTCCTTCAGGACTATACAGAACTTGAAGAAGAAAACATTACATTGCAAAAGTTGGTTTCCACACTGAAACAGAACCAGGTGAGCACTAACTGGATTTTCAGAAACAGGTTGCAAAAGGAACAATACCAAGATCTGAATTACATACCATTTTTTGAATACAGTATACATTCATTACCAGATAATGGGAGCAAGCAACAGAAGACACTGTTGAAGGAGGGTTGCCAGAAAACATGCTTAGCATGTAGAGGGTTCCAAGTTCAGTGCCTGGCATCTCTTGGTTTAAAAGGGCATTTATATAGTTGGGCTGGAAGCAGCTTTATTTCTTAATTTTATTACCATACATTTGTATGGTCATAGTGCTGCTTTAACCCACATTTGGCCAGCCTGCAACTCAGCGGTAGGTTCTGACCCACCAGCTGAAGACCAGTGACTTAGTTGACCAGTGCCACAAAATCATGTTAATGGTTTAAAATATGGAATATAATGTACTGTAAGTGGTGGATGCTGAACCCACAGAAAAGAGTAATCTGATCACTCCACACGGCTAGATTGCAGTCTATCATGTGACAGCTCTGCTCCATTAAGAGATTTTAAAATGCCATGAGTTGTGAGCTGGGTGTATAGTGGTGCATTTGGCTAAATGTTTTGATGTCAATTTAGCAGTTGTTAGTGTAGCACCCTGCTTGTGGTTAACGCTTAGATGAAATGAAATATTCAACGCAGCAATAGAGAAATTAAAATTATAATTTATTTGTCAGACAAATAAATGATAGGCACAGTGGTATATGGTTACCAAAGCTCTGCCCACTCCAGCCCTGATGGCCAGCACTTATATTTCCTCAGCCCAGCCCCTTTGCTCCTCCTTTGGCTGCCTCTGTCCAATCAGCCTGGTTGAAATTCCTATTGGCTGTTTGCTAGAACCAATCATAAAAGATACACCCATTTCCTATTACCTTTTATGGGAGACAAAGAGCTATATTTCCTTCTATCCATAAATGGCAGACAAGTAGTCATATATCTTACATTTGCCTTGACAAGGCACCTTAATTACCAGATCACCTTTTGCCCCTGCTGCCCTTTTGCCCTTTTGCCCCTGGCAACAGGGGCAAATGGCTAAAACAGATGGCTCATGGTTTTAAATTTTATCTTAAATAGAGATCTTGAGTTCACCTTCTCACACACCATCAATGAAATAAGAATCTAACATAAGAATCTAACATTTCTTACTTTCTAGATCCTTTGCATAATTACATTAAGCCAATATATTTCATACATAACATACATAGATTTTTAGAAGAAAAGGAACTTAGTAAAAACAGTTTCAAAAGCAACCTCTTCAATTTACAACCCCCTTTTCCCAGCCAGCTGCTGTTCCTATTAGCTCTTGCCCTTTAACCTTAGGAAAATGTGGCTCGAGTCTGATGGGAGGCACATGGTATTATTTTATGTTAAACAATAAATCTTACTATTTACCAACTCTTAATTAGTGTTTTTGCAGCTTGATTGTATTCTGTAATATGTATGGTCAATATGACCTTTGCTCCCAGTCTGTAATTCCCTTTACAACTTTGAGAAACGTGCCTCCTGCTACTGCTATAAATCAATGGGGCCCTTGTCCAAGAGAGCAGGAAGAAAAACAACTGCCAGAGTACTTAACCCAGCTGCTTTCTGCCTGGCATGAAACATACAAACATTTGCAAATATATTTTTAAGCTTATTTTAAAATACAGGCCTTGATCAGATACCTCATTAGCTCCACCCCACCCCACCCCCCTTTGTGAAGCATTATTAAGCCTTAGGGTCAGGCTCTGAAGATGGGCGGGGAGTTGGCTGCCAGAAGCTTATGCAGGGTCCAAAGAAGGAAGCAGTCGATTGTGAGAGAACATTTCCAAAACTGAAGGGAGTCTCAGAAGCAATCTGTGATATTGCATGCTTGTGGGTCTGATGTTCAAAGCAATAAAGTCAAAATCCCATTGGGGACTCGCAAGCACTTACACTTGCCTAAAATAGCTCTTTGGCACCCAGACTATATTTAGAAGTAATTGCTATCCAACATTATTCTACCCTATAAACACAAATAGCAGATTGTAAGCAGAGGCTGTGTTTCATTTTCTTTCTTTCTTTTTGTAAAAATGGACAATTTCTAATCACTTTTGTTTTTTTGTTACGCAGAAAATTGCTCCCATTTTCAGCAAAAAAAAATTGCTGCTAATTATACCATAGATAAAGAGTTGATTAACTTCTGAGATTACTCATTATATAGTAATTGTGTTACTTGAATAGTATATAAATATATGCTGTATCTTTAACAAAGGAATTAATTTATGTTTCTGCTGCTTGCAAAGAGCCAACTGTCTGTCATTATAAATGAATATTGATCAGCTTGACTAGGGATTTTGGACATGTAGTTTCCAGGGAACATTTATATATTTCTATGCAATCTTTCAAACCTTTACCTTCTCACAATTTTATTTTACTGTGTCTGCTTTTATTCATAACATTTTATTTAACCAATTTTTTAATTTAACCATTCTTAACATACACAAAAAGATGATTGACAAAATAAGTCGTATGTATGTCTCAGTTAGTATTTTCATTAAAACCTTTTGCTCAGTTGCTTTTGTTACACCATTTTCCTTAAAAAAACAACTTACCTGATGTGTTTTTGAGCAATTTTCTCTCTCAGTGTTCCCTGAATTCTTGTTTTTATGTAGTGAACATATATTTTTCATTTGTGTCTTTAAAGTTTTTTTAAAAAATGGTTATAGAGCCATAGAATCATAGAATTGTAGAGATGGAAGGGACTATGACGGTCATCTAGTCCAACCCCCAGCAATGCAGGAATCTTTTTGCCCAACGTTGGCCTCAAACCCATGAATCTGAGATTAAGAGTCTCATGCTTTACAGATTGCGTTAATACATTTTCCCATATATGTCTGTAAGTCTTGGGCTAAGCAACATGTACAGTGGTACCTCGGGTTACATACACTTCAGGTTACAGACTCCACTAACCCAGAAATATTACCTCGGGTTAAGAACTTTGCTTCAGGATGAGAACAGAAATCGTGCAGCAGCGGCACAGCGGCAGCAGCGGGAGGCCCCATTAGCTAAAGTGGTGCTTCAGGTTAAGAACAGTTTCAGGTTAAGAACAGACCTCCAGAATGAATTAAGTTCTTCACTCAAGGTACCACTGTGTAAGCACCTGAAACATATTGGATTTTCTATTAAATTACAGAAAAATACTTTGTCACATTTGATGGTATAAAATCAATACATTTTAGTTAAGAGGTAAATTTCATGAAATATGCCTGATAATATTTATTCTGAAAAACTGTTAACCTCCCTCTGATTTGGTTTGCACTACATAATCATCATTATGAAAGATGTAACATATAACAAACTTACAATAGAATTACAATGCTTTCAGGGCATCTCTCTACTGACCAGTTTATATAGTCAGTAGAATCTGAGTCCTTTCTCCATCCAACAATTTTAAGTACGTATGTTCAGTCTTTCTTCTCTCTCTCTCTCTCTCTCTCTCTCTCTCTCTTTGTACCTTAGTTTAACAGATGCAGCAAATGGCAGGTTGTTTGTAAATCCAACTTTTAGTATTTTGAATGTTCTTTATCTTACCTAATTCAGGTTGAATATGAAGGCCTGAAACACGAGATAAAACGATTTGAGGAAGAAAC
This sequence comes from Podarcis tiliguerta, assembly GCF_965153285.1. NCBI lineage: Eukaryota > Metazoa > Chordata > Lepidosauria > Squamata > Lacertidae > Podarcis > Podarcis tiliguerta. The sequence goes on along the minus strand of NC_139543.1, from coordinate 54,708,673 downwards.
TGTATTGCTTAATAGCCAGCTAGAAGATGCCATCCGGTTGAAGGAGATTGCGGAGCACCAGCTAGAGGAAGCCCTGGAGACGTTAAAGAATGAGAGAGAGCAAAAGAACAATCTGAGGAAGGAACTCTCCCAGTATATCAATCTAAATGATAGCATGTATAATAACCATATTAATATCTCGGTAGATGGATTAAAGTTTGGAGAGGATGGGAACGAACCTAATAATGATGACAAAATGAATGGACACATTCATGGACCCCACATGAAAATGAATGGTGACTTTCGGACTCCCACAGTTAGGAAAGCAGAATCACTGCACCCAGTCTCAGATCTCTTCAGTGAGCTCAACATCTCTGAAATGCAAAAACTGAAACAGCAGCTCATGCAGGTAACATTTGACGTGGACCATTAAAAAGGGAGTTTCATATAATGTACCAGATATTGGGCCCAACTACATTTTGCATCCACACGGTGGGAGGGTGCTTTGTAGTTCTGGTAACTGCATAGGAGAAAGAATTCCACCAGATGTGGTTTTTCCCATTATAGTGACAGAAAAAATGACAGATGCAGAATTTTATGTTCTGTGCTGCTTTGACAAGCATATGTCTCCCTGTTTTATCTTGCCTTCCTTTTTATTCTCCTCTCCTGTGCCCTGTGCCTAAGTTTTCTTCAACTATATATACTATATATACCTCTGCATCTACTGTTTCCTCCTATGTGCATACAATTCTTTACTTCCTTTATCCTGATCCTCAGGCAGCCTCCCTGGATTCTTCTCCTGTGCAATCCTGGCCCTCCATTCCACCTACTTATAGCCCAGCATTGCAGATACATATACTTATAGAGTTAGGATAAAGTTTGCTTTTTTACATACAGTTTAAATTATTTTTCCATAGAAGCAGATGAGTTTCAAGTTTCACCATGTATAGTTATAAGTTTATGGGTGCTAGACACTCTTAAATTCCCAGTGTTACAACTAGGAAATGGCTAGACCAGCCAGACCAGTGTGTATTAGAGTTACCAGTATTTGTATTAGGACACACCTGTGTGTATTCAGTCGTGTGTTGGACACATAAATCCTGTAATAGCTAATTAAGCTCGACTTAATTCCTCTGGAATTAGCTAATTAAGCAAGGCTAACTTCCTCAAGGGACATGGGTGGCGCTATGGTCTAAACCACAGAGCCTAGGGCTTGCCGATCAGAAGGTCGGTGGTTCGAATCCCCGTGGCGGGGTTAGCTCCCGTTGTTCGGTTCCAGCTCCTGCCCACCTAGCAGTTCGAAAGCATGTCAAAGTGCAAGTAAATAAAATAGGTACCGCTTCGGCGGGAAGGTAAATGGCATTTCTGTGCGCTGCTCTGGTTTGCCAGAAGTGGCGTAGTCATGCTGGCCACATGACCCGGAAGCTGTACGCCGGCTAAGCGAGATGAGCACCACAACCCCAGAGTCGTCCGCGACTGAACCTAATGGTCAGGGGTACCTTACCTTTACCTTTAACTTCCTCATAGCCTGTGGATGGGCCGTTAAGAAGCCAACAGAGCATCCGAAGAACTTTGAGATTGGGGTGGCATGGAACAAGATAGATTACTATTTTATAGTACATTGTTTGTCAGTACAAGGCCTATATAGCTTGTGTATGACAACAGTAATACAGATGTATTACCTATCAAGATTATTGCCTAGAGTCAGGAACACTGTTCCTAATTATCTCTCTTCCTAATTATATATTCACCTACCATTTCCATAAATTACTATCCCTTATGTGTCATGGGGTTTGAAATAATAATGGCCACCATCTACTAAACTAATTAGGTTTGGTTTTATTACATCTCATCAAACAAGTTGCACCACTCACACTTGATAGAGCTCATTTGCTGCTGTTCTTTTCTTTAAAAAAATAATAATACACTGCTAGTCTAATGGCATTTCCCCCTCAAATTGCTATTAAAATATATCTAAAGTATTTGGAATGGTGTGCATATCTCAACTAAAATTTTCCAGGTTTGGTGGAAAATATTGTTGCCTATGACTGGTGACACAAATATTGGCTTATTTGCATGCCACATTAAACCATAATTGAAAACAAACTATGGTTTCACATGAATGAGCAGCATGCAAATGCACACTGCGCAGAAAGGGACTCATGTTGCTCCCTTTCTGGTGGACAAAGCAAGCTGCAGGCCAACATGTTGTGTCATCTGAATCTGGGCTCAAGAAACTGGAAGCAGTTAATAAGGAGGATACAAACCACAAGCCTGGATTCAGACAACATAAGCCAGATTCTTGCTTATTTTGACCATGGTGCAACTGCAGCAAGAGTGAGAGAGGAGCATTGTGGCAGCTTTTGAGTAGTGTGGGCCAGCAGTGCTGCTTGCTCACGTAGCTATAGTTTAATGTGATGCCTTAACTGGGCCCATGAACAGAGAACATGAGAAGGAATTGTTTATTTACTGTTGCTAGCACAATACCAATTGCTTTATAAATAACAGGAACGAGAACGACCACCATCACCACCATAATAACCAGCAAAGGTACAGGTTAAGACATTGTTTTGCTGGCATTTTAAATGAAATTATTTTTTAGGTCTGATGGACAAGGAAGCTATATTTTAAGCACTGAAGCGAACTCATCTATTTTGCTGTCTCAATTGACTTTGAAGTTGTGATGTATCTGGAAGGTGCTTTTCTTGTTTTTTAACTTGTGCCTTTTTGTCGTGCTATTATTTTAGTGTATTTTTTTATTGTGAACTGACCTAGGATGTATTTTTATGAAGGGCGTCATACAAATGCCTTAAATAAATAAAATGCAACTTTCTTGCAAAATTTAAGATACTGTGTGATTTCTTAGGAGGAGGAACTTTCTGACCTCAGCAGTAGCTGAGGTGCCCGTTCCTAGGGTCAGTCTTTTTAAGATACTAATGGGTACTAAGCAGTTATTATTGCACCCAGGTTCTTTTTTGAGACATTAATATTTTTCTCGCTGGGATATTGCAGGTGGAGCGTGAGAAAGCTATTCTCCTGGCTAATCTTCAGGAGTCACAGACCCAGCTGGAACACACAAAGGGGGCACTTACTGAGCAACATGAACGGGTCCACAGGCTCACTGAGCACGTCAACGCTATGAGGGGTTTACAAAGCAACAAAGAATTGAAGGAGCTAGATTTTGAGAAAGGCCGGGATTCTGGGGAAGAAACCCATGACTATGAAGTGGACATCAATGGCTTGGAGATTCTAGAGTGCAAATACAAAGTAGCTGTCACAGAGGTGATTGACCTCAAAGCTGAAATAAAGGCCTTGAAGGAGAAATACAATAAATGTGTTGAAAACTACACGGAAGAAAAGGCGAAGTATGAGAGCAGGATCCAGATATATGATGAGCAGGTGACAAACCTGGAAAAGTCAACTAAGGATAGCCACGAGAAAATGATGCAGATGGAAAAAGACTTGCAAAGAATTACAGGTGTTGCAAATGAGAACCACAATACACTCAACACAGCCCAGGATGAGCTGGTGACTTTCAGTGAGGAGCTGGCTCAGCTCTATCACCATGTGTGTTTGTGTAACAACGAAACTCCTAATAGGGTTATGCTAGACTATTACAGGCAAAGCAGAGTTACTAGAAGTGGGAGCCTCAAGGGACCTGATGACCCAAGGGGGCTTCTGTCCCCACGGCTGGCTAGGAGAGGGATGGCATCTCCAATAGAAGTGAGGACACCGACTGAGCATATTTCAAGGGAGAGTGCAGAAGCCAACAAAGAGCAAAGTCCAACAAAGACACCCACAATTTCTCCAGTCATCACAGCCCCCCCTTCCTCCCCAGTTTCCGACACTAGTGACATTCGCAAAGAACCGATGAATATTTACAACCTGAATGCCATAATAAGGGACCAAATCAAGCACTTGCAGAAGGCTGTAGATCGGTCGCTGCAGCTGTCACGGCAGCGTGCAGCAGCCCGTGAACTAGTACCTATGATTGATAAGGACAAGGAGGCCTTAATGGAAGAAATACTGAAATTGAAGTCCCTGCTGAGTACGAAACGAGAGCAGATAGCGACCCTAAGGGCTGTGTTGAAAGCCAACAAGCAGGTAAGCTGTTAACTGCCCATCTGCCATTAGAAAGGTTGTTGTTGTTGTTGTTGTTTAGTAGTGTTCGACTCTTCGTGACCCCATGGACCAGAGCACGCCAGGCACTTCTGTCTTCCACTGCATCCCGCAGTTGGTCAAACTCATGCTCTTTCTCACATAATTTATTTTATTTTAGGTACTCTTAACCCAAAATTACTTTAAAAGAAGAGTTAAATTAATTTATTGCAACAGTGAACTTAGTTCACTTAGTTTTTATTGAACAAATTTGAGCATTCTACATAATAATAAATGTGGCATACACTCAAGATTGCCTTGAATTCCAGAGGCCTAGGGAACCAATCATATTTTGCTTTTACATGGGGTCAGCTCAGACCTTCTCAAAACTTCAAACAAGCTCCCTTTTCTCTGTCCCTCATCTTTCATGTAATCCCAATTCCTTTCCTCCTTATCTTGTTCAGGCAAACAATAGTTTGACATTATATGTAAGTTTGGGATTGGAAGTTGCTTCAAACAAACTACAGTGAGGCTTGAATGTAATAGCAAACTATAAACAAGGAGACGAAGGAAGGAACTGGAGCTTATGAGTGGAGGAGGCTGCTTGAACCTGTGGCATACTCCTGCTCAGAGCATTAAAACCGAACCAACTCATAGTGTCCAAAAATTGATAACTAAGACACTTTACAAGAATGTGTATTATGGAATCATGGAAATAGTGAATTATTCAGAGTTCGTAAAGACCTGAGTGGATACACAAATGTTAAAAAAGACTAGTGTGGATTTGACTTGAGCTACTTTTTTTGCTGCAGTAGAACATGGGTAAAGCAGTCCTATGGGAAGGGAGAAATCTAGGTAGATGTATTTTCCTTCGCCTGGGAGGCTTGAGCTGGGAGGACAGAAGGTGAGGGCAATTAAACAGAAATGTATAATACATATTAGAAAAAAGACAACCAGTTGAAAATCTGTTTTGGCTAATCAGTTTCTTTCAGTCCCATCCATTTGTATATGAAATGCACATGAAGTAATGCGTTTGAACGTTGTGGATATGTTTCCTCAGGAGTGTGGTATTATCAAACTTCCCCTGGATGCTAGATTAAATAGATGGGATTGCAAAAGACTGATTACACATATACCAACCTTTTGGTCTGCTGATAGTAAAATACCAAAATACGAGGTGCAAACCAGCTAATTACGCTACCATAAAGCAATAAAAACAAACAAACCATAAACCAGCTAGGAAGGAATGTTTCTTCTCATCTTTTAATTGTGCTAGCCAGCAATTAACTTAGCTTAAAAAAATTGTATAGACAGCCTACCCAGAAAGTTGAGGTAATTTTAATCTATTTTAGTATTTTAACTTTGTTACTGTATATTTTAAAATAGGGGTGTAATTTTTCTTGATTTTCTTGTTTTATCTTTAGCGTTTTTTATATGCTATAATTTCATGCGCTACCAGCCTCATGTTATTCTATATTCTGTACCTCTGAATTATTCTTGCTAGTGTTGCAAGGAGATCAGGAATACCTGTTACCCGTTCAAGATATGCTCAAGAATCAATAGACACAGTAATGGAGAAAAAGAAAGTAAAAATTTATTGCTGAGCAATAAAGACCCAAAGGAATGATTTCCAAAGCTTGGGCCCTGAGCTCTGGGGGCTTTGGGTTTATATACCTTATTTCAAACAGCATTAAACATTACATATTCATATATTTCAGCAAAATAAAACCAAAGAACAGGGGCAAAGCCCTTCCTATGTCCATGTAAAGATTACTTCTGCTTTTCCATATAAGTGCATAAGAAATCACCAACGGCCTTTCCCCTATTTTCAGCAAATAAAGCATAAAGAGGAAAAAGAAACCCTTTTGGCAGTTGAAGCCAACCCCCCCCCCCCTTTCTGTTATCAGGCAGATGCATTACGTTATGTGGCAAACATCCAATTTGCTCTCAGGTCAGCATGTCCGTCTCATGCTTTTTTCTTGAGCCTGAGAAACAGTCTGAGGATTGTTCCTTACAGAAAGAATGCAGATGTAGCAAAATATTTATTTGCTTTCTGCAAGCACAGCAACAGGGCAGAGAGAGACTTTGGGTCTTAAGATTTTAGGCATGTTTAGCGTTAACAATTAAGCATTATTAGGATACATGGTTATACATAAGGCATAAGGTTATAACATAAGGTAAAACTCTTCCAAAAACACGATCAATCCTAAATACAGCTACAACAAATGCAAATGTTCTAATTGCCAAAACTTTTATCATTGATCCAACTCTGTCACACACACCCCCCCCCGTTTTTCCTGTAAAGGGATGTGGGTGATGCTGTGATCTAAACCACTGAGCCCCTTGGGCTTTCCGATCAGAAGGTTGGTCGTTCAAATCCTTGTGATGGGGTGAGCTCCCATTGCTCTGTCCCAGCTTCTGCCAACCTAGCAGTTTGAAAGCACGTCAGTGCAAGTAGATAAATAGGTACCACTGCAGCGGGAAGGTGAACAGTGTTTCCATACACTCTGGTTTCCATCATGGTGTTCTGTTTCTCCAGAAGCGGTTTAGTCATGCTGGTCACATGACCCAGAAAGCTGTCTGTGGAAAAACACCAGCTTTCTCAGCCTGAAGCAAGATGAGCGCCGCAACCCACAGTCGCCTGTGACTGGACTTAATTGTCCTGAAGTCATTTACCTTAACTTTTTACCTTTCCTATATATAACAGCACTAGACAGCTCAGTACAGTCAGTATATTTACTGACAGGTAGTTCACTAAAAAAGTATAACACAGTTCCTACCTCTGACTGCAACTCTTGTTCTAGGCAGACAGCTTACAAATAGACCCCTAATTTAAAATATGCAGTAACAAAGTTAAAATACTAAAATAGATTAAAATTACCTCAACTTTCTGGGTAGGCTGTCTATACAATTTTTTTAAGCTAAGTTAATTGCTGGCTAGCACAATTAAAAGATGAGAAGAAACATTCCTTCCTAGCTGGTTTATGGTTTGTTTGTTTTTATTGCTTTATGGTAGCGTAATTAGCTGGTTTGCACCTCGTATTTTGGTATTTTACTATCAGCAGACCAAAAGGTTGGTCAGCAAATGTTCTCCCAGCAGAAATTCAACACAGTTGATTTCCAGCCAACCACACTACCAACACCTTGTTACAAATTCAGGGCTACTTATACTCTACTTTGTGCTGAATCATTGGCACCTGGCTCTGACTCATGCCTTACATGTTGTTAAAGTTTGTGGGTTGTAATTCCATTGACCCACTGGGTCTGCTGCAATGGCCCTGCACTAAATTTGATTTATTGCCACTCCGACAAACTCCAATGGTGCCCACACGCTTCCACTCCACACGCTGCCACTCTTCTCAGTTGCCGGATAATAGCAGAGTTCACACGCAGCGTAAAATGGCTTGTCTGTGTCGACGTGGTGTCTTCAGTAACTCAGCTCGACACCGGTGCTTCTAATCTATAACTTGTTATTTAGAAGCATAACAAACAGAAAAGAAAAACCTATAGAATCTAGCTGCATGCTTGCAGCTTTCTGCCTCTAACAAAAAACGAAACTACCTTGCTCACATTCTCAGACAGACTGCTCTCCAGAGAGAGCTCAGCCCCACAAAGCACAGATCAAAGGAAAACTGCACCCAGTTAATAAGAACGCTTCTGGAGTGTGAACTTTTAACTGTCCAGAACCACAACACATGTTCCTTGATTCACATCTAACAAGCTGCGGGTACAAGAACAGTATATTCAGATTAACCCTGTCTTGACTTTTATCTGCAAGCATAACTCATTCCAAAGGGACGCGGGTGGCGCTGTGGGTTAAAGCCTCAGTGCCTAGGGCTTGCCGATCGAAAGGTCGGCAGTTCGAATCCCCGCGGCGGGGTGCGCTCCCGCTGTTCGGTCCCAGCGCCTGCCAACCTAGCAGTTCGAAAGCACCCCTGGGTGCAAGTAGATAAATAGGGACCGCTTACTAGCGGGAAGGTAAACGGCGTTTCCGTGTGCGGCTCTGGCTCGCCAGAGCAGCGATGTCACGCTGGCCACGTGACCCGGAAGTGTCTTCGGACAACGCTGGCCCTTGGCCTCTTTGAGTGAGATGGGCGCACAACCCTAGAGTCTGTCAAGACTGGCCCGTACGGGCAGGGGTACCTTTACCTTTTTATAACTCATTCCAACAGGATCGTTTCATTTTGCTGTTGCAAGCTGCCATATTCAGTGACAGTTACAGGGAATGCACATACAGCAGGTTAAAATCTAGCTTTTCCAGGTGATAGGGCTGGAATTTTGTGCTAGGATGAAAGATGTTCAAAAGAGGCCCGGGTCCTTTATCTGTTATGATAGCTGCCTTAGCACCAGTTTTTAGAAGGCTGTGGGTAATGTGTTTTAGTTATTGAAGGCCCTCTTACCTTTTCTTTTATAACTGAGGCACTGGAACAATCACCCCGTGTATTTGCTACTACGGTGGCACATGGAATCAAGCAATGAGACATTAGTTGGAGACCGATAAAGGATGCTGTAATAGTGTTATTTCTAGCATCAGCAGGTATTGGCTCGTAGTTGACATTGGAGGCCCCTTCCAACTCTACGATTCAAACTGTTTTGATAGCATTCTTCTAAAGAATTGAGATTGGATGTAGGCACTAGTATTTCAGAGATTTGAAGGCAGTTTGAAAGAGTGTCATGTGTACACTCATCCCACTTGGCCTCCAGTAAATGGGGTTTGCAGATATTTGTATTGTTTCAAAACATTTGACTGGAGTTGACAGTGGGGCAAAAGAACATTATACAGTGGTACCTTGGGTTACAAACACTGCAGGTTACAGACCCTGCTAACCCGGGAGTAGTATCTTGGGTTAAGAACTTTGCCCCAGGATGAGAACAGAAATCGCGCAGGAGGCCCCCCATTAGCTAAAGTGGTACTTTAGGTTAAGAACAGACATCCGGAAAGAATTAAGTTCGTAACCAGAGGTACCACTGCACCATCGGGATGAAGTATCCCTCAGACTGCTTTCACCTTTTTTCAGCCGAAGAAAACTTTTGCCTCATATGTTTGAAATGCAGTGTATTCCAGTTGTATTGTATAAGCCAGACAGAAATAAATTTGCACTAATGACATGCTGTGTAAATGTGAGTATATTGTCTTAGTTGGTTAAATATTACAGTTGTTGAGCTAAACATAGCATCTTCGCTTCTGTTTCTTGTAGTTTCTGTTCCATCCGGCCTGCCTTTACTGTCACAATCAGTATGCTTCTCAATCTTGTTTGCTGGAAACCACAGGAGGGGACAGTACTGATGTGCTCAGGTCCTGCTTACTGGTTTCCCACAGGCTTCTGGTTGGCTGCTGTGAGAACAGGATGCTGGACTGGGTGGGCCACGGGCCTGATTCAGCAGACTCTTCTTATTTTGTGTTCTTAAATATACATACATATATAATGGCTGTGTCTTTGCTTCAGACTGCTGAAGTGGCCCTGGCTAATCTGAAGAATAAGTATGAGAATGAGAAGGCCATGGTGACAGAAACCATGACTAAACTACGTAATGAGTTAAAGGCTTTGAAAGAAGATGCAGCAACCTTCTCATCCTTGAGAGCCATGTTCGCAACCAGGTACCGAAATACTTTTATAAATAAATAAATAAATTTAATTTCGTTATCATATATACCTTGACATAAAGCAATCTAAATAATAAAGAAAGATAGTACATTGGGATAATGCAAATGATTTTAAGAATACAGTGAAACGCCTCTGTTGTACATTTCAGCCCCCAAACGCCAAAAGCCCAGAAGTACCGTACTTTTCTGTATGTAAGACGAGCTCTGTTTACTTTATAATAATGTTTTAAAACTGGGGGCGTCTTATACACGGGTAGTGGGTATGGGTGACAGGTGTTTGGTTTCATCCCCCCCAAAAGCTCAAGAACTCTGTGCATTCCTCCCCCCCCCAAAGCCCAACAACTTATACACAGGGGCGTGTTATATGGTAAATGCTTCCATTTTCGTACGCTTTGCGGAACCTGAACATGTAATGCAGCTTCCACTCAGTGCAAGAAGCTTTTGCAACCAATGGGAAGCCGTGCCTCGGTTTTCAAACATTTTGGAAGCCAAACAAGCTTCTGGAACAGATTTCTTTCAAGAACTGAAGTACCACCATAGTCCATTTATTCCTTTTTCTCATTAAGAGTTCTCAAAGTTCATTCTTGCTTAGCAGGCAGATAGTTAATGCTTACTATCTTACAGTGCAGTGCAGCCCAGCTGACTTAAATAGGGCTTACTTTCAGGTAAGTGGAGTTAGGATTGCAGCCCAAGTCAAACACCCCAACTTTACAAGTCCATTCCCCCCTCAGTCTCTACAGCAACCTCTATTATCAATTGTGATAAAATGCCGATCCCTGTTAGGACGTCTTGTGCTTGGGAGTTACTTAATTTGATCGTTCATTCTTTCTGAGCTTCACTGGAGAGTTTCAATTCTTTTCAAATGCAGTCCATGTAGCAGTTAATATATAAAGCAGTGGTTCTTTTATATTAACAAATTTGCCATTAATAAAGCATTTAGACAGTTGGGAACAACAAAAAAATCAGTTATTGATAAGCATCAAAGTCCACTTAAGTGCAGAACATTGTGACTTTTTGAGTGCTTGGCTTGTACTCAAATGAGAGTTCCTGTAAGCAAAAAAGCTCTGCTTTCAGTATAATTAAATATGCTTCCCTCCAGCTGATTACTAATACTATGACACAATGTCTTGGCTCTGTTAGGAATATTTCTACTTGGAATGGCCTGGGGTCATGTCCATTTTTAATTTGCATTGCAAAATACATTACATTAATTTAATTTAATTTCCTTAAGCAAGTCCTGCCACACCGTCCACCTTTCCAGCAGATCAGATAAATGTTAGTAGCACCATATATAAGTTTCAGAGCAAGTAAGAGATGGGAAACTCAGGAAATAGTTTTCTTCAATGTCTTGGGCCTATCCACACTTGTGCTTGTTGCATGATTTCAAGTCATGGGACTGAGAGGGTTTTTCACTCAAATTGGTTTTGTTCAGTGGGTTTCTTGAAGCCTTTTGCTTGGCTGACCATTTTTGATTGCATATTGTTTTGTTTCTCTCTCTCATTGAATTGACAATAATTCAGGGCAGGTCCATGTTAGATATGTCTTATGGCCCATTGACTCAGGCAAATTTAGTACCTTTTTCTGTCATGGAAAAGCATTAAATTGGCCCAGACTACACATAAATATAGCCAGCAGGCAGCAACATTGGTTACTTTAGACATAGTTTTTCCAGCTGCCATGATAACAGGTGATGGGCACTTTCTTCATATGTAGCTGGTTCATGCTGACATTTCTCCATGAGGGACATTCGCATAATCTGGAAGACACTTCTCTCTCCCTCTGTCTCTCTCCCCAGGTGTGATGAATACGTAACACAGTTGGATGAGATGCAGAGGCAATTGGCAGCTGCAGAGGATGAGAAGAAGACCTTAAACTCTTTGCTGCGGATGGCTATCCAGCAAAAACTCGCCCTCACCCAGCGTCTGGAAGACTTAGAGTTTGATCACGAGCAGTCCCGGCGGAGCAAAGGCAAACTTGGAAAGAGCAAGATCGGCAGCCCTAAAGTAAGTGAGGAGGCATCAGCCACCGTGCCAACCATAGACACTTTCCTCCTGCATAGTCAGGGCCCACAGCAACCAAACATACTGGTCAGCAGTGGCACTCAGAGGAAAAGGTATGCATGCAGTCGTCTTTATAGTACAGTGCAATGGCCTGACTTGAATTAAGGTCATTCACTGAATTGCAAATAATGAATATATTTTGGCTGGGGTCATTGAGAGATGGGGCTGTGTGAAGAAGCGACTTTTCAAAATGTGAAGCCTGGCTAGTAATTCCATCTGCCCATAATATTTTTTCTTCCTTTTGATACAGTCATAGATCATATTCTGTCAGCATTTCAGCATAGTCTGTATGTTTTGAATGTATCTGCTTAATACATAGCAAAAATATACCTCCTGATGGGGCGGGGTGAAGTGGAAGGGCATGTCTAAGAGACATATCCACATCCAGAGGGAAATGATCCTCTGATAAACTAAGGTGCTTATAAACTTTCCCTTTTCTCTTCATTATTGAAATGTGGGCAAGGAATGTGATTACCCTGATGTGCTTCTCAACACCTGTGTTAAAATGAATAAATGTTCAATAGCAGATGACTTTTATTCAAACCCAGAAACAAACGCTAGTGGTTTGCAGAGTTGCATATAGTTCTGTGGCTGTCCCACCAACAGGGGGAGGGAGGCCAAGGAGAAGATGGTGGACAAAAGGTCCCCCCACTTTGTGGGAACAACTTCCACGAACAGTATCTAAACAAGATTCCCCCTGTTCAGAGACTTTTAGGGCAAACTTTCATTGCCTGTGTACTACATGTTCAGCATAAATGTTAAATGCAGATATTATAAATGAAATGGAAAATATGCATGATGCCTAAATAATAATTAAATACCTAAATTGGGGGATGAGAATTGGATGAGGGGGCCTGCACAAGATGTAACCCACCAAGCCACACCACCGCCATGTATTATGGCCTCAGATTCTTGACAACACTGAAGAAGAGCCCCAAGCAAGCAGCAAAAACAGATTTTATTGACCCTATGGTGAGCCATTGTACATGGCAGGTGATCTATGCTCAGCTTGATGGGTCATGTTGAGCAGCTTGTATTTTCTCTTTCTAAATTTTATAAGCGAAGCTTCCCTTTATAGGAAATACGTTTTCCTGTGGGGTGGCAGCAATGATAGGGGTGGTGACAACATGCTGGTTTGCTTTGTGGAGGGTGGTGGTGGTGGGGAAAGGAATGTGATAATGTCATTCAAGGAGCCCTGGCTCAGTAATTAAAGTAAAAACTCTTTTGTTTTCGTATGTATTTTTTCTTGGATCTCCTGCAAGACTATTCTCACCTTCCCCTTGTGATCAGAGCCATCCCAGGACTTCAGGGACCCACCTACTGCCTTTATTAAGAACCCCCCCTGATCACACCTCCACAGAATCATTTCTTCTGAGGGGCCCCCCTTCCATGGCCTCCATGAATGAATTCTTCTATGGGCACCGTCTCAGCAAGGAAAAAAGGTTAACCGTGGCCATCCCAGGTAAACATTTTTTCCTTGGGTGCATGTAGTGCAAAATGATTAGATGAGTATAGGGGGAATCCCCGCCAAACACTGCACATGCAATTTTTAATTAGGGCACATTCTTCCGTCTTTTATAGATTTGCATCTTTAGACTGCCCCGGACTACTCCTACATGATAATCAGTGAAACTGTTCTGGAGTATGTGATTGGAAGATTTCATCCTAAGTACCCTCTGCTCATTTCAAGCAAAATTCTCAGGGGGTCACATTTCCCTCTGGGCCAGGTCAGATAGTCAATCAAGGCTTCAGAAGCAATGCTTTATGAAGCCAGGAAGGCGAGTCTGTGTCAAATACTCTTCCCTTGCCCCCTCCCCATTGTGCACTGACTTGGCTGCAAAGATCCTGGCTTGTATTAAGCCAGAGCTCCTCTTATACCTGAGCCAGGAAATTCTGGTATGTTAACTAACTAACCATTCCTGTTTGTTAAGCCAGAATTCCCATGGTTGGATGTAGCAGGGAACTCAGACTTACTATAAGGCGGGAGAAGAGAAGCAAGGGGAGCAGTGCTGGGACCCAATGGTCATTCACAGCTTCATAATGCATAGATTATGAAGCCTTGAATGATTGCCTGAACTGAGTCATGCTACTGTAGTCAAGATGATAATTTCAAGCGGAGTTCTGTTAGTGCCTTGGTTGAGCTTGATCTAGTGTTTCATTTGAAGCCATTTGATGAAATAATGAAGTGGTGAAAGGAAACAGCTATGCTGACTTGGTTGAACAGTATATTATAATGTATCTTTCAACAGATAGATGCATATATTCAGAGCTAACATGTTGCCTTTTCTTACCATGTGCCAGTTGTGTTTACCCTGCAAGGTACTGTTAACATAATTCAAAGAAATCTTCCAAGTGCAGGGGAACTTTTGAATGGTGTGAAATTTTAGGAAAAGTTAGAAGAAAGATAAAACCTTATTGAGTTTTGACACAATGTGCACAACCTAACAGAGGTAATTTCAGTGGTTTAACTGCTTAACTGTGTTGGGTTGAGGCCAGGACTCGAACATTTACCCTGGATTTACCACTACTGTTCCTTTCATGCCCTTGTATGTTGCTTACTGACAGTTTGGCCAACTGGAAACAGTAGCAGAAATACATAGCTGGATAGTGCCCTTCATCTGCAACCTTGTGCTGCTGTTGTAGATGGTATAGCTTGTTTACATATACTGTAGGAAATGGCACTTTTCACAAAGAAAGTATTTGAAATAGTATCCTGTGGAATTGAAGTCTGTTTGCTGGAGAACCATAATGATTACTTAGAATCATTATGTGAAAGTTTAGGGGGGGAATACATAAAGCAGTGCCATGCCTCCTATTAATAAAAGGGGAGTATCTTTGTTTTTCAGTCTGAAACCAGCTATAGTTGGGAGAAGCCCTTTGGCCTGTTGATATACATTCTGGGGTGCAAAACTCTTCTTATAATGTGGCTTCTGATCACCCTTGCCTGCTTCTGCAAAAATCATCTCTAAGCTCAGAAGCATGGAAGAATAGACAGCCTCCAAAGCTTCAGAGAAGCAAAGGCTTTATTTTTAGAGGAGATGTACAGTAGTTTCCACTGTAACAAAATCACAGACTTAAATAAAGCAAATGTATTTGTCAGAAATTTCAAAAACATTTTAGGTCAGCTCCCTGACCCAGTGCTTGGGATTTATGTGGTAATAATGTATAAAGGACAGCAAGATGTTTGTAAATCTTGAAGCAGTTTTTTCTACAAGCCAAACCAAATTTTCACCAGAAAGATTTAGGAAGCATCTGATTAACAGAGCATATTGATAACCAGTGTAGGTAAAGTGTGGCTGAGGACAGGGGCGTTCACCCAAGACCTGCCCCTAACACCCTCGCTCCCCCCTCTAGTCTAAATGGAGCTTCTACTCAATTTTGGTTGAGTGCAAGTAGAGCCCTCTGTGTGACTGGGGACTCTGATGAAGCAGGTACCTGAACTGCACAGAATTATTCTGTTTGCGTTCAAACATACACAGGTAAAAGTCCCATGTAGGTGGGAGACCAAGCAGTGGGGATGGGGTGATGTGCATATGGGTGCTGGGGGTGGGGCTTTTGTGCACACCCTGCCTTTTCCCAGGTTGCCTGAACACACCTTAAGATACAATAGGTTGAGCAGAGACCTCCTTTTTAGGGTACAGCTCACCATCTAAATTCTGCTAGAAAACTAGTTGTTGGTTCTGGTTGCCTAGGGCAGTGTTATATATGGCAAATTATGTCAGATTGATTAGTTCAGCTATACACTGGATTTAGGCATGTCGCAAAAATGGCAGGCCAGGTTATCACAGTAACGAATTGTGAGAGGCAATCAGAATAAAGTCATTTCCATTCTTGCCTTCATGTCTCCCCTGTACCCTGCTTATTACTTATAACCGCCTCTTTTCTACCTCTCAAAAGTTCTGGCACCAGTGGAACGTTGCAAAAGGCAGGACATCCCTCATGAGGAGCACTTGAGAGGAATTTTCATGGATTTTGCATCTAGGCCCAGTACATGTTACCAAATACAAGGTGGGGGTACTTTTGGTCATTATGCATAGTTCCTCCACCACTGATAATTACGCTGTTGGAATGTGCTAAAGTTGATCCAAATCTGACATGCTTTTGGTGGAAATGATCTGCTGTATTTTTAATTCTTTTAAACGGAAGAGTTCTTTTAAATGAAAAAGTTCCTCTTTCCAGCCCCATTGCCCTTCCAATAATACAAACTTGCCCTCTGCCTTTTGACTTAGATACTTCATTATCATCTATTAGAAGAAATGTTTATCTTTTTTATTTGTCTTTTAACTGCACCTCCAAAAGAGCCTTACTTAGAGTAGGCTCATTTACATTAATGGTCATGACTAACTTAGATCTATTAATTTCAATGGGTCTACTGTGAGGAAAAATTACTTGAATACAACCCATTGTAAAAACAGAAATATAAATTTTCTAATAAAACCAGTAGACACTTAACTAAAAGTAAAGGCAACATACCCAGATTTTTTGTTATCACCAAACAAAAATAAGTTTGCTTCTAAAATGTAGGCTCAGGCTCAGACAGGCTTCTGGGGAACTCTTTTGAGAGCTTCCACTGAAAATACCTTCCTTAAGTTCTTTATGTTGTGAATTAGAAATATACAAGGTAACTTCCGATAGTGGCAGATTTTTCCTGCTCTTTTCCTAGTTACATGTAAGAGCAGTCAAGAGCTGATAGAAAAGTGAATGAAGGCAGCAGGAGTGACATCCTTGTTCCTTTATGTCAGAAAAGGTGCTTATAAGCAACAGCAGTTCTCTCAGTGTATAGAGTGCAGAGCAGTATGAGACTGAAAGGTGTGCAGTCACAGGTACTTCTAGTATCTGTTGGAGCCAACAGTCAGTCAGAGAGTTTTAAACATGTGAAGTGCAATTCAGAAAGCTTTTCTTATTGAGATTATTAATATTGTGCATGTGGAAGCCGCTGGATGGACAAAAACTAACTCTTGTATTGAAATAAAAATTCTCCAGTCTCAAAATATGGTTCAAAAGCTTTACACACAGGACTTAATTTCAAAATAACTTTAAATAATAAAAATTACATTCAGTTAGTTCTGTATTTCTTATACTGGTCCCAGCATAAGGCATAATAGATTACAAATAACTTGTATTCTGTGCTAAAATCAAAGCTCTGCCTCTTCTCCAATGCAGCCTCAGGCTGTTTGCTGGAAACGGAGAGAAAACACACCTGTTCTCTTCAGTAGCTTAGAACAAAAAGACACCGCACCCAACATGGAGGCCTACCAGATTAGCATATGTGTAGATCTGAAATACTGTCTCTTTCATGTGACTGTGAGCTAAACACCTTGTGACTGATCCACAAATATATTCCCATGATATAGCTCCATTACAGCTCCTAGCCTGGTATTTATACCCCACTGACTGATTTGTCCCAGCCACTCTGGGTGGTGTCCAACTTAGATATAAAAAATAAATGAACACACTATAGACATATCAGTTCTTGGGATGTGTCTCTGTACAGTGCCAGTCACATGTATTAGGGCCAAGCTACATGTTATGTTCTTTCAGGTCAGCTCCCTGGTTCAAAAGAAAATACTAATTCAATCTTCTCCCATCCCAGCTGCCATTTGACCCCAAAGGTAGTGTATGCTGACCTGTGCAGCACAATCCTATAATATGTACTTAGAAGTACATCCTACTGTGTTCTGTGAGGCTTACTGCCTTGTAATTGTGCTTCAGATTTCAGCCTTCATTTGCTGAGAAAATGCATTTCTAGACCTTTCAACAACAACCAACCAATTTCTGATAAATGTGTCACGGGAATGAGTTAAAATTGAATATCACAATTCACACCATGCAGAACTACAGTACTGCAGAACTATAGTCCATAATTCAGTTTAATTTTATTTTTTACAATGATTTTTAACCAAATAATGTCTCAAACTTAAAAATATAACTGGAAGAAGAGTTAATATAACTACAAGAAGAGGAAAAGGGTCTAGTATTAGTGTTTAGATACTCTTCTTTCTTCCATTTATGAATTTTACTGAAAGGTCTTTTAAAAAAATTGAAAGTCCTTTTTAAACTATGTGCAGTTTCTTAAATAAAAATGCTGCATCTTTTAGCTCTGGTGCATCAGATACAGTTGGGGGAACCCATCTGATGCATATTCTTTATAATATACAGTATTCTTAGGCAGCAGGTGCTGACTTGCTTGGTGCTACGTTTTTAAATACCATTTCACATTTTAAAAGAACATTTAAAATGTTTTGGTACTGCATGGAATTAGATTTTTGTTTTATTTCAAGTGTTAGAGGTGCAGTGGCAATCCTATATGCTTGCTATGCCAGGGAAGAGGATATGCTGCTGCTGCATTGGTGGAACAGCTGCCATATCCTAAGCATGCTAACTCTGGGAGGGGAGGGGAAAACACACAAAATACAAAAATGGTACAAAAATAATGGACAGTGCTCCTAGAAACATGACCAGTGTCGACCAGGAAGAGGTGGGCCAGCAACAATGGCAATATGTCTTCCATGCATGAAGGGAACAAAGCCATGCTGCCATGGCCCCAACATGGAAGAAGCACAGAGAATAAGGTAGTGTCCACAGATACAGCCAGAGAAATTCTGTGCTGTGGTCCTCAAAGCAGACAGAAACACACCCAGGAGTTCACTGGTTTAATTCCACACAAAGAGCAAATCATTAACTTCACCCCATCCTCATCCCTAGTGGAGGAAAGAAATAAAACTACCAGACTCCAGATCCTTGAAATGAAATATGTTGTAGGTGTGACACATATTGAAATAAATTATTTCTCAGGAGCGGGATTTGCTATAGCATTTCATGAACTTGGTAATAATTGCTGCCAAAATAGAATAAAAAGTGCAAGGCTTGGACTAAATTTAATTTCAAGCCCTTGGTTTCCTCTTTGTTTTGTTTTGCCTTTGCCTGCCAGTGGTGCTTACCTGTTTTTGTGCTTGGTATTCTGCAAAGTTGGAACGAGCACGCTCTAATTCAAATCCACACAGATTCCCCCCCCCCTTGTTCCTGGTGGTCATCGTTTAGTGAAAATGTGATGGCCAGTACAATTGCATAGACACACCAACAAAGGTTCACCTGCTTCCTGGGGCAATAGCTCAATACCCCAATGAAAATACATTTTACAGACAGCTTACACACACCACATTGGTGGGAAGGTCCAGGATAGCATAGGGGGAGGCAGGTGGGCAAGTGGGCAACAAGCATTCAGCTCACGAGCTTCAAGCATTTTGCCAAGGAAATGCTCTGCCTAAGCTAGGAACCGCACAGGAGCATGCTTCCTTTCCCTTCCACCAATGGGTTTCAGGGGAGTGAAGCATAGGATGTGAAGCCAAATGTACACATTGCTGCATAAGAGCAGGTGGTTACAGCACACTTACCTTTGGCACACAGAAAGACATATGTCCTGATCCATTGTGAGGCCCGTGCTCAAGAGAGGGCAACTGCCCAAGCAAGATGGAGTTCCATAAGCTTGGGTTTTGGAATAGACAGAAAACTCCAGTGCTAACAGACCCACATATGTATCGGGGGGGGGGGGGGTCCATCGGTGTACTTTTCCATGGCAGAGGCACATTGTGTGTTCTATTAGCATAGTGGGGTTTTGCCAAATCATAAAGCTTCTTAGCCAGAGGGTGTTGAGTACCAGATTGCACCCTTGAAGCTTCATCGGAAAATACCATAGTCCTGGTTGTTTTGAACTTTGGGGAATTGTATAATATTGTCTGCTGCATTCTTCGGCCTCCCTGTGTTTTCACTGAACTTGATTACATCTCTTCTTTCAGTTGAAAAATCAGCTTTAGAGGGATCAGATTTAAATCATGTGATATTTTAAAAGCTTAAAAAAAAATACTTAAGAGGACATTTGAAAATAAAATGTTTTTTTGAAAGTACTCCAGATCTGAGAGCTTACTTGATATAAGCTAATATCCTTCTCTATGGATGTTTATGCTTGAGTTCAGTTGTCACTGGAAGAGATGTTCCAAAGAAGATGACACTAAATAAGCGTTGATCGTTCCTAGCACACTGTGAAGGGCTGTGTTTGTACTTAACAAATATTTCATATTTATCTGCTGGGGCTGACTTAGTAATACTTGTGTGTGGGATGCCCCAAATGTTCTAAAGGCATCATGGGGAAAGAAGGTGAAAACCTATTGTTCCTTCCTTTCATTTAACAATAAATTTGGGAAGTGTTCCAAAACAAGATGGCTTTAGTGAGTAGGTTTCTTCTTCTCTCCATCCTTACACCCAGTGATGGTAATCTGGGGTGCAATTGTATGCTTTAAAGATCTGTTTCATCTGTGACATTTTTTGTATGTGGAAAACAGCTCCATTTTAGAACCTTTCTAGCCACATAGTTACTTGAGAGTTTGACAGTTTGTGCTGATGTTTTCAAAACCAGAGGCTGCACAGCTAGGGCTTCTGCTAGTCAGAGATAAACCTTTTTTTCTATCAGGACAGGCCTTCGGTTTCTTAGCCTTATGTTCTTAAAAAGTATCCCCATCCCTACTTATTTATGAGTTATTTATGAGTTTCATTTCCAAAGAAATAAATAAAAAGCACATAATTCCTGTGCATAATTCCAAATTACTCATTTTTTTAAAGTGAGGAGGATACAACAAACAAAGCATGGAAGTAATTTTGTTCCCACTTAATATCACAATCCACCTGATAGTTACAATAGTTGGTAGAATACTGGATGGAATTCAGTGTTGCGCTCTTATGAACATTCCATCTGCACAAGCATTGCAGCTTGCCAGGTGGAATGATTGCCCGTCTCCTTCCCCTGCATGTTGCTTTGGGGTTCTCCTGAATTCCACCCCCCAGCCTGTTTCAGGGGGTAGGAGAACAGAGGTGTAGGAGGGTAAAGCTGCAGAGTAGTATTTCTAGAGATGTCTTTCTGTACGTTCCTTTCTCTACTACCCTGGCACAAGCTAGCCCGGAATGTTAAGCAATGTCCTGACCTTACTATCTATACACATCCTCCCTTTATCAGTCTCAGGAATGTAAAGTGCACTCTGTACGATCTCTGAGTACCACCCTATCAATCATAGATTATTTACTAAGGAAGTCTCCATGCCTGACCTAACTCTGTGTTCCCTCTATCTAATTATGATTAATGTCTTATAAGCAACCCTTGTATGTCCTATACGCAACACTTGTAGCCCTTGTAACGCACACCACATGTAACCAATCAGCAGCAAGCACATATGAGGCAATTGCTGTAATATTCAATAAAAGGGACTCTCCGACACTTGGTCGAGGAGATACCTCCCAGATGACACCCACTACTCGTCTGTCGCTTATTTCAACCCAACATAAAGCCCCATTAATAATAAAAATAATAATTTTATTATTTATACACCACCCATCTGACTGAGTTTCCCCAGCAACTCTGGGTGGCTTACAGCTGAAGGCCTTGCACCAAAATTCCACGGTGGGGTGTGTTAGGTGAATTCCACCCCATATTTCTTATTGCAGCTGATCTAGCTGTTATCAATTCAGATTGGAATCTGTTCCAGTTCAGGGGAGGGGGGAGAGATTCAGACTGGTATTGTATATAGCTCAGGTTTAGTTCCTGAGATTATTTAAATGATTATTCTTAAAATGTTGTTTTGAATGCATTTCCATTGTTTATCAATAATCTATGCAAAGATGAAAGGGTTAAATACTATACTTTAAATTTATGGGCAAGTGTCGACCACTGTTTCAGCTCAGCGCAGTCACTTCTTCCCTGAAATACCGTAGTGGGGCTGATCTGGAGCAGCTATATGTTTTGGCACCTGCTGCTGATGTCAGATGTGGAGGCCAAGGACTCAGAGACCAACCTGAAGACTGGCGAAGAGATGAGGAACAGCAGACTGGTGTGAACGGGGAGACAGATTCACCAAGAAGCAGCCAGTTGAAAAGGCCACAATCCAGAGAGGGAACAGGGGAAGAGAGGCTGTCCGGACAGGATAGAGCTAAAGACACATCACGAAGGAGAGAGAGTTGCACCGAAAAGGGAGAGACTGCAGAAGCTTTGGAAAGAGCCAGGCAAGGTCAGAGAGGACAGCTCCAGGAAGGAGGTAGGGTCAAAGGAACTGGGAGAAAAAAAGACTGAGGGAGGGGAGAGATGTGAGCCTACTGAAAAGGGGAGAGGGCATACTAGAGGAAGAGAAAAGCCCAGGGGGGAGTATAAAGTCAATGGCCAGTGAGAAAAATATACAGGCCTCCCAAGAATCTATGATTAGAAGCCAGCTGAAATTGACATAGGACTTGCACCATATGGAGGGTCACGTTCCTCAACCCTTAAACAAGGATTAGTACCATAGTCAAAGGGAGCAGCAGGCTTTGGGCACAGCTGGGTTGGTGGAGCATCAGAAAAGAGGCATCACATAGGAGCATGCAAAGCTCAGGCTCACAGCAGCGAGATCTTGTCACTTACACTAAATCATAGTTCAGTGCAGGAATGGGGAAACTTTTTCAGCCTCAGGTCCACGCTCACTTTTGGGCAACGTTGCAGGGGACAAGTACCTGTATCTGATGGGCCAGATACAAAAGTGGGAGGAGAAATGCATGCAAATTTACTTTTGTGCAGTAGGGTAGTTTCTACCCAAACACTTATCTGTCTTCCATTTATGCAAGAAAGAGACATTATCGGAGGCAGAAACACTTGGTTTGAAGCAGAGGCAGTAGAGGTGTGTGGCTTAGGAGGGGGAACAGGCTGCAGAGAATCCTAGGGCCAAAGAGATAACCTTGGTGGACCACATTCACATAGAATTCTGAGATTCCCAACCCTTGGTTTAGTACAAACTCTCCCAGTGGAACAAGCGGAAGTATGATGTCTTCTGCAGAAGTATGATCTATGTGCTTGGTTCTTAATTTACGGAATGTTGCAAGATTGTGGTGGGACATTTTCAGTTATCCAATTGGCTTGTTGGCCTTTCATAAGGGACCAGCTACATGGACTGCTCCATGTAACTTACAGTGTCCAGAATCCAAACAACTGCACAATAACTTCCACATGCCCAACTGTGAAACAATAGTCCCATGCTACATAATTGCTGTTTTAATATTTTTCTGATTATTCAAAAGAGTACATTGACTCATATAAAAATGACTCGTGTTTTATAGAGTGTGTTGGCATAGGCAGTTTGCTGAACCATTGCTCAGGATCCATTGGTTCTCTGACCTACAAACTTGGATTAGCATATCTAATCCCTTCTTGTACAAATCAAAGGAAGCTTTTATTGCAGTTCCCTCTATGGAGATTTGTCATAACAATAGCTAACCACTGCTGAGGAAATTAAGGAAATGTTTCACAGTTGTTTGTGACATGGCATGGGTGTGTGTGTAAGTCAAAAAAGAAAAAGTTCAATAGTCCCTCTAGGTGCTATATATTCAAATCCTCTTGGATTCTGGTGATTGTGGTGACAGACCACAGATCCCATTTTTAAATATATATATATTTAAAAATTCAGTAACTCTTCTGAAAGCAATAATGGCCTCTTTAATTTGCAAATAGTAACTTGATTCTTGTAGTCTGATGTTTCCTAGGTATGATCCCATCTCTCTCACACATCATTTTGAAATGAATTGCAAGCAATTCTGTTTGAACATTGGAGCAACCAAATGTGTACCAATGCAGGTGGATCAAAATTATTATCAGGCAGATTGCAACCCTTTTGTATTCGACATCCAACCAATTCATTCTATGCTGCTCTGAAATGAAAACAGATGCTTCTTGTAGAGCAGGGATGGGGGAAAGTGTTGCCCTGCAGATGACTCTGGACTACAGTGACCACTGGCTGTGTTGACCAGGGCTGATCCAAGATGGAATCTAACAACATCTGCAGGGTACAGGCTCCGCAGCCCTGTTATAGCCCCTAGTATCACAGTAACTTTTAATTTTTCTCTGCAGTTTTCACATATCATGTCTTATCCTGTGTTTGTCTCATTATTATTTTAGATCTACCATATTTGATATGCTCATTGAATCAAACCAATAAGCATTACATGTGCATATATATTCATTCCAGCTGTGGTACAAGTCCTTGTGAAAGCTAATTCAAAATGGTGGGGGGAAAGTTTGCTAAGGGCCTTTCTTGGTTTTAACTTCTTATCAACCCAGCAAAACATACTTTTACCTCTTGGTGCCACTGCTTTGTGCTTTTTCCTCTGGTCTGGTTATGTTTCCAAGCACTACAGACAAGACTGAAGGCATACATTTCATGCTGAGCAATATGATTTAATAGTTGTGATGACACAAATTCACTGCTGTGCTTTGCTTATTACTTTCTCTTCCCAATTTTCATCTTGAGTTTTATACAACAGGACCACCTTACTAAAATCATATCTTTTACTGGCAAGCAAGCCATGTGTACCTTCTGCCAAACCTCACTAAATAAAACAGCTGGAAAGTATTGAAGCAGAATACATGCATATATCATAATTTGCTACTAGCAATTGTGAGCACACTAACAGATAGAGTAGACCATAGCTAAAATAAATTAAAAAAATGCATTCTTCTGAAAGTTGGTCTTTACAGGTTCCAAGCTTAGCCTAGTTTATCAGTAATGTGGTTGCCTCTTAAAAATGAACCCACATGGATATAGCTGCAAGCGGAGTACAGTGGGTATAGTTGCAAGCTGTGTCAATCAGCTCTCCACAAGGAGGCACCAGTTTCAGCCATACTACAGCAATCTTTGGCATGTTGTTGTACTGTAACCTCAATCATCTGTTATTTACAACACTTGTTGGCATCTTTTTGGAATTCTTAGCACAAACCCTTCATATATTTAGGTTCCTGCTGCCCCCAGAACGGTTTAATGAGATTTTTTTGTGTGTGTAACCTACTTTTTCCATTCCATATGAGCACACTGCATTGTGCTGGACATTTGAGAAGGCAGGCGTATCAATCAGTAATGATGGCTGATTCACACAAGTTGACTTGGTGAATGGCTGCCCCCTTTTCTTTTGCATCCCAGATTGCAGAGTGCATGTGCCAAGCTCGTTGTGCAAGACAATTGTATTGAAATTTCATGCGAGCCTTTTCACCCAGGAGTATGTCTGCCTGCATTTTGCAGAGGATTTTGGGGTGCATTTGTGGGGAACTAGTGTGGTTTGTGGAGCTTACTGATAGCCCTGCATGAATTTAATGTGCTCCACAGAATTCAGCTTAACTGTTTCCCAATCACAACTATTCCCCATGCCGATGGGGCTTTGAGGAGCGACAGGGCCACTTCTGCATCCACAGCTGTACTGTTCACAATGAGCATTTTGGAAGGTTGGGGAGGATCTGGGTCTGATGCTGTATTGTTTTTAAATGCTGTATTGTTTTTAACACTTGATTGGGAGCTGCCCAGAGTGGTTGGGGAAACTCAGACAGATGGGCGGGGTATAAATTTTTTTTTTAATTATTATTATTATTATTATTATTATGATGATGATGCAGCTTGGGATCCAATGGATCCTGGGTTTATTAGCTGTTGCATAATATTATTTACAACATAACTGCCTCTCCTAATAAGACCAGCTAATAATAACATCAAGATTAATGGAATCTCTGTACTGTTATGCAGTATGTAATATATTCCAGGAATGCCTTTTGGTTGTGCCTTTAAACTCTTGATCCAGTGCCCATTGATATTTTAAATTGAATGTGCCCAGATGATTATGTTTCACTTCAGACTGATGCCATGTGGAATGATATCAAAATCAAGATGCTTACAAGATCTTTTCCTACTGAAGTATGGAAATTATATGCCACATTTTTAATATGAGCATGTGCACTCCTAGTGCTAAATTTTTTTTTGCTGTGTACTGTATAAGGCAATGAAAAAATCATTTAAAAAAATAATCTTCTCTGTCTGTTACTTCACTAACCTGTTGACCTGCTGGCTAGACTGTCAGTAGATTTAGTGAGGAATGATTAAAACACTGTATTTTATTTTTTTTCAAATTCTTAAAAATATATCATGATTATATTTTAATTACAGGGTTTCACAATTATTCTTTGTATACATGTATTTGTTCCATTTTGTAGAAGTGTAATAGAAATGCACAAATACACTACAGATAGACTACTTTTAACTGTCACTTGCTTTTGAGCAAGGCGTTCTGTCAGTTCTGTAAGTGAGCTATAAATCTCTAATAGAAGCCTTATCTGTTGTAAAGAGTAGAAATTGAGGAGATATTTGATTTTGTTTTGCATTTTAATGAGAAACTAATTCACACTTCTCAAACCATTCCCCCAAACCAAAATTACATTTGCACACACCCAAATTCTACAGTGAAGTTATCCAACCAATATAAATGTATTGGGGGCAATCTGCATAAAATTTGCATATATTAGGGGAAGAATATCCCAAAACGCTTTATATATGGGGAAATTGCTTGTAAAAATGTGTATATTAGTCAACAATGCATACGAACATGTGTTTAGTAGGATAAATTTACACGAAAAGGCAGATTTCCCCCCAAGAAAATTGGGGGGGGGGGAACCTGTGTGGAAATGTGCAGCAGTATATTTAAGACTAGAAAAATGAGAAACTTAGAGAAATGAAATTGACAAATTCTTTCATCCCTAGCAGAGGCATATGAAATCTATAGCCCTCCAGATGTTGTTTGACTTCAAATTCCATCCAACATGGCCAGATGTCAGGGATGTTGGGAGCTGGAGGACATCATCTTGAGGGCCACAGCTTTCCCATCCCTGAAGTAGAGCTCTGTATCTCAATCTCCATATCTTGGGGCAGAGAATTTCATAAATTAAATATGCATGACAGGGCCAGTACCAGACTGTGGGAGCATAATCTGGCTGTTGCTCCCTTGCTCCTCCTAGCTGTGGACAGCAGCACCCTTGTCTCGACCCATTATTAAATAACATAAACCATAAAAACCATAAAACATCGGGCACTGCAAATATGCTAAACCACGGTCGCGTCTCCTAAAAATTATTTGTTGCATACAATTGAATAGCAGGGGGCTCTCAGGTAGAATGTGCCTGCTTAAATGTCCGAATCACCTTTGCAACTGACCACTATTTTATCTAGTTCTTTTCTCCTGATCTTCTTAGCTGCCAACGCATATAGTGCTACTTTATAAGTTACGAAGTAATCAGTATCACTCAGCAGCCATTTCACCCTTTCCACCCTGTTCAAGTGTTTTCTGTTCGTAAACAGGGGTTTTATAAATTGGTCTCTTGGTTCTATATATAGCGGGCATTGCAATAAATAGTGGTACAGATCCTGAAGCAGAGGCTCCAATACTTTGGCCACCTCATGAGAAGAGAAGACTCCCTGGAAAAGACCCTGATGCTGGGAAAGATTGAGGGCACAAAGAGAAGGGGACGGCAGAGGACGAGATGGTTGGACAGTGTTCTCGAAGCTACCAGCATGACTTTGACCAAACTGTGGGAGGCAGTGGAAGACAGGAGTGCCTGGCGTGCTCTGATCCAAGGGGTCACAAAGAGTTGGACATGACTAAATGACTAAACAACAACAACAACAGGTCCTCTACACAAGGTTGCCCACACAGACAAAGTCTCTCCTTCTACTGTACTTTGCCATACCGCTGAGTGCATCAATTGGAATCGTAATTCTGTAAAAGCGATTCTTAGTGCAGCAAGTGGAAGCTTTGTCAGATATCTAGCTTGGATGTGCTGCATTTTGATAAGTGGGAACCATGATGAACTTTTGGTAGCGGCAATTGTGGTTAAATCCCTTTCATTATTAGATGGATAGATAGATAGATTTATATACAGCCGTTCATCTGAAGATCACAGCGTGGAAGCCACTGCCCACATTCCTTTTCCTCCTCTCCAACACCATGGTGATGATTCTTTGGTACCTTGACTCTGAGAAAGGACCACAGGCCCTTCATCAAAGCTAGACATTTGATCTTAGGGAGACAGTTAAAAGGCTGAACTGCTGCTTGATAGCTGTGATGGACTGGAGGGGCAGAACAAGTTGAAACTTAAACCTGGCAAAACAGAAGTACTGCTAGTGAGTAGACAGTATGTCTTATACAGCCTGATTGGAAGGGAGTTGGATTCCCTATGATTAGATGTGTAGTTTGGGGATGCTCCTTGATCCACCGCTCTTGCCAGATGTGCAGGTGGCAAGGGGTGCCTTTTCCCAGGTTTGGCTGGTTGGTCAAACACGACCATTGCCTGAGAAAGTCAGATCTTGCCATGGTCATTCCCTAGTGAGCCCTAGGGACTTCAGATTGGTCTATTATAATGCTTTGTATGTGAGGCCACCCTTGAAAAACTGTTTGGAAATTGCAGTCAGTAGGAAATGCTGGGATCAGAATGATAACGAGTACTAGGCAATTTGATTCCATCAACCTGGTTCTGCATCAGGCCCAGACCTTGGTAATATGGTGTCCCACCCCAGCCCTTGTGCTCCCTTCCCAAAGCCAGGTCGGCGAGGACTTTGGGAAGGAGGTGTGAGGGCTCTAGGACCCTGCCAGAGCCCCCATGCCTCCTTCTGGAAGCAAATGCTTACTAGGTTTTAGAAAAGAGATGGGAAGGCTAGGCGGGGGACGGACTGGTTGAGTTGCCCTAAATCTGCTTCTGTCTGCATATTCCACAGTGATAGTTGATTTGTTTACAGTCTCAATTCAAAGCACTAGTGTTAACTTTTAAAGCTTTACTTGTTTAAGGCATGGGTACCTTAAAGACTGGCTTCTTCTGTGTGTTGCTCCCTGCGTGCTCTGAGAGTCATCTATGGCCCCACTCCAGGTCTCTCAACTTCATGAGGAGAGGCTGGTGACATCAGAGTGGAGGGTTTTTTCTGTAGTGATGCTCCCCCTGGTAAGGAATGTCTTGCCAGATGAGTTGTAGGCCCCACCACTATTCTGTTTTATATGACTAGTAAAGAAACAACTTTTTTGATGGGCCTTCAGCTGACCCCCCCCCCCCCGTTTATTTTGGTTTTTATTTTGATGACTCCTTTGGAATTGTTAAGTTTTTTGGTTAATCAACTTGAATTTGTGCTTAGGCTTAGGTTCAGCTTGGAGTTTGTTGTTTGTTTTATATTGATCTATCATTTGTTTTGTCTGTCACCTTCAGTTTCCTTGGAAAATTAGGCAGTCTATAAGTTTCTTTTCAAAACTCATTTTTAAAAAAGTAAAAAGCTCTAAATGCTTGCCCTGACAGGGAGGGTGCTCCAACCCCTACCTCCATTTTGGCAGCTATTTTATGTACCTTTTCAAAGTCTTTTTGATATCATAGAATCATTGAGTTCCCTTGATCTGGACACGATGCTTCTGTTGATGCAGCCTAAAATAGCATTAGCTTTTTTTGCTGCTGCATTATACCATTGACTCATGATAAGCTTGTGGTCCACTAAGACCCCTAGATCCTTTTCACCTGTACTACTAGTAAGCAAGGTGTTCCCCATCTTATATTTGTGTAGCTGTTTCTCCCTGCCTAAGTTCAGAACCTCACATTTGCCCCTATTTAAACTCATTTTGTTAGCTTGGGCCCAGTGCCGCAATCTGTTAAGGTCATCTTGAATCCCGTTTCTGCCTTCTATGACATTAGCTACCTTTCCTAGGCCTGACATATGGAATGTTCCAAGTATGCCTGATATTTTATGTAGACTGACAATTGTGTAAGTTGATAAACATAGCAGAGTGGAGCTTGTCACGTAGGCATAGTGGTATCTGCTGAAATGGTACATTGGTAATGCAACAGCTGATAAGAAAGAATGAATGAAAACTGCAGGTGCGATACTGCAGCAGAATGTAACCAATCACAGTGTGCTGCGCCATAAGTTATCTCTCGAGTCTCCCACCATTTTTGGGTGGACTGGGGATCCTGCTGCAGCAGTAATAAATATTACCCTCCTGGGTGCTCTTCCTTTATGGATTGGTCTCAGTCTATTTGTAACAGTTGCATCTAAAAATGAACTTGGCAGTGTGGAGTTTTCCCACAACAGTGTCATGTGCAAGTTTGATGAGCATCTCCTCAATTCCTTTATGCAAGTCACTTATAAAGATGTTGAACAACAATGGGCCCAGGACAAAACCCTGTGGCACCCCACTTGCCACTTTTCCCCATGATTATCAGGAACCATTAGTAAGCACTCTTTAGGCATAGTCAACATATGACCTC
Source organism: Podarcis tiliguerta (assembly GCF_965153285.1). Classification (NCBI taxonomy): domain Eukaryota; kingdom Metazoa; phylum Chordata; class Lepidosauria; order Squamata; family Lacertidae; genus Podarcis; species Podarcis tiliguerta. Next base: position 54,678,816 of record NC_139543.1, on the reverse strand, counting down.
AAACAGCCTTCCCTCCCTCAAAGGATCATCTTGTAGGTCAGAGAAATAGGAAAACAGAAGCAAGGCCAGGTAGTAGAAAACAAGGCCGACTTTTTCTTTAGGGGTCTATTTGCAAAGAGTCCTTCTTGCCCCCACCATGCAAGGGAAGTGAGGGACCCTAGAACAAAAATAGGGAACAACTTCTAAAGACTTTAGAAATAGTCCAGCCCCTTACCCAAATAACACCCAAAATGTAATGCATGGAAATGGGTTGTACATGGAAATGCTCCATTATGTTTCTGCAACATATTTACAAGTCTGTCACTCAAAAATTTGAATAAGGCATGCTAATTGCTTTCCCAGGCTTGCTGGAGCCTTCTGTTGAATTGGTGAACACCTTGGGGTCAGAGCTAGTTGACAAAGATTGGCCCTTATTCAAATACATTATTCACTTTTGATGGGTCTTCCTGAGTGATTTGCAAGTGTAAAGCTTTGTTGTGGAGGAATGATGTTATCAAGAACTTCCTGCTACCTGTTCAGAGGGGTCTCAGAGTTAAACTGGAGGCTCACTCTTGCTCTGTGTATTTGCCTGGTTCATGTTTTATCTGTACAACTATTTCAAGGCACATTTATCTACATGTACCCCAATTTTGTGTAACAGGATCTTTTACTCCCAAAATGCATTACTGTTCTTATACAACTTATTTTGAGCAGCAACATGGTAAGTGAAGTTCATTTTCTTAGTTGGAGATGCTTCTAGAGTCTGCAGGATCCTTGTCTCTCTGGCTATTATGGAACCCAAGGTAAACCGGTTTAGATGGGTACCTAGTTACGCAAGCTTTACGCCAGAGGTTTTCCTCTTCCTATCACTTAATTTGGGCAAGACTTTCTCTTTTTAAAGGAAGCTTTCTTATCTTTAATAGCTTCCTTTACCCTGTTAGCCCACACACAGACATCCTATTAGAACTGTTTGCATCTTTCACAATTTTTGGTTCATATTTTATCTGAGCATTTGTCATAGTGGTTTTCAATAACCATCATCCTGACTTCCTGAAATGAAGCCATGTTTTGCTTTGAATCTCATTTAAGATTATAGTGCAACTGCAGACTAAGATACATTTGATAGTTTAAGAGAGATTTTCTGCACCACTTTTGATTTTCAGGCTACTCATATTTTGTTAAATCTATTCACAAGATCATTCACCAGAGTTCAAAGAAACATTGTCCAGTTTTGAAGTCACATTCTCTTGTGTTGTCTTGAGTGTGCAAGCAGAAGAAATCGGAACCATTTGCTTCTAGATTTATAGTGACTGATTTGTTATTACATCCCAACAAGGAAAATTGTGGTTAGTCTGAACTATGGTTTATTGAAATAAACCTATATCAAAGTATGATTTCTGAACCTGGCTTGTTCCAATAAACTAAAGTTTAAACTAACAGAGAAATCATGAAATGTTAATAACTAGTTCTGAGAGAACTTCATTCTTTATGAACAATTGGTTTTCTGAACTGCTGAGGAAACAGTGAAGCCCTCCTGTTCTCTATCACCTTCTGCCAACAATGACAACAACTTACTTATACCCTACCCATCTGACTGGGTTGCCCCAGGCACTCTGGGTGGCTTCCAATGTAATAAAAACACAGTAAAACCTCAAACATTAAAAATTTCCCAATATAGGACTGCCTTCAGATGTCTTTGGAAGGTTGTGTAGTTGTTTATTTGTTTGATGTCCGGTGGGAGGTTGTTCCACAGGCCAGGTGCCACTACCGAGAAGGCCCTCTGCCTGGCTCCCCGTAACTTCACTTCCCACAGTGAGGGAACCTCCAGAAGGGCTTGGAACTGAACCACAGTGTCTGGGTTGAATAATGGGGGTGGAGACTCTCCTTCAGGTATACTTTATGTATATTATTGAAACATCTATTTCTGGCAAGAAAAAAAAGAGGAAAAACCTGAAATCTGGGGAGGAAGAAATGCAGTGGTGGATTATCTGAGCCTTAAATTTTTACTTAATTTTGTGTGAAAATACATCCTGAGTCTTGAACAAAGGACATTATAAAATCATCGGGGAAGAAAGATTTTACATCCATGGAGCAGAAGCAGGGCAGAAGCAAATATAATTTTAGTGCTGCCAGCCTCAATCAGCCATAAGCAGATGTCTAGTCTAGTGTCTAGAAAGGCAGATAATTTAAGGAGCCTACGAAACAGATAATTAAAGCAAGGAGACCAATATACCCTACAGGGAGTGGCACATATCCCCCCACCTAGCATAATTGGAAATTCTGACCTGGGGAAAATATTTCTTCCACTTTACAATGAACAAATTGCTTTTATAGAATTGTCCAATGACGACTTCTTCTTCTGAGCTTTAAAAACAAGGCAGTAATTCTAGCACCTGCAAATACCTTGCTGAATGAGTGATGCACATGGCTTGCTCCTCCTAGATTCACTTCTTATAACGTACAGAACTGTGTAGATCATAGGTCAGTTTGGAAATCAACACATTAAGACTCAGTGACACATAAGCACTTTCCCATGTCTTTGAAGTGTAACATGAGAAATGCTTTTCACTAACTGGAGGCTTGCGTTCATTGTCTGATGTTACATTAAAGAATACACCCTCAGTCTTAATACAACTATGCAGTGACAGCCTGGTTTTACAGCACCATTTCTGCTCACTGCTGCCTTTGTGACCATGGTTTTGAGGCATCTGATCAAGGCCTGTATTTTAAAATGAGCTTAAAAATATATTTGCAAATGTTTGTATGTTTCATGCCAGGCAGAAAAGCAGCTGGCTAAGTACTTTGGCAGTTGTTTATCCTCCTGAACAGGGCCCCCCCTGATTTACAGAATACAATCAAGCTGCAAAAACACTAATTAAGAGTTGGTAAATAGTAAGATTTATTGTTTAACAGAAAATAATACCATTTGCCTCCTGTCAGACTCTAGTCATATTTTCCTAAGATTAAAGGGCAAAGAGCTAATGGGAAAAGCAGCTGGCTGGGAAAGGGGGGGGTGTAAATTGAAGAGGCTTCTTTGAAGCTGTTTTTTCTGAGTTCCTTTTTTCTTTGCAAAGGCCAGTTTTGCATTAATATATTCCCTCCCCCTTCCAAGTAATATTCCATACAGATTTTAATGCAATCATCATGGTTCAAATCAATACAGTTTGCACTATGAGAGAAAAGTGAAAGTAATTTACAAGAGGACTCCAGCTTCCTACAGGAAGATTGAAAAAGGCATTTTCTGTTCCTGCATACTGTAATTTATTTTGGGGGAGCAAGAACAGTTTAATTCATGCTAGTAGCAAATACTGCTGCATTAACATAGTGTTATCAGCAGTGTAACAAACAGTGCCTGAGCAATGAGGTCAGCTTCTGAGGCACTCAGTATGTCACTGTACTTCTCTGTTGTTGCACAAAGCTAACGAAATGCCCTTCCAGAGAAGTTCTGTATGGCCCCAGCTATATTTGCTTTTGGGTGGACATATCTCTAGGAGGCTTTATGTGCTACATTTTAATAACAGTCTGCTGGAGGCTATTTTTTATATTTTGAATTCCTGACTTGTTGCTGATGGCTCCTAAATTGTTTGTTTTAATATTTGTAATTGTTCTATTGTTGATGAGGTTTATATTGTTACGTGCTTTGAGTATTTTTTAAAAAAACAAATAAGTGTGACAAGTGGTCAGGCATATATCCAAACAACAGAGATTTGTCCAGATGAACAAGCTTGCACTCACATCTGCAAGATGTGTTGATGGTCGCAAGTTTGGGTCTTGGGGGAAAAGATGAAACAGCTATGAGCTGTGATTTGTCAATAGAACCTCAATGTATGGAGGTTGTGTGTGTGTGTGTGTGTGTGTGTGTGTGTGTAAGAATGTAAGATGCAGGGGACAAACAAGGGATGAAGGATATACCTTTCATGACCTCCTTGTAGCGCCCAGAGATATTGTCCAGAATGCTAGACCAGATGGACCTTTGATTGAGCACCACCCTCTCTAATAACAAACATAGGTGGTTGAGTGCTGACGGGATTTTAGCCAAAATAGGGCCACTGAGAAACAAATGGGAGGTCTCTGGATGCTGTAGTGGACTCCGAAAGTTTGCAGAAATACAAAATGTTTGTTAAACCTCACAAAGGGAATGCTCCTCCCAAAACAGCCCAGTGCAGTCTGAGCATGCTTAGTAGCCTCTAGGACAGGCTTCCTCAACCTTGGCCCTCCAGATGTTTTTGGCCTATAACTCCCATGATCCCTAGCTAGCAGGACCAGTGGTCAGGGATGATGGGAATTGTAGTCTCAAAACATCTGGAGAGAACCCGAGTACAGACTTAATATCACAAAATACACAGCAAAGATAATCCTGGAAATATAGGCTGTAAACCCTTTAAAATGTGCCCTTCCAGTGAGTCCCAAAATATCCATTTTAAAATCTCTTTCCAAGCTATGCTACATACTAGTTTCAGAATCCATGCTGGTCTTAAACAAAATAAGGCTTTTTAAAATGTTGCTCAGAACTCCTGTCATAGTGAAATCCACATTTGGGGGGGGGGGGAGACAGAGAGAGAGAGAACAAAGGCTTGGTAATCCAATTCTTCTCAAGCTGAAGGGTGATGACATAGGCTAAGCCTGGCAGGACAGTTTACTCTATGTTTTTAACCCCTTCATGCACTAATTAGATTAATACATGCTAGAGCTATATGAGGCTTGCACCCTACAAAACCAACACTATAATATGGCTCCATATAGGGTAGATAGAAAAGCATACAGCATTTTAAAGCTTAATATTTTGCTGACAGTAAAATGAAAGCATATCCATTTCTCAGATAATACACATTATTTATATAGGCGGCTTTAATGCTTTTGTGTCTTATGGTCATAAGGACAGAGAACACCTTGTGATAACCAGGAAATAAATGGTTACATTGCTGGAGCCAGAAATAAAAAGAATGAAAACATTCTGAAGCCATTAATAGGTGACAGGGTTAAATTAAAACCTAATGTTAACAGATGCATCTTTGCTGAGTTTTATTTTCCTATACTAGACTCAAACCCATTTAACACAGGACAGAATATTTCAAAGGGCAAGGAGTTTTGAAATGACTTGAGCTCTATTTAAAAGATTGAAATGAGAGGATGATAATATATGTAGAACTAAATAATATTAGGGGTGGTGTCTGCTAACTTGGTATAATGCAGGAACCCCACCTTCCCTTACTTTTGCTCTCATTTAATATAGCTAAGACGTATAAAATAATTTCTTCCCACATGGAACAGGGTTTTTAAAAAAACATTTCTTATATAATAGTTATTATTAACATTCATCATTTATCTAGAATATTAAATTTGTAAACTTCCCAAATTCATAACTTTTTCTAAAAGTACTGGAGCTTGCATAGGATTTCAACCTTGATTTTTTCCCCTAGCAATAAAGTACACTGACCAACTCTGCTTTGTTTGGTCAAAAAACACTGTAAAGCTCAGTATGAAAAATCCAGGGGGTATGTAACCTTTTGGAATCATGATCATGACTAGAATAGTTCCCCTTTAAAGTCACCCCCAAAAAATAAATTCTGTTTTTGGAAACATGCTTTCTCCCCATTGTGACTTCATCTGTTCAGCACTGAGTTCACTTGATCAAATTATCTTAATCTCTATTTTTTCTACCCTACCTTTCTGCACAGTATTTCAAGGTAGCTAATAATTCTATAATAATACAGCTTCTTAATTATATATTACATTACTCAAAGAATAACTCCCAAGCTCTGCCCAGCATTTCAGAGCATTTTGCAATTCAACTGTGTCAGTAAAATAACGCCACACATTGTGGCATGTAAAAACCTTCCTGCTGAAGGTAATTTTTCTCAAGGTCATAAATATATTGCCATTGTCTGGCCCAAATACAAAATTTGCTTATTTCTGTGTGCCACTGGAGGGCAGTGTGGATCTCTAGGAAGAGTAAGGAATTGGAGGCAGCTTGGGTATGAAATAAGATGGAAAGGAAAGGGAAAGGGAAAAGGGAAAGGACACACTGAGTCACTAAAACCTATGTATAGTTAACCCTGGCCCATTAGGTATGCAGCAGGCGTATCTTTGCTGACATTCCGATTTCAAGTTACAGTTGTGTGAAATAGATGTAATGAGTGCTTTGCCACAAGCTGGGATTTTTGCATGCAGTCAACCCTGAAATGAGCTGAGGAATGACATGCTGAATAGCATCTTACGGTTTTGTCACATTTGAAATCTCATCTGAGAGAAGAAAACAGTCAGCCATGCACTTTAAGGCTGACATGAATCAGTGCTCAGTAACTTGACCAGGGGATGAAAAAAGAGTTTCACTATCTTCTGTGCCTTAGTAGTGCTTTAATCACATCCAAAACAAATATATCTGTGACAATGCTTCCTTGTTTATTGTGGGTTCAGTGCTCCTCAGGCATGGAAGTTTCATGCACCATTGTTGTTGGCATCAAAAAATAAATTTTAAAAATCCACATTTCATATGTATTTACCCTTTCTACAGAAAACCCAATTGCTGCTGCTGTTTTTAATCTGTTGCCAATAACTCACCAGAATTATTAAGTCTCTGTCTGGAATATGAGTGGGCAACCTTTCGCCTTCCCAATGTTGCTTAATGGCAACTCCCATCAGCCCCAGCAAGCATGGCCAATAGCCAGGGATGGAGTTGGTAGTGAGGCCTGTATTTTAAAATGAGCTTAAAGATATATTTGCAAATGTTTGTATGTTTCATGCCAGGCAGAAAAGCAGCTGGCTAAGTACTTTGGCAGTTGTTTATCCTCCTGAACAGGGCCCCCCCTGATTTACAGAATACAATCAAGCTGCAAAAACACTAATTAAGAGTTGGTAAATAGTAAGATTTATTGTTTAACAGAAAATAATACCATTTGCCTCCTGTCAGACTCTAGTCATATTTTCCTAAGATTAAAGGGCAAAGAGCTAATGGGAAAAGCAGCTGGCTGGGAAAGGGGGGGGTGTAAATTGAAGAGGCTTCTTTGAAGCTGTTTTTTCTGAGTTCCTTTTTTCTTTGCAAAGGCCAGTTTTGCATTAATATATTCCCTCCCCCTTCCAAGTAATATTCCATACAGATTTTAATGCAATCATCATGGTTCAAATCAATACAGTTTGCACTATGAGAGAAAAGTGAAAGTAATTTACAAGAGGACTCCAGCTTCCTACAGGAAGATTGAAAAAGGCATTTTCTGTTCCTGCATACTGTAATTTATTTTGGGGGAGCAAGAACAGTTTAATTCATGCTAGTAGCAAATACTGCTGCATTAACATAGTGTTATCAGCAGTGTAACAAACAGTGCCTGAGCAATGAGGTCAGCTTCTGAGGCACTCAGTATGTCACTGTACTTCTCTGTTGTTGCACAAAGCTAACGAAATGCCCTTCCAGAGAAGTTCTGTATGGCCCCAGCTATATTTGCTTTTGGGTGGACATATCTCTAGGAGGCTTTATGTGCTACATTTTAATAACAGTCTGCTGGAGGCTATTTTTTATATTTTGAATTCCTGACTTGTTGCTGATGGCTCCTAAATTGTTTGTTTTAATATTTGTAATTGTTCTATTGTTGATGAGGTTTATATTGTTACGTGCTTTGAGTATTTTTTAAAAAAACAAATAAGTGTGACAAGTGGTCAGGCATATATCCAAACAACAGAGATTTGTCCAGATGAACAAGCTTGCACTCACATCTGCAAGATGTGTTGATGGTCGCAAGTTTGGGTCTTGGGGGAAAAGATGAAACAGCTATGAGCTGTGATTTGTCAATAGAACCTCAATGTATGGAGGTTGTGTGTGTGTGTGTGTGTGTGTGTGTGTAAGAATGTAAGATGCAGGGGACAAACAAGGGATGAAGGATATACCTTTCATGACCTCCTTGTAGCGCCCAGAGATATTGTCCAGAATGCTAGACCAGATGGACCTTTGATTGAGCACCACCCTCTCTAATAACAAACATAGGTGGTTGAGTGCTGACGGGATTTTAGCCAAAATAGGGCCACTGAGAAACAAATGGGAGGTCTCTGGATGCTGTAGTGGACTCCGAAAGTTTGCAGAAATACAAAATGTTTGTTAAACCTCACAAAGGGAATGCTCCTCCCAAAACAGCCCAGTGCAGTCTGAGCATGCTTAGTAGCCTCTAGGACAGGCTTCCTCAACCTTGGCCCTCCAGATGTTTTTGGCCTATAACTCCCATGATCCCTAGCTAGCAGGACCAGTGGTCAGGGATGATGGGAATTGTAGTCTCAAAACATCTGGAGAGAACCCGAGTACAGACTTAATATCACAAAATACACAGCAAAGATAATCCTGGAAATATAGGCTGTAAACCCTTTAAAATGTGCCCTTCCAGTGAGTCCCAAAATATCCATTTTAAAATCTCTTTCCAAGCTATGCTACATACTAGTTTCAGAATCCATGCTGGTCTTAAACAAAATAAGGCTTTTTAAAATGTTGCTCAGAACTCCTGTCATAGTGAAATCCACATTTGGGGGGGGGGGGGAGACAGAGAGAGAGAGAACAAAGGCTTGGTAATCCAATTCTTCTCAAGCTGAAGGGTGATGACATAGGCTAAGCCTGGCAGGACAGTTTACTCTATGTTTTTAACCCCTTCATGCACTAATTAGATTAATACATGCTAGAGCTATATGAGGCTTGCACCCTACAAAACCAACACTATAATATGGCTCCATATAGGGTAGATAGAAAAGCATACAGCATTTTAAAGCTTAATATTTTGCTGACAGTAAAATGAAAGCATATCCATTTCTCAGATAATACACATTATTTATATAGGCGGCTTTAATGCTTTTGTGTCTTATGGTCATAAGGACAGAGAACACCTTGTGATAACCAGGAAATAAATGGTTACATTGCTGGAGCCAGAAATAAAAAGAATGAAAACATTCTGAAGCCATTAATAGGTGACAGGGTTAAATTAAAACCTAATGTTAACAGATGCATCTTTGCTGAGTTTTATTTTCCTATACTAGACTCAAACCCATTTAACACAGGACAGAATATTTCAAAGGGCAAGGAGTTTTGAAATGACTTGAGCTCTATTTAAAAGATTGAAATGAGAGGATGATAATATATGTAGAACTAAATAATATTAGGGGTGGTGTCTGCTAACTTGGTATAATGCAGGAACCCCACCTTCCCTTACTTTTGCTCTCATTTAATATAGCTAAGACGTATAAAATAATTTCTTCCCACATGGAACAGGGTTTTTAAAAAAACATTTCTTATATAATAGTTATTATTAACATTCATCATTTATCTAGAATATTAAATTTGTAAACTTCCCAAATTCATAACTTTTTCTAAAAGTACTGGAGCTTGCATAGGATTTCAACCTTGATTTTTTCCCCTAGCAATAAAGTACACTGACCAACTCTGCTTTGTTTGGTCAAAAAACACTGTAAAGCTCAGTATGAAAAATCCAGGGGGTATGTAACCTTTTGGAATCATGATCATGACTAGAATAGTTCCCCTTTAAAGTCACCCCCAAAAAATAAATTCTGTTTTTGGAAACATGCTTTCTCCCCATTGTGACTTCATCTGTTCAGCACTGAGTTCACTTGATCAAATTATCTTAATCTCTATTTTTTCTACCCTACCTTTCTGCACAGTATTTCAAGGTAGCTAATAATTCTATAATAATACAGCTTCTTAATTATATATTACATTACTCAAAGAATAACTCCCAAGCTCTGCCCAGCATTTCAGAGCATTTTGCAATTCAACTGTGTCAGTAAAATAACGCCACACATTGTGGCATGTAAAAACCTTCCTGCTGAAGGTAATTTTTCTCAAGGTCATAAATATATTGCCATTGTCTGGCCCAAATACAAAATTTGCTTATTTCTGTGTGCCACTGGAGGGCAGTGTGGATCTCTAGGAAGAGTAAGGAATTGGAGGCAGCTTGGGTATGAAATAAGATGGAAAGGAAAGGGAAAGGGAAAAGGGAAAGGACACACTGAGTCACTAAAACCTATGTATAGTTAACCCTGGCCCATTAGGTATGCAGCAGGCGTATCTTTGCTGACATTCCGATTTCAAGTTACAGTTGTGTGAAATAGATGTAATGAGTGCTTTGCCACAAGCTGGGATTTTTGCATGCAGTCAACCCTGAAATGAGCTGAGGAATGACATGCTGAATAGCATCTTACGGTTTTGTCACATTTGAAATCTCATCTGAGAGAAGAAAACAGTCAGCCATGCACTTTAAGGCTGACATGAATCAGTGCTCAGTAACTTGACCAGGGGATGAAAAAAGAGTTTCACTATCTTCTGTGCCTTAGTAGTGCTTTAATCACATCCAAAACAAATATATCTGTGACAATGCTTCCTTGTTTATTGTGGGTTCAGTGCTCCTCAGGCATGGAAGTTTCATGCACCATTGTTGTTGGCATCAAAAAATAAATTTTAAAAATCCACATTTCATATGTATTTACCCTTTCTACAGAAAACCCAATTGCTGCTGCTGTTTTTAATCTGTTGCCAATAACTCACCAGAATTATTAAGTCTCTGTCTGGAATATGAGTGGGCAACCTTTCGCCTTCCCAATGTTGCTTAATGGCAACTCCCATCAGCCCCAGCAAGCATGGCCAATAGCCAGGGATGGAGTTGGTAGTGAGGCCTGTATTTTAAAATGAGCTTAAAGATATATTTGCAAATGTTTGTATGTTTCATGCCAGGCAGAAAAGCAGCTGGCTAAGTACTTTGGCAGTTGTTTATCCCCCTGATTTATAGCAGTACCTCAAAGTTGTAAAAGGAAATTACAGGCTGGGAGCAAAGGTCATGCTGACCATACAAATTACAGAATACAATCAAGCTGCAAAAACACTAATTAAGAGTTGGTAAATAGTAAGATTTATTGTTTAACAGAAGACTCAAGCAATATTTTCCTAAGGTTAAAGGGCAAGAGCTAATGGGAACAGCAGCTGGCTGGGGAAAGGGAGTTGTAAATTGAAGAGGTTGCTTTTGAAACTGTTTTTACTAAGTTCCTTTTCTTCTAAAAATCTATCTATGTTATGTATGAAATATATTGGCGTAATGTAATTATGCAAAGGGTTTAGAAAGTAAGAAATGTTAGATTCTTATGTTAGATTCTTATTTCATTGATGGTGTGTGAGAAGGTGAACCCAAGATCTCTGTTACCATGAGCCATTTGTTTCAGCCATCTGTTTTGGAGTGGCAATAGGGCAATAATAGGGCAATAGGGCAAAAGGTGATCTGGTAATTAAGGTGCCTGGTCGAGGCAAATGTAAGCTATATGGCTACTTGTCTGCCATTTATGGATAGAAGGAAATATAGCTCTTTGTCTCCCATAAAAGGTAATAGGAAATGGGTGTATCTTTTATGATTGGTTCTAGCAAACAGCCAATAGGAATTTCAACCAGGCTGATTGGACTGATTGGAAAGAGGCAGCCAAAGGAGGAGCGAGGGGGCTGGGCTGAGGAAATATAAGTGCTGGCCATCAGGACTGGAGTGGGCAGAGCTTTGGTAACCATATACCACTGTGCCTATCATTTATTTGTCTGACAAATAAATTATTATTTTAATTTCTCTATTGCTGCGTTGAATATTTCATTCCAGCTAAGCATTGACCACAAGTAGGGTGCTACATTTGTTCAGAAACATCTGAATGGCCATAGGTTCACCACACATGGTAGTCTAGAAGCACCTTCTATTTTGAAGGGATCTCCTAGGGACATATTGAGAATGTTACTATTTTTTTTTTGTTTGGGTAGGTTCTCAAGGATTTTTAGCCTCTTTATAGCACCTAGTGAGAATAAAGGGAGATAATCTATAATTCATAGGCTACGTGACTCTTGCGTTTAATTTTTGTACAGTACTTGGAAATTCGTATTTGAATATTTTAAAAGACTTAATTATGGCCATGTGCATACACTTTCCTGATAGGTGTATAGAATCCAAAAAATAGACTTGCACAACACATTCTCATGTTGTTTTTATGTGTATTTCCGTAATAGGGACCTGCTTCATAACACAACACTATTAACAAAATATTTAATTATATGGATTCAGACTTAGCCCCTGCTCCCCTCAGCTATATGAAGAACTGCTGTTGTTCATCATATTATTAACAGGCAGTAGTGTTCCTGTCAGATTTTGCAGGGATACCAGTAACCTTTTACCAAGTGGTAAATTGGCATTTGTGAAAGAACCTGTAATGATTTTCACAGTTTATTCCGACCAGCTCTTAAACAGAGCACGAATTCCTCACTAAATCTCTTCCACCACCTGCCTTGTCTGTTTATAGCTTACTAACCCCTTGTGTCATCTCTTTGTATATATGTCTAATTTATCAGTTTCTTGTAGATTGTCAGCAGCCTGCTGCCTCCATACCGCCACACGGCTCACAACTAGCCAGGAGGCAAGACTGCCAGACTGTCAGGTAATACTTGGCTAACTCTTCTCTCTTCTCCTCTTGCTCTTCACTGCATGCTGTGGTCAGTCTTCCACGGACAACAGCCAAGCTTCCCACCCCACGTCTCTTCTATGCAGCTGTCACTCCTGACCCCACCTCCATTCCATCCTTCCACTTCTTCATTTCTACATGGCTTGTGTTTTTTTTAAAAAAAAGAAAAGAAAAATCAAATATATATTTGATTTTTTGCATTTGTATGTGCAATACCAGCTGAGAGTCTAGCTAAAGCCTAGCAGAGGAAAGCAAGAAGACTGCTGTTGTGATCCGCAGCAAGGACAATGTGTTTTAGGACAAATTATCAGCATCCTTGAAATGTCCCTCAAAGCAGAACAATTCAGGGATGTCTCATGCACTCAGTTACACTAAAAGCTCTTGATTAACATCACCATTCATTTCATAAGCAACCTTTCAGAGAGAGTCTGGGCTTGTTACTGAGTAACAGTTAATGACAAAAACATGGAAGGAGAAGTTCCTGAGACAGCCTGACTTAATTTTATTAAATGACAACCCAGCCATAAGGCATTTTTTGGCCACTCAACAAAGTTCTGTTTCTTTGCTGAGAAAAGGGTGTTACAATCTAAAATCTTTAATAAATAGATTATTTTTTATTTTGTTAACACAGTCCATGAGTAATGTGCTGCTGCCTTGCTATGATGGGCTAGGGTTTGGATTTCTTATGAATTGCAAAATAATTAATTAATGCTGGGTGTGTATGCTCATTGGGAGCCATTTCAGTCACAATGGGAGATTACTGGCCAAATTATAGGTGCTGTTTTGCAGTTGCCTGGCCTCTCACAAGACCTCTTTTCAGTGGTTACAATTTAGGACCCACAACTTCTGAAATGTTCAGAAAATAATGTAACTTGATTTCACTTTTCTCATCAAGTAAAATTGTGTAACTGGCAAAGACAGCCTTGTGCCCTTCTCTGGAACCACCAACAAAAAACTAACATCACAGGCTTCAGCCAGTTGGGTAATAGATGTAGTGAAATTAAGAAAAATTGATGCACTCTTATAAAAACACTAGAACTGCCACTAGAAAGCTTAGCTAATTCATTTTTTTAGTGTTAATTGGTTCATTGACTCTACAATCCATAGTTGGTCAGCTCAGAGTAAGATCTTCTTCATCCATGATCTGATTGTAGAAGCCAGTTTGGTCTGTTTCACGGAAACCTGGGTGGATGAGCAGTGGGGAGTTGGTCTCACCCAGCTGTGCCCACCTAGGTACTCAGTGCAGCATCAACGCAGACCTGAGGATCAGGGAGGGGGAGTTGCTGTGGTCTATAGAAATTCTCTTTCTCTCTAGGCTCTCTGTCCAGCCTCACTGCCCAGCAGTCTCGCTGACAGAGCTGGTCTCAGAGGCAGTGTTGAGGACTCCCAGACTGCTGTTTTGGGGGGACTCCAACATCCATGCTGAGGCAACTGGCTCTGGGGTGGCTCAGGACTTCATGACTGCCATGATGACCATGGGGCTGTCCCAGCATGTCATCATCCCAACACACGTGGCAGGCCACACTCTGAACCTTGTTTTCACAACTGGACAGGAAGAGGGTGATCAGAAAGTAGAGAATATTTACATCAATCTCTTGCCATAATCAAATCACTTGCTGTTGAGATTTATGATTTTAGCACCTTCTTCCCAATGCTGAAGCGGGGGACCTATAAGGATGGTCTGCTGCTGGAGGCTGATGGAACCAATGGGCTTCCAGGTAGCTCTGGGGAGTTTTCTGGCTGCTATGACTGTCACTCCTGTTGAAGCCCTGACTGACCTCTGGAACATCCAAATGGCTAGGGCCGTTGATATGATCGGCCCGAACGACCTCTCCCACTTTGCTGAGCCTGCTTGGCTCCTTGGTATACTCCAGAGCTTAGCGCGAGGAAATAAGCTGGGAGATGGTCTGAACATATGAGTGGAGAAAAACTCCAGTCAAATGCAATGCTGAAGGCTCATCATCAAGCCTTCCTTGTGGCAGTAAAAGCAGCATGGAAGTCATGCATTGCATCTTTGTGTTGTCCAGCAGAGCTTTTCTGTGGGGGGTAATAATAATAATAATTACTATTTATACCCTGCCCATCTGGCTGGGTCCCCCCAGCAACTCTGGGCAGCTTCCAACAAAACACTAAAATACAATAACCTATTAAACATTAAAAGCTTCCCTAAACAGGTCTGCCTTTAGATGTCTTCTAAAAGTTTGGTAGTTATTTTTCTCTTTGACATCTGGTGGGAGGGCGTTCCACAGGGCGGGCGCCACTACCGAAAAGGCCCTCTGCCTGGTTCCCTGTAACTTACCGTATTTTTCGCTCTATAACACGCACCAGACCATAACACGCACGTAGTTTTTAGAGGAAAACAAGAAAAAAAATATTCTAAACGAAATAGTGGATATACGATTTTTGTGGTTCATGCTGTGGCCACAGACATGTGATCTGACAGTGAGTTTGGAGTAGCCCAATGCAAAAATCCTGAGTATCCATGTGGATCCATGCTTTGTAACCACGGAGGAGGGAAGGAAGGGGAACCATGGATCCTCTGCTCACGACTGCAGCAGATCCCCCCGCCACCCGCAGCCATTCGCTCCATAACACGCACAGACATTTCCCCTTACTTTCTAGGGGGGGAAAAGTGAGTGTTATGGTGCAAAAGATACGGTAGCTTCTCGCAGCGAGGGAACCAACAGCAGGCCCTCAGCACTGGACCTCAGTGTCCGGGCAGAATGATGGAGGTGGAGACGCTCCTTCAGGTATACTGGACCGAGGCCGTTTAGGGCTTTAAAGGTCATGGGGTATGGGGTCGTTTACATTCTGGCCCCAAAGAGGTGACAGAATGAGCAGTAACTTGCTGTGACTTGTTTGTAAAGCATTTAGAGGATAAAATTGCTTGCACCTACTGTGACATTAACTTCACCTGTTTAGAGGTGTCCAGAGCCCTGTCTAGTTTTGTTACGTTGGAGCAGTTTCAGTTGGGAAGGCTCCCTGTTTGTGAAATACTCTCCCCAGGGAGGCTTCCTGACACCTTCGTTACATACCTTTAAAAAGCATTATTTTTCTTCCAGGCCTTTGGCTAATTAAACAATCTATGGCCTTTTAAACTGTGCAGGACGGAGGGCAGTTATTGTTTTTGTTTGGTACTATGTTATGTATTTTTGTGTTCTTATATTGCAAGCTACCCTGTGAGCCTTGCATGAAGAGTGGTATATAAATGTAATAAATATTACTCTGACCTTTAAAACTTAAGATAATGTGTTTTCTGGATCCATCCTGTGACTGCAATTTATATTAACTGCTTTTAATGTTGAATTTTAAATTGTTGTAACCCACCTGGCACCTGCTGGTAACAGATGATGATGTTGATGATAATCGGCATAGCAAGAGTGCACAGAGACTTGGTGATATATTAATCATTTCCCCCCTTTTTTATTTTCAGTCCTGATGTAGCTCTTCCAGAAGAACAGCCACATTCCAGCTCTCAGTGTGCTCCCATCAGCTGTCTACCTAAGCCTCCTCCTTAAGCCTAATCTTCATATGCAACCTAAGAGTCGGGGGGCAGGGAAGCCCCCACAAAGAAACTGAGTCGGGGTTCTCACAGCAAAGGTACAGTTTGCGCCGAAGGAACCATTAGGCATTGCTGCCTTTTTGCTGCATTGATGAGTCCGGACACATATCTATGGTCTTAAAACAACTGAGGATGTATGGAAGAGCACAAAGTACAGTGCCCGAACTGTTCAAGAAGATCATTTAAGGTTCCTCTGGTTACATCCAGATAATCATGGCTACAGTTTGGATGTCAAAATATGTTTGTCCCAGCCATTTGGCTTGTACTGCTGATATGCTGGGAAGTTAAAACTACTGAAACAAAACAAAGAAAATGTGTTACAAAACCTGATTTTGACAGTTGAGCCACAGCCACAACTCTAGTTTTTCTTTATGTGGATTAAAGGGTGTTAAATATCTTTGTTTTCATTTTATCATATTTGCACCATGAGTTTATTAGAAATACAGTCCATGCCGTGTGAATGTTTTTCTTCTGGGTTGTTTTTGTTTTTTTTAAGTGACGCAGAAATAGTTTACCTAGGGAATGATTCCCCCCAGTTAGGGTTTTTGTTTTGTAACTGAGGATTGTTCACTTGGCCAAAGTGTGTGGCCTGGTGTTCTCTTTTTCTTAATTGCACAAAAAATGTTGAAAGTGTGTTGAATTGGAATGTGAACTTTGGGGGCATTGCAGAAAAAGCTGGATGTGCCTAAATCCTGTTGAAATAAATAGGCACACGGTGAAGCACTTGAAACCCACCAACATCGACAGAATTCAGGCATGTCTAACTTTTCCTGTATTGTGCCCATTGACTTGTACTTTTCTGCTGCACTGGTATTGTTTACGCACTTATTTTATAACTAATATGATATTAGCTGCTGGTTGTTGTTTTAATATTTCACTAGGATCTGATTAAGCCGAAAATGGGTTTTAGTGAACAGTGCATTTAATAATTGTTTCCCTGTGGTTAACTTTTGTGTTTTGGGGAGGTGCTTGTTTTGTTTTAGGGACTTCCCTCCCTCCTTTTTTGCATTTCAGATAAGCTGATGACTTGGTGCTGCTCATTTTTCTGTTTGGTATCTGGACAAAAAAGAAAATGAAAAAAGGAAATGAACTTGAAGTAAACATGCTGTGTTATATTATAACTGAAATGTTCAGGATGTTCTTCACCTGCTGCTCCCAAGTTCAGTGTTAACCAGGTTAAAGCCTTCCCTTGGCAAAAGAAAGTCAAGGAAAAAAGAAGAGGTAACAAAATGTAACAAAAAATAGTACATTTCCAGCTGCACTGGGTGGTGAATTTAGCTGTGCAGGTAGGATTGATGTCTTGGACTGAAGATAATTGTTTTAAATTATTGCTCGAGTGCATTTTTTTCCTTGCCAAAATCCCCAGCTACTATAAAGATCTATCTCATTGTCAGTTTGATGACAAATACTCAGGTGACACACAGGAAGCAGATTCTGTTCCTGCACTGCACAGCGTTCCCACTCTAAGAATCTCTCCTTTAACAAATGTTTTGAGGAGCAGTGAGTATAGAAGAAAACCAAGAATATTCAGATTTATTTTGCACATTGCCTGGCAGCGAGTCAGACTGCTGACTAGGCTTAGAGTCATCACTTTTATCCGTCTGTTGCATTCCCCAGATACAATTCTACCCATCCGTGCTAATTAGCAGAATTCTTGCTCTCAAACAGGTAGCCTTAATACATTTTAAATAAGGCCTGGGCAGATTCACGTCTCTTTGTCTTTCCTACTTGTGCAGTGTTCATATGATCCACAAGGCCGAAATGTGAAGATGTCCTGAACCATGCGGCAGCCTTGACATAAATCAAAGGCAGCTGGGATAATTTGGCCTAAGCCATCTGAATTTGAGAGAAAGAAAATGATACATTACCAAAAAGAAAAATAAAGGGAGGACTTTAAGCCAAGGATAGGCTAGATGGCCAATCATTGTGCCTAACAATCATTACAAAACCAGTAACCAAGGTGCTAAAAAACAGAATAGTCCTAAACAGCAATTCCTGTAATAGAATCACAACAGAACAGCTGAGCTTTTGTAATGGATTAGAGATTCAGAGTCAGAGGTAAAAAGTAATTTAGCAGTGGAATCCACAAGCCACTTGAAAGCAACATATTTTGATCCTTAAGGGCAAATATGTGGTACTGTGGGGACTTAATTAAATAGAAACGCATTGGCTTTAAATGGCTTGTGACTGATAGTCAAACTCGTGTGTAAGTCTGCTGTTAGAAACCTAACAGTGCTTTGTACTCGTTTATCCTTTTTGTTTCCATGTTCCTTATCTTGTGAGATGTTTAACATTTTAATGCTGTATCTTATCCTCATATTCTTATGTAACAAGTGAATGTCTTCAATTCTTTCATGTAAACAGCATCTAGGGCTGCCACCTCTAGCTTTAGATGGGGTTCTTTCATCAAATAAAATTTAAAAACCTTATAAGTGGGGTGAAGGGAAACAAGGAGCCTTGTGACAACTTAAGAGACCCAACACATTTATTTTGGTGAAAGCTTACACCAAATGTTGCACCACAATGAACGTGCTTGCCTTTAAGGTTCTATGCGACTTTCTGCTGTTTTGCTGCAACATGGACTTAACACAGCTAACCTTCTTAAAGCTATTGCACAGGGGTCTGTGATTAAACTAAGTACCTACTAGTCTACTGACACGGGAATCCCGTTGAGGGGTAGAGGTGGCAACCTTGTTGGCATAATTTTGGCAAACACTGAAATGAGCCCTTACGTGGAGTTTGTTTTGTTTTTAAATTGGGTATGATCTACTCTAAATTATGCATGATGATTTCAGACAGAAAGAGAGAGCTAAGCACATGCTTAAATCTCATTCACTGAAATCGATATGCCTTAAAAATGCTTAACATTGGTTGGAACATGCTCTTTATATCCAATTTATTTTATTAAGGATATGTTTCAGCTAGGCCAATGTACTCCTCAGAATACTGGGGCTTGTTCAGATATGAAAACATGAGCATTGCTGTTTAAGCAGCACTACTGCAACTGCCTCTTATTCTTACCAAACATCTTTTAGAACTACAAAGATATTCTTATTAAAATTATTCCAATGAAGTACATTAATGGCTGCAATCCTATGCATACTTACCAGGAAATAAGCCCTACTGAACAAAGAGAGACTTGAAAGTAAAAAATGCATAGGACTGCACTGTTAAGCTTCTGCCCTAAGCACATTTGCTCTGACCTAAGTTCCACTGAACTCCAGGGAACATACTTCCAAGTAATTGTGTTGAGAATTTCAGTTTTTCTTTCTAATATATATTGCAGTTGGGGTAGGGAGGTTATTCTTTTGAAATGTTTATTTCCAGAGCATTCAAAGTACTGAAAATTATAATTTCGTATTGAATAATTATATTTGGAGAGTTTTAGGGAAATAATTAAAAATTGAATGCAAAGAATAGAGCTCCAATGCAGAGATGGTCATGAGTACCCCGCAAAGCGATGAGGTTACACGTTCCTATCTATATCAGATGAGAATGCACTTGTTCACCCACACTGTGCAGATGCAAATGAGAGGTGGGGGATTTGCACCCACCTCCATACATGCACCCTGTTTTATCTGGACATGAAAATATCCAGTGCTGACCTTCATTCATGGAAGGCAAATATATAGACCTGCACTTTCTTCTCTGTGTGCAGTGCAGGTTAGTATGTACCACACGTTTCTGGATGTAGGAAGGCAGCTGCATTATGCCTGCAGTAATGGCTGGGTCATAATTATGTCAAGATTAATTACTAGAAACTCAAGATCTGAGTGCAAAAATGGTAGAATACCTACCAATAGTTCTCAGAAGGCCCCCTCAAAGCTATATATAACCCAAAGGGTAAGTTTTAGTCACGAGAACCTACAAGTCTACGAGTGGAGTGGTTTCAAAACAAGTCAACACTTTGCTAACAAAACTTGCTTACCTGGATATTACTGGTATTGGACATTGGACCTTAAACTTAACTATGGCAGAGGAGTGGGACAAAAAATAACTATTGAGTAATCCTGTACTACTGAAGCCAGAAAGGGTTCAACCTGATATCTAATTCAACGAGATTACAAATGATCCCTTTCTTGGTTGGTTCTTTTCATCTGGTGACTGTTTGACTTTGACTATGTTATTTCCTTTGTTTATAAAGGTGTTCTTTATTTCAAAATTCCAGGTACTGAGGTACGTTAGAATCCAGGTACATTAGAAGCACAGCCATTTCCTTATTTATTTCTTGCTTTAAAAATAGCCTTTTTTCTTCCTTCAAGGTTTCTTTCAGTTGTTCATTTCTTTACCTAAAAGGGACATATAGCATTCAGATTTTTTATTCCATATATTTAATTTTTTTGGTTCATATTCTGCATAAAAGAAAAAAAGAAAAGCAATTAATTGCATTCAGCCTTAAGGCAGAAATGCATCTAAATATGCAATATATTTAAAAGCTTGCATGATGTGATTTCATGTACCCTTTCCCATAACCCTGATGATGAAGCTGAATAATTCTTATTTCATGAGATAGTCTTTCCCGCTTACTGCATATTGGAAATGCACGTCCAATATAACTTTCATCAAGAGACGCACGGCTTAAATCCTCATTGCATTTTAATCTCTCTCCTGCAGAGCTCTTGATAATCCCCTCTATTAAATCTGAAGGTAACAAAGTGATAAATTGACAAGACACAAAGGAAAAAATATGTTGCTGCGAGTGGAGATAATTTGCTGTCAGACTCTGGAGGGATGGGGGCCTTGTGTTTCAATTAGTGTCTTGATATGAAGGTACATGTGCTGCTCATTATTATTATTATGCACTGATTGTTTTGATTTTTTGCAGCATAAACAGATTTTGTTTTTATTGCAACTTTGACTTTATTATTATATCTGTTTTGGAGATTTGTCAGAAGTGTTTGGTACAAATGTTAGGTGAACAATCTTGCTAACCAGCTCTGGAGGGTGGGGGGTGGGGAGAGAAAGAAGAGTAATCTAGCTTTGAAAACTTACTTCTTCAGGGGTATGGCTTTGTGCACCATATCTTTGAATTAGACCTAAGTACACCTCACTAGTTGTAGACCTAGTGCTTCAAACCCTGTGGTTTGACTGTTAAAGGGTTGATTAAATCAATCCTTTATAAGTAAAGAGAGAGAGAGAACCTTAAAATCCTGATGTTTTGTGATTTTGTAATCTATGAATGTTCCCCTTTGCATGAATATCCTTATCTAATTAACCACACGAAAGGACATACTGTGTTATACTGTATTCCAAATGGTTTTAAATAATGGTGCAGTTTGCATTAAAATACAATTTGTATACTGCTGTAAAAGTCGGCTGTTCCTAAACTAAATTGAAATTCTGTTGTAAAGCCTTTTTGAGGTTGAATGGAGTATTTCTAGATGGTGGAGGATACAGATAGATGTGCTAATTGACTTAAAGGTTGAATGTCAGAAACTTTTATTGTGTTGCAATTCTGATTTTATGACAAGAATATTGACCAATTCTGGATTCCAAAACAACTCGTTTTGAAGGCTTTGAATTATTGCCATGTCAAACTCTCTCCCATCCCAGTCTTGATACTGTAGACAATCCTAGATACATTGCTTCGTGAGGGAATCATGTGCTTGTACATGTGTGGTATTATCATGCGGGTTGAACGGTTGGGAAAATAAGACGCTCCAGAACTGAAGAAACTAAATTAGAAGCTAATATACTGATTCTTATATCATTATGTTCCGATTAAAATTATGGTGTAATGCATAACTATCCCAGTAAATAAACTGGCCATTTTTTGTTCCTTGAACTTTGTGTTGTATCTGTATTCTTTAGTATGTCATTGTGTGTTGCTGTGGTCTGTGTGTGCCCACACCTCCGATTCTCTGAAGAAAGGAAGGAAACAGGACTCTGTCTGCAAAATCGTCAGATGGCAGGAGTGCCTCTAGATATCCAGGATATCAAATTTTGCCTCACCCTGGTGAGAGAGCAGCAAACCTTTTTAGATTTCTCTCGTGTGACAGTTATTAAAGTTTCAGGCAATAAAACCACACAGCACACTGAATTATTGTATGCATCTTAGAATGCCTGCTTTTTTTAAAAAAAGTATTGATTTGGTGCCTGAAATATGTAAAGTAGGCAAAAGGCACACCTCTTTATTGGTGGTGCCAGGACACTACCAGTGAAAAAGCACTTGGAAGGCTTTGGAAGAGGACCTTGACATAAGATCTTGACCACAGGGAAGAGGCACTCCTTCTGACATCTGGATCCCAAGCCATTTAGATATTTTAAGGTAAGTACCAGCACCTTGATATCACTCTGGAAATGAATACATAGCGATTTTTGTGTGTAATATGAATAAACCTGGCTGTTGTAGTTGAATTGTGGCAGATAAATTCTTCAATAATTGGAGTTTCTAAGATGTATTCAAGGGCAGCCTCATGTACAACGCCTGACAGTAATCCAGCTGGGAGGTTACTGGAGCATAGATCCATCGCCTTGAGATGTCTTAAGCACCTTAAAGGATAATCCCCCTGGCCTGAAAATAGGCACTCCTACTCTGTTCCATAGCTGCCTGCACCCATGGACTGGTGATGTGCAGTGGAAGATCTTCAGCTCTTCAGGCTCAGGAGAAGATGCCCTGATATTTATCTTGCCTGGGCCAGATTGGTCCCGCGAAGATCTCTCCATGGGCCGGATCGTGTGTGTGCCTGCAATTTTCGGTGTCTGCACGTGCGCAGACGTGATTTCCGGCACTGCGGAAGCGAGTCCCCAAACTGCGCCGGTTTAGCACTACATGCGATGCAGCTCGTGGGCCAAATGACCTCTGTGGGCTGCTTTCGGCCCATGGGCCTTAGGTTGCTGACCCCTGCTATAGGCCCTGGTGATCTGGGGAGTTCATCTGGGGACTTCTGTCTAACAGCCTCAGGTGCAATGGTATCCCTATATTCAGATTCAGGGCATGGAGCTGGCTGCTGAATATAGGGATACCAACAGGTGCCCCTGCAGCCTCCAACTCAGTGCCCCACTCACTGCTAGATTCAGGGGTCACAATAATTCCTGTGATGGGGATCAGAGCTGTGCATGCCACTGGCCTGTCATGCAGTCTCAGGTGCACTAGGAAACACTATCATGCTGCCAGTGTTCAGGTAAAATCCAGTCAGCTTCTGTACTTTAAATTGAAGATGGGGAGTAAGATCTTGTCCTTTGCCTCGGGAAACAAGGGCTGCCTGTTCAAAACATTTTCAAAAAATAAATAATCAAAATTCAGCATCAAGGTAACTAAAATTGTGTATAATGCTCTCCCTCCCACGTACAACAATCTGACTTGTGAAATATGTATAAATTATGCATATTAAGCACTTTCCTTAAATTGCAGTCCTGCTCTGCTAGGCACAGATCTAAGCAGCAGCAGAATGCTGAAACATAACCCTCTGGAAATCCTGCTTAGTCACCATTCTGGCTTCTGAAATGTCACCTGTCAGAGTGCAGCGGCTAGGGCATACACTCTGAACAGCTACCATCCCTAGGATGGTGAAATCAGTAAGCCCAGTTCTCTTCATTGCTTAGATCACCTTGAGGAAGCCTGGCCCAGTCTTTATAACAGGGGTGAGGGAGTGTCAGCTGTCCTGCTGTGGTCCTCTGTTGGTTATCTACTGTGCCTGACTTCTCTGTAGCTTCCTCACTTTGGGCAGGGACAGGTGGTGTTGCACACACTTATAATCTGTGGTTCATGTCCTGTGACCCTGACACCAGCACTCAAAGCGCTGTCTTCTAGCCAATTTTGCAACAGAGACCTAGGCAGGATGGTCACAGCTTTGCAAATAGTTTCTGGAATTGTTTTGGAGCTAGATACCTGCTTATATTCCAGTTGGCCATTGTGAGACCAGGAGGCTGGACTAGAGGGGCCCAAAAAATAGAAACCACCTATTATTTATTTCACATTTCTAACCAGCCCTTAATACCCAAAGGGGGAGCCAAGGGCCGTCACAAGAATAGAATAAGCAATTAAAAACAGCAGAAGAGACCTTCTGGGTCAGACCAAAGGCCCATCTAGTCCAGCATCTTGTTCTCACAGTGGCCAAATAGATGCCTGCAGGGAGAACTTGAGCATAGCTGTCAACTTTCAGATTTGAAAATAAGGGATCAGCAGCCTTGAAAATAAGGAATCAGCAGCATAGCTGTCAACTTTCGGATTTGAAAATAAGGGATCAGCAGCCTCATCTGTCCCACAGACAGTCTACGGTATGTCTAACAACCCGGGATAGCAGCGGAAACGGCGCTGGAATAAGGGAATTTCCCGTCAAAAAAGGGAAGGTTGGCAGCTATGAACTTGAGTGCAACAGCAACTGTCCCCATCTGTAGTTCTCAGCAACTCTTATTCAGAGGCATATTTGCCTAGACAGTGGAGGAATTGGTATTGCTGACAGCAATAAAAACAGCAGTATAAGGACCAAAAACCTGAAGAAGAAGAAGAATAAACAGAAGATTGGAAACTGTTTCATTATTTCCACCATTGCTTTGGACTAAAAAATGGGCCGAAATGGGAACGAAAGGACAGAGAAGCACGGTGCAATGTCTGGCTGTTAATCAGAAGGTAAGGTGGTTAGCTGTGGGCCAGAATCCTGAGCTGCAGTGGGTTGGACTAGATGCGCCTTTGGCATCTATATTATCAATTCTATAATATCAAGTGGAAAGCATCATATTAAGTAGGCGCCCCGTCCTAGCACTCGCGGGAGTCGATCCAACGGAGCTCAGCCGGAATTTACCGCAGAGTAAACCGAGTCGAGCTGCAACAACCCTGCCATAAGAGCCCGCTTAAAAAGGCCGCGTGAAATCCGCCCGCGGCCGACAGGCTCTCTGGGGCTGCAACTGGAGCAGAACTTTCGTAACAGCAGCGCGCGGCTGCCCCGCCTGAGGAGGAAGGGCGGGCTCTCCTCCCCTGTCTCACCTGGCAGGTGAAGGAGCTCAGAGCCGAGAGTGCGCGCGCCTGCGGCGGAGGCAAGGCAACGCCGGCCAAGCGCGCGCTTTTGGCGCCCGGCCAGATTTGAGCGGGAATTTCGAGGCGGCCGCAAATCTCTGCGCGCCTCTCTTTCCTCCTCCTCGCGGGCGGCGTCTGGCGCTCGGGCAGAGTTGCGACACCAGGCGGGGCAAAGAGGCAGGCGGTGGTTTTCTCCGCCTCCCTATCTCCCGACGCCCCTTCCCGCTTTGCAAAGCGCCCCACAGAGCAGCCGGAGGAGCAAGTGGCAGCAGCCGCCGACCTCCCTCAGCCTGTAGGGGGCGTGGGAAATGGCCGTGGCCATTCCTGTCAGGGGCTGAGGAAGGGCGGCTTTCTGGTCTCTCTCTGCCCCCTTTCCTCACTTGCGCAGCCGGCGGCGAGAGGGGAAGATGGAGGGGCCCGAGAGCATGGGCTTCAGGCGGGTGGCCATCCGGAGGAAATCCAGCCCCAGCCTCAGCAGCAGCGCTTTGCTCTTCTCCCAGGCGGCCGCCGCCGCTTCGCCTCTTTCCCACCCGGAGAGGAGGAGAGACGTTGCCAGGGAAGCGGCGCCAACAGCGGCAGCAGCAGGTACAACTCCGGCTTCACCTTTGGGCTCTGAGCTGGGACCTCCCTTCCCTTCCCTCTCCTTTCCTTCCTGCGGTTTGTTGGCTGTCCTGGCGTGGCCCGTTCCGCCCAGCAGCTTCGGGTCTAAGGTCGCGCCGAGGGAAAAGTAAAGTGCAGCAGGAGTTGGAAAGCCGTACTCTGCAAAACTGCAGCTGGGCTGTCTCCCCACACACACCGGGGGAGACCCTGCGGCCAAACTTCCAGAAGTTGCTGTGGGGTAGCCCTCCTGCAGCAAAATCGACGGTAGTATTGTGCTATTGCAAATATACATGCACTCATAGATCAATATAAAGTTTAGACTTCAATATGTTGTAAGGTGTGTCCCTGGCCAGAGGCAGAAATGCTTCTGAGTAATAGTCGTTGGAAACTGCAGGAGGGAAGAGATCTCTCTTGCAGGCTTCCCACAGGAATCTGGTTGGCCACTGTGAGAACAGGATGCTGGAGTAGACAAGACTATTGGCCTGATCCAGCAGGCTCTTGCTATATATATATATTTGAAGGACCAGCTGCATTTTACTGCAGAATCCCTTGCCGATACAGTGTTCCCAAACACACTCTCTCTGTTTGTATAAACTTGGCTGAATTCTTAAGTAAACTTGTTTACGATCATGTTTTGTGTCCTCCCCACTTTAGGTATGGAAAAAGAGGAGGGAGCTCCACGTTTTGTTTTTGTCTGATATTGGTGCCATTGCATGTTTGGGATGAAGTTTTGTGCAAGTATACTTTTAAAATTCTAAGGTGGTTTTAACTCTCGCCCACTGAAAGATGAAAGAAGTCTCTTATGCCAATTGCAAGTTTTTAATTTAAGGTGCTTACTTTTTCTAACTTGTGTGGAACCCTTTTCCTATCAAAATAGTGTGAAAATGTGTTATTGTCTATATGATTCTATTTTGCAGTGGTAGTCCTATGCATGTAAACTTTAAAGTTCTGCTTTCTTTCCTGGTAAAGAGAACTTCTTTGAAATAAAAATTCCGCATCCCTCTCAAACCTGAGCAAACCTGCTTGTTTTCAGTGAGCAAACCATCTAGAACCAACAAAGATATCAGTGGAAGACACTTTCTGCACTCTAATGGATGCAGAGATCCTCTGAGCAATCATAGGTTTCTATGCCAGGATAGCCAACATGTTGACCTCCAGATGCTGTGGACTACAACTCCCATCTTCTTCCACCATTGGCCATGCTGGCTGACACTGATGGGAGCTAGAATCCAACAATATTTGGGTGCTGTACAGTGTACGTTTGCTGTGCAGTGGACGCTTGGGTTGTGAATGTCATCTGTGCGGGATGCACGTTTGCAACCCGCAGCGTCCGCAACCCGCAGCGGCGTGTCTGTGTACGCCGGGTTGCGATTCGGCACTTATGCACATGCACGACTGCCGAAACCCGGAAGTAACCCGTTCCGGTACTTCTGGGTTTCGGCGGTCTGTAACCTGAAAAAATGCAACCTGAAGCATCTGTAACCCAAGGTATGACTGTACAGTGAAAAGGTACTGCTCTACAGAAAGCTTTCCTTCTGGGGAGGTGCTAATGTGGTAGAGTGCTGGCAAACGCTTTGGTGAACACCTGCTGGAAGTGGTTTTTGTGTATGCATGTTAAAGGAAGAAGCACTGTGCCCGTTAAGGATAAGATACTTGCTGAGTAGACTGCAGCTCCTTTTTATCAACTTGTGAAAGGTAAACTAGACCTTTAAAAAAATCACTCAGTTTAACTCCATGACATCAGTTCCATGTTGGATGAAAATAAACAAAACGGGCATAAGTGCAAATATTTGTCTCATGTAAGGCGTTTGGAAATATGTCAACTATTTAGGTTATTGCTAGGGGGTAGAGAATTTTCTTGAAAGCAGCAGTACTGCATCCAGAGTGCTGGATAGCTTAGAGCGTGGGGAACTATTCTGCTTGTTTATTTCCTGTTTAAACAGATGGTAATGCTGATTTAAAGATTTTTATTTACAGCATCCCCTTTGTGGGTTGCTGCTTTGTTTTTGCCTAGTAAAGAGCTGTAAAAATTGGAATGGCAAATATGTATATACTGAGAGAAAGGGAGCATAATACGTACATCCGTAACACAAAGAATCCCCACAGTGGGATGAGCTCCCCTTGCTCTGTCCGAGCTCCTGCCAACCTACCAATTTGAAAGCATACTGGTGCAAATAGATAAATAGGTACTGCTCGGCCTGAAAAGTGAGATGAGCGCCACACCCCATAGTTGCCTTTGACTGGACTTAACCATCCAGGGGTCCTTTACCAACTCCACCAACACAGAGAATGTTGCTCAAGTTTGAGAGAAACATTAAATTGGGAATGGAGATCACAGTGAACAAAAATCAGAATTGGTTGCACATTGATGGATAAGTGGTCCTGGAAATTCCTATGTCAGCTTAACCTCATGTAAATGGTTGCCATGATGTGTGAGAATCCATAGGTTCCCAGGTAATCTACTTAGCTTTTGGTCAGTGCCCAAACTGGTTCAGAGTTTGAGGTAGAAGGTGTATGGATGGAGGCACTTGTGAGCCAGCATGAGTAGCAGCAAAGCCATATCACACTGGCCAGTCCTTTTTGCCTGCCCACTAGTTGCCTAGTACCAAAGCAAGATACAAGGAGAAGGAAGTTTGTTCTGATTTCTCATGGTAAAAAGGTATTCTCTTAAAGAAGTGAGTGCAAATTAGATTAAATGCTCTTTTGTATCATGGGTCGAGGTACATTTGGGATGTATGTAGGGGGATAAGACACTGCATTTCTTCGAGTTCAGATTATATAAAACTGCATATCTTCAAGACACTGCTTACCTTCAATGTGATACTGCCACTATCAGGCCCTCCAGTCAGACAGCCACATGATGTTTAAATTAATAGTCATTTCAGAAGAAAACAACTTACCAAACAACTTTCCAAAAGAAAGGGAAAAAATCATCGTTTTCTAAGAAAAACGTAGCCTTTGTGGTTACGGAGAATCCTCCTTCACTTCACAAACATGGGTAACTTCTGGTAATATCTATGAAACCTTGTCTCCTACATGCTTGGTAGTGATTTCATTATTTGCTGGGGTGCTGCTGAGCAATAGAAAAAAGGCTCTATAACCCTAGGGCTCGTGGACATCCAGTGAAGCTGAATGTTGGAAGTCAGAACAGGTAAAAGAATGTACTTCTTCATGTACTGCATAGTTAAACTGGGGAACTTTGATGGCTTTAAAAGAGGACTGGGCAAATTCCTGGAGGACAGGGGTGGTGATAGTTACTGTATTTTTCGCCCTATAGGGTGCACTGGCCCATAGGGCGCACCTCGTTTTTTTGGGGGGGGGGGGGATAAATAAATAAAAATTTATTCAGCCCCCAGAACAGGCTGCTATCCACAAGCCTTGCGAGCCCGGCGGCAACTCTCGCAAGGCTTGCGGACATCTGCGCGAAGCATGGAGCGCCCGCCAGAGCGTGCCCCGTGCTTCGGGCTGCAGGCTGCTGCCCGCAAGCCTTGCGAGCCCGGCGGCAACTCCCGCCGGGCTTGCAAGGCTTGCGGATAGCTTCCTGAAGCCTGGAGAGCGAGAGGGGTCGGTGCGCACCGACGCCTCTCGCTCTCCAGGCTTCAGGGAAAGCCTGCATTCGCCCCATAGGATGCACACACATTTCCCCTTCATTTTTGGAGGGGAAAAAGTGCGTCCTATAGGGTGAAAAATATTGTACTAGCCATGATGGCTGCTCTCTGCTAGGAACTTGCAAGTACTGGAGGTGTGGAACATGAGGAAACATAGTGCAAATGCAGTAGGGTAGAGCATTTTGGTTAATCACTACCATTAATGGGCTGCGCACAGAAAACCAGTTTCAAAGTACAAAAGTAGCAATACTAATTCCTGTTATAAACAAAATTGCTAGTAGGACTTTTTAACAATGGGGGCCATAGCTCAGTGGAGCAGATTTGCCTGAAATGCTTTTTTCCCCTGTCTGCAGTGGATTCTCTCTATTGCCTATAAGCATCAGCTACTGCAGTGATACCCCTCTGCAAAGGGAACCAGAAGACTATCTGTATTCAGTTCAGTGCTTCCTGCAGCATGGGAAAAAGCTGCAAGAAAAGCTGCATTTGTTCTTCATTTGTTGCTGTGTTTATCTAAAATTTCTTATTGTTGTTGCTATCTAATTGTGAAAGCTTGCAGTAGACTAATTTGTTACTTCAGTAATACAGTGCTGAGCTTGTTAATGTTTTATGAAATGAAAGTTGGAAGCTCTAAACTAAGTACATAAACTGGTGTGAATTAACCTCCCCCTCCATCCCTCTCCAACACTTCAGTGACGAGAATAAATACCTTTGGGCACAAGCTGTCCTGCTGGGAATGATTCACTGCTGTGCTCTTGACTGAAACACATTGATGAGTAATTTTGTTCTTGTATTGGTTAATGCAAAGAATGACTGAGCTGAATGTGGTGTATGTGTAAAATACATGGGAGTCCTTGATAATATTTTATAATAAAAAGCATCATGCAACAGAAAGAAATACATAAATTCTATAGTCACATGCAATATATCATGGAATTATAGAGTTGGAAGGGGACCACGAGGGTCAACCCCCTGCAATGCAGGAATCTTTTGCCCAACATGGGACTTGGACACACAACCCTAGATTAACAGTCTCGTGCTCTGCCAGCTGAGTTACCCAAGCAGGATAAGTTATAAGAAAAATACTGTATCCTCCTTTGCACAGTTCTTCAGATTGCTGCCTGAAGTGAAACAGAAAATTGCAGCATGGAGTTAATATTGGTTAATAAGGAACTTTTGCATTATAAACAACTATGAAAAAGACTCTCTTCAAAGGTTGCAGCTTCTCCATGTTTTCTAGAGTCTATTTCCGCTCATACAGCTAAAAGTTCTAGTTTCTTACTTCCGATCTTGTGTTTTTGGAGAAGTTTTAATTTTCTGCTTTTATAATTTGAGCTATCAACATTTACCCAAACAACTACTAAATTGACAAGTTCATATAATACCTACCAGAAAGAGCTGACCATTCAATAGTTCTATAACATACTGAGTGGTGTTTTTGCACTGGTCAGAAGATCACTCAATCAATCAATCAATCAATGTTGTGGGGTCCAGTAAGCTCTGTAAAAATATTCTGTGGAGGTGAAAGTAAATTACTGTCCAAATAGAGACTGAAAAGTCATTTAAAGCAAATTTCTGTAGATTTGGATTATCAAGTTCATAGGACACAATTCTGCCAAATGTATATTGTATTGATTTTGGTGTGGGATCATGCACTTAAACATCTCTTTAAATGAACAGGGCTTATGGTTAATATTGGCAGAATTGTGACCTATGGCTTGAATCCAGACCTCTTGTAACCCTTGGCTTTAAAGGAATTTGCCTTATTTCAGATAGGGAGATTGTTGTACAGAAGCATCCTGCATATTTAGCTGATCATCTCCATCCCAACTCATCATCCCAACCACATTGAATTGGATGCATCTTTTGTTGTTCATAGGAATAAGCATCCTTATTTGGAAGGGACTCCGAGGGTCATCTAGTCCAACTCCCTGCAATGCAGGAATCTCAGATCGTATGTGACAGCTGGCCATCCAAACTCTACTTAGAAACCTCCAAGGAAGGAGAGTCCACCACCTCTTGTGGCAGTCTGTTCCACTGAACAGCAATTACTGGCTGAATGGCCATTCCAGAGTTGGTATAGACACCAATACTTCACTACTATACTACTACAGTAGAATCAAATTGCTTCATGAATTCCTGCTACCATGATTTTTAGAAAGCAGTGACAAGTATTTGAGAGCTGTGGTCACAACTGTCCAGGAAGGTGTTGACTTCCACGAACCATTGCAGCTCCAGCAAGGCAGCTGATGGCATCAGCTACCATATTACTGATTAAAATCAATTGGCTTCATCCCATTTTGGGGTAGCAGACCATGTAAAGTGGCACACATTTCTGCATGAACCAGAAGCCACCAGAATATTGAATGTTACCCAGTTAATGTTCTTTCTAGCGGTGGAGCTTTAAACTCCTCCACTGCTCACCAGTCCTGGGGAAGAAACACCAAATCTAATGCATGGCCTGTCCATGTATGGGCCCTTTGCTATGTTGGGGCAGCCTCTTCAGTTATCTTGGTGACTCTGAAACACTGAGCTGCTGCAACCAGAGGGGCCACAGCATGGATCTCCCAGCAGCCTGGGGATCTACAGTGGTACCTCTGGTTACGTACTTAATTTGTTCCGGAGGTCTGTTCTTAACCTGAAACTGTTCTTAACCTGAAGCACCACTTTAGCTAATGGGGCCTCCCACTGCTGCCGCACTGCCGGAGTACGATTTCTGTTCTCATCCTGAAGCAAAGTTCTTAACCCGAGGTACTATTTCTGGGTCAACAGAGTTTGTAACCTGAAGTGTATGTAACCCGAAGCGTATGTAACCCGAGGTGCCACTGTACTCCAAATCAGCGGCTTCAGTCTTCTTGGTAAGGCTGCATTCTAGGCAGTGGGATAGGTATATTTGTCAGAATTGTCAACTTTTGGTGACAAGTGTGTGATTCTCATGCCTCTGTGCCTTGCAAAACATGCTGAAGTCTTCTGACAGGAATGAACTATGTCTCTACTGAACAAATGCAAAGCGTTGATGCCCAGCAGCTAGGCAAGCTCACCTCTCATTCAGAAGCTTTTTCCTGGCATTGCAGAAACAGGCCTCTGTCAGTACCGAGAACAATGGAGCAGTGATTCACTAGATTTGTTAGTGCTCCCAGCAGCTCCTTTATATTCAGTGCAGTGCATTCCTGGTTTATCTGTCCTTAGCTGCCTGGAGAGGCAGAGCTGTGAACATCCTGATCAGTTAAAGATCTGGATCCTACTTCTATCTGAGATGGAAAGCTGTCTCTAAGCTACACCAGTTCACGCTTCAGATGGAAATTTGCATAAGTGAGTGCTTCTCTACACACAAGTTTTCGCATGTACAAAATTAGCTTGTTGGGCAGAACGTGGCTCACAGAATCAATAGTAGAGTTGGAAGGGAACACAAGGGTCATCTAGCCCAGCCCCCTGCAATGAAGGAATCTTTTGCCCAGTGTGGGGCTCAAACCCTCAACCCTGAGATTAAGAGTCTTATGCTCTACCAACTGAGCTATCGCAGACTACTGGGGAGAGACAGCACACTGCTTGTTGTGGGCAGTTTTTCTTTTAAGTTGTGAACCATGGCAAATCGCTTTTGAGGTTGCTGCTGCTTTTACAATCAGTTGGAATCTGAATTTTATTAACGAAATAAACACAATACCTGCTGCAGCAGGGGTTCTAGTGTGCATTTAATCAGGGTAAAGTGCCCCCCCCTCCAGTTTCCCCCTCCTTTATTTTTTAAGGATGGAAAAGTACAACAAAGATGGGTAGGTTGTGGGGGGTTTGTTTTGGTAACTGCGCTTCAGGGGCTTTGTCTGTTGCTCCAAGAATTATGGCAAGAGTTTCATAACAATTAACGACACAGGGCAATTTCAATTAGTATAGGTTGGGAAATTGCCCAATATTTTTGCATATGTTAGGAATGTTGCTCCATTAAACTTGGTGGATGGTGCACCAATGGTAGTGGAGGTTGATAAACTAGTCCTTGAGCATGAGTTCTTTTGGGGGGAGGGTTGCAGCTTTTTGGTTTAAGAAATTTGCTATTCCTATATGTAGATGCTAGTTGGAACCTGTGTGGTGTAGACCTTGTTCCAGTCATGTTCTCTCAGCCTGGTGTGTGTGTGTGTGTGTGTGTGTGTGTGTGGTGTTGGAAATGGGGAAACCATGCCCTTCGGAGAAGGGTGGTTGATAACATTGTTTTATTTCATTTTTAAGATAAGTTGAGAGAGGGTGAGATGGGGATTCCAGGAAGACGGAAAAGCATGAGAGCGTTGTGAGAAGTTACATGCCACAAGTAAAAAGGGGAAAGCTGGGTCTAAGAGAGAGAGGGATACACCAAAGAGGCATTTAAAAGAACTGTTTCAGACTTTGTGGTCTGGTGCTACAAACAGCACAAAGGCTGAGAGAAATAGAGCATTAAGTGGATTACGGTTGGAAGCAAGTAGAGAAAAGGGCACAGAAATAAAACTGTCAAACAAGAGCAATGGGAAAGGCAAGAAAGGTTGAGCGGAGATTGGAAATCTTACCACTCCAATGGAACAAAGAACTAAATGTTGCTGTAATTGGCTGCTAAGCTGTATGAAACCATCTGCTGTTCTGGTCTTCTAAATTTACTGTTGTTTTTTAGTACCTGAACCAACTCATTCCATGAGAGAGAAATACATTCAGGATAGAGTAGAAATATAATATAATAGCCCTTATTGCCAGAAGTATGACAGCACACTTCTAGAAGAGTAAAGGAGGTTCCCCTCCCCCCATATTGTGGTGTTGTAGCAGGATCTGGGCAAACAGGTCTTCTGAGAAATTAACACAGCAAGGTGGATTGGACAGGGGAGAAACCATTAACAGTACAAATGTCTAGTCACTTGGTTCCCTTGAATAACATGTGCTAATTATAATCAAGAAAATGTTCAACCCTGCTTCTTGCAGGTGTCATTTTGAGAGAGCCTCACCCAAGTATTTTCTCCTGAATTTAGTACAATTAACCTCAATTATCAATGAGTCTTATATGTGTATTGCATGAGAGATAGCAAGATATAATTATGTGAGTATTAACTTTTTAAAAATACATATCTTTTTAAAAAACACTATACAGTTTATGCTTGTGGAGTAAAAATGTACGGTATTTTCGGTTTAGTTGAAGTGAACAAGGTTGTGGCATTCTGTTGTATATAAATCAGGCTTCAAGCTCAATCATGCTTGTATTTCCTTTAGGCTCCATATTAACAGAGATTCATTAGCATTTCTGCGATGAGGATAACCTGTCTAACTTGTCTGAATGCTTAAAAAACCACATAATTATTTATGCTGCAGCATGTGGCATTTTTAAAGGCCTGAAGTAAATGGACCTTGTGATGCAGTACTTTACGGATTTTGTCAATATGAAGTAACGTGAGAACGTCCTTAGCAGATAATTAGATCAAGATTTGACTGATGATATTTGGCTGCCCATCTGTGGGTACAAGTTAAACATTTCAAGAGAAATCTAATAGAAACAATTTATTTTCAGATTTATTGACCTTTGTTATGCAGAGCATGACTTGTGAAACGGCCAAAGAGTAGTCATTGCAAACACATGCAGAGATTTTGGTAGCAAAAATAACAAAGTTTTGATATGTAAGAAATACATAACGTGGGTAGAAAAGCCATATAAAACATTCCTGGAGTTGATCATTCTCACCACTACAACTTCCCTTCAAATGTAGGAACCTCTATCGTTGGTAGAGCTCCCTTTCCATTTAAGACTGTCCACTTGTGGACATACCACTTGATAAAAGAGGGAATGATTTTAAAAGTGATAGCTCCAAGTAATAGGTAACAGAGAGCTCAGAAGTCCCCCATAGATTCTAAAGTCACTTCTGCTTTCTCCATCATCAGTCTTTGTTAAACAGCCCTTTGTCAGACCTTTTTATTGCTTGTTTGTAATAAATTAAGTTCGTTACACCCCCTCCATCTGCTACGTAATCCAAATACTATTTAGATTAGTTATCTGAGGAACATGTGATTTGTGTGTTCCGGGTGTGCATTTCCCCTTTGTTGAATGTAACAGTAAAGGGCAAACAGTTAGCCTTCACCTTGGAGCAAGGGACCAGTATCTTCCTGCTACATGCAGCAAAGAGGTGTGCAAATGAAAAACCTACTTCCACTACAGCAGAGCCTACGAAAGGTATGATTTCCTTAACTTGTGCCACTAAGCTAGCATGCACAGCTGAGATTTAGGACTGTGGGGAGTGCTATTTGCCTTTCTAGCTTGATATAAGGCATGGGTAGGCAAACTAAGGCCCAGGGGCCAGATCCTTCTAAATCCCAGGAACGATCCAGGAATCAGCGTATTTTTACATGACTAGAATGTGCCCTTTTATTTAAAATGCATCTCGGGGTTATTTGTGGGGCCTGCCTGGTGTTTTTACACGAGTAGAATGTGTGCTTTTATTTAAAATGCATCTCGGGGTTATTTGTGGGGCATAGGAATTCATTCATCTCCTCCCCCCAAAAAAATATAGTCCGGCCCCCCACAAGGTCTGAGGGACAGTGGACCGGCCCCCTGCTGAAAAAGTTTGCTGACCCCTGATATAAGGAATAGTCTCTGAACTCCTGAGCATTTCAGCATTGCTTATTTTTCATGAGATGGCAGATTCTAGCCCTTGAGACCATGGAGAAGTTTCTGATGGCTGCTGACTTAGATAGCTTTAAAAGAGGATTGGACAAATTAATGGATGAAAGGGCTATTGATGGCTACTATGATGGAAACGTTATGGAAAAATTGTTTTGATATCGCAAAACATTTCTGATCCATATTATGTGTTTGAGCTTGGTGTTTGAATGTTTATTGTCACTGAGCACGGTATTATGGTAGCCTCTAGCCCTGAGTAACTGCAAACAGACTGAGAACAGAAACACGCAGTAAAAACAATCCAAGGGTGTTGCAAAGATAAGCAAGGTCAGAGAGAGAGATTAAGAATAGGTCCATACAGTTCACATCCCTGAAAATCACTTTTTTAGTATACAGGTTGTTAGAAATGAAACAGCAGTCTCCCAAAGCATTAACGTATGCTTTTCCTCTTAGGGTTGTATACAGATTTGTTTGAGAGATTACAGATTTCTAGGAATCAAGCAAATTGCTCCAATAGTGTTATACAGATACAACTGGCTGCCAAAACAAATTATGTTCTTCCTGTTAGCCTGTGAAGTGCTACTTTTGTGCTAATGCT